>NC_064755.1:30766330-31391785 GCF_011397635.1 Epinephelus fuscoguttatus | reverse complement strand
AGCACAGTGTTAACAATGTTACTGATACTATTCTTTCTCACACCTTCAACTCAAACCATTGTGTTGCCCCGCCCAAAATATATAATTTAATAATTACATTTATATTGTAAACATGCGGGCGACTAGTCGACTAATGGCCCTAAATGACGACTAGGAAAATTCTTAGTCAGGGCGGCCTTATCCACAACTATTATCTTATTCTCCTGCTAATTTTAGACTGTATTAGAGCAGTTTCTGTCACTTTTACTCCAGGCCTTCCCTCGGGATTTGTCCTGCAGCAGTACCTACTTTACCAGTCATCCTGTTGCGTCTATGGGTGGCATTCTAGTCATTCAAAAATCCTTCAAAATAAAAGCTATGATTTGGGTTCTAGTGGTCCTTCAAAATAAAAGTCCTCCTCACACGAGTGTTCTAGATATTGAGGAGGACATGTCCCCTTCATTCAATTTATAGAGCAGATAATTAGGCTGCTATATAAAACTGTCTTGCTCAAATCTTCAAAATCAATCCTCGCTGTTTGCACATATCAGCAAGCTTTCTCAGTTGCTCTATGTAATCAGAAAAATAAATCTGCTCATTGAGGAAAATTAATTGCCTAAATGGCATCCAATCCACATAAAGACCGCCATTGTTACAGCGAGGATGAGAATGACAACATGGTCAGTGTGATGAGTGCCACTCTTGAGGTCAAGTCAGAGGTCTTCACGCCATATTATGCGATTACACCGACCAGCTCTCCTCTTTGCCATTTTCGCTTTATTGGCCCCAAAGGGTCACATTGAGGTTCAAGTCATCTTCCCGAGCTGTCAATAGAGGAGGGACCCATCTGTGTGAGAGCCAACTTTGCCCCAGGCAGGCAAAGAAATTAAGATCTACTGTTCACGGTTACCTTTTCCCACACATTCTGTGAATACGTGACCACACATGTACACCCGGGATTGAAACAATGAATCATCCCTGCCAGCTGTAGCTATTCAGATTAACTGTGACGATTCCTGCAGTGATATAAATGGGCGCAGAACACGCTTGCTCATATTTACTCAGTCTAGATTCCCTTGAGGCTTTATGTACATATTTGACAACTTCATATTAGAAAGCATAATTTTTCTGTCCATCATCTACTGAGCAATTTGAAGCTAATTTCCCTGCTGCACACAGGAAAGGTGACTGGGCACACACGCTTGCATATCAATACATTGTAATGCATGATTCAAAGCCGTGATTTATTCTGAAGAATCTCATCTGGAGCCACTGCAGTGAGAAGCTTACAAAGTGTGGTGCACTGCGAGAAGACAAAGGGGTTAGAGACAGAGGAAGACTCGGTAAAGGCTTTCACTCTGCAGTCAGTCGACATAATCAGTGGACTGGCCTAATCCCCAAACAAGTGTGGCAGTGCAATCAAGTGTTTGTGCATGAGTGAAAACATATGAATGCAACAGAACAAAAAGAGCAGTCAATGGAGGAAACAGAGGTAAAGTGACAATGAGGGAATCCATGTGTGCACGTTTATACTCAAGGGACAGAAATCCTGAGTCTGTCTGGGAGGAGGAAGCTGTCTGCAGCAGGGCTCACACGTCTGAGCTCCATCCTCCAACAGCCGCCAGGCCCGAGCTCTCAGGGCTTAGCATAGGAGGAGAGGACTGGGATGAGGAAGTGGTTAAAAGCTCAGATTTACACCGTGAATCCACCACTGCTCTTCTCTGCAAAGCACTGCAGTGCTGAGCATGAAATTTATGACCAATAACTTCACCTCCAGTGGCCTTTACGAGGGAAAAAGGAGCACGGATAAGGTGATCTGAAAGGTTATGATTTCTTGAACTGCACTTTTGGAACGGCACTAAATTATGTGAAACGCTACACCTCATTCTCCACTTTTCTCAGACAGAAACAAAAAAAGTCTTTCCTTAGCCAAAGCTGCCACATTTAGTGACTTCTTATAGGTTATGTTCACATTACAGGCTTAATGCTCAATTCCAAATTTTTCCCCCGATCCAATCTTTCTGCCCACACTGTTCACATTCTTGTTTGAAGTGACCCA
Organism: Epinephelus fuscoguttatus; assembly: GCF_011397635.1. Lineage (NCBI taxonomy): Eukaryota > Metazoa > Chordata > Actinopteri > Perciformes > Serranidae > Epinephelus > Epinephelus fuscoguttatus. Next base: position 31,389,747 of record NC_064755.1, on the reverse strand, counting down.
TATCTTACGTCAGTGTGACTGGATCTCTTCACTGAAATACCTCACATGCATCCAAAAATGTCACACATGTGAAAGAGCAAACAAAAAACATTTGCGAAACAGGCATCTGGGGAAAAAATAATGACATGGTGGTGCAAATCGTTCTCATCTCCTGAATGATTTGCCGAGAAGACAATCCCTCATATGTTTAGGAGAGGACTGCCCATTGTTCTGAAGGGCTGTTTCGCCGACGTGGCTAATTATTATGAAAATTAACATAATCAGACCTTTGTTTGTTTTCGGGATACCAGGCTCTCGTGACATGCAACATTTTTTGGATGACAGGGGCTTCAGGATCATGAGCCTTCGCAATAATGGTGTGAGGACGAGAAGCTATAGCTCTGTCGGCAGCTATTGCTAGTAGCTCTCTTGAGGGAGTGTGGACGTGGGAGGAGTCAGGAGTGATGGGGCCGTGATGTGGAGGGTTTCACAGAGGACAAGCTTCTTCAAAAGTTAAGGATGCCCAGGGCAACATTTCAATCTCTGTCAGCGTCTTACGACAACAGTGTCACAGCATGTAGGTTATCTATCCCTGTCAGAAGGCGTCTGGCAGTTGGGCTTTACTGGCTGGCAACTGGAGCCCACCACGGCAGCAGCACAGCTATGGCAGCCTTCTGTAGTTTCAACGGACAGCTCTCACACTGTATGGTGAGTGATATGCACCTGTGCAGTAAAGTATGACACGGATATGGATATGTACTGTATCGGTCCACATCTGATTGGAATAAAATGGATTTGTGTATCAACACTACTCTGAAAAAATCAGATTTGTGTCACATGAGAGCAAAAAAAATCAGATTTGAGCCACATTTGCTCGTAATGTGAATGAGCCCTAGACTCATTTGTGTCTCATTCCCTCGGCCATTCATTAGTGACAAAAAATATGGGAGTGCTGATGTGAGCCACTCCATTTCAGCCTGCGTGAAGTCTTTCTGTCGAGTGATGTGCCATGTTAGGGCTCTCAACAGCTCTCACTGAGGGTGGTGGCCGACTGAGCCCATGCCTCCCATCAAATTCTGGCAGAGGTGGGCACAAAACATGCTCCCATTCCTCCCCATCGCCTCAGGAGACGCCATGGCAACTAGGCGGAAAAAATCAGGCCCTCCTCGCCATTCCACGCATGCCCTGGCATCCATTGTGAAATGTCTGAAGTCTTCTACTTCTGTGTTCTTTAGAGCAGAGATAACTGAGGGAGCTTTAATGTGGAACCACCCTCCCTTCATCTCCTCCATTTTTTCCCCCTTTTCTCCTTGTTCCCTCTCACTAAGACATCCTCTCCGTGGCTATGGTGACAAGTGTGAGGCTTTGATAACGCCACTGCTGCTCTGCTTCAAAAGGTCTTGCTCCAAGTTACAATTTTCCCTGCGTTACCAGCCTGAATCTAAAGTTCTGAGATTTCCATTTGCAGCCTGTCGAATCATAAACATCAGTAAACAATCACAAGTTTCTTGAAATGCTGCTCGAGAATTCCGGCATTCGTTCAGCACATGGCACGACGACTCTCCTGCGCTCACCGTACAAAAGGGTGATTGTTTAGGGCTTGAATTAAGTGGAAAACTCTGTGGGCGTTTGTGGAAAAGAGTGAGATGACTCTCTCTCCAGGGAATCCTGACATCACACAGACAGCATGTTATGCTCATGACTGGTTTCAGTGGCTCAAGTAGCCAATAAATAAAGCCATCAGGCTGGGTGGCATTTTGAAGCAGGCGAGGTTCACATGGAAAGTGAAGTGGCTGACAGCTGTGCATAAAATGTATATTAGAAGGAACTTAGAATAAAGCTGTTTTTTGTCTGTATCCATGATTGCACCATCCGGCCATGTTAAACAACTCTTTAAAATGAATCTTAAGTATTTTCATCCTGGTTTAAATTAGCTTTAAAGCTCCCATTACATTTTAAAGTAAAACATATTCATGATAATCCTTTAATAATAATATAACATGGTTTTCCATCATAACAGTTAAAAAAAGACTCTGAGATGGGGCCATAAGCAGATCTACGCTTTCTCCCACAATGAGAAATTCTGCAGTGCTGCTTGTACTAAGGTGACTAGTGAAAGAGCAGTGTGCATTAAGACGGCTAGCGTTAGCATTAGAGGACACAACGCACATCGGAGAGATTCAGCCGTACATGTTTCAGCCTCAGTCAGACACAGACTCTGATGAGGAATCTGTTGCGCACCAAACTCAGGAAGAGCACATGTATCAGCATGGTTAGTCGCAGTTAGCATCTTTAATTTGGTTATGGTGTTTGTTAGCTTGTTAGCTCATGACTGGCAGTGACTGACACCACGTTAGTAGTTGTGAAACATACAATCACTTCTGCTATGATGGGGTTTTTGGTGGAAGAAAGCTCAAGGTTTACACCCAAAAACTGTACACTCTACCATGCTACTACTAAATCTGCTCTCTGCATTGCCAAGTTCATTGTGCGAATGTGCGCTGGAAGTCTCAGGTGTCTTAGCCGGTGTTGTGTCAAAGTCTGTTTCCCCGTCAGTATGTGTTTCCCATGGTAGACAGCGATTGACTTTAGTATTGATGATGTACCAAATCCAGCTTGCCTGGTCTATGTTTGAATCTCAGATTTTAGGTAAGTGCACAGACATCGCCCCCTTTAGTAGAGGAATGTAAAACCCCTCTCTAGTGATGAACGTTGCACAGATACAAGTCACATTTTAGTGGACATAACAAAGACCCAACTGATGTTTCTGCAAGCTTTGATTAAATGTAATTTCTTTAATCTTTTTTTTCATCTCTAAAGATTGTCTGGCTTTGATAAGGTTGTGAAATGTTTTTAACTACACAAGATTTTAAATCATTTAATCAAGATGCTTATCTGGTTTCTTAGCCACAGCTGGCTGAAGCAAAAGTTGTGGGAGTTTAAGAAATTGAAGAAAGACTCCCAAAATACACACAAAGAGTTTTTGTTTCAGGAGGCACAGATAAAGCACCCTCTTCTACCCCCTTTCACCTCTTTTGGCAATTCAAAGGTATGCATTAATATACAACAGCAAAGGGAACCTGTTTTCAATATCTCGAGGTTTACAGCCTAATATCAATGTTCTGATGTTTAAATCTCTTTTGGTACAGCAAGGCACAGCAAAACAAATGCTAGTAGAAAATCTTCAGTCATGGCAACATGAGAAAAAACTGCTCCAAAAATAAAAAAAGGATAGGAAGTGGAACAAATGAGCAAATGCTCAAATCACACAGGAATTGCGAGTCAAGGCAAAACACCTCCTTAAAATATTCTCTAAAGATTTATTTAACCGAGAACAACACAAGAAAATAAAAAAAAAAGAAGTACTTGTTACTGAATCAGGACAGATGCTCTCTTTTCCTAATTTCAGTCAGCTGTTCATTTGGAGGTTTCTTTTGATAGAAATGAAATGATAGTAAAACATACACATAACAGTTTTTATGTCAGATGTATTAAATATATTGAACTCCTGATGGTGTCTCATCCTCTCACAGTATGAGGTTTCCTGCTGGCGGCTAAGAGAGTTTGGAAAAACAGATCCATAATTAGATTGTCTGTCTTCTCATTCTAACAAGGCAGATGTGGCAGTCGAACAGTTGTGTGTGCTGAAGGAGGCAACACATTGGGCTAATTTATGCATCTCAGAGTAGGGTGAGACCTGCTAGACGGCAAGCTGGGGAAATCTCCCACCACAGGTGGGTTTTCATCACCCAGTCTCTTTCATTCTCATCCCCTGAACTTCCCCATTCACCTACAGAACTAACACAGCTTCCAATTAAGAGTGTGGGAGCGTGTCGACACGGGATATTGCCTTTGATGCAAACACATGCTCATTCACGTGTGCTGTGTCTACGCTGAGTTCGTCAGTCTTTACACCCCATCTGTATTTTGAATGTCGATTCAAGGAGATATTGAAATCTGGATGTGACGGGTCAAACACAAGCAACATCGACTGAATACTCAAACAGAAGTGGAGCTTAATGATTTGCATCTGTGTGTTTCTCTGTGCTTTTTTTATCTCCTCTTCTAGAGCACTGTGTATCTTCTGTTTTCAACAAAATAAAATCCACTCTTGTTTTCTAGATTCTACAAAGCCTCTACTCACATGGTTTCCTGTTTCTTCCCTGCTCTCTACTGACTAAGCCCTTACTGAGAAGGTAGAGGCAAACAGAGTAGGGATCATATTGATCAGTAAAACGGTGGAGTGGACTGCCGGTTTGTTATGTCACTGATGGCTAATGCATACCTGTTTAGTGGAGATGGATTTAAGTGTCTGACTGCGACTCACCCTCCTGTCAAGATGCAACTGACTGGAAATAAACACTGATAGGATGGAAATGGAGTTCCTCCCTCTCACTTGCTGTGCGGAGGATTTTTCTCATTAGGCTCCTCAAAATCCCTCAGACTCTCCACATCAACACTGATTGTACGGGGCATTTAAATCCAGCACCCCAACAATAAGCCCTAGATTACTGTAGCAGAGAACTCCAGTTAAACTGTCACTAGGTGTGTAAATATATGGTGCGAAAAAGATCATGAGTGCAAAATAAGCCTTGACAGGTACAATGTACATTAAATATCCCAGTATTTCACTGGCCAAGCAGAGGCCTTTGAAGCTGTGCACACGGTGATACACCGAGGACTTGTTTATGCATTCTTTTCATGTATTATAGCCAAGGAGAATTAAAATTTTATAGACTAGAAATAATCAAAGTCTTTGTGAAAGGAAAAATGTGTTTTCCCCAACACTTAGGATAGCTCTTAACATTGTTAAAACTGACTAAATTATATTAGTTGGACTAGAACAGTGGTTCCCAACTGGTCCCGTCATGGGGTCCAGATTATTCCTTAGTCATTAGTTCAAGGTCCACACAGCTTAACATATTCAGCGTCATACTTGCATTTGAACATGTCATCGAGCTAGTTTGCTGTCTCTGTCAAGTAGCTGTCTGTTAGTCACTCACTCTATAGCAGGAAACGGCAATTAAAAATAAAAGCTCTGTGCCGGAAATTCACTGGACTTACTTGACACATTGGCAAGTCACCTGAGGTCCATTCAGAATGGGCCCACGACCCACTTTTGGACCATGACCCATCAGTTGGGAACCACTGGACTAGAAAAAAGGAACCTAAGCCCAAGAAGGTGCATTAGGGACTTGACATTTTACTGAGTAATATGGCCATGATCATGAAAAGAAGAAAATCAAAATCCACGTGTGTATCACACTGCTGAGCATCAAAAATTGTGTGTAATCAAAACAATTACGTCCCACTGACACCTACAGTATTTTGCATATGGACTGAATTCGATCAACTCAGAGGAAGTGTGGTTTTGATAAAATTACAAACAACATGAAAAAAAAGACTAGAAAGAAGTTGACCAAGCTACATGTTGACTCCTCTTGACCCTAGGAATTAAACTGCATTGGCAAAAATGAAGCTTAGTGTGAATAAAATAGTAAGATGGAGTTAAAAGCCAGAAACAGAGTTTAAAATCTGACACGTGTGGATGTTCTATTGACCCTAAAATGTGTCCACGCAACGTTTGCATACATATGTTGAATTGACATCTTGTGGTGTGGCAGTTATTTGTAACAACTGACTCATCAGTTCTGAAGAAAGAAGCCTGTAAGACATTATCAATATTCATTTTGAGTGGTGGAGTGCTGCTGGAGAGCACTGTAACGATGCTCCACAACTTCTTCTCTCCAAGCGAGGAAAGACAATATTCACAGTTCACATAAACTCGTCGATGTTCATATACATTTATGAAAAAGATGCACTAAACAGGATCGTCGGTTACTGTTTGTAAAGACGTTTGCCAGTGAAAGTTAAAGTAAAAGCCAACCCCAGATTCACTCTCATTTGGTGTTTTGCCTCACTATATTTGACCTTTTTTTTTTGGCGCTGTATCTCATGGATGCCTTCTGTTTACGGTCTGGCACCTGGTTGCTACCTTTTTATAAAGCCCCGGCCTCACCTGAGCACTGTGGAGGTACACGGCGATAAACCTCCCGAACACAGAAAAAAAAAAAAGAAAATACAGGCTGAGGGCAGAAAAATACATTGCCACACACTTCCAGTGGGTCATCAGTGATGACTGAGAGGGATTACTTCTGTCTATACATTGTTTTTAATCAAAAATCCTGCATAGTATGCCTTTAAGCACTTGAAGATCCAAACATTGCTGAAGCATATGTCATACAAGAGACACAATAAAACAAATGGAATGGTCAAAGTTCAAAATCACACTGACGTTTAGTTGTGTTGACTGATTCAGGACATCAACTCATGCATTAACTGACATGCAATAAAACATTCCACCTTAAAAGTTGCCAGTAGCTGCCAGTGGTGGCCTTTGTCTATTGCTGCTCACTGTTAACTCGTACAGATGGAAAGGCAGCATAACATCCTTTCATTTTATACTTACAGTAGACTAATGTATCTAAACTTGCCTCCATATGAAGAGTGGTTACATAACCTTTAAAAGAGCCACAACTTAATCATTATAGGTGCACTCTGGTACTTAAACAAATAGCTCTACAGTCTTGTTTATTATGTTCTGCAACTGTGACACATGCTCTGTTTGACTGAAATGGTTGTTATGCAGGAGTTTAAGCTTGTGTAACAGTTGTGCTCATGATAATTATCCTCTATAAAAGCATCCGCTGAAGGCTTAAAATCTAAAAGTAGAGTTTAAATCCACTGCCAGGAGTCCTATCTCTTTCCCCTCTTCTGTAACCAACAGTAACAGGAGATGTTTTATAGACAAATTGTATGATTTAATCAAGTTTATCATGATTGGTGCCAGCGTTTCCACAACCACAGGGGTGCCATACCATGTGATATCCCCTTAACTGCATGTGTGTGGTGTGTATAAAGAGCAGTAAGCAGGAGCTACATTTTACAGCCATTTTTTTCTGAGAATTCTGTGAATTGGCAGAAGATAAATTAAAGAGAGAGACCGACCTGGTGGAGATCATCTCCCAAGGGGAATTCCTGGAAATACCCAGGGGCTGCTGATGTGGCCCGGATGGCCTGCCAGAGCTGGTGCTGGCAGCCCCCCAGGTAGTGAGAGCGCACCCCGGGTAGCAGGTTGTAGTTCCTGAACACATAGGCCTTCAGAGGAGTGCCCCTGTTCACAATGGTGCTCACCGCTGCCACCTGCAGAGAAAGGAAATGACATACAGCTCAATTTCCTTTTCCAGCATGAGGCAGCACTTTACAGATATAAAAATGCAAACATAATACTGTATCTGGAGTGACATTCTGACAGATCAATTTAATAACATCTCTGTTCTGGGAGCCTAACAGGAGTCTGCTGACATATGAAATCCTGTATACTGCTTTATCCACCCTGTCTTATGTGGCTTTAGAGTGTACTTTCCTTCTACTTGTCATTGCAGAGGAGTGCAGGACAGAGATAGCGAAGGAGAAAGGAGCTTTCTTTGTAGTATCCCAGTAAACAAGGTGAGACCAAGGCTCACTGGTCAGTGCCAGAACAGAACAAGAGGGAAGAATGAGTCAGACAAGCTTCCAAAGCTCACCTTGGGGCATTCAGGGTTTCTTGATGTCTCCACCAGGAGGTGAGAGCCCATTTTCTCTCTGTAGAAGGGAAGATATGGCGATGTTATTTTCTGGCTTCGTGAATTTTGGATAGTAGTGTGACTTACTACAGATTCTGCAAGCTTCACAAAATCCTTGTGCATATCAGTTAATGGAACTTGAAATCATTCTGTATTCGGCATAATTATTCTCAAAGGACCGTTTTACTGTTTTAAACGTTTAAGGCCATTTAAAACAATATATGTTTACTTTATATGACCGTGCTGATCATATCTAAGCATGCAGTGGTGGATTTTATTCTTTAATTCTTAATATCTTTAGAATTTTTCCAACCAGCCACTGTTTTACAGTTGCTATCTCCAGGATTATGGGTTTGGTCGTGTGTCTGCTTATCTGTCTGTCTCTCTACAGCTAATCTGGCATACTGCTGGACCCATAACCCTTATACGTGGACATTTATGTGTGTTTGCTCAAGGACCTCTCATGGTTGTGGCAATTCACCTCCAAAGTCACGTAACAAAAGGCATTTCCAGCAATCAACAAGCCTCACTTTGTCTGTCACAGGCAACATTTTGGCCTTTGTTGAGGCTCAAAAACTGACAACCATAGAAAAGTTTGGTCTCAACTGCAGCATCTGCAGATTGATTCCCGCTATGTGATGATCCACTATAGTGAGGCACAACAGGAGATGAATAAATCACTGTTTTTAATAATGTAACCTGCACATTGTCTCCCTTTCATTGGGATGTATTATATATGAATGCACCCACCTAGTGTTTGCATATTCTGGACTCTGAGTATCATGGTGCATTGAGATTTATTACCAACTGTAAGCAGCTAACTTATCACTGTATCCTGTATGCTCAGGTTGGGTGGCTCTCTTTACAGTTTCGTACACTTTTTTCATTGGCATTCTCTTGTTTACAAAGCTATTCTTGGCCTTCTTCCAGCACATGTATGTGTGTGTTATGTGTGTAAATAGAAAATGGCTATGCTCTCCGTTCTCAGAACTTTTTTTTTACTGATTACACCAAGGGTACGCACAGAGTTTGGCAAACGAGCATTTATGTATGGACCTTCTTATGAGTGGAATCTTCTGCAGAAGAACTTGAAGTTTCACTCTTTGGTTTGTCTCAGCTGTTTCAAAGCACTGTTGCAGGATTTTTGTACACAATCTTCGGTACGCCAATGTCAGGGTGTATCTTAGCAGGTCTTTGTAATCATTTGTAGTTGCCCTTTTTTGTGTTTTTATGGTTGACCTCTAGTATACATACTCTCTGGGTTGTCTTTGTGGTAATCTCATTAGGTGTTTTATGTTGCTTGTTTTAAAGCTGTACATTTTTGTTTTGTTCTGTGTTGTCTGTCTGTAACTTTATGTTGCTGCCTGTTTTGGGCAGGAGACTCTTGAAAAAGAGATTTCTAATCTCAAGAGGTTTTACTGGTTAAATAAATAAAATAAAATAAATTATTCCACGACTGTCATGCATGCACAATGGACTCACAGCCTGCCCTGCACTCCCTGTTACCCACCCATATGACCCCAGGCACACCTGTTGGAGACCTGCACTCTACTGAGTTCACTTTTCTAGTTTCCATATGTTATAATAAATAACTTTCAATATCATGTGACACTTAAAATTTGCTTAAGTTAGTCATGCATCACAGTAAACATCATATCACTCCTTTGAGAATGCAACAAGGTTATCTTAGTGATAATCCAGCAAACAGGTCATGTACAACTTGTTGTTGTTACCCTAAAACAGATTATTGATAGATGGCATTGATGCACATTAAACTGTATTAGCATAACTGACAACAATAAAGAGCAAGCTTGATATTCACTTTGATGAACTTGCTTTAAGCACTTCCAAATCACTTTGTGTTAACTTGAACAGTTTGACCACTGTCATGGCATTTTGTTTTACATGTCTCCAAATTAACTAAGCATAAGCACTGCTCTGCGATCAAGGACAAAGGGACTGACTTGAGGATGTTCTCCCAGGCTTCGCTGTCATAGAAAGCGTGGTTCCAGCCCATCTTCACAGTGCCGACAATGACGTTTTGCTTGAAGACATCTGAACCCAGCTTCCGGTAAAGATCATCACACTCGTTCAGTGGGATTTGGAACACACCTAGCATGAACCCTAAGATAGCACCTGAGGCAAAAACACACACAATCATTTAAAGAGGAAAGGACTGGTGAATGAACAATACAGCTGCATACTTGTGTAAACAGGAAGAATAAGAGTTTCAGTCAGTCCTTTGGGAATGCAACAAGGTAATCTTGGTAATAAACAGGCACACAGGTAATGCACAGCTTGTTGTTAGTGCTCTCAAGGCCTGGAGTTGATGCAATGTTAATTGCCTAAAGGATTATCTGTTATTAGTAACATTACCCCTGGATGATCCACCCATAGGAAGTGCATGAGATTAACATAGCTACAACACTGCAGGTAGCTACTTTCTCTCCATGATCAAAGATCCCTGACAAGATTACCAAACCTCAACAGTGCCATGAGGGCAGAGATGGGGTGTACCTGAATAATGTGGGTGACCAAACTCACCAGATGTGGCCCAGATGGGTTTTAAATGTGTGAACATCATTTGATTGAGCAGGCGGATTACATTATGCTTTGACAACATTGACAGAATGTGAAAATGAAGTACCTCCAACTGGTGGAGATTAGGACCAAAGAACTGTTAGGAACTGGGAACAAACAGAAACTTCTGGCAGTGATTAAAGGACAATGTGCTCTGCAAATAAAACGCAGTTTTTCAATCTGCTGCGAAATGAAAACCACCAAGTGGCAGACGGAGAGGACAGTTTGAGGATGATGGTCCACAGCACCACCTTGTGGTCATTTTGCATACAGGGAGAAGTTCTAATTGACCTATTGATTATTCCTGAAACCAAATAAAGCAATGCAATTTCAACACAAATATAACTTAATTTTTTGTGCGTTATACTCTCGGGTAGCATGATCTAAAAATGTGTACCGATGACAGAGCCTACAGGTGGCCACCTGTAGGCTCTGTCATCAGTACACATTTATAGATAAAGCAATTCTCGGACTGCTACCATATTATTTGTGTGTCTATCTCACACAGAAAAGTGCCAGGTAATACTATTTGTGTTCTCGGGATGTCTTTATGCTTTCTGTTCCATAAGCCTGTTTGGAAATTGGATAAAGGACTTCTGTGTATTCTGCAGAGAGACTTAAAACTCAGTTAAATCATCAATGCTTTTTAATCGAAAATAAAAGAATTAGAGGCAGATTCCGTAAGATATCTGTTTAATTTACGTAGTTAGAAACCTAACTCTTTTACATTTCTACTTTAAAATGTGAGCTGCTTTTGCTTATTTCTTATTTCCTTTTTAATTTGTGTCTTTTTGTGTTATCTTTTTTTAAATTATGTGTTTTTATTTATGCCGTTGCCAGTCTTGGCCAGGTCTCCATAGACGAAAAGATTCTTACACCTCTTCCTAACTGGACAGAATGTGAATGAGCGAGTGATCAAACATCACATTGTTCCCATGTTTCCCACTGAAGATGTCCTAACCTGCACCTTGCACAGGCTAAGCAACGTGGCGCTTGTTGTTCCAAAAAACGCTCACACTGGCTCTATTTTGGCAAAGCTTTGTGCACCTCCAACTTATTTTCAGAGCAGCAGCAAACTGTTGCTTGGGCTCGCTCAGGGCTCCATAAGCTCCCTGAATGTTGCTATCAATCATAGTATATCTGCACACTTTTTTGTGCTTCATTCAACAGAGTTTGCCCGTTTGCTACATGGTTGGAAGGCGTGTTAATCTCAATTGTTCTCTACTGGTTAAATAAATAAAATAAAATTCTAAATAGTCCGTTTTGTAATTTGAAACAGTTGTACTGTGGCCTTACTTGACTACAAAGTAACAAGACTGGCAATGCGGTGGTGCTGGCAGTGAAATTGAGGTCAAAACAAGAGCAGAGCAACAAATGGGTCAGTGTGTGATCAGTGCTGCCAGTCCCGTCCGCAATGTTGCACTCTGCTCACATAATCCAGACGCATACAGCACACACACATTCAGAAGTAGGGCAGGGAGACAACGCACCTGTGCTGACACCACAAATATAATCAAACAGTTTGTAAATAGGTTTCCCGGTCAGGGCCTCCAGCTTGTGTAACGTCTGAAGTGCAACAAGTCCCCTGCAAAGTGAGACACAGGCATACACACACAGAGAGGCAAATTAATGGGATGACAACCACTGCACACAAATTGGCTACAAAGAGTGACAGCTCATTGATTTTAAACTCGACCAGCAAAGACAAATAGGAAATAAATCCTCATTCATTAAAACGGAATGTTTCACAGGATTACATTTACTTGACAGATCGAAACTGCTAATAGAAGCAGTGCTATTTTAAAACATCGCCTTGACTGCAGTAAATGCTGTTTAGTTTCACTTTGATCAGTAACTCATACTTTTTAAGAAAACATGGGTTGAACTTGTACCTTAACCCTCCTCCATCTATGGACAGGATGCGAACGCCTCGGCCTTTCACAGGTTTGTGGTAGCCCACCAGAGCGAGGGCTTCTCTAACTGCTGCCCTCAGGCCGGGGTCACTGGCCTGTTTCAGACGCAGCAGGCAAGGGATAACCTGCTCCTGATAAACACATAGTGTGGCAGTCAGAAGTGAAAATGAAAAACGTGGTCAGTCCACCATGATGCGGTCACACCAGAATTGGCGAGGGAAATAGGAGGTGGAGCTCGAAATAGTGAGGACAGGGTCTGCTGCTGGAGCGACTGTAGTGTTCAACTAATACATCTGACATCCTGCAGTATTTACCTCCTATCCCTGTATTTGTTCTCAGTACCAGTCATACTCTCTCCTGTTCTGCTGCTTGTTTTCTTTCAGTTTGCAGTCACAAACAAGGGCAGAAACAATCAATGCTTCCTAAACAAAGAGGTCGATTCTGCCGCCTGTTATATTGGCTGAACATTAACAGGTTTTACCACTTCGCAAGTCATAGTTTCATCAGAATGAAGGTGGGATCATTTGCAATGGAAAATTAATGTAAATCAAATCCTCGCTAGAATGAAAGCAGAGTCTAAAACTGGTGTGAACGCAGCTATAAAGTGTTGACTTTACCTGTAATACCTTGCTTGTAGATAAAACGTGAGACTGTCATGATGTAATCTGAATTATTTAATTGGGACAAATGTTTCTGAGGAGTTAAGAGGCCATATTTGAGACCAAATTCAAGTCAGTATTGTCACCACAGTGGTCTCCTTTATTCCTGTTGTCATTTGCAAAGATATCAAACATTATTCTTGCAGCAATATGTTGAACAGCAATGAAACAGTTGCCAGTTTCATGAAAAACGGTGGTTAAATTCCCTTCGGTTCATATTACTGTTGTAAATTTTAATTATCATAAAACCACGTTTGATTACCGCCCTTTGAAAAACTCACAGTTAACAGTGTCCTGCATCAACCAAAGTTAGCAACAGTCTTCCAGACGCAGGCACAGCATGCGATGCAGGTTTGTTTTGCAAGTCCCTTGTTTACAGAGTGGGCGTGCAGCAGGCAAACCTACTGTAGAGATGCTACTGGTGCCTTGTCCTCATCAACAGTGACACAGGCACATGAGCAAACACTTCAAAGACAGGCTATTTCAAAGATAGAAGAAAGAAAGAAGATATTTCAATTTTTGTCGCTTTAATCCTGATATGAAATTTTAATACCGTTCATCTTTAATGTTGAGCTTAACACTGTTCTTCACTTTTCATTGAGGATTATCCTTCCTCATACTTGTAAAAGTGCCCTTGGTTTGAAATAGGTTTAGCACTGACTAAGTTCCTGACACCGCCACAGATAAGGCAGAGACATAAATAAATGCCGCAGTATGCAGTCTACATGTTCAATAGTTGCCAAGCTCTGACATTAAACACAGAGCAATATGTAACCTGTTGCCACAGCTGACAAACTGACATTTGCCTGGCATGGGAAAAATTCCTGAACACAAGCAGAGGGACGTTATCTACATTATTTACATGCTACAGCTGTTCAACTATTCATGCTAAATATAACACAATTATGTATGCATAAAAACATGCTGCTGTAAACACAGTCCTGACACCGTGAGCTGGAGCCAAACATAAGAGTTGATGCTTTTGACATGCTAAGCAGCATCAGACACTTTGCTGACAAAGCCTCGGGATGTTACATTATGGAGGAAAAAGAAGAGGAGAAAATGCTGGCCTTGTCAGATTGCTCACCTTGACTGCAACACCACTAGTCTCCGGAAACTCCAGGAGGTGGTAGCTGAGGTCCTCCACCCTGTTGATGTAGACCCTCACATCTGATGCCCTGTGGAGAGCCTGAACCAGACCCCGAGTTCGATTGTCCACGCTCACCCTGGCAATGATCTAAGAGACAAAAAATGTGCAACCAGTTAGGTCCAGCTATAGAGCGTGGGCTGCAATCCAAGTTAAAACCTGACCCTGTGTACGGCTCATTTAGCAGGGAACTCTCATTTTCATTTACAATATTAAACAGTAGCTAATGAATGTTTTTTCATTTCAGTTTCATTCAACTTCCTACACCAGTGGTTCTCAACCTTTCTCATGTCAGGGACCCCTGAATTTATACATATCAGGTCACGGACACCCATTTGATTTTGCTTCAGGGGCCTCCATCTGAAACATTTTGGTTATTAGATATAATTAAACTGACCTCCAGTCAGTTTTACGGTTCACGTTTTTTCGTTAACAGAGAATCTGTGTGTGTGTGTGTGTGTGTGTGTGTGTGTGTGTTATATTTGGATGTAACATTAATCTATAACCATTGCAACAAGATTGCAGCTACAGTAGTTTGGAAAACAGCAATTTGGCATTTACTTTGATGAATTCACTGTTCAGCAGAGCGCAAATGAGACAACACAACACGGCTCAGCTCAGCGCCGACTCTGCCCTGTGCTGCACTGATTCTTTTTTATTTTTTGAATGGGACTTTTCTACTTTTACTGGAAGTTGTGCGGTCCCCAGTGTCTGGACCTGTTAGAGGCCGGAGCAGGTGGGCAGGACAAACTTTCAACAAGTCTGGAAACTACATTTCAGACAGCGGATCTCGGTAAAATGCTGACACTAAACTAAGGTGGAAGACACGACCGCATAGAGAGGTATAAATAAGGCTATGACGCTACAGTTACTGTAAAATACAAGATATGTTGACTAGCTAGCCTGCTATGTTTATGGTGTTTCTGTCAGTGCATCTACACAAGCTTGGAGGATGACGTATGACTTGCAGTTTCTACTTCTGTCATGTGTCATCTTCCAGTTTCAGCGACGACCTTCTATTTTTAACCTCTGAGCACAAAATTAACTCATTTGTCTAAAATATCTGGTGAACAATGTGGATAATCAACATTGTCAGGACACGACTAAGAAAAATATGAAATACAAAAATGCCAAAATACACTGGAGGGGGACTTTAAGACCAGAATTTAAAAGTTGTCAACTACAGTTGAGGATATAACTGATCGGGATAGTAACTCTTATGACTCCTTCTCACATTGTGCTCATTTTCACAGTGAATTAAATAGTGAAAATAAACTATTTCCCATTTTCTGAGGACCCTCTGTGACTCTTTCAAGGACCCCTGTTTGAGAACCACTGTCCTAAACCAAGATAAGAAGCAATAAGTGAGAAACATTAATACATGACCTATACACAAAATATATCACTAAACTACACTCCACAATATGACTGGCAATAAGTTGTTTACAAACAACGCTTGTTTTGCTTCCATGGGCCAGGTAAGGCAAGGTATTGTAAGGTTACTTCATTTGTACCCGTAGGGAGATTTGGGTTGCAGTAAAAGACGAGGCATCCTTCTTGGCACACATTTACAAACAACACAGACAGCAGGCAGACGAAGTACTCAGGCTCAAATATTAACTTCATTCATTCATCTTCTAACCGCTTCATCCTCTTGAGGGTCACGGGGGGGCTGGAGCCTATCCCAGCTACATCGGGCGAGAGGCAGGGTACACCCTGGACAGGTCGCCAGTCTATCGCAGGGCTGACACATAGAGACAGACAACCATTCACGCTCACATTCACACCTACGGACAATTTAGAGTCACCAATTAACCTAGTCCCCAATCTGCATGTCTTTGGACTGTGGGAGGAAGCCGGAGTGCCTGGAGAGAACCCACGCTGACACGGGGAGAACATGCAAACTCCACACAGAAGGGCTCCCACGCCCGGGATCGAACCGGCAACCCTCTTGCTGTGAGGCAAGAGTGCTAACCACCACACCACCGTGCCGCCCTCAAATATTAACTTAAATATCTAAATAAATAAGAGCTGCATCAAACTCATCTGAGCAATGTCACATCTGTAATATTGTGCAAACCCCCAAAATGGACTTTTCAGCTCCACTCAAAGGGGGAACAATCCAATCAAATCATTTGAAATGCTATATGAAATGAATGAATCCACTTTTACGGCTGGAACCTCCCGTCTACAACATGCTTGAAACGCGCCCTCGTTGAGGACTTGGCTCAGATTCCAGGAGTTACCTTCTTATCCTGAAGCCTCCTCAAGGAATCTGATCCCGTTTGTTTCGGTGGAGGGAAGCTCTTGTGACCGCATGCCTTTGCTGACATCGACCCCAGCAGGATTCGAGCCCTGGACCTTCCGCATGGAAAACAAGTGCTCTAACCACTACACTAGAGAGGCCCATTTGAAATGCTATATGAGTGTATATAATATTGTTTTTACAACAGCTATTGCTTGAGTAGCATATTTTTATATTTCAATCAACAAAATCATCTGTCCATCATCTAAAAGAAAATTGGGTAATAATATTTTTTTAATAAAAGGTCTTGAAATTGAGCTAAAAGGTGAACCAGCCCCAAAATCTTTGGAGGGAAATTACTGTGAGTGATTAAAGTGATTAAATCATGAACAGATAAAGGACAAAGCTGCCACTCAGTGCCTGTCATCATTCAAAAATACCGTCAACAGACTTGTACCTTCGACTAGATTTTGTTGCCTTGATGTTACAAATGTATTGTTTGTCAATTGGATTAAATGTAACAACACCTGGACCATATCATGCCTGTACATGACATCAATCTACTGTGTATCATCAGCCAATGGATGAGTCATGTTTGAGTCATGTAGTGTTTCTGCTATCTGCTGTTTCAAACATAACATATCATAGTTCCTGATTCACCAAACCCAGCCTTGACATTATCTAAATGTCAGTGTGTTTATGTCTCCACAACATAAAAGCATGGCTTGGCCTATAAAGTACACACCCTCTGTGTCCCTTCTGTGGCCCTCTGACTACACAAGGGAGTTATTTTTGAAAACAGATTCCCACATCTCAGACAGCACGTAGGCACAAGACACTACCCTATAGAGTAGCAAGAGCTCTGGTCAATGTCTGGACAGTAGACACCCAGCTATAATACACCGGACAGAGCTATGTGATGTGAGAATTATGTTTCACTCAATCACTGACATGTTTTTGTACACCTACCTTCTCCCTTTGAAGCAGAAGTTTCTTGGCTTTCTCCTCGGCAGCCTTCTGTTCCTTAGTAACTGTGGCCTCAGCCTGTTTGACCAGGGCATCCTCAGACTTCTTTTCCTCCACTGTAGCAGTTTTGGACTCTGCTGTCCTGAACTTTGGGACCAAGGGAGCAATGTAGCTTCCTACAAAGGCTTGCACAGTTGGAGCTGAGTAGGACAGGTAGTGTCCCAAGCCCTTCTTCATGGAAGGTGGGGTAACTGGAGCAGCAGAGACTGTTTTATTAGACACTGGCATGAGGTCACTAGGTTGTTGACCCTGAGAGGAAGCATTGTCAGCACTGTCCACTTTCTTGTCCTGAGTCTTTGTACTGCTGCTAAAGTATGAGTTGATGTGATGAGCCAGGTAGTTGTATGTCTCATCCAGGCTGACTGAAAAGGTGCTGGGATGGAAAAGTGCTGTGGTTTGTTTGGAAGTTGTGCTCTTGCTTTCAGTATCACTCAGTGAAGATTTAAGTTCCTCCTGTTTCCTGGCAGAATTGGCTCTGACAGCGGGAACGACGCGTCTCAGCTTTTTGTCCTTAAGTTCACGCACAGTCAGAATTGTGGCAGTGACGGATGCTTGGGAAGGACTGTGAGGATAAGTGGAGGTAGTGGCACTTGCATTAAGTGTAGCAGCAGAAGCAGGAACAGAAGGACTCGCAGGAGATGAGTTACATGCAGGTTTGGGTGTTGTAGATGTACAAGGTGGAGCAGCATCGGTGGGAGCAGGAGTGGATGTGACAGCACTCTCCTCAGCCTTTGGCACTGACTCAACACTCGCCTCAGCCTTCTTCCTTCCCTTTAAAGCACTGGGCTTGAGTCTGCCAATTTTAGAGAGAAGTTCTGTATGTGTCCCGCTCACAGCTTTGGAAACTGTGTCTAGTGTTGTTCTGACCCGCGACATGTGTTGGCTCAGACCAGTAGACCACCGTGAGGCTGAAGTGTTCAAATGCAGGGTGCTGGTGTGGAATCCAAGTCGTTGTCTAACCTGGTTTGCTTTACAGAGCCATCCTTTGCGCCCAGTGATCCTCAGGTGGTGAATGTGCCTCCAGCTGAGATAGCCAACCTTGTAGCAGTAAGCCTGTTGTACATAAACCCTGCAGTGAGAGGCACCAGACAATGGAGGTGATGCTGCTGACTTTTGAGCATGTGTTTGCCACAACTGGCACGCTCTGCTTACTTTGACCCAGGTATTTGGAGCCCATTTATGACTCATTCTTTCAGGTCACATCCACAGTATTAGATCTAAGCTCTCCCTTCGTCATAAACCTGGTGATAAACAACAAAAAAGTGATGTATGAATGAAAGATGGAAAACATTCAAAAAGAAAATTACGAAAATGACATGACATGTGGAGTAACACTACCAACACTGCTCCTAAAACTCGCTTCAATGAATAATTCTGCTCTCTGCACAAGTAAAAGATATTCGGTAAATGTTCCTAATTCAGAGGGAAACAAAACAGCTAACTTCTACTCTGAATAACACATTTCAACACCAGCAACTAGCCGTTAGCTCTGCTAGCTCAGCTAGCTTAGCTTAGCTAGCATTCATAAAGAATACACAGAACATAACAAACCGTACCAGTCGTTTTATGTCGTCGTATCATAAAAGCCGCGAATACTTTTATATGTTCAGTGAGTCGCCATTCTTCATTAACATTAACACTAATGTTTAACAACGTATGGCAACACACGGTCACTAAACCTGACACTTGATTTCCACAGTGACGTTCAACGTCAGTCAGAGGAAAAACAAAGACACGTGATGCGTTGTCTACTCCGCTATTGGCCGCTATCACCTGCCCCTAAATGGTGGCTGTTGATTGGTTGAGGAAATTCTCCCCACTGGCTGTTTACTCAGCGATATGCTCTGTGTTTACTGCAGAGGAGAAGCATGTTTATTTCATTTTTCGTGTCTTTTTAAAAAAAAGTAAACTTTATTGAATAATTCAGATTTACAACAATAAGGCAAATCAACCAAATTATCAAAGTGAATGAGTAGAAAAAAAGAAAAAAAAAGGATGTCAGCCAAAATAAATAAAGGATTAGATTAAATTTTTAGCATTAAAAAAAAAATAAATGTACAGATGATAAATAATTCGACATAAATAATACAAAACACAACATTAGGACTGACATTAGTAATCTATCCAGCTAAACTATTTGAATACAGGAAACGGGTATTATACAAATAGAAGGAAATATACTTTTTCTAGAATATCTCCTGAACCAAAACCATTTTTATTCCCTAATGTATTTTTTTTTCCTTTTTTAAGCATTTAGTTATTTAATTTAAGTGAGAATAAGTAAGAGTAGGAGACTATAATTTTGAAAAATAAAGTGTCTAAAAATAAAAAAAGACACAAATTATAGATAATTAAACATAAATAATACATAACAACGTTATTTGGTCTTCATTTGAGAGTAAACCGTGTTATTTTCAGGATCTGTTAATACGTACATTTCTACACAGTTGAGCAGTTCGTTTGCAAATTTAGAGTTCATACATTTATGTGTTTGCATTACAACAAAAAATTATTATATGGTTTTAAAGAATTTCGCTTTGTGCATGTGGTATTTGGCCATAATGACAATGGTGTAAGTCATAACATTTTTCTGTTTTCTGTGACTGTTTCTGCTTTACATTACATCCACACGTGAACTGAGAGAAGTCACTATGTTCTTTCACCTGTTTACAAAATAGTTGGGAATGATGACAAGCTGAGATAATGTGTTCTGTGGTTAGGAGCAACTTGTTTGACCGGCGTACTCCATAAACTGTTTAATATCACACTATTTATAGTATAATATTAATAGTAAGATTTAGTAAGTAGTAAGACTTATCTATCCAAAACATAGTTGCTGTGAACACTGACAACATCAAGGTCACTATCGGACATTTGAGGAGCGGAGTAGTACCTGCACTGACTGACAGAGGGCAGCCGTGAACTAATTCATAACGTCAACTTACCCCGACACATTGACAGCGTAGAAGAAGAAATAGAAATGATGCCGCTTCTAGGCACAGCCTCTCGATAACACTCAGGTAAACTAACATTTAAACACTGTCATGTTTAGCGTTGGATGAATAGTTTAATAGGCAGAACTGCAATACACCAGCTAAGCAGCACTCGGTTCCCCCAGAAAGGTAAGTATGGGTTTAATATACAGGGGAATACCTGGGCTGTGCCTGGTGTTAGCAACGTCAGCTAACGTTAGCAATGACGGTTGATATATGATGACATGGCGGCGAAACAGTCAAATATAACCTTGTAACTTATTAACAAATGATCCAACGTTACTGTAGCGGTAATATATCCAATAGTGGAGCATAATTTTTGTTATTTAGGTTATTAAAATGTAAATGTTACTGTTGTGTGCAGTGTTACATCACCAGCCCAAGCTAACGTTAACGTAAAGGGAGAACACAATCTCTGAATTGCAATATTAACCAGTTAACATATGTGTCATACAGCTAAAGATAATTTGTGTGTATTATATCTATAGGTTAGCTGTTAACCTAAGTGGCTTGTTGTTCCCCAGATGTGTTAACACTAATTAACTATATTAAATTAAATACACTCCTTTGCCTTATTGCATCAAACTCCTTTTCACACTGTTAACCAACTGATCATTTTGTCTCTTCAGTGCAGGGGACATCAGAGCCATGGCAAGTGCACAGTCTGCTGTAACGTTTGCAGTGTGCGTCCTCATGATAACAGAGCTGATACTTGCCAAGAAGGACTACTATGATATACTGGGAGTGCCTAAAGATGCTACAGAGCGACAGATAAAAAAAGCTTTCCACAGACTTGCAATGAAATATCACCCGGATAAGAACAAGAGCCCGGACGCTGAAGTGAGATTCAGAGAGATTGCTGAAGGTACTGTTGAGTATTTCCTTCTAATTTGGGTGTGAAAAATGATTGTTTCCAGACATATTGGAATGATAATCTTACTTCTTATGTAACATTTTTTCCAGCATGGAGATTAAAGTATTGTTTAGCCTGTCTTGTTTTCAAGTCAAGAACCCTGGAGGTTCAATATGCTTGAGCCTGCCATATTTTACACTTGTCACTGGGGCTGCAACTAATGATTATTTTCATTGTCTACTAATCTGTCGATTATTTCTTCGATTAGTCAACTAATCATTTTATCGAAAAATGTGTTAAAATGTTGAAAACTGTCGGTCTGTCTCTCCCAAACCCAAAAATTATGTCATCTAATGTCTTGTTTCATACTCACACCAAAGAGTTTTAGTTCACCGTCATGGGAGAGTGTGTAAAGCTGCCAATATTTGAACGTAAGAAGCTGCAATAAGAGTATTTTGAGGTACTTTTACAGTACTTTTCTAAGAAAAAAGACTTGAACCAATTAGTCGACTACTGAAATAGTCACCACTTATTTTGATAGTCGATTAGTCATCGATTAGTCGACTAATCGTTGCAGCCCTACTTGTCATGATCTCAGTTAAGCCTTTGTTACCACAGCCATACCTTTTTCTTTGTGCAGCTTATGAAACTTTATCAGATGAAACCAGAAGAAGAGAATACGACCATTTTGGTGACACCTCTGCATACTTCAATGGGGAGACGCAAGGCAGGCACAGACAGGGCGCTTTCAGCTTCAACTTTGATGACATTTTCAAGGACTTTGACATCTACAGCCAGAACAGGCATGCCCGTCACCGAAGACACTTTGATGAACACTCCAGGTCCCACAAGGAGTCCCACAGCAGACATAAGAGACACTTTCAAGGAAGTTTCGGAGCAGGTATCTTTGATGACATGTATGACGACATAGAGAGAATGTTTACCTTTGACAGACACGCCAAACAGACTGACAACCGGTTTCATGGTGCATCGAAACAACACTGTAGAACAGTGACACAGCGCAGAGGAAACATGGTAACCACGTACACAGACTGTACTGCATCTTAAGATGAAACGTAAAATGACGTATGACTCAAAATTGCCTTAACAGGATACAATACTGTTGTATTGATTTTGGTAATGGGAAGCCATTTGGTTCAAATGCTGTGAAACTTGAGCAGTGACATTAAGATCTGACATTCAGGCAACAGTGAAAACTCAGTTTACTTAGCTTAGATCATATATAAAATAAGCTATGTTTTGTTCAAGCTTTTCCCTGTGTGTGCTCATGGACTTGATTGTAGTAGGTTTTCATTTATTGTTGAAATAAGCTGACTGAGTATTTTGTCAGTATTTTAAAGCACCTTTTTTGATAGGGGATTTGTTAGGTTGACTGTTGGGCAAAAATAAAGCAATCACACAAAGTTAGGCACAGAAATACTCACCTATCAGTTCATCACTAGCTTCCACTCTGTTACTATGTGTAGTTTGTAGTTTCTTTTGCGAGGTTTTCCCATTGTGGGTCTGAAAACACAACTAAAGGTGGAACAATAGCAGCCAGCTGAGTTTAGCTTATGTCAACAAAAAAGGAAAATGTGACTCTCCACGTGTTGGCTTGTTTAACTGGTGTTTGTACTACGTCTTGTTGAAATATTTACATACTTTACACTGCCAGTCACATTTTTTAATATTATATATTTTAGCATTTGTGGTTAAAATCTGCATCAGATGCAATTGTAAAGCAATTTTAACGATCTGTAAAGTAAAAAATATAAGTAGAAGATAGTTAGAAGTAAATGGAGTAATGTTTGAACTCTGTAGCCTTTCAATTAATACAATTAAGTGTGATGCCAGTAATGTATTGGCAGAGGACATCAAGATTGAGGCCTTAAAACTCACCGTTTCTGAATTCTGAATCACACCTATACTAATATTCTTTATTATGTAGCGTATTAGATTTAAATTTCCAATTACAGTCCTTAACATTTAACTAAAAATCCTAAAATATAGGTATTTAAAAATGTGACTGGCATGGCAGACAAACTACAAAGACTGTTGTATGTGTGAACTAATTTGCAGAGGACCAATTGAACAATAAGCTGACTACAATATGTGCTATAGGTTTCATAAGTTGTAATAGTCACAATGTTTGTTTTATTTTTTTAATGGAGGGTGTAAAATATTTTATTTTAAAAATGAACACCAAGTGTAACAATACTGCAGTACTGCAAGGTTAAAGAAATACTGTATGTATAAGTACATACAAGTATCAATGTTCATCCGATGATGAAACTCCCAGGTCATACTGTTTTCCTAACATATCATCCGTTACCTCGTACCTTTGAACTAGTTATAGTGACGTGCTCCTTTTGCATTGTAGTGTGCAATATTTATTTCCTATGTTGATGGTGTTGTAAATATTCAATGGCACTTTCAATTTTGTATGAAATGTGTTTGAGGAATAAAAGGTAGAGACCGACTGGACTTTGTGTCTGTTTACTTATTTCTGTATGTTGTGTTAGAGTAACAATGTCATGTTCATTCATATTCTGGATAAGGGAAGCAATATCTGTCAAAAACTGTGCTCCAAAATTATAGAATACCCTTCCAAAAAAAAAAAATATTGTTTTTTTTTTAGATATACTCTGGCATTTTTACTATTCTTACTAGACTGAACTTTTTTTTTTACCTTTATTTGATATTTTGTTTATCATAAAGTGTCCTGTGATTGTCTCATATTGTTTTCCTTTTGCTTTTGTGTTGCTTTTTTGTTGTGAAGCACTTTGAGCTGCATCCCTTGTATGAAAAGTGCTCTATAAAAAAAGACTACATTTATTATTAGGATTAGTAGTGATAGTAGTACACATTATAATTTTGATTCAATAATTAAAGAGAATAACTATTGAACAATATAACAATAATAATTCAAATTTAAAGAACATTTTGCAGCATTGTAAGTTGAATTCATAAACAGGTCTTAAGACTTTCTAAAGGAAAACTGATGACAAATTCAGTGGTATATAGTACTATGTTTTAAATTCAAACACATGACTGTACTTTTGGCATTCACAGACGTTCCAGTTAGCAGATTTTCCAGAAACTAAGCCTCTGCCTATAAGATGAATAAAGTCAAACCGGTTTCAGCATATAAGAATGCTTTTATTCGTGGGTTTCACGCATAAATATTTTGGTACCCGCCTTAGTAACGGTTGCGTAGCGGAAAAATAATTATCTTTCTTTTCATTGGTGGAACGTGAGTGTGATGTTGCGCATAGGAAATGTAGTTCAGCCCAAGCAAAACGCCGACCACAGGAATTCTGAGTCGGACTCCAGAAACTCCAACTCCCATAATTCCACTGTGACCAACTGTCTGCGCAGTTGTTCGCAGATCCAAAGAGACGCCAGTAGCTTTTAGCCGAGGGACATTGAATGACTTTGTACCCGTGTGCGGCAGCGTAAAGAAAGTATTTGACAGGTCGGGATCAGTACCGGAGCTCATGGAGGCCCTCATACCTGTCATAAACAAACTACAGGATGTATTTAACACGGTCGGCGCAGACATTATCCAACTGCCGCAGATAGTTGTTGTGGGAACTCAGGTGAGAAACGTCACTTGGCTTTACAGCTAGCAAGTTAGTTAGCCTGCGCCAACTTATTGTTTGGCTACATCTGATATGTAAACCTCAGTTTTTGTTTCAGTTTCGTGCAGGCGTGATAGACCTGTGTAGATTTGTGTTACATAAGTGTCCCCTTTTTACGCAAATCTAGATAAACTGAGTTAGCAGCTAAGTTAGCATTAGCTACATGTGAGCTCACTATTAAACTCAACGTAGCTAGCTATGTTGTGGCTGACAGGGGACGAGCAAGTGTCCACATAGCCTTCAGATTACCATCCAGGAAATAAATAATTAATTAAGAATAGAAGGGTTTAGGCTTTAGAAATATCCTCCCTTCATTTACACAGTAAAATCTACTCTTAGTTGGCACTTTATTAGGTACACTTAACTAAAACTAAACCTGGTTAATATAACTTGTAGACACTGCAATAAGTCCTACCTTTATAAGGGTTACAATGTCCAGCTTTTGTTAAAGGTTTTAATATGTTATTAGTTGTATGTAATCTACCCTCATTAAGATAATTAAAATATTACAAACACCTCTCAGTATACCACAGTGCAATTCAACAGCACCAAAACACTAACACCTCTCCTCTCTTGCACACTTTCTCACTGTCCACCAAACTATCTTGTGTACACATTAAAGCCTAATTGGTTTAAAGCGGCAGGTTTTGTCTAACACATTTACTTTCACTAGTCAGCTAATAGGATGTGGCTGTCTCAGACCTTTTGGCAGGCGTACGATGGTGTTACAGTGAGACAAGGCAAGCCAGAGGATGTTTTAAATGCCTGATTCACTTTGTTTGTCCTTGCCAGGGCTCCACAAAGGCCCAGATCGGCAAAGACCTTCAGTTAAGGACAGCTGTAACTGACACCTGATGCCAAGTATTGGTTATCCCTGTCGGGTCTATTAATAGACCTACCTGTATATCAGTGAAAACAGCACTAGATTTACTGCTTCATTTCAGCCTTTATCGCCAACTAAGGAAATCAGCACCAGTCCAATAAAAAGGAATCGCTAGCCAAGTGACCTAAGTGAGGTATTTCAGTTCACCAGATCTCATTAGGAGTTACTCTACCCACATGCCAAAAAGACAGAAATGTCTGCTTAGTGCCACCCAGTGCTTGTGTGAATGAGTACTGCATACAAGCTGAAGCTGCTGCAAGGCTTGTGATCGATCAGTGAGTAAAGTTCAGCCCTGACGACTTCACC
Organism: Epinephelus fuscoguttatus; assembly: GCF_011397635.1. NCBI lineage: Eukaryota > Metazoa > Chordata > Actinopteri > Perciformes > Serranidae > Epinephelus > Epinephelus fuscoguttatus. The sequence continues at coordinate 31,363,897 of NC_064755.1, read as the reverse complement.
CCTGAGGTTCTGAGCTCCTGAAATGGTTCCAGGCCCCCTGGAGAAGCTCCTGCAGTGATAACAGGCTAATAGATTTGAAGTAACACATGAATAAGTGGTGTCAAATACAGTCAACCCCAGCACAGTGTGTTTTTCCTGTATGTGCATAATGGGAGGACAGATTTCTCTGGGCAGTGAGTCATTAGTACTTCAATCTCCCTCATTCATAGTTTTATTTACGATGTTGTTGTTATTGTCTACAGAGCAGTGGGAAGAGTTCGGTTTTAGAGAGCCTGGTTGGCAGGGACATCCTGCCACGTGGCACTGGCATCGTCACACGCCGGCCCCTTATCCTACAGCTAGTGCACATCGATGCAGAGGACCGCAGGAAAACCAACGAAGAGAATGGTAATATCACTATCACCTCTGTTGCTTCTGTATCTGTGGAGTTGTGGCATGATAATCTTCTCCTGCAAACTAAACTATTTGATATTTTTACATTTATACACATTATACAGTACATGCAGTATAGCCAGAGCACTTCTGGATGTTTGAAACAAATACTAATTTTGATATTTGGGTATTTTAAAAAAATCTAATAACAAAAAAGCTTGACAGTACTTTTTTAAATTGATGTGGACTTTTTAAAATTATGATAGAAACATACCAAGTGTGACAGATTCTGATTCTGATTCTGATTTTACTGTTGCCTAGTAGACAAACTATGTAAAGGAACCTCAAACCTTGTTTGACATTTATGCTCTGCAATATTTTGTCACTTATCAGCCATATAAACATGGATACTATATATCTGCAACAAGCTAATGCTGGCCGAAATGTTGGCCTGGCCGATTATGGTGAAGCTATGTCAGGAACTGTAGCATTAGGCAGAGTAGTTGGTATACTTCCACAATCCACTTTGTCAAGTGAATGTATGGGGATGTGGCAGATAGGGCATGATTCAGACAGGAAGCTGTCAAGAGTCATTTAAATCCAGCAGTCTAACTTCACGTTGCTTCACTTTCACTTGTCAAGAGCATCACATTTCATAAGACTGAAATATAATAGAGATTTTCAGTTTCTGTGGTTGTGAGACTTTTTTTGCTGCAGTGTCATAATGATTTATTGAACTATGGTATGTTTTTATATTGTGTAAGGAACAGCAGTTTAACACTGATAACATCCCCCTCTCAGTGAAAAGAACAGTAGGGGGGAAATGTGCCAAGACCCAGCATTTATTCAGTGCAGTCCTCTAGGAATGGCCTCAGAGTGACTCTGCATTGCTGCAGAGTGTCGTGCAGGGGCTGCAGATAGCCGGGCTAACCCTTTTGTTTCCTGTCGTCTCTCTTTAACCACAGAATCCAAGAAAAATGGGCGCCTTTACAGAGGTCTCCTTTTCCTTGTTCTTTACCTTACTGTGTTTGTATATTACATAACCTCCCCCATCTCTTTTGCCCCATTCTGCCCCATCCTGCCCTGCATTTGTGTAGCTTTTCTGACACCGCCAAACCACATGGTTTCACTTTATTCAGCTCAAGCCCTCCCCTTGATTTAGGCTGGGTTCTGTCAGTTGAATTTAGACAAAGAAAATCAGAAGATTCCTTCGAAATTAATCATTTGTGCTTCACGTTTAAAACTCCACCTATGACACCTGTGATGTCCTCAAATGCCAGCTTCCTCTGAGATGACTAACAGACTCCACCCTTATATTGTTGTTTTCTTGTTTTTGCTGCGATGTTGAATATTGCAGCTGAGATAATTACTTTGTTTTTAAACACACTCTAGGTCCCTGCTTCCCAAACTGCACTTTTTTTTTGCTTTAGGCTTTAATATGCTTCCATTACTGTTGTGTGAAAACAACAATTGTTCCACTCTTACACTTTTTTTTTAAACTCCTCAGCTGTGGATCTTTTGCTCTGAGGAGTTTTTCCATCCCATCTTTGCCAACAGAGAATTACTCCCATGAGACTTAGCACTAGTGATAATAATAGTAACACTGCTCTCAAGGCCACATCTGTCACGTCAGAAACTGAAACATCTGTCCTTGACTTTGTATTTCTGCAGGCATCGAAGGAGAGGAGTGGGGCAAATTTCTACACACCAAAAACAAGGTAGAGTTGTTGCCCTTGTGTTTGCCAGAAAACAACACGCTGAATGAAGTCTCCCTCCACTGCTGTACTGAATATAGAAACACCTGAATATTTGATGAACTGGGTTTAATGATCAAACACCCTTGTTCTGTTTCCTGTATTGATTCACTGACATGTAAGGATTAGCTGCAGGACATTCTGAAGTTTGTGGTATGCTGACTGTACAACAGCAACATCGTTAATCTGTATTGAGATCAGGCACACACCCTCTCAGTTGTTAAAAATATTTGTGTCAGTGTTCTCTAAGGTTGAACTGTGTGTCATGAGCTCTATAGAGTTCCTGAAGTGTGAACAAAGAAGCCCTTTCATTTGCTGATAACCTCATGACACAACAGGAAGTCCCTTTGAAAATAATCACTGTCCTATTTATTGTTACTGTATGTTATTGTTGCTTGAATATCAAAAACTCCTGCTCACAATTATGTCAGTAAAATATTGAGATTTTTACCATTTATGCTTTAACTTCTCTTTCAGATTTACACAGATTTTGAGGAGATCCGGAAAGAAATTGAAGCAGAAACGGACAGAATATCTGGTGATAACAAGGTATGCTAATTACAGCCATTAAGAGGGAACGTCAAAAGTTGCCAAACAAGAAGTGATATCCACTGAGAAACTGGATAATCTCCAAATATCAGCATCAACCTGAGTTGACCTCTGAAGCAATATCTGCCTGTTTTTTCCCCTAGGGTATTAGTGATGAACCCATTCACCTGAAAATCTTCTCGCCACACGTTGTGAACCTCACATTGGTGGACCTTCCTGGCATTACAAAGGTGAGATAACTTTCCCGTTGGCTACCCTCTATGAACTCGAATGACCCTGCATGAATTTGAATTAATTTTATGGATTGAAGTCAATGTATGTTTTTTCTGTTAAAACAGGTACCGGTAGGAGACCAGCCCAAAGACATCGAGCTCCAGATCAGAGAATTGATCTTCAAGTTCATCTCCAACCCAAACTCCATCATCCTGGCTGTGACTGCTGCCAACACAGACATGGCAACCTCAGAGGCCCTTAAAGTGGCCCGCGAGGTTGACCCTGATGGTAAATGGTCGTCTTGTTTCTAATTTCATCACTTTTCTCAGTTATTCCTACTGAGGTGTCTTCCTCTTTTTCCCCCTTAAAAGTTTTTGGGGGGAGAGTCTAAAGATAGAGGGTGTCATATGCTGTACAGATTGTAAAGCCCCCTGGGGCAAGTTTGTGATATTGAGCTATATGAATACAATTTACTTGACTTGTTTTTTACTTGAATTGTGTCATCAGCTTATTCTATTGACTTTATTGTCATGTACTCTTTGTATTCCTGCCTCTGTGGTGTTTCTTGTAGTCACATGTGTATGATGTCTTTGTCTTCAGGCAGGAGGACACTAGCAGTGGTGACCAAGCTGGATCTGATGGATGCTGGCACAGATGCCATGGACGTACTGATGGGCAGGGTCATTCCTGTCAAATTGGGCATTATTGGAGTTGTTAACAGGTAACACTGAACTTTTGTGCCACATTAATTAGATAGGGAGGAAGTAAGGACAGAAGGGGGGAACAGACAAACTTTTATTGTCAGATTGTTTTTGGCGTCACCACAAAATCATGAAACCTGCAGGGTAAAGCAGAGCACAGATGGCACGGAGTTTTATTCACAGCATGATTTAAAATGCACATATACAGAAAAAATAAAGTAAATATAATAAAGTGTAATACCATGGGAGTATGGCTTCAGCAAAGTAGGCTTTGCATTCAGTAATCTTTTTGCATTTGGCAAGAATGACTCGCAGTGTGCATATTGGGTGGCTCTGAAGGTGTGTGTCCACCTAGCGTTGTTGTTGTTGGAGAGCACTTCATAAAAAAGTGCTCCCAGTGTTATTTTAATGACATGCAGGTTTTGATTTTATGACAACAAGATCTTGACATTAACGTCAGCTAAGTAGCTAACGTAACGCTACATTAAGGGCTGAATGCACATTTAACAACAAGCTTACAACACGTACTCTGATAAAAGCACCATACTCACTAGCAATATTCAGTATCTAGCCGATCTGCTCCCACAAATGGGCTTTTCCGCTTTTGTTTTGATTGTTTCTGACCAACGTTTACTACAGTTTGGGATAGACAGTGGCTAAAGGAGTGGTGGTGCCGACACCAGCGGCAATTAAAACCCCAACAGGGTGATGCAGGACCCAAACGCGATGGGCTTGAATCTTCATTCATTTCTTCCAGCTTACTACACGGTTACCTTCATCAGAAAACAATAATTTGACACAAAATGTTCTTTTGAAAATTATTTTATTGCTTTTGCTAAGTCTCTGTGATCACAACTGCATCCATGGCGATGGTCTGCTATTCAGAGTATTCAACAAAGCCGTGTAGTAACTAGCTATTCTTGCTGTTCTCTACAATTTCAATTATTCCAAACATTCACATTTTCATACCAAATTATCGTGTTGAAAATGGAGCCCTTTGACCAGATTCGTACACCATTTCCTCTGTTATCACCTTGATCCTTGACAGTTTGTGTCAATGATGCTAGTTTGTAGTCACATGGTGGGTGGAGGTGGTCATACACTAAAAGCCACGTCTAACACAAACTCACCTCCATGATTGTTTTTTGTTTGTTTGACCATTTTCTTAGGAGTCAGCTGGATATTAATCAAAAGAAGTTGGTGGCAGACGCCATCCGTGATGAATATGCCTTCCTACAAAAGAAGTACCCCTCCCTTGCAAACAGAAATGGAACCAAATATCTGGCCAGAACATTGAACAGGTAATTTATGTATCACTTTGATCTTTACTCTCTGTGCGACAAATCCACCTCTGAGACCTCTAAATCCTTCATGTTATTACACTGTTGTCATCTGTAACAAATCTCCTGTCTTGTTTTCCTGTCAAACTGTTTTCTATAATTTCATTATAGGTTACTCATGCACCACATCAGAGACTGTCTTCCTGAGCTGAAGACGAGGATCAACGTGCTGGCAGCGCAGTACCAGTCGTTACTCAACAGCTACGGTGAACCTGTCGAAGACAAGAGCGCCACGTTGCTGCAGCTCATCACCAAGTTTGCTGCAGAGTACTGCCACACCATAGAGGGCACGGCCAAGTACATAGAGACAGCTGAACTGTGAGTTACACAACCCTTCAGTTGCACGTACCTTCATACACCACTAAAGGGTGCCAACATCAAAACTCTGGGGTGCTCTAGGTAAACTTCAACCTGTATGTTTAATGGTTTCATCTCTTGTTTTTCAGATGTGGTGGAGCAAGAATCTGTTATATATTTCACGAAACATTTGGTCGCACGTTGGAGTCAGTCGATCCTCTGGGTGGTCTAACAACCATTGATGTGCTCACAGCAATCAGAAACGCAACGGTGGGTTTCTGCTCCTTCTTTAACTTGTAATATGTGTTTTCAAATGGCAGCTTGAAGACTTAAGGTTTCATTGTGTTTGACAGGGCCCGAGGCCTGCTTTATTTGTGCCTGAGGTTTCGTTTGAGTTGCTGGTGAAGCGGCAGGTCAAGCGCCTGGAGGAGCCCAGTCTGCGCTGCGTGGAGCTGGTTCATGAGGAGATGCAGAGGATTATCCAGCACTGCAGCAACTACAGCACACAGGTGAGAAACATGCTGACACGTGTACATTAAAATTAAAAACTAAAGTATAGAGGTGTGCTGTGAATCCACAAACTAATGTCACCTCTTTTTACACAAACCACATCCCTGTTCTGACGTTTGTTTATCTCTGCAGGAGTTGCTGAGGTTTCCAAAGCTCCATGATGCCATCGTCGAAGTGGTCACCTCGTTACTCAGAAAGAGACTCCCAGTCACCAATGAAATGGTCAGGACCTGTTCACAATTTACAGTTCACATTAAATACCATTTAAGATCATGGGCATCTTAGTAATGAGTCTTTTTTTTTTTTTTTCCCTCCCCCCCCAGGTTCACAATCTGGTTGCCATTGAGCTGGCCTATATCAACACCAAGCACCCGGACTTTGCTGATGCCTGTGGCCTCATGAACAATAACATAGAGGTAAGACGGCGTTACACCTCTTTCAGTGGAAGCTGACTCCACATAAATCATCTATTAAACATTTAATCAAGGCTTGAAATACTTTTTTTCTGTGTCGTTTACTAGTGTATGTGACTTTTAAACTTTTTAGCTGCACCATCTGACATATTTGTTCTTCTTTCATTAAAGTAATCCAACAACAGCCGCTGCAGCATTTTCTTTTCTTTTACAACAGTTAACATGTGAGGAAATCATCAATGTGTTAAATGTAATTTAAGCTGACTTTCACCTTAATTTCTTTAAAAACTGTGCTGTAAAATAACTCCTGATTTAACATGGTTATAGTCAGTGTCATGCTGATAATAATTCCATTGTGCTTCTCTGCAAACCTATCATAGAAACAGTTATAATCATATTAGGATGTCTGTGGTGACATCACATTCAACAAGACTTATTATATGATGTTTGTAAGAGTTGCATTTTCCAAACTTTCTTTTTAACAGGAGCAGAGACGCAACAGAATGAGAGATCTGCCCTCTGCCGTCCCCAGAGACAAGGTACAGTCAGCCTTCGAAATTTTTCTGTTTCTTTGTAACAGGCTTTAACATATTTTCTTGCACATACAGATTCAGTCAACAACTCTTCTATATTAAATCTAACACAGTTGTTCTCTTCACATTATACAAAGTTTCCTGCAAAACTCTGCCTGTAGCTCCTGCCAGTTTTCTGTCCACTCTTGTCTTCATGATGTTGTCTTTCTCTAGTCCCTTAAAGGCCCCGGTGGGCAGTCTCTGTCTCCCACTGAGCCTCTTGCTCTCGAGGGCGAGGCCACCAAGGTGTGTCCCGTTACCTCACTGCCTGCCCACATGTTAACCTCTGCCCACCCACAAGCCCTGACTGTTGTCATTATGTCACAGTTTACACTGTGTTCAGATCCCATTGGAAGTCTTGTACTCTTCTAAATTCACCCAAATCATGCCTGGAGTCCTATGGTGGGATTTGAGGGGCAGTTTTCACCCCACATAAACTGGATGATGACCTTTGACCTTCACTCACTATCTGAATCTAACCCCTTTTTGCTGCATGCTGATTGCTCCTGTCAGATGAAACACAGCTAATATAATATTGCTTATTAAAATTCTACTCATTTGGCATGTGCTGTTTTACTTGAAATAACAAAAAAAAACCTTAGTAGTCATGGTAGGAGTGGGCGATATGGAACAACATGATTTATCACTGTATATGTAATTGTATAATGAGACAGCAGTACAGTACATTTTCTTGAAATATAATTGAAAAAAAAAACAGATAAAATAACCAGATGGAAAAATCTCCCACTAGCTTATCTGGTAAATGCACTACCTGAGAAATAAACCTACTTCATCAGATTAATGAGAAAATATTAAATTTTAATCATGTAAATCCTTTATTATCTTAAATTAGTCCTGCTTATTGATTTGCAATATTTGCTGCAATGACCTTACACAACCACAGAGTAAGAGGGTTGTCACTTCTCAGGAGAAATTACAGTAAAGTCTCTTACTTCAGGATATTTTCTGGGTTCCCACAGTCATGGTAAACCTGAAAAAGTAATGAAAACCCCAATCTCATTTTCCAGGCCTGGAAAAGTCACCGAATTTTGTCATGTGTAATAAAATTGTCACAGTTATCTTCCATGGATGACCTTCTTTGTCACTGTGTCGTGACACTTTGTTTTATTTCACGTACGTTTCTGATTTCTCTCCACATTTTTCTCCCTCCGTGTATGCCAGCTTGCTGGATTTAATTTTGAATAGACTTTAAATCTAATATGTTGAAATAATGCCGGGCAAGTGGGGCAAAAATAAAATGTTGTGACAGAGTGATGTATCATGTAGGGTCATAAATCCCAAAGTTTCCATACCAGTGCCCCATTACTTTTAAATTGTACCACAGTTTTGAGACTGAGCAATTGACAGGGGCAACTCAGGGCTCTTGATTGCCACTCAGAGCACTGATGTGCACTCTGCTGTAAAAGTAGAGCTTGGTATATTGAAGGTACGGAACATTCTTGTTCGAACAAGTGAACCAAGGAGTCGGCTGTCACTCCGCCGCTCAGTGAGCTCTACTGCTCTGTGTCCGCAGACCACCTAGAATATTGTAATTAACATCTGGATTATTTATACTACACAGTTCTGTTTGTGTTATACGCTGTAAATGGTCATGGGAATTCTATTATGGGTCCTTGATAAGTCATGGAAAATTTCAGAAATCTTGTCTATGAAAACGTGTGGGAACCCTGCGTTTATTTTCATATCATCCAATCCTAACCCTGGGTTATATCCTCTATGCTCTCTACCTGTCAGTGTTTTCCAACAGTCCTCCGATTTGTTCAATTCTAATTTAGAGGAATGAACAAAACTCTAGATTAACTTCCTTGCAGTGAAGTCAAAGAAGGCCTTTGCATGCTACAATCTGAAACTTGTTTTGAAAGTTAACATTAATATTCTGTTCCTGTATTTGTTCCTGAGCATGCAACCCTGTGCATGATGCCTCACACGTCCTGACTCCCTGTCTCTCTCCTCCTTTCAGGCAGCAGCCGGCGGCTCTCAGAGCGGCCCTGTCAGCGAGCAGGCAGATGGCGGCACGGGGAACTGGAGGGGCATGTTGAAAAAGGGAGAGGAAGCAGCAGGTGGTGACAGGGCCACGCTCCAGCCTCTTCCTGCAAGCCCACAGAAGGGCCATGCTGTCAACCTGTTAGATGTGGTGGGTACTCTGCATTTGTAAACATGATGAATAGGTTTTGGAGAGAGTCCCTGACCGTTTATATCAGTTTTGCAACAGACTCAAACTCATTTGATGCAATATCATTCCCAGCCTGTTCCAGTGTCCCGGAAGTTGTCTGCCCGGGAGCAGAGGGACTGTGAGGTCATCGAGAGACTCATCAAATCATACTTTCTTATTGTACGAAAAAACATCCAGGACAGGTACACGTGTAATCAGCCTCACTTTTCTTTTTTGTTTTCACCCACCATGATGCGATCTTTGAAATCATGACATGATCTGTCTCTTCACCCTCTGTTGTTGTTTGGCCTCAGTGTACCGAAGGCCGTGATGCACTTCCTGGTGAACCACGTGAAGGACTGCCTGCAGAGTGAGCTGGTGGGTCAGTTATACAAGACGAGCCTGCTGACCGACCTGCTGACAGAGTCCGAGGACATGGCTCAGAGGCGCAACGAGGCCGCTGACATGCTCAAGGTAACAGATTCATCAAGTGTCACTTCAGATCGCCAAAACAAGATCCTGTATCAGTCATATGCTCGTTGCTCATGAAAACATTAACGCGCCACTTCAACTCTTCTAGTACAACAAACGAATAAAGCCATCTGACCTTATAAATTATAAGAAGTTAAGACATGAAGGGATTTGAAGCTTAAACAGATTGATTCAAAGTTTATAATTAAGTCTGTCTTTAAACAATAGTCCAGTGCCCATATGAGCGCTTCAGGAGTTTTTCATGAAGTGATTTCAGTGTAAGTGATGCTGGACAAAATCCATGGTTCTCAAAAATACGTTGAAAGGTTTTTTTTCTGAAGTTTATTTGAGGCTTCAGCAGTTTGATTGAGACGAATCAAGTGGCAGACTTAAGTCACCTATTTAAATGATTCTATAATGCCTAATCCAAACTGCATTTAGGGTGTGTTCGGCTTTTGCTGGTTAAACAGCACATAATCTGGGTGTAAAGTAGGGTGCAAGGGGCAAAAGGATTGTATTTAGTCCTTAAATTTATCACAGGTGTGTTTTAGGCATAACACGAATTCAACCAATCAGAGCATCACCTCCCATTGGAGAAGCGAGTGGTTTTCTGCTGAAAATAACACAATAAAAGCACTAATGTCACTGCAGCAAATATTGTGGGACATTTAAGCAGCAAAACTAAAAAAACTGGGGGTGCTCAGTGGCTCAGTGGGTAGAGCAGGTGTCCCACATACAAAGGCAATGTCCTTGCTGCAGCAGACACAGGCTCTGCTCCAGCCTGTGGCCCCTCGCTGCATGTCATCCTCTCTCTTTCCCCCTTTCAAATTGTCCTATCAAATAAAGGTAAAAAGCCAAAAAATAATCTTAGAAAAATAAAAATAAAACATGTAGTTATGAACTTTGACAGAGGAAACAGAACTAAACTTTTAGCAACTGAAATAATCAATGAAGTTACTCGGCGTGTAAATGTTCACAGCGTCTCTCTTAATGGGGAGCCCTGCTCTTCTCTCTGCTCTGCTCTCTGCTCTGCTGTGTTCACATTTTAGAGAGGTTATTGATTGTTTCCTCATGAATGTTTTATTTCTCCCACCCACGACCCATCTGTGCATCCCTGTGTGTAACAAGTAGAGTGCACACACGTCGTGAACCCACCTATGTTGGCACATCTCACTGTCTGAATTACGCACCCTTTAAACAGCAGGAAAGTACTGCCTTTGACTTAAGACCAGGTTTCTGTGGGTCAATGGGGCGATCACTTTCTGCTGCCTCAAATTTGGTATTGACATTGGTTTGTGTATATTGATGGTGACTTTGTGATTGTGTTTCAAACCAATTCCCCACAGGGACAAATAAAAGTATCTGTCTGTCTGTCTCACTAAGTAAGTAAAGCAAAGCAGTACCCCAACAAAGTATCTTACCACACCAACATGCCCATGGGTACAAGTGCATTTGCTATTTAAACAACATGGGCACTAGCAATGAAATCGACAACTGCATCAGTCTGAAACTAGCTGTGAGTTGAGTTGTGTTGCGCCACTTTGCAGTGGGTGTAAGTTAGGGCCCACAGTCTTTTAGTGTGAAACTCTGTCTTTCCTTGTTAAGCTGCAGCAAAACGATGGTAATACAAAGAGGGAATTTTGTGCTAAAAAGGCTGTAGCTTTAGAAGACATTGTCTAGATTTGACTAATTTAGATGGCTCATATTGGCTTTGTATATATTACATTACAATACAGTTTTGCTCAGAACAAGGAGCGTAGATTTTGTCCCCCATCGCTTTTATTGTAGGCACATTAGGAAGGGATCGTTTAATTGGCCAGTATGGATAGGAAGAAATATTACAGCAGGCAAAAACAGTTTCATTGTCTACATGGGCACCTGACAGTTTAGAGAAACTACAACTTAATAACATGAATATGTCTCAAATAAGTACTAGCTGATGTAGAAACTGTATGTGTACCCAAAAAGCATGAGCTGAGGGAACAGGAATAATACAGAGTTTTTTCATTTACACCCTTTTTTAAAATTTCTGTGTCCAGGCGTTGCAGAAAGCCAGCCAGGTGATTGCAGAGATCAGAGAAACCCACTTGTGGTGAGGGCGGCCTCTCTTCAGCAGGCTTTCTTCATCCCGACACGGACCATCCAACAGTTCCTGCTCCTCAGGCCGCTGAGACGAAACAACTTGAAAACACACTGCTGTGGATATGTGTATATGGAGACATAGTTTTAATGTACAGTAAGGACTCGGATTTAACGAAGGGCAGTTTATATCAGCTCCTCACCATCAGCATCACACGTGCTTCTGTCCTAGATTATTATATTTTTCTTATGTAATTAAAATAAATAAATAGATAACATTATGCATCACCACTATGTGGAGCCTTGCTGAGGAATGTCTGTTCTTAATGTAGGTTTGAATTAAAGCTACAACATGGAGATGCTCTCTTTATCATGTCAGATCTTTTTCTGGACTTGTGTACCAAACAAATGCACTTAATTCAGATATGTTTGTTGGGAAATAAGCCCCAATATTTGTACACATTGTTCTGTTTTCTGTTGGTAACAGTATTATTTGTATGATGACATGAAACTATTTTACATCAGACCCATATTTGTCCCTTTGTTAACATGTTTCAACAAGTTATCTGAGAAGTTTTTAGAGGTTTCGGTACATTCAAGAGCCGTTAGTAAAAGCTGCTCGAGTTGTTGTAATGTGTCATGTCACTGTACATTGGACTTAATTACACAGAAACAGACAATCTGCAGAGTGGATGTAATGACTTATTTATTGTTTTGATATCATGATGATTGACATGTAACCCAACACAACAGAATAATGAATACAGGTATAATAGACACATGGGCTGATCACTGGTGTCGTGGTCTGCTTCGTTCCCGTCTGGCTGCTCCTTTACCTCAGCCGGCCGCCCATCTTGCCCTTGCCACGTCCTTTGGCGCTGAAAGGATGCAGGGAAAGATTAAAGCCAAATGCTAAGCACAGCAATATGTAGGTTAATGACAAGTGGGGGTCATTCACTGCAGCACTCAGTCGATCAGTACACAGAACAGTGAACACGGTGTGTTTTGGTTTGTACAGTGTTGATGGTAAATACAGACACATTCTCTGTCTCAGACTTGTTCTGACATAAATAAGTTTTCTTTGAAATTTTAAGAACACAGTGAGGATTTGTCACGCTAATGACATTGCAAATAAAATGACAGTTTATTTACTTTGTAGTTTTGAAAGAGTTCAATTTATGTGTGCTGATTTTAGCTCATATCAGATCAGTGGTTCCCAACTGGTCCAGCCTCAGGGTCCAGATTTCTCCTTAGTCATTAGTTCAAGGTCCACTCAGTTCCATATATTCAGAGTCATACTTGTGTTTGGCCATGTCACTGAGCTAGTTTGCTGTCTCTGTCAAGTAGCTGTCCGTTAGTCACTTACTCTACAGCAGGGAACAGCACTTCAAAGTTATAGCTGTTGGCCAAAAATTCACTGTACTTAAAAATAAAGTGTGGTGGTGGGTTTTTTTTTTTTTTTTGCAAACTTGACACTCGTGAGTCACCTGCGGACCATTCAGAATGAACCTGAGACACACTTTTGGACCGTGACCCACCAGTTGGAAACCATTGAACTAGATTCCCATGCAGAACATGCGAGATGCAACATAAAACATTTGATGGCTGTTTTAACAAAGTGAGCAAGGACATTCATAAAGATATGCCAGTGTTTGAGATGAGTGAGATAAGTGAGGGATGACTGGTCTCAGAGGATTGTGGCAAGTGGTGGCACTTTTTCTCAAGTATGCTACTTGCTACTTCTACTCTTATAGGTACGTTACATTTAAAAAAAAAAAACATATGATGCAGTACTTAAGTACTAATATACCTATATAGTATAGTATATTATAGTATACAAAGTATTAAAAAAAACTCCATAATGATGAATTACAATGTTCTATAATAATGTATCACAGTGGAAAAAGCCATTCTATAGTACTGCAGTATGACTACTTTGACACTTAAAGTACATTTAGCTGATAATACATCAGTACTTTTACTTAATCAACATTTTGAATGCAGAAATTTGATTGTAATCGAGTATTTTTATACTGAGTACTTCTTCCAATACAGATTGTGGCTAATCTGCAGTTTGAGTATCTGTATTTTAACATTCAAAGACTTTACTGTAAGTGATTGCACTCTGTGATCTCGTACCCTTCCAAGTATATAACGACGGGTAAATGTGAAATGGTAGGGAGTGACAACTGGCATTATGGAAAGTCGTAGAACATTTCTGGAGATGTGAGTTTTGTGTTCATACCTCTGGTGGTCCTGGACTCGAGCAAGAAGCTGGTTGATCTGCAATAACACAAACACTTTTAAACGGTTTTAAAAAGAACACAAATATGATGCTGGATAAAGCCTGCAGAGGCTGTCAACAGGAACTGGAAAGCCCTCTACCCTCTCATATCACTTTAACCTGTCATTTGCCACGCATGTTTAATATGTCACGTTATGCCCCTGCAAGCACCGACTGTTTCTCTTTACCATTTTCTCTAGACTGGAAAATATGCTGATTATATAAGTTGTAATATATGGTGTTAAAACATGGTCTTGCAGTCCCTGTGTTTGAGTGATCTCCATCATGATCTTCCTCATTTCTTTCTCATAGAGGGCCTCATCAGTAATTCAAAAACTTCCATTATTTTGTTGTGTGCTGGATGACTTACGTCGTACTTCTGTCTTTTGAGTTTTTCACCGAGATCAAACTTCTCAGCCTCCAGACCCATCAGCCACTGCCACAACTCGTTGGCCTTCTCCCTAAACACAAACAACCAGAGCTAATATCAATAATATCTCATATCTAACAATACCAAAGATTCTTATCATCAGAATCCCATTAATGTTAGCATTCATTCATACTTGAGTTTTTCCTCATTCAGATGATCGATGTTCAGAGCCTTTCTGCGTTCAGCCAGGATCTTCTTCTTCTTCTCCCTCTCAGTTTGTTTCTTGCCTCCTCTTCTGTTGTCACTCTGTGTCGGTCATAAAACCAAAAGACTCACAAGTCAATCTCAATGCAACCAAAAAGTGTACACTGTTTTTTAATCCATCTTTTTAGTACAAAGGAATGATATAGAAAATATATAAATATGTATTATAAAAACTATTGGTACTAGTATTTACTATAGCAATTATACTGATCCTTTGCTAAACTAAAAGTAGTGATAGATATTGTTAAAGTACTCCATTACAAGTAAAAGTCCTGCATTCAAAACATTACTAAAATGCAAAATGATGATCAATATCAAAGTAAAAGCTGCCCTTTGATTGCTGTATTATTGCACGCCATATTAGCCGTCCTACTGTATTTACTGTTGCCTTTACTGATGTGTTTGCAGTATGTGTAAGCAGCATTTTAATGTAGTCGTCGATATGATGGAACATTTTCATATTTTGTTTGTTTGATTCAGTCATTTCATCCCCATTCAAGTGAGTGGATGGCTAAACCGGAGTAGCCTGTTTGGCCGACAGAGATCTCTAGTGCGCCTGCTCTATGGGCCCAATGATGCAGAGGCAGTGCTGATCTTTCTAATGATTGTATGCGCTGCAGTTGAACTTTTTTGCCTTCATGTGCCACTGAGCAACCTCATAAGAATGAACTGGACCCCACCTCCAACTCTGAATCCAGTTCTCTTTATACATCCATGGTGAAAGGCCATGGATATATAAAGAGAAAGGCAGTGGGAGCGAGAGGGATGGTAAATCAAACGTGTTTGATATTAACTTATATCACAATCCTCCTCCAGAATCACTGACTCCACCTTTAAATGAATCAAATCAGAATGAAATGGCCTGATCAGTGACCCTGTGTGACAAAGCAAGTGGTAAAGAGCTGCTCTTGTCTGTGACTTGTGCTTGAGTAGCATTTTTGAGTATGCTCTCTGTCCCTGCTTCACATTTAAACACAGTAAGTGACAGGAAGTTGAATGACCTTATGTCCAGCAGTGTACTGCTGGCTCATGTTTGTAAGGGCCTTCTTCTTCTTAGCATCCTCATCGAACTTCTTACGCTGCTCCTCCTGCTCCTTACGCTCCTTTTCTTCCTGTATGTAGCACAGGTCAGTCATTTAGAGGAGAAACTGATAGTGATGTCTGGTATGATGTGCTGTAATGATGAGGATAATGACATCATACCGCAAGTCTGGCCTGCCTCTCCTTCTCTCTCTCTGCCCGGACCCTCTGCTGCTCTGCTCTCTCAGCACGGCGTTTCTCCTGTAAGATGAAACATGCACTGTCACAGTGATTTGGACCAGACACAATGATTCCTCTTTGACTGAGACTCACGATTCTGTTAACGAGGGCGATGAGCTCCTCCTCCTCTTTCTTCCTCTGGATGAAGTGAGCCTCGATGAGAGACTGCAGCTCAGACAGATCCTTCTCCTGACGTTTCCTGTGGATGTCCTGCCATCAGAAAACACAAAGCGTTGCCAAATCTGATCCAAATGGACGTTTCTGTGAAGATGAAAGTCGTCAACTCACATCAAAATCCACTTTTTCACCATCAGGGATCTTTGGGGCGGTGATATTTGTCATGAACCTGTGAAAATGAACATTTTATTTTTGTATATTCTGCCATAAATGGTGTTTTAACAGTTAACTGCTTAACTAAAGAAGAGCTAAGACACTTACTTGGGCTTTGGCTTCGATTCATCTGGTACGAGGGAAAGAAAATAGAAGACATTATGAAAAAACTGACCAGCAAGTATATTTAAGAAGTCATTAACAAGCTGTATGGGGAGATTAAAATTTCCTCACCTGTCACCTCCTCTTGTGCTGATGATGATGAGGAACATTAATGATTAGTGATGTGTTAAATTAAATGAGGTACAGTACATAAAAACAGACAGGTGCAACCTTCTTACCTTCTTCCTCCCTTCAGAGGATCGATAGTGTTGACAAGAGGAATAAGAAAACAATGAGTAAATAGTAAAATCCAGAACAATATTAATATTGACATGATGAAAGTACAAAAAGTACACTTACTGAACTTCCTCCTCCACGACTTCTTCTGTGTCGGACATTTTGTTATGGATGAGCTCTGCAAAATGGATCCCTATTAGCCTATCTTTAGCCCGGCACATATTTCCAATCATGAAACAACATAGCAGAGCATGAGATGGCAACAGTTCACGCAGTTTACAATGAGTGTCAGCACTGGCTCAAATATCTGTGGCTGCTGTGGCAGACGTGGAGGAAGTATCATGGCAGTGATGTCACACTAAAATACTCTGTTACAGGTACAAAACAATTAACTAGAACATCTTAGAAGTATTAGAGTCAAGTTGTACTTAAGCATCAACAATGTTGCAAACTGTAAAAAGCATTTCAGTGTTGTAGCTCCAATTACTTTTTTGTACACTCACATGTTTTACATGTAAACTCATAATCTTAAAAGTAACTGGTTACTACAGCTGGAAGGTGACTTAAGTAACTGTATTATAAAATAATATTTCCTTCTGAAATGTGTTGAAACAGAATTAAAAAGTGGCAAAAAAGAACCCCAAATTACTCTGAAACACAATATTAAAGTAAATGTGCTGCGTTTCTTCCAACTCATGTAGTCACTCGACAAATATTTGATATATTTTGTATCAGAACAGTTTGTGTTTAGTGTCTGAAAACAGTGGCGCCCCAAGAAAAATTAGTCATAAGGGTGGCCAGAGGGGGCCACTGAAAATCTTGCAGTGACACCAAAACCAAAAGCCATAACTGAATTTCAGGAATCCTATTATGCTGTTGAAATATATGGGCTTGTTTAAAGCCATGCCGATATGGAGAGTTAAAGAATCGCTTATTGGTATGCTTTGGTTTCTTATTTAACATTTAATATGACTAACCATTTGGCACTGGACATCATTACGGTGTCAGCTGGACAGATGTTAAATATGGGTTGGGATGAAAAGCAGGTTGACGATTTTAAATATCTAACGATATTAGAATTACTTAACGATAATAGAATCACTTTGTGTTGACGTTAACATTATGACGTTTTGCAGACGTTAGGTTTTATTCTCCATACCTTACAACTAAATGTCATTTCTATACGTCAAGATGATGTTACAGCTTTTAACCAACAAATTATTAACATTGTCTGTTTTCAGTATTCTGTGTCAATTTGCTGTTGGTATTAGACGTTGTCCTGACATTGAACTTAGGTCACCTGACGTCACAACCTAAATTCATCCTAATATCAACGTCTGACAACAATGGCAGCCCGCTGGATAATTATCTGATGTGCATAGAGTTATTACGTTACCAGCATCGGTAACGTGTGTTTAGGTAATTAATTGTCCTTCCAATAGGCTGGTTGTCGTTCTCTTTAAAACTACAAATACACAACTTTAATTTGAAGAGGTACAATGTGTAAAATGGACAAGACATTTACAGGGAACAAGACTTCTCATGTTTAGGGAAGACTCGTGGGTACCCATAGAACGAGTTTTCATATCTTGAGTTGAGAGTTCAAAGGACCCCTTCGAAAATGGCAATGCCTGTTGTTCCCTTACCAAGATTAATTCTGAATTTGGAGTGGTATTTAGCCCACTTCCAGACAAGCTATGCCGACATGGTTGTTGCAAATGGATGCCTTAGGTTGTCTAGTTTTACAAGATACCACTACCCCAGCTTAAAGAATGAGCCACGGGTTCTTAAAAGACAGTAATGTCAGTCTTTGGTTATTTTCATTAAGGGGCACCAGTGGAGGGGGCCGCAAGTGTATTAGGGTGGTCATGGCCCCCACTGGTCCCCCCTTGGGGGCGCCATTGTCAGAAAAGTAACCACTGACAGCTGTCAGATCGTTTTGGTGAAATAAAAAGGAAATTTCCCCTAAAATGTGTTTAAGTTCTATAAAGTACCACAAAAAATAACTTTACCCCAGTGAAGTACAACTTTAATATTAATCTAAGGTTATTACTCTACAAATATTAAATTTACTTTGTGTCAGAGCAAGGTAGGTTTACTCTATGGCAGCTGTAAATACTAATCTATGAATTAACATCAGTACCACTATCATGAGGAGCAAATAATCTCAACCTCTGTGTGACAGGTTATAGACACAGTTCAGCCACATTAACAATCCAACAGAACGATCAAGAAATACTTTGTGGACAGCAATTAAATTTCAAGATTTATGACTAAACCTTGCTGTAATTTCAAGTATCAGCGCTGACATTAGAGTCCTTACCTGTGACCCAGACAGAGGGAGCTCAGAGACGAGCGACAGGCTTCAGCTCCTTGAGGTTCACAAACAGGTTGAGCATCAAGGATACATAGTCCAGCCCTTCTTACTCATGTGACTGCAGCACCCTATGGCTGGTCAGTCTATTGTTAGACAGCTGGACGTTAACGCTCTGTCTCACACACACTAAGACACACACACACATTCTGCAGGTACATTCCCGCTGTGGTAAAATGTCATATATCCATTCAAGCTTTCAGCAGCCACTCACATTTCAACACTGCCATAATTTCACAAGTGGTTAGGAGGGGTAACATTTCATCCCAACAGCTAAAACCAAAGCAACAGAACTTTGTTCCTTTATTTTTTTTATTGCTGAAGCAAATACAAACAATAATATCAAATATTCAAACAAAGCAACCCTCCGCTGAAACACTCACAATACATTTTGGCAGGATTCAACTCATGTGCACAGCTGACTGACAGGAACACCGGGATACAAGTTAAAGTTAATTACAGGCATTGTTAAAACAGAGTGCACGTTGCCATTGTCTTTTAACCTCTATGTCTGTTGCAGCTGCTGCAAATAAACTGCATTGTTAGTGGCACGTAAACAGATGATAGAAAAGCAAGACTGCTACCAGCCTGTTAAATAAAACTGTATTTGGTCACTGAATAGTTGTTACAGTGGATACTTGCTTACACTCGTATTCATAGACTTTGTTGGTGCTTATATTACACAATAATGTGATTTTTAAACTGCCAAAAGTTTAAAAAAAGGTAACAAACCCATGTTTTGTTGACAGAAACATTGAACGGCGTGCACACTGTGTTTCTCTGGCTGCGGTCCTGGGCTGAATGTGCCACTTCATAATAAGACACTCTTTATAAACTTAGGTGCTTATGGCTCTCATTTTCTAATAAGCAATTAACTCTGTAGTTAGAATTGCTAATAAGCCATGAATGAAGAATACTTACAATAGTCTATTCAGTTTGTATAATGGGCACTCAGTGGTCCAACGGTCCTTCATAGCTGACAGGACTCTCTGATTAATTAATACCAAACACAAAGGTCAGCTGAGGCTGATAGGTATATTATTTGTGCAGGTATTTGGTCATAAACAAAATGTTCAGCTGATGATGGCACTAAATGAAAGGCTGGGGTTAATGAAGTTCATTCCAAGGGAAACATGAATGTGCGTACCAAGTTTAATAGCAGTACTTTCAGTCAGAAAGGATTTTGGCAAGTAGGACATGTTCCTGGATCAACATCCCAAATTGCATTCCTGGACCAACATTACAATAATAATCACAGCCCTCTGACACATCAGTGTGCCGTGGGTTAGCTTGCTAACTAAGAAGGCTATACTAACAAGTAAACTTGCCAATAGACTAGAATATTAGCGAGTTAGCTTGCTAATTCGGAAGACTATGCTAACAAGCTAACAGACTAGAATATTAGCGAGTTAGCTTGCTAATTAGGTAGACAAGTAAACATGCTAATGGACCAGAATATTAGCGAGTTTGCTTGCTAACTAGGAAGACTATGCTAACAAGTAAACTTGCCAATAGACTAGAATATTAGCGAGTTAGCTTGCTAACTAGGTGCTATGCTAACGAGTGAGTTTATAAATAGGCTAGAATATTAGCGAGTTAGTTCGCTAATTCAGAAGTTCATGCTAACTAGTAAACTTGCCAATAGATGAGAATATTAGCAATATAGCTTGTTAACTGTGTAGGCTATGCTAACAAGTAAACTTGTCAATAGACTAAAATATTTAGGAGTTGGCTTGCTAAATATGTAGGCTATGCTAACAAGAAAACTTGCCAATAGACTAGAATATTACCGAGTTAGCTATTATCCTTACTCTTTGTAATTGAACAATAGTCTAGTTTACTGGAAAACTTAATTGTTAGCATGACCTAACTTTACCAATTTAGCAGGCTAACTCACTAATACTGTAGCCTATCGACAAGCCTATGTAGCAGCATAGCTGACTTAGATAGCAAACTACCTGGCTTATATACTAGCCTATTGGCAGCTTACTTGTTAGCATAGCCTAGCTTACCCACTTAGCAAGCCACCTCACTAACCCTGGAGTAGCTCATAGAGGTTTTATTCAGTGTTGCTGAGGATATTGTTCAATATAACCAACTAACTTCAATTTGGAAAAATAGCTTAGAAGATGCACCAAGGAATTGGAAGCACATGAGCAGCACACTGACGATGTCACAGGGCTGTGATTGGTTGATCGCAACGTGGGAAGTTGATCTAGGAGCATTTCCTGCTTGGCAAAATCACATCATGCCAGAAGGCTTTACCCTCAGGGATGAGTGCCAATCCATCCATTAGATTTTTGAGATATTTCACTGGATAAGTGAAAAGTTTGACCTGCTGGTGGCGCTATATGAAGAGTCAGGGGATCATCACTGTCATTAGGATTCATCC
Organism: Epinephelus fuscoguttatus; assembly: GCF_011397635.1. Taxonomy (NCBI): domain Eukaryota; kingdom Metazoa; phylum Chordata; class Actinopteri; order Perciformes; family Serranidae; genus Epinephelus; species Epinephelus fuscoguttatus. The sequence goes on along the minus strand of NC_064755.1, from coordinate 31,342,840 downwards.
TCTGGGCACCATGAATGTCTGCACCAAACTTCAAGGCAATGCATGCAAAAGACATGGCAACCCAAAAACTGCTCTCATTACTGACTTATCAACCACTATTAACCATTAATAAAGTCTTAAGTTACTATTCATAAACCCTTAATAAAGGCTGCCTTATTAGAAAATGGTGCTGACTTGAGAAATGACTCTATTATGTACAGGTTCGTCACCCAACATCCAGCTCAGTGGCAGTTTAATCTAAGCGGTGAGATGCACATTAAACAGCCTTGGTTATCACATGGAGTCAAAACAGTGACTATCATCCCAAAAAGCAGTGAGTGTGTATGACAATAAAACACAAATGCCTATTATTTGGATTAAGCTATATGACAATACACGACAAGAAGAGCAGACATGTCAGTGAGCAATATAACATTCAGGCACAGCCATCTGAAATTTGTAACCTTGATAAAACAGCTGGACACTACACAATCCTTAACCTACTAAGCATTAAACATGTGCCACTTTGTCCTGAAAAGCCTTACTAGCAGCCCAGTCAGCAAAAGAAAGTGTTGGTCTATGTTTCTGCAAACTACGAACACGTTATATTTGCAAAACACCCAAATATGGGTATTTTAAGGATCCATCACTGTGGCTTTTAAGGCTCGAAGAGTGGTTGTTTTTTGCTGAGGCATTGCTGCTTTTCCAGCAAGGATAGTGGCACAAACGGTGGTTGATTTTCAACAAGACATTGCTGCGTTTCCGGCAGGTATAGTGGCAAAAAAGTGGTTGATTTTTGCAGATATCTCTGCTTTTCCTGCTGCGAATGTGCCCCCGAAACTGGGTATTTTAAGCCAAAACATAATCTTTTCCAAACCATAACCAAGTAGGTTTTGTGCCTAAACCAAACCACACCTTAACCACAGCATTGTTGAAACATCTCTCCTACATAATGACAGACAAGATGTAACATATCCATGGTTTGCAGAAACGTTGCCAACATCTATTCTGGCGACTGGGTCGTCACTACGTATAAAATCGTCTTTTAATTCTTTAGTAAAAAATCAAGTCAAGTCTGATGAAAACATACTTTTTTTTAACTTTTGAGGAAAAATCTCTGGAGACATTGATGCTGGGAGTCACTTATCCTGGTCCTTCGTCTTTTCCTCACTCTGGTGTGGGCTTCATGCAAAGCACAGGTAAGTTGAGGGGAAATGGATGCACATACAGTAGCAGAGCCTTGTGTCTGGTCAGGTGAGGCTTAATTTAAACGGGGATGTCAATGGTTCGGTTTTCACGCCTCCTAACAGAGAGACAGACATTAAAGATCTATCAGGTAATGCATACATCAATTTAGAATTGCATAACCTCTCAAAGTTTATTAGGTGTTGAACGAGATTATAGCGTCAGGGCTGTTATTCAATGTGTTTACCTTCATACTCTATGTATATGCTGTATGTGCATGTGTTTGTACATCAGAGGCAGTTCTACTGTTGCTGACACATACCAGGACTCTTTTATGTGTGATTGAAAGCTGTAACTTTGTCATTTGCCCTTTACTTCATTCCTCAGTGGTCTATTTCTGATGAAGAAGCGGGGATTGCTATTTAGGGTCTGAGCTGACACTCGACAAACACTTTTCCACTCCTATTGTCCATGCTCTGGCTCCAGCGTCAGGGGCTTGGTGTCAGAAGAAATGTGACTTTATGAGCATGGAGAAGAAAAACAGTTTTACTATGCCAACATCAGCTCATGTTTAATGTATTTTTTCATGATTAATGACCAATTAAACTGTCTCCACAGACTGCAGGGATACATACGGGGTCTTTATCGGTAGCACTGAGTGAATAAGCCTGGTGATCGAGGCCGATTTGCTGCTTAAACCGATAGTAATCCTCCCCAGCAGTCAGCTGTAATGTGAAAATCAAGCAGCTGCACTGTGGTATGCCTAACAACTCGCCAACACCGCGGCACTAGACAGCCCAGGTGGCACTGGGTGAACAGTGCACTGCAGAGACACGTCAGCCATCCCAGGAGTCTGGAAGGTTCTTTATACTGGGCAACAAGGTCAGGGTGAGGGTCTTTTTTTAAACACAGACCAGAGTGCCACAGAGCTGAGCCACTGCCCAAAAATCTCCCACAGCAGATTTGATTTAGTGTGAGTGGCCACTCTGGCGCAAAGGACAGTCAGTGGGTTGTAGTGATTATGAGTCCACAGAGGGCTATAAATCAGTCTTAGCCTGTCCCCAGTGATTTAGAAAATGGTGTGAAGGACAGACACACCTCACCTAAACTCTGTTTCCTCCCAGATGGATCAGGATAAATCCTGGTTTAACATGTAGAATGTGCACATTGACAAGGTGGGTTCAGGTTGGTTAATTAAGTAAATGTAGAACTACATGAGTACACAGACACTTTATTATGCGTAAAAAAAGTTAAGTGTTATTGGCAGCAATACTCAGCTACAGTTTACGTAAGTTTGACATGCTTCTTTGCTCTCTTGCCAAGAGTTAGATGAGAAGACTGATACCAATCTCATGTGCAGCGACCACTTGCCTCTGGCTGTCTCAAGATCAAGGTTGAGGCACAGAGGAGGACGTTCCTTTGTGGTTGTAGCCTTCACACCAAGACCCAGGATAGCACTGGGCTTCAAAGCCAATTTTAAAAGTGGCCAAACTGTGGGATCACAACTTCCCGGTCCATCATGTGATGCCATAGGGCCCAGAAAGACTTTTTCCCATAGACTTACATCATGAAAGAAATGTCTGTAAATTAGTGGACGCATTTTTTTTTAGCATCACAACCCACGTTAAATGACTTGTTTCACTATCGACGTTTGACCCATTTGGTCCAGTAACATTTGGAAAGTCTAGAAAAGCTGCACGATTAAATTACTTTATACCCATTGAAGTTAGCAGAGTGCTCTGCTTGACTGGCAGAGTCTCTAGTGCACTTGATGAGCCCCATGATGTGGGAGATTGTGACCCACCTTTATTGCTCTGTCCAGTTCTCTTTATACTGTACATCCATTTCCAAACTCTGGAGCGATTTGCCTCTGCATGTTAGCCTGGCCCCTACACTGCCTGTTTCTAAATATCGTCTTTAAACACATCTCTATTGCTTGGCTTTTAATTCAGTGTGACTGTTCTTTTGGGTTTTTTAACTGGTCTTTGGGTGTTGTATATAGTTTTAATTATTTTTGATTGTAAAGCACTTTACTAAAATGTCATTCTTATATGTTCCTTATAAATACATTTGGACTAGAACTGATTTTGGATGTCTGTCCTTTCAATATAAAGATGTGGCAAGTCACCTGTCAGTCTTGCTTAGCACCAATTAGCTTAGACCTGGAGTCTTAAGTCAATCAACTCCAGGAAGTCTCACTGCCCCCAGCCAAGAATTCATCCAGCACACAACGCCCTGTAAAACTGCAAATCACTGGGGCGCCAAGTAGATCATTAGGTAGAATGGGTGCCCTGTTTACCCATGTGGGCTATGTCCCCTTTCACTCTAAAGCTTACCTATCAAAAAAGCCAGAAAATTGCAAATTGTTGTTTTTATACTTTACTAATGGATGAGTTTTGGCAAGAAAGCAAATAAGTGTTTCCTAAAACGTCACATTATTCCTTTAAAGAATGAAAAATAAATGTACTCATTGTGCAGTAAAATGGCCCCTTTCATGTTGTCATTTCATGCTGATATTTCAGCTGTCAGATAAATGTGGCGCAGTAAAAATTACGGTATTTTCTTCTGATAAGTACTGCAGTGAAAGAATAGAATAATCACAAATACAGAACCTCTGAATTTTTCTTAAGCACAGTCTTTGAGTAAATGTACTTATTTACATTCAACCACTGTTTACAAGTTTACTTAAGAAACTTACCATTAGTGAAATTTGCTCCTGACTCCAACTGCCACCTGTAAACAATAAGGACAGAAGGAAAAAGATAGAAATAAAGGAAAGAAGAAAGAAAATGTTAACAAAATATGCAAACTACATTTAGTACCGCCTATTCTGGGGTTGTTTTTGAGTTTGGGTTGCGTCACTGAAGCAAATGGGGGTCCTAATAAAGGAAATCTTTTATAAAGCTTTATTTCATCTGTGGATTCATCTTAGACCAAGATAGGTGGGGTGGTGCAGTGATGTGATAAATATTTACTATATAAAACATGTCATAAAATAGCACTAACACTACATATATCAGGTATGTTACTTTATATACCGTGTGACACTCTCATATGAAAAAACAGGGGTAAATCCTACATCAAAGACTACATTCAAACCACTCCTGGCTTTAAAAATAAATCATAAACAATATTCAAACATAACCTCATGCACTCCACCATAATATCCTCCTAAAGCTGTGCACAGTGCAGCCACATGTCCTGTAGCAACATACAGATCATATTCATGTATGAAAGTCACCCATGTTTCAAAGGAAAAACCACATCAGAGACAAGGAATACTATTTATGTCCTCAAACGCAGTGTGGAAACTATTAATAACCTACACATGATATAGTGCATATTACAATACGTATGTGAGAGGGAGGAGGAGGGTAATACAGAAAAACACACCAATGGCAGCCATCTCATCTTCATCACATCAAATTCAGTTCAGGCAACTCAAAGGGAGGAGTTTAATTCAGGTTATGTCCCATTTTTAACAAGAAATTAATGATCATATACAGGCTAATGAGTTACTGACTGTGTTAAAATTATTAAGAGTGGGGGCGGCAGGCTGACTTTATGTTTCAGTTTACACAAGCAAGGGCGTCCCTCAGTGTTATTCTCTTCCTTGGCTCCTCCCATTTACTGAGAGAAAAACAGCTACATCCTCCTTCCAAAAAAATAAATAAATAAATAAATAGTAACAGTACTGAATTGATGCAGTAACTTAACCATAAAAACTGAAACATGTAACATGGTGTCATCTGCATATGACCAAACTGTTGCACATTTAGAAAAATAAAAATGAAAATAAATATAGAAATTTAAGGAAACTCTGGAAAGTGGATAAGTTTAGACCCCTTTATTCACCCCCATTTTGTACAGTCCGTTACTGAAACATAATGTATAAGACTGTAATTGAATTATATGTTTACCTTTTGAATTGACTGAACTGAAGAATAAATAACCCAGACAGTGTTGCCAAATTTTAAAAAAGGAGCCCAATCTAAGACCAAAGTTGGCACAATTATCACATTTTTAATTATTATAACGTTTAATTAGATAAATAATTAAATAAATAAAAGGATTCATAACATTAAATGAAATTAAGGTATTTTAGAAAGTATTACATTAAATGTTAAAGGTTTTTACTATTATAAACATACGCTTTCATAAGTCTTTTGTCACAGAGCTATGACAAGATAGTATTTGGAGAAGGAAAAACATTTTATGATAGTTTTAATAAACTAAAACGACTCAGACAATTATCACTTATTGTGTTGAGCTGAGCTGGCTGAACTCAACTTTTTGTTGGCTGAAAACTGACAGTTGGAGCAAAATAAAGCCCAAATGATCACAACTCCCTTAAACAATTTTATTTGCAAAGTTAAAGAAAAAGTAGCACCAATGGGCAAAAACTGTCCAATTTGGCAACACTGACCCAAATCATAAGTGTATTGAGGCAATATGAAAACATCACACCACACCACAAACACCACAAACACCAATCACTCTGTGTCGGTGAAACGTGCATTGAGTGTTCTCACCACATTACCTCTTTCACCCTTCTATTAGGTCTACTGAATGAAACAAACAAACAGGACCAGGTCACTGTAAAGACTTTAAAACATTAATCTGTCCACTCCTTTGCAGTACAGGTGTATGTGTGTGTTACCTTGGCAGGTGTAGAGCTCTTCTTGGTTTCCCACATGCCACGCTTGTTACCGACGTCACCTGGTTTCACATCCTGAGACAAATAAGACCAACAATGGCCCTGTTAGTCTGATGCAGTGGTGGAGGAAATAATCTTTTACTGAACCAGTGGCATCCCCAGAGATTTTTCAAAGCTGACACTGGGCGAGAGGCGACGTACACCCTGGACATATCGTGGGATTATCACAGGGCAGACACATAGAGGAAGACAACTATTCATGCTCACATTCACACCTACGGGCAAATTTAGAGTCACCAATTAACCTGCATGTCTTTGGACTGTGGGAGGAGTAACTTATGGGTACCAATAGAACCCGTTTTCATTCAGATATCTTGAGGTGAGAGGTCAATGGACCCCTTTGAAAATGGTGATGTTAGTTGTTCCCCCACAAAAATTTTGCCTAACCTTGATGCCCCCTTGTGGACAAGCTATGCTGACATGGTTGGCACCAATAGATGCCTTAGTTTTTCTAGTTTCAAGAGATACCACTACCTTAGTTCGAAAAATGAGTGCACCACAGCTTCTTAAAGACAGTAATATTGTAGCATCCTCTAACAATGAGGCTACAAGGCATGAATTCATTTTGCTGGCTTTTTATTCCTTCACTTTAACAAAGGGTATTGTGGGGCCATAGCCAACGCCAAAACAACAAACCTGTCTACTTTACAAGGAGTTCTCTGTATAAGCGGCTACCTCAACAACTCCCACTGCTCAGCTTACACACACACTAGCAGGAATAACAACAACACTACCTCCTCAAGCCTCTGCCAATCGATGTCATAGGTGCTAGTGTTGACTGACAGGCTTCCTAGCATCTAAAAACACACGTTCACTGACTTCACGGAAAACTCAGTAACTGCCATAACAGACCTTTTTACTGTGTAACATAACACATTCTTAACAGTGACAGAATCCATGCACTTAAAATCACATCACTCAGTCCGTTAATGTATATATATCAGCCTACGATTAATTACACCAGGGGGAATCAGTGGGAGGGCAGTGAGTTGTATCAGGGGGGCCATGGCCTCCCCATCACCCCCTTGGGGGCGCCACTGTACAGAAGCAAATGTACCTAGACTGTAACCAGTGACTAACACTCTGAAGTAAATCTGCTTGAGTAAGCAGTACAAGTTCCCTCTGAAATGTAGGGAAGTAGAAATGGAAACACTCAAGATAAATACCTCAAAATTCTACTAGTACAGTACTGGAGTGTATAAGTTTTATTATTTTCCACCACAGGTTGTATGCAAATGTTTAGAAACCACGCTATGATTCTGATTATTAGTGGTGGTAGTAGTAGTGAAACATATGTAAAAAGATACCTTTACCAGTTTGAAGAGCAGGCAAAAAACAGCAGAAGTTTATGTGAGGAAAGCTGAAAAAAGCAGTGCAGTTGGAAAGAGGAAAGAAAAGCAGAAGAGAATTAAACAACAACACAGTAAACACACAAAAGAGAATCCAGACATGAGCTGTTGGTCTGCTGTGCAGCTTCTTCCCATCAGGGGGAGGTGTTGCAGCATGAGTGAGGGCAAGGTTACAAGCACTCCTCTGTGAGACGGCCAAGACGTTTGACACTAAAGATATCTCGCTCATAAATTTCACGTTAGGACAATGTCGTATGTCATCCAGCAATGCTGCTGCATGTGGACATCGTGTAATGTCTCCAGAAAACGTGGTAAGATTAGCAGCTGGTGTCCTACTTTAAGATAAGGACACAGTGTCCACCAAGCACACAGTTCAAAGCCCCATTTGATAATAAATAACTTAATCATACTTCTTACTTCTTTGGTTGTTTTGTCAGTGTTTTAAAATAGGATGATAATGTGTCTGTGTGAGACAAATGTGAACGGACCTGACCTTTTACCCTTGTCTGAAGGAAACTCTAAATATGGAGTCGCACTTAAAATATATATATATATTAAAATATCTAGTTTTTGGCTTCAAGTGAGTTAAATACAAAAACAAAAAGTGAGATAACTGTTTAAAAGTACTGTATGTTTTATGGGTTATATGGGCTGTAATATAACCTTGAAATACCCACAGAGGCCAAAGTGATTGATGTACAGAGGGGTGTAGAAACGGCTGGGCAAGAAGGCACGTTGGCATTCAGCCACCTGACACACAACTGCTGCAGCTCACTGCTTTGTCGTTGGACTGTTGTAGGCAACAATGAGAGTAATATTCATCTTCCATTCAATGATTTCGCACATGTTTAGGGTACAAAAACATATATTAGAAACTTTCACATCAGGTAAAGATTAATACAGAGAGGGTAGTTTGGGTTTTGGTAGCAGGTGTTGTTGAGTAAACTGTCCATGTGGTGTCACTAGACTCCAGACATAATGTTTCCCAGCCTCGGAGCTCAGATATATAATGGCTGCAGCCAACAAAAGACTGGCATGTGGATGTGCAAATGAGCACATTAGCATGTGCAGAATATCAAGGGATTACTCTGTTGAAGCAACACTGGTGTCTAATTCACAATAGTGTGTATGTGTGCGACCAAGACAAGGATTTATCAGGTCTTACTGCTGGCTTTGCTGGTGATGCTGCTGCTGCTGGTGCTGCTGCCGCAGGTGCTGCTGTCTTCTCCGCCTCTGGAGGCTTTGCCATCCAACTGTTGACACGTCCGGCCACGCCACCTTTGATACCAGCCACATCCTGGGGAGAAAAAAGAACATGAGATTCTCACATATCAGTAAAGCTCTCCATCCTCCCGTCTTGCTGTCTTGCTCTCACCTTGACAGTAGGAGCTGGACTTTCAGAGGTGTTGCTGATGTTTCCTTTCTCCCACATGTTCTTGATGCTGCGCGCGCCTCCTGTAGGAATATCTGCCACCGCAGGCTTTGGGGATTTGGTGTCTTTGGCTCCCTGTGGAAGTAGAGGGTGGATTTAAATACTTTTACATGAGAAAAAACAGCACTACACTGACTGAGGATCAATTCTGGAGAGTTACTTTTAATCAAGATTTGTACTAGAGCTGCAATGATTAATCAAATAATCGATAAGTTGTCAACCAATATATTAATCGCCCATTGAACTGATAATAGATAAGTCGGTTTGAGTTATTTTTTAAGGATTCCAGCTTCTTATATGTAAATATTTTCTGGTTTCTTTACTCCTCTGTGACAGTAAACTGAATATCTTTGGGTCATGGACAAAACAAGACATGTGTCTTGGGATTTGGGAAACATTGATTGATATTTTTGACTTTTTTTTTTTTGACATTTTATAGACCAAACAACTCATCAGTGAATTGAGAAAATAACCAACAGAAAAATTGCCAATAATAAGCGTTAGCTGCTTTAGCGAATTTGTACTTAAGTATTTCCATCTTTATACGTTATATTTCCACTCCACTATATTTCAGAGGCAAATATTGAAATCTTTCTCCACAACCTTTATTTTACAGCTATAGTAACTGATTATTCTACAGATTAAGATTTTGCATAAAACATAAAACAGATTCTGGGGCAGTTGTGGGCCATACCCGGCACAGACAAGGTTAATGCAAGTGACATTCGGTTAATCAGTGTCTGTTGGTGAGTCATCAGCCCTTTTAAATGAAAATTATTGAATCAGTTAATCCTTGTTTTAAACTGCTTTTAAATGTCCTTTTATATTGAATTGCCTTTTCCGTTTTATGTCCATTATGTCTATTTTCATGTTTAGAATGTGCTATAGGAAGGTGTCATATAAATAAAGTTTATTATTATTGAATCTTATCATTATTATTGCTGAAGATTAAACACACAAACAAAAACTCTGTGCCTTCTTTAGTCTTCTTGTCTTGTTTAATAGGTCTGTGAGTTGTTATCAGTTCCGGCAAAGACAGATTTGCTCTCTAAACATCTCAGATGACGTCATTTAAATAAATGTCAGAGGCACAAAGAGGAGAAATGATTACATACCTAACAAAACAAGACAACATTAAGTCTAATCACCAAAAAATGATTTGAATTGTTTGTTTTATTTTTCTGCTTTCCAGCCTCATTAATCATCTCACAACCGCTCGGATTTATCTTAAAACTGTAGCAGTTAAAACCAACTGGAGTAGCTACAAGAGCAAAATGATGATGCATCAACAGTCTGATAATGTAATATATAAAATATGTTTGCTGTATTTTTTAAGAACTTCTTGTACTTTTGATAACACTTCTGTACTTTAACCTCAGTAACATTTTGAATGCAGGACTTTCACTTGTAATACAGAATGACTGCATCAGGGAGCACTACTATTTTTATAAGATGTGCTCTCCTTTACTAACTATATAACCTATTGCTCCTACCTGCCTATTTGCACTATTGTATTGTATATATTGCTAAATTATATGTTTAAATGATGTATTATGTTATGTGTCTGTATGTGCTTTTCATTTTTGCGGGAGGCACACTTGATGGACAATAAAGTTACATATCCATCTACCTATAATGTATTTTTACATTGTTGTATTTGCATTTTTACTTCAATGATAGTGATGACAGTGCACAGTGAGTCTCACCTGGAGGGCAGAAGTGTACTGCTCCAGTCTGTTGCCTATCTTGGAGACAATCGGAGTGTGAGACACTCTGGCTGCGGTGCTGTGTGGATGAACAACACATGAAACATTAGTGTGGCACACCAATATAAGAGTGTCTGGTTTATTAATTTATTCATATTGTAATGAAAGAATACCTTTTATGGCTCACCTTTTACTGGCTGATTTGCTCAAGAATTCTGCCTTCGCCCCGATCTGTATGAAACAGCATAGTTGAAGGTTATGACCTGTGGCTGACAAGCATAAATAAATACTAACATGGTCAAGCTGCCCTGGCCTCCTTCCTGTCTCCTAGACGACCTCACTGAGAGGCAGACCAGTCGGTCCCTGGGAAGGTCTCTCTGTTCTCTGTGCCTGAGTGATTGAGCACGAGAGTTTGCTTGTCAAGGAGCCAGGAAACACACACACACACACACACACACACATGCACACATGTACACAGCTGACACACACGTACACACACTGAGTACTGCTGGTCAAAATGAATTATACCTCCGTGTATGCGCAGAGTTACACACACAATTCTCAACATTCCTCCAAAAATACTCCGGCAAAAAAATGTACCCAGTCATGGTCTTGTAAGAAAACAGCCATATTTGAGAAGGGCGCAGACGCTGGCTCACAAACCTTTTCTTATTCTTGTTAACTAACAGTGTATGGGTAATATCAGAGGAACTGAGATGGAAAGAAATAAACAACCACATTAGATCACAAAACAGGGAAAAGGAGGATAACAATGCTTATTTTGTGACGTCTCACAAGTTGAGATAATAAATACAAACAGACTTATGGAGACAGCCATGAAGACCATGGGAATCGGTCAATATTCCAGGCTACTGGTGTTTTAAAGGGTCAATTTGGATTCACCAAAGTCACACAATAAGGCACAAACAAACTTCCACCAAACACTTTCAGTATGGTACCTTCTAAACCAAAAGCAACCCTTCAGACATGGTACATAGACCCTAGTGTTTCCACTGCAAACGGTACTCTTAAATATGGGCAGGGCTGTTGACACTCACTGTATTTCCTCCTTTATCAGTCTGCAACTCATGAATCGTCCACAGAACAAGGCTGCATGCCAACATTTTCAGAACAAAATAAAACAGGCTGCAGTGAGAGTCTCTTTCAATGGGATATTTAGAAATGCTGAGTTTGTGCATTTAGTCCTTCTCAGGCAAGCTCGGGGGTTTAGTGTTGCTGGAGCCCACAGGAATGAATGTTCTTAAACGACTTACTCATTACTGAAAGTGTGTGTCATCCAAGAGAGACAATAAAAACTAAAGTATTGGTCAAGTTGTCACAATTAAAGGTGTGCTGATGGAGTCATGTCGTCAGCTCATACATTGAGTTAAATTACAAGTTAACGTTCCACCTTAAAAGTTGTCGGCAGTCAGCCCAGTGAATTAAGTTATATTTTCTCCGACTTCAGCTGCTGCAAGAAGCAGCAAAACATCCTTTAATTTCATATTTACAGTTTACTAATATATATAAAACTCTCCATGTTAGGACAGTGGTTACATGAGTTGAAAAACCAGCTACAACTCAGCCCTGAGCAGAGTGACCGTCCTCTATTGACCAATCAACAGACTGCAGTGTTCACAGCTCCACCTTTTAGTACCAGATCTGTGTGCTAGGTACCCCAACAGAGGGAGGACCAAAAATGGGGACGATACGGAACGGTTGTATTGGTACCATCCACAACTTTTCACAGTGGAAACGGAAAAACAAGCGTACCGAACTGAACTGAACCGAACCGTACTGCTTGGTGGAAACGGGGCTTAACTGAACCGTAAACTGGTAAATGGAATTTTGTTTCATAGCGTTAAAAAATTACATTTAGGAAATTCAGTATAGGGACAACTTTGTCCAAAAACATCATCATTACTCCTCTGGATCATCCTCAGAACATGCTGCCAATGAAATATGTCATTCCTCACTGTGCTGAAGCCCCTCTAGAACAACTCAGATGTCTGAACTTCTCCAAAACTCACCTTTGAGGAGCCTTTGGGACTGATAGCAAAGGCAGGTTTTGTAGAGTCTTCTTCCACCATCTGTTTCTTCTTCTCTGCAGCCTCCGCCCTCCTCTTCTCTATCTCCTCCTTCATCCTCTTCCTCTCCTCCTGTCACAAAAACCAACCATGCCTTTACACTTTTGTCACAACCAACAGATTCCTCCTCGGGTGAGTCTCTTTGTCTGATCCATGATAAAAAGGTGCATAACCAAACCAAATCAAAGTAAAATGATGCCTCCGTTTCTTTCACAATGTGGAATGTTTCACTGATATAGTTAATCCCAGAGTGTCCACTCTCACCTGTTCTTTGGCTTTCTTGTCCTCTAGCTCCTGTTTCTTCTGCTTCTCCTCCTCCTCCAGGATCTTCCTCCTCTCCTCTCTCTTCCTCTTCAGCTCCTCCAGCTCAGCCTCTGCGTCCTGCTGCTTCTGCTTCATCTTCTCAACGTCCTCGCTTTCTGCATCATTTCGCCGGCGCTTCAGCTCCTGCAGCTTACGCTCGGCCTCCTTTCGCTCCGCATCATCTGCCTTTGAGGAGGGAGCACTGTCCATGCACACACACACACACACACACACACAATCATTTAATGAGAAATATGCGTTAGGTTATTAATGTTAACTGAAACTAAAGTAAGAACTAAAATTATGTGTGAAAAAAACTTTACAGTTAACTGAAATGAAAATAAAAAAACTAAAATAAAAACTAAATAAAAACTAAGGACTTTAAGACAATAAGACAAAATTGTGTACTTAAAAAAAATAACTAAAATAAAATAAAAAAATACAGGAAATGTTTTGGTCTTTCTCAATTTGGTCAAATTTGTCAGCACAACAAGCATGAGAAGGAATTGGTACCGTGGAACCGTGCATGCCACTGCATTGTCAACAACACGGTCATGACAATATTTCACAATAAAAAGCCTTGTGGTCACAATGGAACATGCCACGCCACATGGAAAAGATGGGTGAGGCTCCTATTCTCTAGATGTCCCACAGTTGAGCAGCAGCCTTGCCACATGTGAGCAACACTGCTCACGCTGGCAGTGTGGCTGCTCTAACCCAGTGGTTTTCAAACGTTTTGTGCCCAAGGCACACCAATGGGCAAGCCAAATTCACACCTATATTTTGTATCTGTGCACAATAGATTCCATAATGTATGTTATTACTCTTTTCATGAGAAAAGACAATAAATATAAGAAGAAACAAGACAGGTAGCCTTCGTGATACTGTCTACTGACAGTCTTTTCTTTCTTTTTTCTTTCAGTGGTGAAGGTCGTCTTCGCTGGTGCTTTGTTGTAATTTGCTCCGTACAATAAAGCAATCCATTGTCCCACTCTTAGCTTTCTCCTTTTAGATGTTACCATCCCTCACACTAGCTGCCAATCAGGGCTTTTGATATTTCACACACTTATAATTCCCACACACAAACAGTGACAAAAAGGTCCCCCATGCAGGTTTTTTTGAATTAAATCAAGCTAGAATTTACCTCTTTATTAGGAAATGGGTGTGCACAACTTACTGATACAGTCAATTCAAAATTAATTCATAACTTTTTGTGTATACTTAGTTGAATATTGCAATGATAATGCGTGGTATCACAAAATCCCACAGCACACCTGGATTGGCATCATGGCACACCATTTGAGAACCACCGCTCTAACCTGTTTTATATGGGCGGTGAAACAAATAGGTTCCATAACACAAATGTGCTGCTCACGCAGGCAGTGTGGCCCAGGCATAATACTAAAACTAATTAAAACTAAAAATGTTTAAAAAAACAAAAACAAAATGAAAACAAGAATTAAAAAATGACATGTAAATAAAAACTGATTAAAATTATAAAACTATTATAACTTTGATGTTTACTAACTCACATGTTCCTCAAAATTTACTGATGAATTGAAAAGAATTACCTTGTTGTCTTCTCTGTTTTCTTAAGTTTATTCTCAAACAGCGCTCCGTTCTGTTTGGTTGGTTCAGTCTGGCAAACAGGAGAAAAAAATAAAATTTCCACAAACCATCTTCGGTATTTTAAAAGTATACATAAAGAATATTATATGACAAACTAATTTTACCTTTTCCTTAAAACCAAACTTCTTGGGCTTCTCCTCCTTCACACAGAAGACAGAAATGGAAGAAAATTAATAAAGTAATGTAAAACAGCGGCTCAGTCACAACACATGATGTAGAAAACCCACAGTAAAGCCATCCAACACTGGAGCAATCAGAGGCCAGGCAGTGAATGCAACACAGATGTAAACTGAAGCCACATCGGACTGTGACATCCTCGACACCACCACCTCTTTCATCCAAATTTATGTGGCAAATAAAACACTGTGACTGTGATCTGTGACCACACCACAAAAACCAAATCATAGAGCAAATATCTGCAGAGAGAACAAAGCCTTGATAAATCAAACATGGTGCACCAGCGTCACTTAATCTGGAGGATTACAGACTTGTCTTATTTTATAGATGTCTATATTTTGTTGGTGAAAAGATGAGTAAATCACATCAGTACCTCCTCTTTCTTCTTCTTCTCTTCCACCTCTCTCTTCCTTCGCTTGTCCTCCTCCTCTTTCTTCTTCTTCTCCTCAGCCTCCTTTTTCCGCTTCTCCTCGTCTTCCTTCTTCTTCTTCTCCTCCAGCTCTTTCTTCTTCTGCTTCTCTTCCTCCTCCTTTTTCTTCTTCTCTTCCAGCTCTTTCCGGCGTTTCTCTTCCTCCTCTTTCTTCTTCTTCTGCTCCATCTCCTTCTTTCTTTTCTCCTCCTCCTCTTTCTTCTGTCTCTCCTCCATCTCCTTTTTCTGCCTTTCCTCCTCCTCTTTTTTCATTTTTTCCTCCTTCTCCTTTTTCAGTTTTTCTTCTTCCTCTTTTTTCAGCCTCTCTTCCATTTCCTTTCGCTGCTTCTCCTCCTCTTCTCTCTTCTTCCTCTCCTCCTCCTCCCTTTGCTGCCTCTCTTCTTCCTCTTTCTTGAGCTTTTCCTCCTGTTCCTTTTTTAGCCTTTCTTCCTCTTCTATCCTCTGCTTTTCCTCCTTTTCTTTTTGCTGTCTTTCCTCTTCTTCTCTCCTTTTCCTTTCCTCTTCCTCCTTGTCAACATCAGGAACAGCTTCCTCTTCGGCATCTTTCATTCCTGCATCAGGCTGCTCAGCTTCTTCTGTTGCTGGAGCCTTCTCTTCAATTTCCTCCTGTGAAACACAATCATGTGTCAATTTCGGAGTGTAAACAACAAAATGAAATTAGCAGAAAGATAAAATAAGTGACCATACCTCATTTCTCGTGCTCCTTGTTCTTGATTCGTCAACAGATTCCTGTGAAGGAAACAAAAATCATAAGCACTAAGAGAATAATATCAACCCAAACAGTGTTACTCTCAAATAAAATCCTCACTTTACCTCCACATCTTCCTTCTTCTCCTCTTCCTCTTTCCTCCAGGAGTTGGTATCAGCGTCTGCCACCTCCTCTTTAGCTAGTTCCTCCTCCTTCTTCCCCTCTTCTTCCTCTGTATGCCGCTGTCTGCTGCTGCTGATGGAGGACTGCTCCTCCAGTGTGCTGTCTGTGCCGTTGGTGGTGCCGACGGTGGGGTCCAATTCCTTCTGTCTCTCCAGGGCCTCCTGCATTCTCTTCTGCCGGCGCTCCTCCCTCTTGGCCAGGCGCTCCAGCAAAGCCTGGTCGTCATCGGCACCTTCAGCAGTGGTGGTGGTGGTGGTGGAGGACTCTGTCTCTGTCATGCTGTGAGCAAATGAAATTCACTTCATGAGAGCAGCAGAGCGTGAAAGTCAAGTGTGTGTCCTGTGTCTGACTGTGCTTCTGGGGTTTGGGGTTTCCAGGAACATACAGGCCTGGGATAGGAGGCAGAGTATTCTGTTTCTGGACTGAGCAGTTAAATAACATGTACTTTTGATTGTTACTGCAACATCTCCCTTCTGCCCAACAAATAACATCAGCTCTTCTCACAGATTTGACCTACAGCTGTTTAGAGAGAACAAAACCACAGGTGGGAGTTTCTGCTTCTCTGTTATAAATCTTGCCTGCTTGTCTTTTGTTTATCTTGTTTGTCCCACAACCCAGCAACTCCTCAACATTGTACCTGTTGGTTTCAATCACATCGGAGGTTCCAGACTCCTCTAGTTCCCTCATCTTCTTCCTCTCCTCCCTTGCACGTCTTCTTTGCTCCCGAGCTGCCTCCTCATCATCATTGTTGGCGCAACCCATGCTGAAATATCACACATAGAACATGTTAATGTGTTTGTGTTTAACTCAAAAATGACACAGCCATTGGAAAACCAAAAATAACAATCCCTTTTCAAGCTTGGTTACTGAAGTTACATCATAATTTTCAGTTTATATATTGAAAGTTATGTTTTGGAGGGCATAATAACCAGTATACATATTGACTACTGCACTGATTTCAAGTAGCAAAAACTTACCAAAATGGACACCAAATAGATATAATTGCAAATGTAACACTTTTTGTATTCGTGGCTAAACATTTTAATTTCACCAGATAATCAGCCATGCTTGTTTCTGATCATATAGGCCTAAACATTAGCTTTTAAAAATAAATATCTGTTTTAAATAAGATCTGCTCATGTTATAACCTTGAGTTGTCATTATGTTAGAGGCTTTAAGGCAGTGGTTCCCAACTGGTCCAGCTACAGGGTCCAGATTTGTCCATGTCATGCCATGTCACTGAGCTAGTTTGCTGTCTCTGTTAAGTAGTTGTCTGTTGGTCACTCGCTCTACAGCAGGAAACCGCACTTCAAAATAAAAGCTCTGTGCCAGAAATTCACTGTACTTAAAAATAAAGTGTGTTTTTTACACGCTTGACATGTTTGCGAGTTACTTGCGGTCCATTCAGAATGGACCCCTGACCCACTTTTGGACGTCGACCAACCAGTTGGGAACCCTTTCTTTCAGAAATACTTCACCCACATAATGACCATTTGTATATTAGTCACTCACCCTGTGGTACTTTGATTGCATGACGGAAACGTTGGTTTTCTCTCATGCCTCCACAGTGGAAGGAGAATCCAAAACAGGTGAACATTCTTCATCGACTGAATTCACTGCAAAAACTCAAAATCTTACCAAGAATATTTGTCTTATTTCTAGTCAAATAAGACAAACATTCTTGGTAAGATTTTGAGTTTTTGCAGTGTTCATAATTGCACTTTTGCTTAGACCTCACTATTTCAAACACATCACAGTCTCATGCATGTGTCTTTGAACTCTGATCAAGCAGAGCTCATAAGCAAGTGCATTATTAGGCATGCCAGGGTTAGGTGGAAGTGTTTTATATTGTAAATTTTTAGTGAAAATGCATGTGTTTGGAAAGTACTGAGCATCCAGCTGTATAAAGGAGACCTGAATTCTACTGCATGGGTTGTGTGAAAATTTGTAAATGAATATTTTGATATAGTTTTGCTGTTGTTAAATGTGGACCCCTTTTACTTCAATTTATGAAGACCTTTTGTATTTTTTGAAGGCATACAAAGTTTTCTTCATGAGTTCAAGGTGAGGACTTGATATACAAATGGGCATTTTGTAGGTGAAGTACTCTTTTAAGAGCTGAAAGTACCGAGTGTTTCACAAGAAAAATAAAGAAAAAAAATAGAGAAAAATCAAATTTTGTGTAACAGAAGTATTTGAGGACGCCTCTCATTTGGATTATGAACCACTGACATAAGCCACACTGTCTAAAGCTGACCTCATAAAGAGATGACGAAGATGGGAGATGCCACAACAGAGGGAAAACAGACTAAAGAAATAATAAGAAACACACATTGTACATGTGTCCGAGATCAAAATGTCACTTCGAAGAAACTGAGAGAAACTCCAAAGGGATGACCCCCCCCCCCCCCCGGCATTTATTAATGTAAAAAATACATTTAATGAGAGACAGAGACAGTGCTGCAAGAAAAGAGATGAAAAGAGAGGAAGATAAAGACATAAAGATGAGAACAAAAAAACTCTCATCCTGCCATTGACCTTCATCAAACTGTGAGTACGCCCACAGTGACACTTCTGAGCATGCCAGGCTTCTATCTTTCCAAGCATTACCAGGCTTTATGAGGCACGGAGAGAGCTTGAAATGGCCCATTGATAGTGTACGGGTATTATTTCCCTCTGCTCTTCCTGAATCTGCAACACAATGATTTACAGATGTTGTGAGAGGAAGAGGTGATAGGAACCACAAGAGTGCTCTCTGTCTTTATACCAAACCAGGCAAAAATCCAGCAAATCCTCGGGCAAAGGTTTTTGGGTCGCCCCGAGAAATCACTGGGTAAGTAATTCAATTAGATATTACTCCACCCAGAGCTAGAGGCCTGCTCTCTCAATGTTGCAGTGACATTTCCAGATGGGCCCGAACTCGAGGGACGTGAAACATACAGTGATAAATGGAGGGAAAGATGATGAGAGCTTCTTGGCTAATAAGAGACTTTAAAACTCACTCAGACTGTCAGAGACTGAAGTGTTCAGAGTGGGCTATCTTGTGCTGAAATAGAAATGGCAGTCAAAACATTCCAGCGTCTGCAGCATTTCCTCGGGCTGTAGAAAGGAGCTGAGGGCAGGCTCGGCTGGCACTGCTGGACTGTGAGAAAAATTGCTCGGAACGCCTTTTTCCATTGGAGCTCTGATAAGACATCAGATATGACAGAAACTGACCTCTGAACTAGGAGAAAATAGTATTTGATTCTATGGACATCTTGACTCGTCATGACCAAATTTCACCATCATCCCTGAAAGGAATGAACTGACAATATTCTATATTTGTAACAGATCCAATGAGAAGACCAAAACCAACAATGTGTTAGTCTATGAGTCCATACTTTCCAGCAACTCCAACCTGTCTGTGTCAGCTCTAAGACAAAAAGGTTATGAATATATACTCTTTAAAAAAAAAAGGCTAAAAGGTTTCCTAAAACAGCTGGGCACTGTATTTTTCAGCACACAAACAGGAGTGTAACTTCCATGTGTTGGGGACTACTTTCAGCCATGGATTTATATTTGGTACTCTAGTGAAGGAACATGTTACCCCAACCCAACTCCTAAGTTGTCGAAATCCGGCAATGTGAGCAGTGACTTGCGGTGTCAGACAGCAACGGAAAAGCCGTCCTTTACATCAGCATGATACACGGCTGTTCACCATGATAGTTTAATGGCACTTGGCAGGGAAACCTGACAGGACAAGAATTGCAGTTAAGGCAGCTAGAGTCCAGGTAAGGCGGTCGGAGGGGTGGTGGATGGGTTCAACAAATGTATTTTGAAAGAAGACAATGCACGTAACAGGCAGAACTTGACACAGTGTCCCAGAATGTTAACAACCAACGTACCCAGGGTACCTTGCATGCCATATCTGGACATGGAAAGTCCTTATTCTGAAAAAGACAGGATAGCCTACTTACTAAGCTGTTTACATGGCTGAGAAAAAGGAATATTCCTCTAATTTTCCTGCTTTCATGCAGCTGTGCATACGCTGATTAACTTGCTCTCCTAACATGTCAAAATATGGAAAAGTGAAACAGCTGGAGTTGCTTTTGCCATTTTTCTTTTTTGTATCAAAGCATGTTTTTTTAAAAATGTTTTCTACCGATGGCAGACTTGTTTGTCCATGCAAACACAGCCTCCCTCTTTCAGTCCTTCAACCACCTTCTTGAAAGGTCACAATTACATTATGAGCACATATCCAAAATCCTGTTGATTTCCAAGTCTTTCAAAATGTATAAATGTATACGTGTTTTTCCTTCCAGTCAGGAATGTGGGCTTTTCTTTTGGGCCTGTATCTCAGCCCTAGCTTGCAAACTGTTGGCTAGTTTGTTTGTGCGTAATGCATCCATAACAATGTACAGAAATGAATTTAAACAGGCAGGAGAACGTGTGTCGCAAACTGCAGTAAAAAACCCAAATGCCCTGTAAACATGTCCAAAGAACGCTCCTAAAACCAGAACAAAATCGGCATGTCCCATGTCTCAATCAGAAAATGACACATTTGGAATAAGGCCCAATAATTCAGAATCCCCAAATCGAATATGCTGTTTACATGACCCGTATCAAATTCGCAATATTGTCACATTTGGAATGATAGAAGAATATAAGTGTGCATGTAGACTTAGTGATTGTGGCCCATAAATGTCCAAAAGTGGCTTCAGCTTCACATATCTGGACTAAAGAAAATTACATAAGCAAGTTAATGACTGAAAGCTGGGATACAATCTACTTAAATACAATTAATTAATTTCTCTTTGATTAACGTTGGGTGTTTTGGTTCCTCTAATCAAAACACATCCCTATTTTTGATCCTTATTTTGAGCTGCTCTGTAATCAAGCAGCTACAGGTGTCAGTGATTGTGCTGATTACTGGGTTTGCCTCCACCTTTGGGTCACGACATCTCATGACGTGTCCAGGTATTTCCTGTCCTGTACAAATAGAGCTTGTCTGTTTATATTGTGTCACTTTGAAACTGCAGCTGAACTAGTTTTACTTTTAAAGATGTTTGAGTTGAAGTTTCACATCATGATAGATCATTTTCCTTTTGTTCTTGTGGTGTTTTGAGATACCATCCACAGAGTGAACCTGCAACTTCACCCCACCATAGTGGATGTCAGCAGTAACTCTTTAACGGTACAGTAGTATTTATATGAGCAAAAAACGAGAGGGGGGGAGAAGACAGAGAGCGACAGACTAATCCAAACAGCAGCACAGCCGAATGACTCCCTAATGAGTGAAAAAGGCAGAGGAGATCATTAAGCCGTCATCGCATGAGCGCCATCCAAGTCCTGTCTGCTTCATGTGGAGACACACAGGCACTCACAGATCCATCATGCGAAAGTGCAGAAACACAAAGACAGACACACAAATACAAACAGTAAGCCTTGATTACTGCGTCCAAGACTTTACAAGATTAGAGGAGAAGCATCTTGAGTATTCAGAAACTCTTCAACACCTCTAAAATGTTTCACCAATGGTAAAGTTTGTCCCACTGCACCAAACCACACTGCACAATATGGATGGGACTTTCCTTTGAGCAGCTGGTGTCTAATATCTCTGGCACCGACTGCAGATGTGGTTTATAAAAGCAGGGGAATGTTAGCCCCCGATGGTCAAATATGGTGTACTGAAACTGAAAACGTATCAGGTTTGTTTTGTGAGTCATGAGTCAGACAGTCAAACAGCGATTAGACTAATGAGGCTTTAATTTAAGATGTGTCCTTTTATAGCATTTCTACAATTACACTCACTCTTTCTACTAAATTAAGCTGGTGTTTGAGAGTGTGCACATCCATGTGTGCTTCTGTGTGTGTGGTTTATGTGATATTTGTTTATATGCACTCAGGTTCACTCACTTGTCCGCTTCGAGGCGCATCTGCTCTCTCCTCTGCCTCCTCAGCTCCATGCGGCGTTCAAAGTCATCGTCCATGATGCCCAAATGATTCTCCTCACTTTCTCACTGAAAGACATCAGATTAAGTGTGATAAATTCAGTGCGACCGATCAACCCATGATTATGAATCTCAATTTATCACCAAGTCAGTTTCACAGCTTTGTGGGGTTTTATACTAAGTAACAAACTCTCACTGTGACGTGCTAAAAAATCATAAATGAGCTCCGAATCAATAACGCATCAAAGTTTAGGAGACCACCCAACACAGCTTCATGACATGGGTAGAAACATAAAACTCCACAGTGGCTGTTGGGTCCTGTTGGTTTACAGTACCTTAGCAGTAGCTGGAGTTTAGTCCATGGACAGTAGTGTCTCCCCTCTCTTCATATATCAACCTCTACAGCCTGGTTTATATCTCAGCCCGTCTGCAGCACAAAGAATTCCTGCTTGTTCTTTCAGCAGCTTTAACTACCAGAAAAGGCAAAGCCTGCCTCTCCGCTCCCCTCTCTTTCTCGCAGCCTCCCTCCTCCTCCTCAACCTGACTCCTGCTCTCTCCCTCCGTCTCACTTTCCCCTCCCTGATCTTTGACTCTGTCAAACTGTTTCCCCTTGGTTTGTCTTGTTTTATCCTGCTGTTTCTCTTTCTGTCTGATGTAATACAAAAGCTTAGTTTGCCACCAAATGTGAAATCCATCCTGATTGATCATGAATCAATCGATAAACCAGTTTAAGCTACATGTCAATAGAGTCTTCACTTGAAACCACAGGTCACTACTTGTAAGTTTACCCAAACCATTTCCTGTGTCTTGGTCTTACCTCAGATTACATTTTGGCAAAAAGCTAAAGAAAAAATCTTAAAAAAGAGTAGGAAAGACTGAACTTTTGTATGAAAAATAAGCTGAGCTTGAGCTGAGTGAATAACAGCTTATACTGATGGATGACTAAAATACACTGTCATGTTTTTTCCAGAAAAAGGGAAATCGGGGTTCCAAAAAAGAAAAGGCAGAAAGAAAGAAAAGAGAAAGAAAGTGCACCAGTCAAGTTACTCTTACAGTTTACTATGAAAACATGGATGCTTCACACAGTTTCAGAGTAGACACCCAAGATTAGTGTCCCCAATTCAGTATCTGACTAAAATCTGTTCCTGATATGACACTGATTAAGAGCCAGAAAAAAAAGAAGAATATCAGAATGTCACGGCGAAGCTGACCTTTGACCTTTTGGATATAAAGTCATCTCTATATCATGATATCCTATTGGGCATTTGTGTGACGTTTTGTCATTATTAGCACAAGTATTCTTCAGTTATGGCCAAAAACATGTTTGTGAGGTTACAGTGATGTTTGACCACAAAATTCTAATTAGTTTATTCTTCATACCAAGGGGACATTTGTGCCAAATTAGGAGAAACTCCCTTAAGGTATTCTTGAGATATTGTGTCCATAAGAATGACACAGACAAGGTCACAATGACCTTGACCTTTGACCCTTGACCACCAAAACCATCATTTCATTGTTGAGTCAAAGTGGTTTAATTCTATTTTTACTGTAACAGAAAAATGCACCCAGGGCCGGATCTCGCACATGTGGTGCCCTTGTACCCCGCCTCCCAAGATATTTTATTCATGCATTTCCTTAACCGCCTATCCTGTTGGGGTTCACAGGGGGTGTGGAGCCTAACCCAGCTGACATTGGGTGAGAGGCGGGGCACACCCTGGACAGGTCACCAGACTATCACAGGACTGACACATAGAGACAGACAACCATTCACACTCACATTCACACCTACGGCCAATTCAGAGTCACCAATTAACCTGCATGTCTGGGGAGTTTTTCCTTATCTGCTGCAAGGGTCCTAAGGACAGAGGGATGTCGTATGCTGTAAAGCCCTGTGAGGCAAATTGTGATTTGTGATATTGGGCTTTATAAATAAAATTGATTGATTGATTGATGTCTCTGGACTGTGGGAGGAAGCCGGAGTACCTGGAGAAAACCCGGGTCATGATAAAAAACTATATTGGTTATTATTTGTCCTCTCTTGCAAACACTTGGACATAATCTTCTGGCTTTTTGGAGAGTCATTAAATCCTTGAAAGTTATTTCATCACCTCTTTCCCCTTGAAAAATCTGCCAGCTGATAATCAAGAAAAGAGATGTGAGAAATATTTTTATGATCTTGATCAATAAGTACTACTCGCTCAAACAAAGAATGCACAAACTACTCAACCTCCTTTCCTGATTGGAGATCGAGGTCTGTATATCCACTGCGCAGCCCTATTTATAAAACAGCTTTATTTATAGAGGCTGGACAGACATGATTGCACAACTCGTTCATCATAATCATCAGTGAACCCTGAACTTTCTATTTTTCATCCCTCAGACATCAGACATGACTATGTGCACGTAAAATGATAAATTTACTACTATGAGTCTGCCAAAGTATATAATCAATGCAGTGTGCATCTCCACCAATCAATCTACAACACAAAGTCTCTAATAAAGGTACAGTGAATCTGTTATTTTGTCTGTACTGGTAGGGGCTCATTTCCAAAAGTTTGTCATCACTGGTGTAATACACTTATGCACTGTGAAACCATAATATCCTGTGCCAAGCCTCTATCTGCAAAACTCCTGTCTGTAGAGCAACAGATTACAGTAGATGCATAATCTTTAATGTTCATAGATAAACTCTTTGAAAAAGGTTTGTGTACAGTCTACAATCTACTTCTTGGGCAGAAGAATTAACTCGATCATTCATCTTAAAGGTTTGAGGAGTGTAACGTTGTTGATAAAAACCTTTCATCAAATGATGTTTTTTCTTACATGGAACACTTACCAGCTGCTTCTGACCACCTTGTTTAAGCTTGTAAGAGAGCCAGCCAGTAACACCAGCCAACAGATACAGTGCTGAGGAACTCTGAAGAGTGATTTCAGGTTTAGCAACTCTATCTCACTCTGAGGAGGAAAGGAAATAAAACCAGTGAAGACTTTCAGACATTTTGCCTCAATAAGTCTGATTAAAATAAATTAATCAATTCATTCTTTATACACTTATAATTAGCTGTGTAAATATCCCAAATGATTAAAGTTTCGGTGAGGGTATCAGTTTTGCATTGTGTAAAACAAAAGATGCAGCATTTGATGCAACACCTGCCACAAAGAAGTCCATCAGACCTGTACAGTGAGGCAAATGGTTGCATTTCATCTATCAGTCTCTGCATGCAGTGTTGACTTTGCATAGATTAATTCAATTACTGAATGTATTGTCAAAATATTGTATTTATTGCATAAGGAAATTGTATCAGATGCCCACAGTCACTATGGTTGGAAATGTTAAAAAATTAGAATAAATTAAAGTACGTAGCTTTGCCCATCTGTTACAAACAGAAAACTAACTTTGTACAGCTTCAGAATTCACTGTTGAGGTAGGAACACATGCAATTTATGAATTTATGTTGTAGAAAGAAGATCTGTATTAACAGCAAGTTCTGTATTAAAAGTAACAATGACAATCTGTGTAGGGAACTCAAGGCTCTAATAATAATCTGTGTTTTGGGGTCATAAACTGTGATGCTCCACTGTAATTCTATTGCATCCATTTACTGAACTGAGCTTGGGTAAGGTCATAATTTCACATCTACCCTCAAACACTGAGACATAAAATGCTTCCAACAGTGCATTCTTCTCTGGGTAAATAGAAGGAATTGTACAAATCCTTAAAACCAAACTATTGGTTTTTAAGAGCCCTCCTGCAGCACAGCAACACCTAATCATTCAATGGTTGGGTCATTCTGTTCCAGGAAACTTTGGCCCGGCTTTTAGTCTGATTTTTTCTGTTGGTGGTCCTGTTCATATACTGAAAATCAGGCTAGAGACTGTGGCAGCAAGCAGACCTCCATCCAAAAAACGCAGTCGTTCGTTTGACATTTGAGAACATGCTGAAAGAAAACGATACGGTGAAAATCTTTCGCCTGCTTCACGAGCGAACTATGCATTCATCTTCTTCTGTAACAACATACCAAAGAATGCTGGGCACTGGGAAGACGTGAGCTTAGACTTTGTTCTCTTTATATCGTCTGTATTTCTTCACCTCACTTTGATGAGACATACGTGCACTTCAGCACAGCTAGCATTATCAGTGTTGATCATACAGTATGAGGTTATATAACACTATGCTGTGTCATTGAAAGAGAGCCACTTCAGTATTATCCCTTTGTTTACGTATTTGTATCTTTAATTCTGAAGAGGAGCCCACCAACAGTGAGCAGTCAGTCATTGGTTTAGTTTTTCAATGGCCGACACCATATACAGTCACAAGGCGTACAAACAGAATGGGCCAAAAGAGGCCTTTTCTAAATCATCCACCACATGGGTAACAAGACAGTTTGGAGCTTTCCTGGAAAAGGATGACACTCTTACACCTCTCTTCTCTGTAAAACAGGAAAGTGATTTATTGAAACTCATATCTGACTTTTGGACAAAACACTTGTGGAGGTTTGGAGACGTGGTTGTTGCTGATGTATGAAACATAATAATCTGCCAGTCCAGGAATTAAGAGCTCGAAACAATATGACGGTTTGGTCCAGACTTATTTATAAACAGCTAGTGATGCTGATCGGGACAAATCTTTTGCAAACATTTATGGTTCCAGATGACGAATCCTAATATGTTTGATTGTCCCCTCAGTTTTCAACATTTAGTAGCTGCTTACGAGGATGCACACTCTAATTCTTGCTGAGAGGATGGGCTGATTTTTTGGTATGAATTAAGCGCTTACACACATGGTTTTTCATCAAAGTACAAGTGTGGATGTTTAGGACACAAAATCAGGCAGTTTATGTCCGCTTCAGATTCCAATTTCTGCCCACAATCAGAACTGTAAGTATACTTTACGTGCGAACAATGTGTTGTTTCAGCTTCAAAATATCTGCAGACTCAGCACAGGATGCAGGTGTCTAAATAAGCACTCACACCTCCTCCCTACATCCTTCACATCTCTCATCGTTACACAAAGTGTCCCACACAGTGATGATATCGTAGGTATTTCAGCTATGTGATCTCTGGTCTCCTGTACAGTACATGCAACACCGAGCCAACGTCAGTCATCATGTCAAGGGCACCTTGTGTCCTCTCAGAATTCACAGAGAGACATACGAATAGGCAACCACAGTGAACACAACAGGTGATTTTGTTACTGTCTTTGGCATCATCATCAGCATCATCATGAACAACCTAATTTGTGTATTCATTTTGTTGCAGTTCTCATTCCCATTCATCAAATATGGCCACTTGTTCAGTGGCCCTATGCTTCAAACTATGATGCTCTAGGTAACCCTCTAGTGTCAGTTTTGGATGTGTCTATTTCCACTTGTTACATGCATAGTATATTTTCAAAATGAACTGGATAAGGATAAATGGATCGGTTTAGGACCAGATTAATGCCAGCACTCGCCTCTCCACAAAAACAAGCTTCCTACCGATTCTATTTTGCAAGGGCACCATTGCTGCATCTTGTGCTTAGCGCCGCCCACATGATTGTGATTGGTTATCCATCCATCCATCCATTTTCAACTGCTTGTCTGAAGCCGCAGCAGGCTGAGCATAGCATCCCGGACGTCCCTCTCCCCAGCAACACTTTCCAGCTGCTATTGGTGGATACTGAGACGTTCCCAGGCCAGATGAGATATGTAATCCCTCCAGTGTGTTCTGGGTCTGCCCCAGGGCCTCCTACCAGTGGGATGTGCCCATAACACCTCCAATGGGAGGTACCCAGCAGGCATCCTGATCAGATGTCCGAACCACCTCCACTGACCCCTTTTGACGTGAAGGAGCAGCAGCTCTACTAGAGCTCCCTCCGGATGTCCAAGCTCCTTACCCTATTTCTAAGGTTGAGCTCAGCCACCCCACGGAGGAAACTCATTTTGGCCACTTGTATCTGTGATCTCTTTCTTTCGGTGACCAGAGCTCATGACCATAGGTGAGGGTTGGGACGTAGATGGACTAGTAAATTAAAAGCTTTGCCCTCTGGCTCAGTTCTCTCTTCACCATGACAGTCCAGCACAGCGCCGGCATCACTGTAGATGCTGCACCAACTGCCAATCCATCTCACGTTCCATTCTACCTTCACTTGTGAACAAGACCTCGAGATACTTGAACCCTCTCGCTTGGGGCAGTAAGTCACTCCCAACCTGGAGGGGGCAATCCACCATTTTCCGACAGAGAACCATGGCCTCAGATTTGGAGGTGCTGACTCTCATCCTGACTGCTTCCCACTCAGGTGCAAACTGCCCCAGTGCTTGCTGGATGTCATGGTGTAAGTTGTTTGTATTTCAGAAAAATACAAACAACCTAGCACGTTTTCTCCCATAGTGCAAAATTATGATGGGTGCTAGGTCTGGCTATGTGAGACTTGGTTAAAACTAGTTTAATGTCTTTTGGTTTAACATGGGACGTGGACAGCTTTCTGGGTAAAAGTCCGGTATTTGTTTGACCCATCAATCTAATATTGCCACAGAGGGTTAACAGGGTTAACAGTGGGCGTAGAGTCTGATGCATCTCATACAGATGCTGAAGGATGCCTTATGCATCAGTATCAGAGCTGAGGGGTGTGACAAAGACAACCTGGGAATGTGAACAGGCTGGTAATTTTCATCGACACCAACATTTCTTATAAAGACATTACATCTCACATTGAATGTTCTGCTTTCCATCTCTAATCTATGGGACATACTTCCTCTCACAGTCAAACATGAGACGAAATGTTATCCATCACTCCCTCACAGTTGTTCTTACATGGGAACAATTAAGGTCTCAGGATGACAAAGGCTGGTCTGTTTCTGTGCATTATGGACTCTGTGGAGCAGCAAACAGGGACTGACTGACCTGCAGGCTAACAGCTCACAGACATGTCAGAGTCATGATCCAGGTCTGTTTGGACTGGCTCAGGTCCAGCAGGGCGGGCGAAGTTATGCATTTCTAACGTTTAAAAACTCACCACTCTGGCAGCGAGAGACGAACACCTTCCAACCACCCACTTTGTATGCACACACAGAGAAACACACACCGAGTACAGACACTTACTTCCCGATAACAACTGTCCCATCAGTCACCGGACAGATGATTTGTACGGATTAGAGGTGTGTGAATACTCGTTTTCTTACACTGAACTTATCCAAATGTAAAGACATAGGCCCCTTAAATGAGAGCACTAATCTTTTGGCATTTTAATTTAGACAGAAATGCCTGCCTGTACCCACCCGTGACACAGAAACCGTACCTCAAAGCTCCTCAAGCTGCAGGAGATTCTTGTAATCTCCTCATTTATATGTGGACGCATGTTATATGTTGTTATAGCCTTCCGGTCATAAATCAGAATCAAGTTCACAAATCATTCCCACATGACGGGTAGCCGACACAGTTTCTAATTCATACATCTGTAGCTGATCTGTCTCATCTGGTTAGGCTCTCCCTTCTGAAGGGATCAAAAGCTGATGCAGCACCTCTTTCTCTTTTCCTCTGCAGGGTCTCTCTGCTTTCATGCAACTGGCAACTCATCACTGGTTTATCACAGGCCGAGCGCTGGCCTTAACACTCACCAGACACTGCTCATGAATATTCACATGGATGTTTGCAACAAATCGATTGTCACAAGAGGAGAAAGGCGGTGACGAGGACACAAGTCTGGCTTTCTGCTGGCTGCAAATGTAGACTGTGTGCATCCTGTCAAATGTCTAAATACAGCTTTTACACATTTCACAGCTAGCTACCTAGAGCAAGTTTTAGTCAGAAGTTAAGATACATAGGGGCACTATAACATAATATGGCTTTTAAAAGAGTAGCTTGACTATTGAAAAATGCAGTTAAGCCTATTCACCTTTTTTTTTTTTTTTTTTTTTTGCAGTGAGCCAAATTAAACAATACTACTCTCCTGTCTGTAAGTTAGCTATGGAGCTAGAGCCATGGGGCAGTTAGCCTAGCTTGGCATAAAGACTGTAAGCAGGGGTAACAGTTAGCCTGGTTTGGTCCAGTGTTAAAAATAATTTGCCTTCCAATACATCTAAAGCTCACTAAGCAAAATGTTTACCATGTTTATTTTATTTGTTTATTTGTTTTATATGTATGGTCCTGGTACGGTGACAACAAGTACTATTCCCTGTCAAATTAAACAACGTATAACATATTAATTATTAAACTTTGGACAGCACCAGGCTAGCTGTTTCCTCTTCTGTCAATCTTTATGCTAACATCTCCTAACTGCACCTCTACCTACCCCAAGTGACTTTCCCACTGCACAAAAAACCTCTGGCTTTTGTATGTAACGAAAAAGGTCACAGCAAGGTCAAATGACACTGCAGTGGTCATGGGTATTTATCGGCTCCTGCTTCAATCTGCAGTGATGGAAAAACAACACCTGGGTGAACATGCTATTTTTTGCAGCTTTATCTGAGCAAAGTAAAAAGTAAAGAAAAAGTAAGAGACATAAAGAAAAGTGAGGCCTATAACATTTTCACTGGCCTCCATGCGGCTTGCTACTGTTTACTAACCTGTCTTCCGGCATGTCCTTGATGACCGGCATGATACACCAATAGAAAACAAAACATAAAATAAACAAAACAGAACGGCATACTCAACCGTGTACACAACTATAGTCTACTGCGAATGGGAAAGGAGTCTATAACCTAGTTTTAGCAGGTTTTCCGTGCTTCAAAAACCTACGTACGAGGGCTAATTTTGGTGGAAACAGACACACAGACATGAGAGTGGTCTAAATTCTCTCATCAAGTTAAATAAGTTTATTTCCAAATGTTGATTTTTTTGTTTAATTAACTAAAGAGCTGACTTTTAGCAACTATTATGTTAAAAGACTTTCTCTCTGACCACTTCCAGGCCACTCTGCTATCTTTATAGTTCATATAATATCAAGATATAGCACAACCTGATAACTATAATATAAAGCTATAGCAGGCAGACAGTGAGTATTCTGAGCCAGGCAAAACACACTTAACATTTATACATCAGCTGCAGCTGGTAAAAAGAAAACACATTTTCTAAACCTGCGTTTAAGTCTGTGTGTATTTTATCTACAAAGTCTTCTCATTTAAGTCATTAAACATGGAGATTAGACGGGGAGCACATTCAGGAGCAATAATTGCACCAGCTGCAAAGCAGAAGAAAAAGCAGGTTTAAGGGAGTCTACTGAAAGCATGCAGGTTGCTGGCATATTTAGACAAAGACCACTGAATACATCATGTGTTATGATGTGGTGTGTATAATTTAAAAGTGTGATCTGTTTTTATGATTGTTTTAACTTATGTACAGCGTCTTTGAGTACCATGAAAAGCACTCTATGAATAAAATGTATTATTATTATTTATTATCAGCGCAGTTCATTCATTAGTTCATATTTAGGCAGTGACTAATACTGGGGCTATGGATTTATGGGGCTATGACTAATACTGGGGCTATGGCATATTTTTAATATGCTGAAGTTAACAAAATGACATATTAGATGTGATTGATACGCAGTTCAAAGTTTACTTTGGACGTCTGCAGTGCCAGTGTTGCCCATCAAAAAGAGCTAAATCACAGTGAGCCCACATCTGAGTCCTTTGTTTCTGAAGCCAACTTGGATTTAGCTTGAGAACTCCTCAAGTGGCCCACTGGAGTTAAGTCTTATAAGACATTAGTGCTCGGTATGCAATACAAAAGTTAAAAGCCTTCCACTAAAAGCCCCATAATTACATCAATTGCATGGTACTTCTTTGTGTCTTCATACATCCCAGCATTGTGTACACACACCATGTGCCATTTGTATATTGTCTGGCTTTGTAATTACTGGCTCAATGATGGCATCCTTACGGAGTGTTTTATATTGTATTAATCAGACATCAAAAGGAGCCAGAAGAAAAGCATTATTTTCTGATAAAGACTCATTCTGATGCATGATTAACATTCGGTTTGGCAACTTACAGTAGGGCTCACATCTTTAATCAGGAAATGTTCAGGAAAGACATGCAAGTAGCTGGATATTAGGAGATCTCTCTCCTTCTCTTGTAATCATTCCACTACAATTTGTGGATGCAACAAAGGGGAAACCAGGAAATATAAACATAATTTTTTCCGGTAGCGTATTTATGATCCCAATGTTCTATGTTTCCCGGTTCATTATCCCCTTACTAAGACATATTAAGAACTTTCAAAGAGTTTTATATCCTCAGCAATGTTGTTTTTTTTTTTTTTTTGCCTTGGGTCAAATGTAAAATGTATGTTTCCCTCGATCAGTATGTTGAAATCACCCACCTACTGCTTATAGCCTGCTGATGCCTTGAATCCTGTGCCCTAAAACTTGAAGGCAAGACAGGTCCTTTTTTTACTTTGATAGCTTCACAGTGGCTGAACAGATTTTTACCATTCAAACGGCATTTGAAACTTCAATCTCCCCTCATTTGTTTGCAATTTAGACTGCGATAGCCCTCACCGATGTCTCACAGTTGATAGTTAGTTTATATCAAGAACACAGAAGCCTGGGAACATCAGGATGACCCTGCTAATACAGCTTTATACAAGAAAAGTCAGTTTACTCTTGGGCTTACAGTTGTGTATTTTGCTCTTCTACTTTTACTGTGTGTGCTTTTAATGGGGACCTAAACGAAAGGTCACCATTTGGGAAATAAAATTTGCTATTTTTTCCCAAGAAATGGATGAGAAGATTGCTTCCACTCTGTTTGTGACAGGATCAATTATACAGCAGTAATATTAAGTATTATAATTACACAAAATTTGTTCCATTCTGTTAACCCCTGACACGCTCAGGCCTCCATAGTCAATATGTGGTACATTTGATACTCAGTTTCTGTACCCCTACGTTCACCTTTGGGGGTACCCCAACTGTAAAGGGGTGTCTCCTGCCTTACCTCTCCCTTTTGTTGAGGTAAGCGACATTGCCCTCTTAGTAATCTCTGCGTTTTAGCGCTGTTAAGCTACTTTTATAAATTCATTTTTCAACCTAAACTTATTGTATAATATGCTATCATATCCCTGTGTCACTTAATTTGTGTAGTGCCTCGAGTTATATGGTCGTAATTGATGGAGGTTTCAGTTTTTACCTCTTGTTGTCAGGAAATAAACTGAGATCGCCCCCAAAGATATCCACGGTCTGAGCCTCTTCATATCAACACCATGCAGACAACACTAGAGTCCACGGGCTACATGTGCACCAAATGTGAAAGTATCACCAGCAGCAGGCTAACTTAGCTTAGCCATATTACAGGGGATAACATGCCAGACTATTTCTTGATCAGCACCAGTAACTTCCTGGAGCCTCCACTTGTTGCAGGCAAACAGTTCTTGACCAAGAAATAGTCTGGCACGTAGCCTAATCCCCTGTAAAACTGTGATGTTATTTTAACACTTTGGTTTTGGTTTTGAGAGACAAAATAACGTATTTGACAGTTATTCTATACTTTATAGGATCCATCATCATCAACACTATCTTTGCATCTGTTCCCCAATACTGCTGATAGCTGTCTCTGACCGTTATTGGGAGTGTTTAGCTTGCTGCTGTGCACCAACAGATACACACTGTAGTGAGAGTAACAAATATATAAACACAACATTTAGAATATTTGTTTAAAATCTAATTCTGTACGTACTTTCACTGTTGACATTATTATACTGGTTGATTGTAAGGCTGGTAATTCTGGAATTGAAAGAGATCCATTTGCTGCTCTCTCTGTAATCTGCAATGAATAACAGCTTCAGATTAATGTATGATCCACATATATGGGTCCTCAGACGACTCCAGCAGCCTAAGATCAGACAAGGTTCTTGTTAAAAGATAAAGAAAGTGCTTCAACACACTTATAGGTAAACAGTTGCCTGAGAGGCGTTTGCAATCAATCAAGAAGCCGCAGCTGCTTACTCCACATGACCAAACATGGTCACGTAAGAAAAAGTCCCCCGACCAGGATACAAATTCCACACAGTTTAGAAGCCACGACATACTGTAGTGGTGACTTTTTTTGCTGCTCATTAAAATGTTTGTGTACAGTTTGGTTGGAGAGGAGTGTGAGTTGTTTCGTAGTCGATAACATCAGCTGGTAAAGAGGAGATTTGGAAGCATCTTATCATCTCTCTGCAAAGTCAACAGGACTCACAGACTCTTCAGCTCCTCACTCAGTGCCGTGCAGCTCAGCTTTGTTTGAATAAGCAAAGGGACACAAGAGGTCAGCTGTACCTTTAAAAGATGAAAATTGTGCTTACTTGTTATTTTTTTGTCCCTGATAACAACTCAAGAGTGTTAGAGATTGTTGAAACTGTAATAAGATATGTTAGGTGTCACAAGAGGATAGATTAAAGCAAATTCAAAGCTGAGTTTTAGTTTCCTCCTTGAGTGGGGAGTCAATGGAAATAGATGCAGCTATGTGCACTCCCTGTTCTGCATCCCATCAGCTCAGATGGTGTACTCGGCCTCCTTTTAAGGAAGTACACAGGCAGTGTTAGTTGTAGTGTCCCAGCTTGGCAAGGTGCAAGGGCCATGGACAGTGAGCATGGTTTACTCTAGGAAATACCTGCTGCTATACAAAGTGGCAATCCAAGAATAACATATTTCCATTGTGATTGCTAATAATCACATTCTCATAATGCTGCTCTGAGGCAGAAAGTATGACTAGAGGGCTGATTGTCATTGTTACTGTCAATGAAAGGAAAATCACTATGGCTGTTAGAAGCTGTTTGACACAGTGGAATAGAAACAGCTGGACATCTAAACAACTTAAAGGAACAGTGTGTAAGATTTAGGGGGATTTAGTGGCATCTAGTGGTGAAGACTGCAGTTTGCAACCAGCTGAAACTTCTCCCAGTTACGTGGATACGCTGCTGTGAGCATTCATACTTGTGCAGTGGTGTGTCTGTGTCACTTCCAAAACACTAGTGGGCTTAATAGAGACAATTTCAAATACACGAACACAAATTGCCTTCACTATAAATTGCAAGATTCACAGACAAACACTTGTCTTTATCTGGATACATTTTCCCCACAAATACAACATGCTAACGTTATTAGCACAGCCTATGGCATTTTACATTATATAAATTAGCCTGGCAGCTAGTGATCTTTTCCTCTTTTTATATAAAACCAGAGACAACAGCAACATTTAACAAAGGTAACAGTACATAATTTGGCTCCATTACAACTCACAAGGTTCACAGACAAAACAACTGTACTATACTAAATATTTTCCTAACAAATGCAACATGCTAACGTTATTAGCACAAGCCTATGGCATTTTACATGGCATTGTATGTTAGCCTAGCGAAGAGCGGAGATTTTCTCTTCATCATATGAAACCTGGATAAATGCCTGAAGGATAAATCACACACAAGACTTAAAATGCTATTTTGTGAAGGCTTTATTCTCTTTACAAGATATTGTTTTTTATCTGTGAAATAAAAGTATATAAAAGCTTTGTTTCCACTGAGGGAAATGGTTTCAGCTTACAAATATAGACAGGAGGTCTACATCGTTGCGACGTGTAGGCTAGTTACATTTCTGGGGAGATGTACGTCAGGCTACGGCATAGGCTACAGCGTCGGCTCCATGCAGAGCCTATGCTGTAGCTACGGCATTGATTCAACACAGAAGTATAAATTCCGCATTAGAATTCCTTCAGTGTTCATTGTTTCGGAGGTTTTCACCAGGAGCTGAATTATCTGCAGAGGTCTTAACCTCCCCAAAACAAATGGACCAGGTGATTAAAACCAGGTAAAACACTGACTAAAACAGTTTTATGTCACAAACCAGTGTTCCTCTGATGCTGTTCGGCCCATGGGAGACAGGCTGCTAGTTGTGCATTTGCCAATGTGTGCTCATCTATTTTTCTCTGATAACTTAAGATCCAATCGTTCAGGAGGGAAGGTCACTTCCTCTCCAAAACAAATGCAACTGGTGATTTAAACTGGTAAAAACACAGAATAAAGCAGTTTTGTACCAAAAAAATCCAACACTGCTGGTAGCAGATGGGCTGCTAACCACAGTGACTGACGCAAAAAGTGTGAATAGCCGTATCTAGAGCCAGAGTTTGGTTTGTCCGCTCTGTGCTAATGTAGAAACATGACGGTGCAACATGGCGATCTTCGTAGAAGGGGACGTGCTCCCTATGTAGATATAAACAGCTCATTCTAAGATACGGAAGACACATCGATTTTTATTTTCAGGCTGTTATACACCAAAGAAAACATACCTGTTATATTAAATTCCATTTCTTCTGATATATCTCCCTAGATCCTACAAACTGGATCTTTAATCCAACTTATAAATTATTACAGTATTGATGTAAGGAATGTTATTTCTCCTCACATCTACTCAGACTTGATGGCAGACTGATTGCTGATGAATGACTCCATTAATGTCAGAGCCACTAACACTCACCTCTACCCCTCCTGTAATTTGCTCATGTGGAAAACCATTTCCTCTCCTGTTTAGAGTGTTACACCTGTACAACTACTGAGCAGGCAGCCTCCCGCTTGTTCCAATCACAGCGCTTTCGAGCCACAAAGACTCATTTGTGCTCAGACGAAAACATTAGCAGCTGAATCTCCCCTGTATTCGTTTCTCTTTTGGCAAAATTGATTCACAAACTCTTTTTTAACAACAACTCTTGAAGTCAAACTGTTTAAAAAGCACTCTTTGCTCTTGTACACAAGACGGCTCATATCCTGCTCTGTCTTGTCACAGGCACCATGCAGACGTCGGTGTTTGGATCAGGCTAATTTGATGCAGCTCTTTAAAAGGGAGACATACGTCCACTACAGCTAAACATGTCATTAAATACAAATCTGTGATCTTTTCTTCTTAACGTTGTTGTAAAACTGTGTGTTCACATGAAAAACCTTTACACTTAATGCACAAACATTTCTCTGTACATACACAGCTGTTTTCACTCTCATCGTGCAAAATTATCTTGATTTCAAGTCATCAAGAAGCAGAGAGGATGCTCTAAAATCCCAGACACATTTCCAGTCCCCAGAGAGTCTGTGGTCATAAACTCACACACTCCATCCCCATGTGGTTGTAGCCTTTATCTTCAATACCATCTAAGGAATAGGAGTCTGACTTGGCATGTCCACCACAGCAAACAGCTTTTCCACAACCAGATGTCTGCACAGTGTTTCAGTAACAGAAACTTAAGTCAAATTATAGCTTGCTGGACAGAGCAGATGCAAGTCTTACACCTCAAGGACGCCAATTTGCAGAGGCACAGCACACAGACAAAATGCACGTGTTTCAGCTTACAGTTGCTATATGTCATTATGTTAAAGCAGTGCAAAAGTCCTGCTTTTGTAATACCATACCATACAGTGCCTTCAAATTCTGATCCCTCTGCAGAAGGATGATTCAAGCTTTATATTTTCAACCTCCCAAAAAATCTCATGATGAGTAAACTAGATGCCCTTCACTGAAAGGGACTGACAAGTTTGCTTTGGATCAAATTCAGTGACATTTTATGCACTGCAGCATGTTTGGATAAAGGAGTTACTCCCAAAGTACAATCAAGTGACGGTGTTAGGGGTAGAATATACATCTGCAGTAAAGAAATGATTCCTTAGTTGTCAGTATTTATAGCGTTTGTGCAGAGAGTAAGCATTTTTCCGCCGTCTTGTCCAGCTGTTACTCTGCCCTAGGATGACCTCTCAAGCCAGTGCACACATTTGTATAAAGGGAGACATTTAAACATCCTCTAAAGTCATTTCACATCTATTCATTTTGCTTTTTCTCTGCATTTTCTTTAAGTTCATGATGCATATATGGATAATGCACTTGCAAGGTCTAGTTTGACACAGGTGTATCCAGATTAAATCACATGTAAAATATTATTGAGGTATCTGTATGACATATAATCCTAATTTCTCACAACGTATGAGTTACTGTCTGTTGAATTTAAAGCAGCTGTCCCTAATCTAAACCCTCTGGTTGAGTTTAAGTGTCATTAACGAGCCACCTTGTCATGACATCAAATGATGTATGGAGACCAGCGCAAATGCAGCAGTCATTAGAGCCAGTAATTATCTGCTTAACTCTGACTACAAATCTCTAATTCTTCCATATAAGTCTCTCTAAATATAAAAAAAACATTTGCAAGTTATAATATATACACATTATTATGATCAAACTCACCAGGCTGACAGACCAAAGTGACTGTTCCTGCTGGAAATCAGCAGAGGGAGAGCACCCAGAGGTTTATAAGCACATCATGCAGCGTACAGCCCCGCCTGCTCAAGCTGCAACTCTGAGATGTTCACACAGGGCTGACTGTGTGTGTGTGCATGTACAGAGTGTTGGGGAGTATTGAACATGGAATTAAATACGTAGTTAAACTACATTTTGCAGTAGCTTCATATTTGCATATTGATTCAAGTAGTTACTCTTCCATTTCTTAAGTCCTTAACTACTGAAACTACAAACAATTTTGGGCCATAAAAGGAAATGAAGGATTTCTTTTCATGTTACCATCGCTTCCTCACTGTTATTGAACCCCATTTGACCACAATAGTCAGAAGTATTGATTATTACTATTTATTAACAAATGTTTACAGAGGTTATTGCATGCTATTTCAGGAGTTACCTGGCTAACTACGTTACCTGCTCGGTGCATTTCGCCCACCTGAAGGCAGGTGACTGACTGGTGGATACTGTACAAAACCAGAGCTGACATTTCTTGCACTTTACCATGAATAGTAGGGTATTTTATTGTTTTGGTTTATGACCTGTAAACAAGTGGGCACTTTTTGCAATAAACTCAATTAAATGGTAGTGTAGTTTTTGCCCACATGTGGCTTTTTGGGATTTTTTTGTTATTATTTTGTATCACATGTTTTGTATTCATTCGTTTTGTTTTTTCACAAAGTGGTTCGAACTGCTTTTTCCAAACAGCTTTAGTGAATCAAACTAGAATTCCCCTTGGGGTAGCTTTGCTGTAGTTCAACCTCTTACGGTGTGAAGTAATCAGTAGCTTGCGAAGTAGCTTCCCCAACACAGCATGTACACAGTTTAACTTTAGGGATGCATTTTTAATGCCATTGATTCCTGTAGTTTATACACAGGTAAATATTCCTGACATGAATTAACTCTTTGTACTATCAATCTTCTGTAGGTTCTATTAGGATTTGATATTTAACAGAAACAGTGAGCACAGCCTAAATCAGGACTCTTTAGTGTCTTTCAGGCAAAGGACCCCTTAGCTGAAAGGTAGAAGGAGGAGGGACCCCCTGCTAAATATTTTGTATAACGTATAAAATTGAGTTGCACTTGAGATAATTTTCTAATATTTTCAGTTCGTCTCTAGTTCTAGCTTGTCTGTACCTGCTTTGTCAGCAGCAGTTGTAGCATAGCTAGTTGCACTAGCTTCACCCTCTGCCCTTTCACTGGTGGTTTCTGAAGTGGACAGTATGTCAGAGACTCACGCTCAAAAAGTTACAGAACAATCCACTGTGGCTCACAGGAGTATCTGCATACACTTGCAGTAGTAACACAGCTAATTGGCCAATATTTTTAGTATGCAACTGTTAGTTTTGTAGTTCACCTAGCGTTTATGGATAGGAATCGCACGGTGAAAAAATAAAGGTGCCACACAGTGATTTAGCATTAGCTGGCTTACATGATTGCACAAGGATCCATTGCATCATTAATGTTGTGTGCAGTACATTGAATAGGTTTTATGAATATGTAAATTTATCTTTGCTAATAATGTGCTGGACTCATGTTAATGTGTATTTTCATACACATCTTAATAAAATAAAACTAAAATAAAATAAAACTTATATTAACTCATCAAGCAGTAATTTGGCGCCCCCCCTGCAGGAACTCTGAGGACACCATAGGAGTCATGGACCCCCTGTTGAAGACCCAGGGCCTAAGTTAAAGTCTTTTTGAGAAAATTATAAACTATGTCTCAGGGTGGGATCTTTTCTACATGATCTTGCACCTCTAAACTGCTGTATGTAATACATAGAGGTTTTCTGGATTCTTAATAAAATGTCCTAAAAAATATTTTATATCACTTTCAAAGCAATTCATGAACAAGATTAATTCATCTTACACTCACTTTCCTGCTGTTGTGAATGCAGGTTTGGTTAAAAATGTAAAATGACAGGTGTACTTCAGATGCCTGCCTGAATGATGCATCTCTGCAATGCAATGTTGCCCACTGTGGTTCATACAGTATAATGTCTACCATGATACATGGTGCCATTGCTGTAACATAGATGGAAAACAAATCATGTTGGTCACTGTGTCCATTTAGAAGTGTTTCCATCCAGTTAGAGGGTTTCTCCCTGACTCTGTCCCTCTGGTTTGGCCAAACGACAGAAATGGTTGAGAAATGAGGAGCCACTCCTCTGGATCCATCTGCGGTAGCCAGACAGAATCAGTTGTTTATTGTTCCCAGTGGGCTCCAGGCAACCAGAGTTGGAATTGCAGCCATATCTGTACTTCCAAAACATCATTGCTGTCTGTTTTCTAATTTGCTTCTGTTGCCCCATCACACAATTTATTACTAAATATGTGTCAGTGTGACATCCGACATGCCTTCCTGTTGCGAAACCATCAACTGTCTGATAACATGAAGCTTCACATTAACTCAAAACAGATAAATACAAATAACATTTTAGGAAATTTTGAATTCCCTTTTATTCCATCAAGCAGACTCATATGGAAGGTAAGGTGTGAACAGCAGGGAAGACATTAAATCATCTTACATGAGATTACAAATATATCACTTTTCTACTCTTTATTATCTACAAATGCATGTTCTTAACTTATCCCTTTTCCCCTGTTGACCTAACAGACCAGTATTCAACATAACAGTGGCAGTAAAACACAACTAAACAAACATGAGACACAAATAATGCACACAGTGCTGTAAACCTACAAAAAGAGACAGGATACAACACACAGTACAATGACATGCCTGTGTCACACAGAGCAGTAACGTAAGATGAAGATAGTGCTGTTATAAGACATATTTTTGTAATATTTCCTTACGTACATTAAGCAACATCAAATTGCACATGAATGCTAATAATTTAGAAAAACAATGGAAAAATTAACTCTATTTCTGCAAAATAATGGTATTTACCATTCACAGTAGTTGCATTTAATTAGAAAGGGGACTTAAATAAAATAAAAAACTCATAAAATTCCCAAAAAGTGCAAAGGATGGACCAGTTATCATACCAGAGTCTATTGTCTGTATAAACCTCAAAACAAACAACTTCAGCTTTCTTGCTACTCTCACTGAGTACTCAAATTAAAAGTAAGAGTGAGTCATATGTGTGGGACAGCGGATGATTTCTGTGGTGTTGCATATTTACAGCACGTCTGTGCCTCACAATGACCCCGTTCTTGGAATGAACAGCCTGGCTATCGATTTCTATCAGATAAGATTTGTTAACTGAGTGCTTTTATTTTTAAATAAAATCAGTAGATGACCTGTTTGATGCTCAACTCGTAGTAGTGGCTGAATTTGCGCACTACATTAATACTGAAGGCACATGTTTAAATGTAAGGGAATATTCCTAACGCTTATAAATGTAAGAGAGAAAGCGTCTTTTAGAAAGAAGCGACCTTTTCCTCTTTCAGGATATGACACATTTTAAGATATTTTAGCTTTAGCACATAACTATTTATCTGCAATGTGGAGTCAATGAGTCAATAAATAAATAACTTTAACTCTCCATACAGGCATAAGCAGGGACAGTTAGCTTAAAAAAATCAGTGCTTACACATTAAACAACTCAACACGGTACCAAAACATTTACAGTACAGTACTTCCTCCTGCTCCTGTCGGACCATTCTAACCTGTGACACACTTTCTGTCTCCAGGCCACTGTTACACATACAGCAACTCCACACCTATCCCTTAAATCTTATTAACAATTTGTTGTTGTCTTTATTGTTTGATGTTATATATTATCATTATTTGAGTATTTTCAAAACTTTTCACTGTGCCTAAAAAAGTGTGCACAGGCCAACAGTGCAGCACTCAGCTATGTTAAGTTTTACAGCCAGTTTAATGTATTCAAGTTGACGGTATAGCTTTTCCCTGGTCCTCCACCTTTTTAATCGCTGCCTGAATCTTCGCCTGGTCTCCCAAGAGCTGTCGAGGTTTCACAGGCTTGAGGTTGTCGTCCAGCTCAAGCAGCACGGGTATCCCTGTAGGCAAAGTCACATTGGCAATATCGTCGTCCGATATACCTGTTGAAATAAGGACAGTAATATTAAGATCACACTAGACAAACTAGCCACAACAAGGCTTGATAACCACAGATGCACCAATTTATAGGCCAAATGTCGCTATCAGTTGATATTTGCCTTGTCAACCATCATGGGCCCATAAAATCTACCAATGGCAGTGGCTGATGTTTTTCTGTTGTGCCACCTGCTTAAAAGCAGGGAAAACATGTTCAGTATGAACAGAAATCTTCCCTGTATGTATATATCTTGTGCTGCATAACATTAAGTAACAGCCAATGTGTGTCCTGTGGCAAAATGAGCCTCCAAAGCTTACGAGTGTGATGAAAGGTCAGCGTGGATTGAATAGCCACAGCCAAACGTAACATAAACTCACTGGCCTTTTTACACAAGTTCAACTTTCCATTTTAGGGACTGAAATATGTCCCTCCAAATTCAGTGACCAACGACTGGAAACAGCAGCCTGCAGAGTCCAGAAGCTGTTGCTGAATTCAACTGAATGTAATCACTGCACAAACACAAAGGCTGAGAGAGAGCACTGTTCATAATAGCTTTCAGTAACATACCTTCCAGGTGTTTCAGCAGAGCCCTGCAGCTGTTTCCATGAGCCGAAATGAGCACAGTCTTCCCTTTCCTTATCTCTGGCACCACAGTGCTGTCCCAGTATGGCAGCAGCCTGTCCAACACCTCCTTCAGACTCTCTGCTCGGGGAAGCTTCTCCGTTGGCACGTCACAAGTGCTGTATCTGCGGTCATTGTAGATTTCCAGGAAGTAAGGGTGGGATTCATCAATAGGAGGCGGAGTGATGTCGTAGCTCCTTCTCCACAGCTTCACCTTTTCCTCTCCATGTTGTTGAGCCATCTCCGCCCGATTCAGGCCAATCAGGGAACCATAGTGACGCTCATTCAGTCTCCAGGACTTCACCACGGGGACCCACTCCTGACCCATAGCCTCCTGCACCAGCCATGCTGTCTGGACAGAGCGGCTGAGTATGGAAGTGAATACTAAGTCGAATTTGTAGCCCTGCTCTTTCAGGAGCCT
Source organism: Epinephelus fuscoguttatus (assembly GCF_011397635.1). Taxonomy (NCBI): domain Eukaryota; kingdom Metazoa; phylum Chordata; class Actinopteri; order Perciformes; family Serranidae; genus Epinephelus; species Epinephelus fuscoguttatus. Next base: position 31,299,756 of record NC_064755.1, on the reverse strand, counting down.
GCCACAGTCCTGGGCCTCTTTCACCCCATTCGGGCTCAGCTTCTGGTCAACCCAGCTGCAGAAACGGTTCTCTTTGTTCCAGGCCCCCTCCCCATGCCTCAGCAGAAAGAGTTTGTACTTGGACATCCGAAGCACCAGCAGCAGAAACCTGCAGACATACAGCAGAAATTAACAGAAAAGTTATGCAGTTAGTGATAACAAAAGTGAAAATCTATTATTTTAATAAAGTTATCTCCAGCTAACAGTGTATAGCCTCATTTAGACACAGTTCTGTGTGTCTGATCTGGGTTCAGGGACAGGTAGGTTACTTCTCAGAGATAGTGCCAGCAAAAGGTCAGAGGTTGTCTTAAAAAAGTGACAGGCTAAAGGCACATAGCTTCAGCAGCTATCCTTATTAACTGGCTTTACTAATAAGCAGGACACAAACGGTTACAGATAACTAACGTTAGTATTATGCAAATATTTCACTGGATGCTGCTGCAAAGCAAACCCATGAGGATGGATGGACATGTTGCTATGTAAGTGACCGTTAATACAGTGCGTATTATGGCCTCTCAGACCGACATACAGACAAAAGCGACGTATAAAAACAAAACTACATGAGGCAACATTATCCCAATATGAACAGAATGTAGTGAAAATGTTGTCTTACCCCGTGTGGGTTTTAAATCCGGCCTAAATGTAACTGGTACAGTCGTCTGTGTTGACAGTTTGTGGCCGGCCATGTACAGAGGTTGTTCCCGTGAACATCGATGATTGACAATCTGGTCCTCCAATCAGAATGGCGTATATCGCAAGTGGGCGGTTCCTTTGTCAAATGTTATGCCCATATTAGGAGTGTTAGTAACGGCCGGGTACGTTCACCGCGGAGGGAGAAGGAGGGGGAAGAAGGGGAGTGACCGTTGATGGATGTTATGGAGAGCTACTGTGTGTTAGCTAGCTAACTGTTGATGTTTTGTCCTGTGGGCTTTGTGGTTTACAGTTTTGAGAGGATTTGTGGTGTTTATAAGAGAAGGGCGGCAGTTTAAGACAACTTTGTCCACAGGCAGAGACAAGGGACACTTAATGTAAGCTTTTGTACCCGCCTGAAATGATGCAGGTGTGTGAGAAAACAGTGGGGAGAATATAAATATGATAAAGTGGCTAAAGAACAGAAGTCATTTTCTACTAGTTTGGGTAAAAACAACGTTTTTCACCTCAGCATAATTTAGGTAAAAGTGAATAGTGTTTGAATGTTAAGTTACATTGAAGTCAAGTTTTGTTTAACCTGCCTGAATACATTTGACTGCTGCACCATTTTATATAACTTACACACACTTACCTTTGTCATTTAAGTTAAAAGTTTAGTGGTGAGGATTTAGGGGGATATATTGGCAGAAATGGACTATAATATAATTAGTATGTTTTCTTTCATGTATAGTCACCTGAAAGTAAGAATCATTGTGTTTTTGTTAACTTACCTTAGAATGAGCCATCTACATAGAGAGTAGGCCTTTAATCATGGAGTCCACCCATAGACTGTCCACCATATTGCACCACCATATTTCTACAGTAGTCCAATATGGACAAACAAAACACTGGCTCTAGATATGGCAATTCAAGTTTATGAATCAGCCACGGTAGTAAGCAACCTAAAAAAATGTAATGAGTTATTTTTTAAAAATGTAAAACTGATTTTTTTCTGTGTTTTTACTGGTTTAAATGACCAGGTCCATTTGCTTTGGAGAGGAAATTTTAATTTTGCTCTCAGTTTAAACCTTTTAAATCACATCCAGATACAACGTAAAAGGTACCCTGAGTGCGTTGGTTGTTGATGTTGTGGGACGTTGTGTCAAGTAATGCCTGTTACATGTATTATATTCTTTCAAAGTACACTTCTGTTTTCACAGGAAATTTACCGTTTACAGACAGTCTCTTTCAAAATAAATGCTCAACGTCAGGTCTCACTCTGAAGTTGTCAAATGCCAGCGCTTGAGCAGTGACTTCCGGCGTCAGACACTGACGAAAAAAGCTGTCCTTCAAGTCGGCATGATACACGGCCAGTTGTTGTCATTGTGTAAAGGTGTCCGGCAGCATCAGAGGGAAATGCAGCAGGACAACAACATAAATTAAGTAGGCGAAAGTCCGAGGAGGGTGGGCGGGAGTTGATGGGTCCAACAGCCACCGACTTTCGCCTGGGAGAGGGGTGTTAGCTTCTTGTATGATTGTAAAGCGAAAACCTGCTCTTTTTTTTATGAACCCAACCACATGCCGTTGTTGCTGAATGAAATAACTGTCAATTCTTAGTGCTGTGCTGATGTTGTGCGTTTATTTTGGAAGAGACTGTATGCAAACTGTACATTTCCTGTGAATACAGAAGTGTGTTTTAAAAACAGACAATACATATTACAGGCTGAAGTTGACATGGCGTCCCAGAACATCAACAACCAATGCACCCAGGTACCTACATTTGTCCACAATAATCTTATACACCAGGCATCTTACAGTGGGGGCTACCAATGGACAAAGGCATGGCAAAATCTTCACTTACAGACATGACTATGATGATTTATACCATCAGATGATGACGTGATTTATACAAGTACATAAATGCTTAAACAGTGCTGTAAACAGTGCTTTCCTTTTTATTCATTAAACCGTCTCCCCTCGACATAATGTCTAAAATTTATTGCCACATTCATTTTCACCGATCCTCAGTTTGTGTGACTCCATGAACACTTGATTGCCAATATCAGCTGCCCTTTGAATGTGTATTCATTTGATCCAACAGCCACTTTCTTGTCTTGAAAAACACAAGAATACACAGAAATGTTGTTTTATGTTGTTATCTATTATTATTGCATATAGCAGAGGTCAAAAAGCAAGCCAGTAACAATACTACAAGTGACCTGGACAGCCAGAAGTGGTGCTGTGTTTATGAATCATATGCATGCCAGAAACTACAACAGCAATACAGTGCTGTAATATATACATATGTTTTTCATAATACATCATACATTATGTAAAAAACTATATGTATTATATAAATTAATGCAAAGTTAAACACCTGCCACTTAATACAGACACTTGGAACTGTGCCAAAATGTATTAATTACCCTGATCTTCACTTCATTCACTGTCTTTATAAAGTGAACAGCAGTCACATGATTCAGTGTTTCCACCTGTTGCAGAGCAGCAAAACATCTCCACAGAAGAAATTCACCATGAAATCTACTGCCCAGCATCAAACAGCTTCTTTCTGCCCTCCATACCAGACATGGCATCCACGTTCTTACGCCAGTCGGTCACTTCCTCTTTCTGTGGGGTGAGAAGATGATGATTTTGAATTAGCTCAGTTAGATTTGAACACACCAGGATGTTTGGAGAATGAAATCCCAGCACTAAACACTGCACCCTCAGATACTGTATAATTGCATTCTTACTTCCACTGCATTTTTGGAACAAATGAAACGCTTCTCAGGTTGTTTTAGTCTACTTTCTAGTTCCTTTAAATGCATTTTAGTGTGTCAGGTTTCACATCATTGTTTCATTTTCTATCTTTAGCTTTATCATTTGTGTTAATATCCTGGATTCAGGCTGCTATGAGGTCAGCAAATTTCAATTTTTTGTCAAAAGTTTGGTACCCAGAGTTACATTATGTTATGCTTTTATCCAAAGTGGCTGACAATAGCCATGAGGGTACAACTCAAATAGCACGTGAATCATGCAAGCACGTCAACTTCATCACATATGTTGATTTACATCCTTCCTGTTCTTGTGTGCTGTGTGTTTTATGTACACAGGACTTCCAGGAAATAGCAGATACTGAGTGGACTAACCTCGGTGAATTAAGTGAATTGAATTGAAGTGACACCACATTACATGATGTATTAGTTAAAGCCAATACAAACTGTGTTTAAGGTCAGCAGCCCTCACCTTCTCCTCCTCTTTCTTCACAGTCTTGAGGTTAGCCTTGAAGTCGACAGACTCTTTGACCTTAGCGCCCAGCAGAGCTCCCAACATGGCGTCAGCAGACACCCTTACCCTCTTCAGAGCCGGTCTCTTCATCTTGCCCTTCAACTCAAAGATCTTCTGAGTCAGGTCCTGTATCTTTTGCCCACACAAAACAACACCACACCACTCTCAGCATTACCTTAAAATGTTCCAATACCCAATGAATATTCTTTATATACACCCTGAACCCCTGGAATTTGTGTAAAAAAAGATATAAACCAATGGGGTTATTTACAAATATGACTTACCTCCCTGGTATTTTTCATCACTTTCGAATCAATGTCATATCGCTCTTCATCTACCACATCGATTTTCTGGTGAAGCTCCTTGCAAAGAGTCTGAATGGAAACATTTAGTATATTAAACTTGTTTAAGTACCGATTGCCAGAATTTGTTGGAGCGTAACTGGTCTGTATGACTTCATGGAAATACTGACACAGTAAGAAACAATGCAAAGAGACAGTGCAGCATGGGCAGTGATTTGTTAATAGAATCAAAATTAAAACACGTCACAAAACCCTTCCTCAGTATACCATGCTTTACCCACCAAAAGTTTCTTGGGTACCACCCTTTTGAAGGCAATATAGTCCAAAATATTTGAATCAAGCGTAGTGCACTGGAGAAGAATTGGGCAATGTGTTTTGATTTGATAGATTTGCACATTTCATTAAACACATGCAGCATTTGATGACTTTGCTTTGGGTGGTTTTCATTGGAAGTAATTTTTGGTGGTTCCTATTAAAACTGTGGACTTTGAGGTCTGTGGATTATTCAGAATAACAAAGACATTGTTCTTGGCAGGAGGCATTGCTGTTGAGGGTTTCAGAGGTAATTTTTCAGTGCTTTCAGAACCACAAACTAAATTACATTCACCTTCATTGTCTTTAGAAGTCTCAGATATCTCAAAACCTCAAAACCAAAACTAATAGCTTGTGGCTTGATACCACTAGGAGTTGGTGGGGAAAAGTGATTTGCATGAAGTGTTAAGACAGTTATGTGATTGAATGTTGACTTTCTTTTGAGCCAATACCAAAACAAATGCTCTTTACGTGCAATGAAATGCTTGAGTGATAAATGTACCTGTAGATCCTGCAAAGACAGGCCTGACATTTGGAGTTCTGGGCATCTCTCAGCGAGGGTTCGCGCTCGTTCGTCTTTTCTGACTTGCTTTTCTTGGTCCAGCATGGTCATGGCCTTCTTTAGCAGTTTGGTCTGGTGCACACACATGAACAGAATTACACCTCAGTCAATCAGACAATGTATGGTTTACAGTACTTAAAGTTTGTAAAGATTTGTACAGCATTATCATTCAAGTCTAACACACAGTTACACATAAAATACCTTCAAGAACAGCCTGCGAGATGCCGAGATTTTTGGCTTTGGTTTCTGTAAAAGAAAACAATATATGTGTCAGACTTCTGGTAAAACATGTCAAATATCCAACAGAGCATAGTAAATTTCCTAGTGTTCATTTTTCTGTTGTATATTGCACATTAGTCATGGTATGATTCCAAAAACAAAAATGACGGCACAAGTTGATTAAGGTAAGATAATTTGACTTTATCCTTTATATTTTAACTTTATACTTACCTTTTCTTTGGATTATATTTCTTGCACGTGTCAAATTGATCAATAACGGGCTGGGCGATAAGGAAAAAATTAAGTATCACGCCATTTTTGACCAAATACCTCGATATCGATATTGTGATGACAGGGTTGACAATGAGATTTTTGATGAATAATCATCAGTAATGCGAATAATGACTAAGTGGGTAAAAGCAGCCAGAACAGTCTGGTAAATTTAGAAATTACATCACCAGGAAAAGACAACAATTGCGATATTACATCATCCAAAATCTAGGAAGATATCTAGTCTGGTATCAGAGTATTAATATAATATCAATTTATTTCCCAGCCCTACAATCAATTCCATGTACAATCATGGCACTTATGCATATTTCGTTTGGAGCGAAGAATGAATAATTCTCATAATCTACAACACAAATGCCGTTTTTAGTCCCACAACTGACTCAAATAACTGTATATTTAGGACATTTATTCTGACAGTAGAATCAACTCACCGCAGTCCTATCCAGTTTGGGAAGTGATTTTTAAATTTCAAGAAGAGAAAGAGAAAAGATGCAATTTGTTACTTTTGACAATTTCTTGAAATAAAATGTGAAGTTAAGGTCAAGGTCAAGGTCACATTTATTTCTATAGCACATTTAAAAAGACAGAAGTCACCAAAGTGCTTTACAAGAACACTGTGAAAATTACAATACCACATAAATAGAATGATAAATACCAAAATATAAAAACAGATACAAAATACAAAAAAACAGAAACAAATATAAAAAACAGACAAACAGTTAGATACAACATCAATTACACATAAAAAAAAATAAATAAATAAAAGTTAAGGTGCTGTGAAAGTGAATAAGACAGGAGTACTTACCCTTCAGACATGGTTGCAGGTCTGTGTGTCTCCCACTGTCTAATCTCTCTAAAAAACAAAAGAAAATTATTTTCTTTTTGCTTTTTTTTTTTTTTTTTTTTACAGAAGAATACACATCTATCTCAGAACTGAAAAAGCTCAATTCATTACATGCAACTCCTACTATATACCATGGGTTGTCGTTCCATAGCACAGGACACAAACAGTGTGTGACATTGTCTGAAGGTCAGTAACTTAATGACTTTAAAATACTCTCTAAAAGAAAGCAAAAAGTACTTACAATTACCAGACAGTTATCAGTCAAGACCAAAAAGGGCAGGATTCATTTTATTTTTTTGATATGATTATTTTAACGTTTTATTTAATTATCAAGAAATTCTTCATTTCCAAATCATGACAGTTAAATAACACTACAAAATTCTAAGCAATCAGAATGGGTTGCAGAAAAGAAAAAGAAGACATAAATCAAATCCAGACTTTGACGTGTTATTTATAAATCAGCCAGCTGATCTCAAACCTGAACGAAAAAAAAACCTCTCATCCCAGACCAACATGTAAGAACTTTCCTTTTTTGGACAATGAGATAATGTAATTTGATTTTTATAAAATGACATTCAGTCGTAAGAAATTATAACTGGTTTTTAACAAAAATGCTGTTTTAAGAGGAGAAATGCAGCTTTCTTTTTTAATACTCATAAATTTGCATCATCAGTTTTCTAACTTTTTAGCAAGAGTAAAGAATACAAAGCCTTCATTTGCTTTTTAATCCTTTCATGTTTTGTAGTATTTCAAAATGAAACTCCTTACCTTATACAGTAGGTGACAAATACTCACAGGCGTCTTATTCTAAGACAAGAAGGGCAGAAAGAGGGTAGATATATAGATTCCAGCGCTCATGTGAGTGGCTCACTAAAATAGACCCTCTTGTCCTCACCATTCTTGCACTGCGTCTCTAACATCCCACATGTATGAGGTGTGAAATCTTAGTGGGACTGTCCACCTGTGATGCTTTCTTAGCGTCCTCTGTCTCCTCGCTAAGGAAGACAGGGGAAAAGCTTGACGGAACTTTAATTTAATATTATGTGTGTGAAATTAAAGTTGATCCCACATACAGTCACACAGTTAAGGAGAACAACAGCAGGATTGTTATATTTTTATTGAGAGAACATTGGTGGTTTCATGTTTGTCTCAAGTAAACCAAATGTGAAGATAACATAGTCCCAGTGCAATAATCCTAACAAAGAGTGCAATCATACTATTTAATTAATAGCATCATAGCTTTAATGGGCTGTACACTTTGAGTGTCTGATAAGCCAGATGGCAGTTTATCACAGCAGATAACACACCAGCAGTTGTTAATTTACGAGGGACAGTATAATACAGTAGGTCCAGAAGTGTCTGAGTGATAGTTTGAAAGAGTTATGCTGCCATCACAAGGCTGCAGACGAGAACTACTGCAAACAGTCACTGTATCACAGGCCCTGTTCTGACTGTCAACCCAAATCTGTTATTTGGCATATCCATACTGTATCCAGATTGATCTGGTTTCAACATGTCTTTTTTGCAACATCAGTGTATCACAGAGCTTTTCCAGCTGAGCTGCTTTTGCGAGTCTGTCTTGCCACCAACCACTGAACAGGACTGATGAAAGAAAATCTGACATACTGGACACTTTAGAAGGTTGGTTGATGATGTCAAACATCACATAACATTACTAACATTTAATATCTCTAGAAGGCTGCATTAGGCCCTGATAACACAGTAGGTGTTTTAGCAGCTGGAGGTGCCTTTTTGTAGTTGTTTTTAATGAGAATGAAGCTTTTTGCTCGTGTTTTTTGCATTGCAACGTGCTTCATGTTTCAGCGCTTTATGCGCCTGGCATTTTTGCCAGAGTGTGCTGAACTCCTTGAGTTGAAAAAAACTTTACCTCAGAGCGGAAATACGCCCCATGTAATCTCTTTTTTGTTATCTTTTTTCCCATTGTCCAATCAGATGATTTGAGAGATGGGCCTTCTGTGGTAGTCACGACAACAAGTTTACAGTTGATAAACAATAGAGGAGAAACTGGTGGTAGGAGCTGCTGGATGCACAGAGCTATACGGCCCAACGATAGACAGCAGGTTATCAAACTGCCCCAAAGTCATCCTAAAATATGCCTGGAAACGGCCGTCATGGAGGCAAAGCTCCTGGACCAATTGGTGGTACTCCACCCTCTTTTTTAGGGTCTCATGTACCCTCCATATCCCTGTGCCCAAAAGTTGCGTCCCTGTGCTGACAGTCTCTCATCCTCAACCAGAGCTACAGCAAGCACCCTCTGCCCCAACATTTTAGAAACTAGCTACTAATAACTGTCAAATAACTAAAATAAATTAAAATAGGAAGGTTAGAATAAGGAGGGGAGTCCATGGTTGTCTGGCAACAATAAAAAGGTGCAGCAAGCGTGTGTTTTTTTTGTTCACTAGTGGCATTCAATTTTTTAAAAATAAGGCTGTGCAGTGCACCTTGCGTTTTGGAGGGACTTAATTTTGCCCAGAAGCTAATTTTTACTTTCATACAGTTCCAGCGAAGGCTCTAGTGCGATCTTATCCCTTCCAGAAGCTTTGTAATCTAACTTTGAACTGCAGTGTCTTGTAAGAGACTCAGTAAAATAAATCCATATTGATAAATCATACACTGAACATCTTTGGTCTTTTATTTATCTTTTTTTCCATCTTGAAAACAGTCATTGTTCCTGTTAGGTCACATTTCTCATGCTTCTGCACTGGAAAGCCACATCATCAGCGTAGCTGCATAGTTACTGATGCCATGTTGTTACCACAGCAACCCCTGCAGATAGGTTCGTCCCTTCTGGACTCAAGAGTCCGATCACTTGCAAATAACAGTGTGGACAGTCTGTCTTAAAGATCGGGTTTGAGGAACAAATTTGATTTGTCTGCAGTCCAAACTTGGCAGTTCATCACAAAATCAGTGTACCTCAAATTTTCTATTTAACAAACCATTAAAGACCACCTGATGCCTACAGTCCCCCTGTAAATAAACTTTTTCATGATTTCAATAAAGCTATAACAAGCAACACTGTCCTAGTTTTAAGTGTGTTTGTCCAATCTGTAATTTATAAATTAATATGGTAGTTAAGATAGTAAGTAAGGTTAAGAGTTTATTAAGATCTCCTTAACAATAGTAAGTGTTTCTTTAGTTGCCGGAGGCGTCAAACAGCTTCTTCCTGCCCTCCATACCAGACATGGCCTCAACGTTCTTACGCCAGTCAGTCACCTCCTCCTTCTGTAGGAAACATAGAGCCAAGATGAAACAGATCATTTGAACCAAAAATAGCTGTTGCCTGAAGGTTTGGGAGACCCTAAGGCAGAAGCCAGGCCTACCTTTTCCTCTTCCTTCTTGACCGTCTTGAGGTTGGCCTTGAAGTCGATGGACTCCTTGTGTTTGGAGCCCAGCAGAACGCTCAGCATAGCCTCAGCTGAGATCTTCACTCTCCTCAGAGCTGGCTTCTTGAACTTACTCTGAATCTCAATGATCTTCAGGTTCATGTTCTCAATCTGGTCGGGGGAGTCAGTCCAGTACACCACATTAACCTCACTGCTTTTTGTTTATTTAATGAACACAATGTAAAAGGAAGGTCCTAAGATTCTTACATGTTTCCCCACCAGTTCACATATGGATTTATGAGCACTCTTAACCTTTTAATTTAATGTAAATAACTTAAGGACCTTCTTTTCCTGGTGCTTTTAATAAAATCTTGCAGTCTTCTTCAGCTTGTGAAATTTACCCAGATGAAGATGTGGTTAAAACCTCATTAAAAAGTTGACCTTAAGTTAACGTTATTTTGTCAAACTAATCCTAAATTCATCAGAGTTTGTCTTGGATAACTGTATACAGTATATGTCGGTGAAGATTCTCAGTCATCCAGGTCATGGTAATCATAAGTGCTATTTCGTAGGCAACTGGACTTACTTGCGTTGAAGTATAGTATACTGTATACCAATTCAAACCAAACTCAAAAGAAAAGTGAACATTTGAACATCCATTAGTGTGATAAGAACTACTTACAATGACAAAAACCCTCTTGTACTGACATTTTAGTATGGCCTATACTGCAGCTAGCCACCAGGGGGCAATCAAGATGTTTTGCGTCACTTTTGGTAGCCCTGCATTTGATATACAGCCAGTTTTGGCCCAGTTTTTTGTTGGTTAAGCCCTAATATAGACTGTAACTGTTGGCCTCTGGGCTTTTGTGTTTAATTATACCAGTGTAATAATTGGCTCCAGACAAATTAGAAGTCCATACTTAGTGTCTAGGCCAGTTAAATAATGTGACTCTTGGCTTATATTTGAAATGTCATGGATTACAAAAGAGCAGGCTGTGTGCTCACAGGCAAATCTCAAATTTACAGTTTCATCTGAATTTACTGCTAAAACTGAAAACACCAATGTAAACTGTGTGAGCTGTAACAGGCTTTATGGATAAAATTCTGTTATGTCTTCCTGCAGCCACTGGGAGGCAGTGCTTGTTCACTTTCAGCTCCTCTAAGTTGTGACCCTGTCCTCAAAGACACTGGGATGCCATAGCTTAAAAAACATTTCCACATGCATCACTTCCTGTTCAGTATTCAGCAGCTCACCTCCTTGTCGTTTTTGGACACCTTGAGACCGATATCATACCACTCCTCATCTACAACATCAATTTTGTGGTGCAAGTCTCTGCAAAGATCCTGTAAAACAGTAAAAGACATCTCCCACTGCTATCTGAACTTAATAATAAACTCAAACAGAGAGTGTATTTGAAGATTTGATTAAAGTTACATACCTGAAGTTCTTGCAAAGATAGACCAGACAGATTCAGAGGAGGAACTCTTTCTGCAAGAGCAGCTTCTTTGTCCTTCTTCTTCTGCTCCGTCTCTTCCAGCAGCATCTGAGCAGCGGTTGCCAACAGTCTAATCTAAGAGGAAAAAAAATATGATTTTTTTTCCCTGTCATTTGATGTAGGTGAACAAAAGTTCAAATTTAAAAGTTAAAATATGATTATCATTTTTTATATATTTATGCACATAAACTTTATGTACAATTCAGTTAGCAACCCACTTAACAGTAGATCTAATGTCTCCTGTTAAATTCTTCATAATAGATAGAACTTAAAAAAAAACCCATCTCAAACAAAGTACTTACCTTCAACCCCAGCCTTCGAGACGAGGAGATCTTTGATTTTCTCTATAATTTACAATAAAAACATTAAATACCTTCCACTTATTTTTACTTTATATTGTTTAGCACAATACTTTTGCATATATATATATATATATATATATATATATATACATATATATATTTATATTTAAATTATTAGATAAGTAGAAGATTGAAAAAGGGTTTATTGAATATACTTTGTACTTACAGGTCTGTTGGTGCATTAACAACAGAGAAAAAATACACATCAACATATTTGCATCATAAATATTAATACATACTTATACATTATATTCAAAGCCGTCAATGAACAAATTAAAATAAATCAAAGGCAGTTATACTCACAGCTCAGCCATGATTGACTTAAATTCCCCCACTAGAATAGGAAAAGTAAAAAAAAAATATTGAAAAGTATCTTTGCAGAAAATGAACTGTAATCTTGTGAAATTCTAACCATCATGCAATTCAATTGTAACACCTGTTCAATTTAGCTGTGCACTGACGACTGATGATCTTTTAAACCTCCCTGGTCAAAGTATTTCATCCACTCCACATACCAAATATTAATTGGCCCGTTAAAGCTGCACAACATTATTTGCTGTTCACCCAAAATGTTCCCCCCAGTGCAATTCCTTATGTACCAAACAAGTAGTCATAAAAAAATCAAAGTAGTGTTGTACTTCACATTTTGGCTACTTTATTTAGACATGCAATCAAAAAATAATATAAACTTTTTTACCTCATTCATGTGGAAATCAAATGAAAATTCAGTTGAATTAAAATTGATATTATTACAAATTTTAATGGATATTACAAGTAAATTAAATACAGTAATAGGTTGTGTGCAGACTTTGTCTTTTTGTTTCATACACATTTATTAGTACGAGGTAAATCTTTCCAAATTACTATAATTTTAAAAGCACTTATGTAAAGATCCAATGTGCTGGGTCAGTGGACGTGTTAACATAACTCACAAGAGTCTCTGCATAGGTGACAGAAAAGGTGAATGGCCAGATAATCCACAGGCATGTAAACTGACAACGTTCAACTTGAGGTTAATATCAGTAACAACATTATTCAAAAACAACCTTTTAGTTAACTGTTAGTAATTGTATTAAATTAATAGCATGCTGAGAGGTTAATTTTTATTCATGAAGTGTCAGAATTAGCAACTCTACCTTATTGAAGCCGAACCACTCTTTGAGCCTCCAAACCGATGAAAAGTGCGTGTGAGGGGAGGCAGCAATCGACTTTCTGAGTGAGAAAAAAAATCAGATTTATAGTGTCAGTGTGTGAATGGCTCACTAAAATAGACCCCTGTCCGTCCACCAACAGTGACATTTACTGTTGCACATAGCATCCCGACAATATCACGCAGGAAAGGAGGTAATAAAACTTCATTTATAGGCTTAAACATTTGGGCATCTTGTGTTATTTGGAAAACACCTGTTGGAAGTGACAGTGAGAATTTAAAGAGACATTACCCACTGACCCACGTTAATGCAGGGTCAGTGTCACGCATTCACATTTGACCAGGGGCCATCTTGTTGGAGTTTGAATCAAGTTGTTAAGGAGTCAAACAGAAGGAAGAAATCAACAGTATTTACTTGTTCTCCCCCTTTATTTATAGAACAAATAGCACAGTCCAAGTGTGATCCTTGACCTTTTTAAGATGTCCAGCTTTAGGCATCTAACAGTGTCACTGACCGAGAGTGAAGAGATTTTAACACCCTTTCACATGTCTGAACTTCTAGTGGCTGCATCAATTCTATGTACAATTTAGTGCAAAACCAGTGTTACGCAGATTTATGACACAAAACTGAGATTAAAACATTGAAATTGAATGAAACAACAGCTTTAAAATGATTTGTTTTACCTCCTTGCATCAATTCAAATCGAGCTATTTCCTTACTTTAACCACATCATCCCAAAAGTATAGAAGTATTATCATGTTCAGTGCACATCCTCTATCAATTGTACTGCAGAGACACCACCACTCCCTTGCATGTGTGTGATGACAGACTATTATAGTCCGATAACATATTACAGGACCACCTTGGAAGAAAGAGCAAAGCCAAAACTTAGTCATGTTTTATTTAGAGGTGCAGAGGAACAAGGACAGGTGCTGGACTTGATGGGACTTGATGGTTTGGAAACTGAGCCAGTCAGAGTTCAGTCCGTGTCATTGTTGTTACAAGGAGTCAGATGGCTCAAAGGGCTGTGACTCGCGCCCTCACCTAAGGATTGCTGGGGGCGAACAGTTCAACAAGAATAGTAGACTACAAACCTCAGGTCAAGTAATTTTAGATCACGTCTTGCATTACTTCATTTAAAGGAGTATTCAAGTGATATAGTATTGCATTTCCACACGAACGACAGATTAGGAAAGGAAAAACTTACGCAGAAGAGGCCGGGATATCCTGTTAGTCTGTCTAATGAGTCAAGCTCCAAGAACACTGGAGCCTACATTTCCCATAATGCAACCCTGCTCGACTGGTCCCTACTGTTAACCTGTGTATATTTTTATGATCTATACTGGTAACTTCATTTTGGTATTAAATTTACACTTGTGTGCGCCTTAATAATGTTATCTTAGACTTTTATATTCGCTTTCTTTATATTAGCTCTCCTTCTACTTTGTGTGATAACTGCTGCACAGTAATTTCTCATGGGATAAATAAAGTTTTATCTTACTTGCTATGCTGCATTTACACAATATGATGATTAGAAGAGGAAAACAACTTTATGACTTTGTTTGTGCTTGATTACCTCCACTGCCAGCCTTGTAATCATATTGAAATCAATAATAATAATGATAGTAATAATGATAATTATTATTATTTTTAGGTGCTTTTCAAAACTCTCAAGGGCACCTTACAAGACGCAGTTAAAAACAAGCACCTATGTATCCACAGATCATAAAGTCAAACAGATCAGTAATATACAGTAGTAAGTAAATAAAATAACTGGACAAAAATCATGATTATAAAAAGTAGGTAAAATCATCATCATAAAGTCATCAAATTTTAATGTGTATGTCATCATTAGATCGGACTAAATATGCGAGCTTGAAAAAGGTAGTCAAGCAGACAGATGGTGATGTGAGTTGGATTGCAGAAGAGCATCTAAGAGTACAGGAGGGTGTGTAGATATGAAGGAATTCAGAAAGATACAGAGTGGCTAGGTTATGAAGGGCCTTAAAGGTGAGAAGTAGACTCTTGAAATCAGTACAATATCTAACGAGAAGGTGCTGAAGAACAGGAGTGATATGATTTCTGGAGGAAGTTCTAGTAATGATGCGAGTGGCTGAATTCTGGACCAACATTTTTTTGTTTACACATCTCTAGTTCTTTTCACCAAGTAGGAGAAATTGTCACTGTCAAAAATTGTCGAAATCTGCGACTCTGAGGCTGACAGAAATATAAAATTTAAACTAAACTCCCTCATCTCTAAAACTTCATATTTCCAATTTGTACCATAGACTCTCTGTCACCAAATCCAAGCAGCATTTTTTTTATTATTATTTTGCTTTATGTTTCAATATAATTTTTTTCTTGTAGTGTTGATTGGTGCTGTGACTCAGCCTGTTCCTTTGTTGCTCTTTCTGAGGGCTTTATTGCAGCCCTGAACCTGTGAACTCTCTTATTTTTGGATGTTCACAGTGTTCAGTGTGACTGTTACGTCTGCTTTGATTTACAAAGATGATTCAACAATTTTGTTCCCAGCTGCTTCTGTTGACAGTCTGGAACTGCCACCACTGTCTGGCTGATGTTATGTTTCAGTACAGTGAATTGTAAAGTAGATATTTAAAAAGAAAAGTGCAGCACTGGATCTCTGTGTTGAATAGAAGTATTTATTGTCATGACGTAAACCATCTTCTCCAGGCATTTCAAGATCAAAACACACAGTAAATCTTACTAAAAGTTTATCTGTGGTGAAAGTGTAGACAGTTATAAAAGTGCCAACACTACAACAACACGACAACATATGCAAAATATACACAATTTCTTTAATTCTGAATATTTTTGTATATTGTAAATGTGAAGTCTATGTACACACTCATGCATACACTCTTGATTTACTGTTGTGAGCTGTGAAAGGAACATACTTTTCTTTAATTGTTGTAAAATGGCATTCATATATAGAAATGTCAATAAATATAATGTCTATTGCCCGGCATTGAACAGCTTCTTCCTGCCCTCCATACCAGACATGGCCTCCACGTTCTTACGCCAGTCAGTCACCTCCTCTTTCTGTTTATAAGAAGAAAATAATTCTTAGTGATACTGTACTTTCACACCCCAAAAATAACATGACCAATACCAAAACATTGCGCTATAATTCAAATTTAATCTGAGTTTAAAACAAGGAGTCAAGCCAGCTTGACATAATCTTGAAAACTTAAAGAACTATATGCTGTTATAGTTGCCAGCCGCACTTACCTTCTCCTCCTCTTTCTTCACAGTCTTCAGGTTGGCCTTGAAGTCCACAGACTCTTTGACCTTAGCGCCCAGCAGAGCTCCCAACATGGCATCAGCTGAGATCTTCACCCTCTTCAGAGCAGGTCGCTTCATCTTACCCTTCAGCTCAATGATCTTCAGAGACAGATTTTCAATCTGCAGGAAACAATTTAAAATGTGAGTAAAAAGTTTGCAACATGACCACTTGAAGAAGCTAAGAGCTTAAATTCATTGCGAGGAAAGCTGAAGGCTAGACTGTAATGCTGTCAAAGGTGGAAGCTAAGATTTACTAATAGAATAGAATAGAATAGAATAGAATAGAATAGACTATATCTTTGTTGTCCACTAGGGGTGGAAATATGTCTTCTGCTTACCAGAAACAAGAAACAACATAATAAAAAGCAGACGAGCAGTCAGTAAAACAAATATATACAGTAGACAAGGTCATTAGAAGTCTTTTTAAGCTCTCTTTCAACTTAAAGGGCTGAAAAGGGGATGTTTTGTACTTGAAGTATATGACGTGGAAAAAAGCTAATTACAAGCATAAATGTTCTTAACAAGCACAACACTTTGACATTTGAATGGCCTCTGTAGCTGAAAGTATACGAAAGTAGTAGCTGAAAAATGTACGGGTGCAATATAATTGCTTTATGACCTGTTCAAAGCCTCAGTGAAGTCAGTAGATAAAAGCCTGGAGAGTAGTGGAATTTCTAAGTGGAGTAGATTGAAGATTTAAAGACTATTGAAAATCTGAAAATGTGAATTTGATCAAATTACCATCTAGAGGCTTTTATTTTGAAAATCAAGTTTGCCTGGGCCTCTGGTTAAACTAATATATTCATGGGGACTTGTATTTAGAAGATCCAGCCTTGTCCAGGGGCCCCTGTGAACTCCTCTTACCAACTAGGGGCTTTTATTTTGCAAATCCAGCCAACACCAGAGCCTTCATCGTGAGCACCACCTGGTTGATGCATTACCTAAAGAAGCTAAGAACTGAAAGACATTGCTAGAAAAGCTGGAGGCTAAACTGTAATACTGCCAGAGCAGGAAGTGGAGATGAATTGTCTAACATCAAAAACACACCAAGCAGTTGTGGAGCGTGGTTCACAATGAGCTGCCATGCAGTGTCTATGGAAAGCTGCAGGGGCCACTCAAAGCTGCTGCTGTTTGATTTTGTGGTGAATTGCCGCCAGAGAATACCGGCAGCCGTTCAGGAAAAGGAGTCCTGTAACTCCTGTGATATGCTGACCTCTTACAAAGTATTTCTTCCTGCCTGAAACATAAACACCCGTCCAATAGTGTGAGTGCTGAATAAGTATTCCCACAATGATGATAAAGCTGAATGTAAAAACACAATTTTGTTTACTTGATCAATTAATGGTGAACACATCTATGAGGTAAACACAAAATTAAATCTACATGTAGATTAAATTAATACAAACAGACATAAACATACCTCCTTGTTATTTTTGGCCACTTTGGCATCAATGTCGTAGCGCTCTTCATCTACGACATCGATCTTGTGGTGCAGCTCTTTGCACAGAGCCTGCAGACACAGAGAAAGAGTCCTATCATATTTACTGAGCAAAGTATTGACAGCCCTGTAATCCTCCGGCTTCCTGTTCACATCTCAAACTCAAATGTTATTTTTTCTTAGTTATTTATGAACCATTACAACCCGAAGCCTGATGTCTTTTATCACTACTCTATTAATTGTTTCACTCATTTTGAGTGGTTACTTGTGTATATAATGTGTGACGTAATAATAGTATGAGTTATTAAAGGTTGTTTTAAATAATAATGGCATCTAAATGCCCAAAATATAAAATGTAGACGTCAAGGCCCTTCTCCTCTTATGCACCTCCTGCATATGAACATACTGTATGCATGTCATCTATGAACATCAGAGGGATGCCTGCTTACGGAGCATGTCAACCATGTAGTTTGATTGTGGTGTGATTGGTGGCTCACGCTGTGACCTGCACATACCTGAAGGTCCTGCATGGACAAACCAGACAGCTGAAGGGGAGGGACCCGCTCACCCAAAGTTGCTTCTTTCTCCAGCCTTTTTTCCTCCTTCTCCTTCTCCAACATCACAGCTGCCATTTTCAGCAGCTTGGTCTAATCAAATAAGAAAATGAGAATGGTCACTCTTATTTTGGGAACTTGTGGGTGGCGTCATTACGTTTTATTTTTGCTGAGTTATTATAAGTTGCAGTAAAGACAAACACAATACCTTGAGAGCCAGTCTGCGAGATGCAGAGATCTTTGATTTTTTCTACAAAAAAAGGAGCAAAGAAAAAGTTTTATGTAGCAACAGTTATACAAAAATACATTTGATATCTAAATTAAGATATTTTTAGATAACATACCTGGCTGTGGTGGACATAATGACGTCGGAAAGTGAATGAAACAAGATAAGATTTAGTATCAACATGATAAAGATCCAAAGAACGTGATTTGATTTTACAAATACTGATTTACATAATTAGAAAAACTCACCCCTCAGACATGATTGGCTTTTGTCTGTAAAAATTAAGTCATAATAAAGTCAGAAAAAACACACTATTCAGTACATACATGCAGTATAATCGTATTTTTCCTGTTTAACATCAATGTAAAACATTTTACAAAATTACTATTTATTATTTTATACAGTTACAAGTACAACATTTTGTTATTTTGTGATTCATGAAGCCGTATCTTTATCTACCACTGTATGCTTTGTGCATCCACCTCTTGTTGACTGAGCCAAGTTAGTCATCCATATCTCGGTATGGTAACATGCCAACATTAAGCCTTTAAATTAGCGACACTGCGTGTGTGAGTGCTGCAGGTTGTTTGAATGATGTTTCTATTTTAATCCCAGCTGGAGTCGATCCATTTTTTCAATCAGCCAGACTCAGAGTTTGTTTTTGCCAAATGAAACATATATGTAACAAAACTATAATCTTATTCTGTGTAATAGAAACAATTTCCCTGCAGCATTTGTTAAAATTATTGAGAACTGTATGGTTTGCTGCTACTGTAAAGTGTACGTTGCCATTTTAATTATTTGATAAGTTAATTTAAACAATAAGAGGATGTAACAAGATGTAAATCAGGGTTCATGTGGATGCTCTAAAAGTCTCAAAGGGCAATTAATTTATTGATCTAAAAATAAGGCCTTATTTGGTATTAAAATGTCTTAAATCAATCTTTCCAAATTCTTAAAAAAGCTAAGACATGAGAAGTAGGATATCATAAATCTTTTTTTTCCTGACAGTGCGTTGTAAAATCTCAAAAAAAAAAAGGTAATATCTATTTGTTTTAGAAATACTGAAAAATTACTGAAAAAATTGCTGAATCTGGGTCAATGAAGTGGTTTTTTTTTTCATAGCAGACCAAATGGATAATTTTCTGATAATGTCTTCAACTCTAAATTATGTTTAGCATTTGAAGTAGATCATCTAACTTTTTGATATAACCAAAAAAGTCATATTTTCTGTTGCAATAAACACTCTGAGCAAACTTGTCCCTGACCCTAAGTAACTTTTATTTAATCAATTTTGGTTATTGGAAACTTGATCTTAAATTTCATCCAAGTGGCATCAAAAAGTTTTTAAAAAGTCTTAAATCTACTTTGCCCTAAGCTGTAGGAACCCTGTTAAAATGATGCATGTCCAGTATTACAGATGTATAGAGATTATTGACTTTCTGTTATACTCAACCTAACCTGTGCAACTGTTAAATCTTGCATTTTCATGTTTATGCTTTTATTGGCCTAACAAGGCTCCTGCTGCTCTTTAAATTATTCCAGATAAATGCAGCAGGTGAAATTGTCTAATCCTCTTATGTACTTTAAAGCCAAATTACCATCATCATCATCATCATCATCATCATAAAAATCAACATACCTTTTTTTTTTTAATCTCTGCAGAAAACCTGTTGAGGTGAGCAGTGGCTGTCTTGAAATGACCAGAGGGGAACTCAAGTTAGATTTAATGGCTCCTTGTGCCTTCTGTGAGTGGCCATCCAAAATAGCCTCCTCTGTCTTGACAGCTAGTTTACTGTATATCACCACACTTCTATATGAGCTCCCCCAGCACCAGTTTTACCACCATGCTCCCGTTGCTCTACACCAAGAGCAGGGGGTGACAGGTAGTGATTAAGGTAATTATTAAATAGAATAAAAATAAATCCATTAATCTGAGTAAACCAAAGAAGCCAAGCAGTAAAGTTGTTTAATCAGCATCACATGTATTACAGATAGTGAAGCAGTGCCATCATCTGTGTAATACAAATACAGCACTTTAAAAGACAAACTCATAAAGCTTAATAAGCCCTTCTTTAGCACAATCTCAGTATACAAAGTGTACTGTATACTACACAATTTATTTTAATACATTCATGCATAGCTGCAGATTTCAGGAGGTGGGTGCAGGAGACACATCTCCCTCAACCCCTCAATATAAAAATGCAGTATCAGGGGACTTTTATTTTGACAAAGACATTTACATTATAAATTAATGCAGAAAAGGCACAGATTTGTGCATAAAAATTCACTAGAATGTGGGAAATTAAGTGCTTGATGCTCAAATTTTTCTTTTGGAGAGCCCACTAAAACCCCCCATTTCATATGTGTCCCCCCCAGTGTTGAAATGAAACCTACACCCTGTCTTCCGTGGCATTCAGTAGTATATTTTACATACATGTTTACATTAAATCAAAGTTAAAACTATTTTAACATGGCATAATCTAAATGGTGCATTAATTTAATCTCTGCCTCAGTCTATACAAAACTAGCTTTAGAAACTCCTTCTTGAATTTGGATGATGATTCTGAAATAAAGACAAACAAAGGGATTTAATTTTGAAAAAAAACCTTGAACATTGTAAGGTTTACTTTAGGCAAGATGATGTGTTGCTAATGTAGCACCTTTTTATTGTCCAGCATTGAACAGCTTCTTTCTGCCCTCCATACCCGACATGGCCTCCACATTCTTACGCCAGTCAGTCACTTCTTCCCTCTGCAAAGATAAAAGATTGTTTGTAATCTACTTTTTAAAGGACAGTTCACCCCAGATTAAAAAAACAAACATACATATTTTTTCTCTTAAATGTAGAACTATTTATCAGTCTAGATTGTTTTGGTTCGAGTTGCCGAGTGTTAGAGATATCAGCCGTAGAGATGTCTGCGTTCTCTCAATGATAATATCCACCGAACTAACCTGCCAACTGTATCATTGCGCAGAAGGAAGAGTGCAACTTCTCGTGGACAAGACGCCTGTGTCAGTGTGAGATGTAAACATAAACAGCGTACTCCTTGGGTGAGCCATAATGTTAGCTAGCTTAGTGGTGCTAGGTGAGCTAGCAGTAGATGCACACTTCCTTCTGTGTGGGGAAGCAGTTGGTGGGTGTAGTTTGGTAGACGGAAAATAGTTCCTAGATGAAACTGCTCACAACAAGGTCTGTGGATTATCTTGAATAACCAGGACATTATTTCTGAAAAGAGACATTGCTGTTGAGTTTTTCAAACCTATCTTTTGGTGCTTTGAGCAACACAAGCCGAGTGCCATCTGGTTCCATTATATTCAAGAGAATACAGACATCTCTACAGCCGATATCTCCAACACTCAGCAACTCACACCAAAACAATCTAGATTTATAAATCTAGATTGTCCCTTTGATGCACTTTCTTATTTTGTGGATGATTGTCTCAGCCCCCAGCTTTACCTTTTCTTCCTCCTTCTTCACTGTCTTCAGGTTGGCCTTGA
This sequence comes from Epinephelus fuscoguttatus, assembly GCF_011397635.1. Classification (NCBI taxonomy): domain Eukaryota; kingdom Metazoa; phylum Chordata; class Actinopteri; order Perciformes; family Serranidae; genus Epinephelus; species Epinephelus fuscoguttatus. Next base: position 31,277,894 of record NC_064755.1, on the reverse strand, counting down.
AATCAGCCTTCATGAGTTTGGAGTTGTCGGTGCATGCGCCCAGCATGTCATCTGTAGTTTTCTTCACCCTCTTTAAGCTGGGCCTCCTCGCCCCCTTCAGCCCAATGATCTTCTGATTCAGTGTCTGGATCTGTGCAACGAACATCACACGTGTCAACATCCTGACAGGTCAGTGAATGTCTGAGATATTATTTGTGAGCTCCTGATTGAGTTTAACTGTACCTCTGTCTCATTTCTGGAAACCTTAACCTCCAGATCATAACGAGCTTCATCTACAACATCAATTTTTTTATGTAGTTCTTTGCAAAGATCCTGTGAAGAGAAAGGAAACAGTCAAGATGATGTAAAATCATACTGATTGAATAGGCATGATTTGCTGTGTCGGTACCTGGAGTTCCTGGACTGACAGACCTGACAACTTCAGAGGAGGGAAGCTCTCGTTCACAACTTTCTCCTTCTCCTGTTTCCTCTGTTCACGTTCAGCCACGAGCATAGAAGCAGCCTTCTTCAGCAGTTTGGACTGTAAGATAGTAAGGCGTCAATAAGCCCTAGATGAAAACTGAGGCATTCTTAGAGTGTGTGGCATACTGTTAAATACTGTTCACATGTGGCCTAAAGGTCTGTGAGACCTACCTTCAAATGCAGCCGGCGTGTTGCTGAATATTTTGGCTTCCTCTGTGTGAAGGATAAGAATACATTGTATATCAAATTGAGTCATTAGTATAGCTTTTTAAATGTGAATGAATCAATTGGCTCGTGAGCCAAAAATACATTGACTTGGGTTTCACGTGGTATGTCCGTATCGTCAGCGATTAAAAGTCTTTGTAGTTGCAAGTTGTGGGCGGAGGGGTCAGTTCAAAGTATGCCCTGGATAGCACTAGGTGAATGTACACCAGACTTACACCAACACTGAAATGGTTCAGTGCTGTCGGTAAATCCGTTATAGTCATCAGATAACATGTCATGTAACTGTGTGTGTGCAGACTTTGTCCCTGCTGCAGAGCTCATGGATTGCCCCAGGAATAAGTCCTAAAACCTAGAGATGAGTTAGCGTTTTAGCACTCCTGCTTTCCTAGTCTTGAAGTCAACAATGTTTTCTGAATAGGTTTGATGCCTGAAATAAGGTCTATGGTTAACACAGGCTTAAGAGATTTTGCTCTACAACATAAAATATGTCAGTAATCACACCACTTACGATTTTTTTTTACATTTATGTGTCTTAAAAAAAGGGGTCGCTAACAAGTGGCTAAATGAGACAACAGAATGTCATCACACCGAACACGCTGAATGGATGTTAGGAATGTTAAGTCATCCGACAGTGGTGTAGCTAATGTATAGATTAGCATTAGCTTTTTACTTCTGGCGATTGCATTTAAGCAAGTGGTGTTCATTTATAATGATCATCTTGCAGAACAAAATGTGTAAGTATCGTAACCTTCGGTTGCTACAGAGCTTATTTTCCGCAATAATTCAAAATCCAATGGAAAAACCCTATAGGTTGTTTGACAAGGGAACCAGGGGGACGCCAACTTCTGCGTCAGCTTACAGAAAACATCATCCCTGGAGCACTCTGTGCTGTCGCTGCAAAGTTACTGTGGGGTGGTACTTTTCTTTCCTTGCCTATGGTTTAAATCAGTGGCCTTTCTCCCTCCCAAATATGATGAGACATTTAACCAATAAGGGTGGAACTTTTTAGGCTAGCTAGAGTTAGCTACCCATATCCTAATAATACCATAAAGTTAGAATATTTTAAGAGAAGGCAGATTAGATTAAAGTAAATTCATTACCACAAAAGATTAATCACTTGACAAAACTGAGTCTGCCTAAGTGTCTCTCCACACAACCATGAAATATGCAGGCTGTGCAACGAAGTGGCAACCACTTGTGCTTCCTGGTGACATGAATGCAATTTAAGGGGAAGTGCGACATCTAGTGGCTAATGTTCTCAATAGCATCTTTAAAGACAAGAAAAGAAATCAACTCACCGGTCTTCATCAACATGTGACAGAAAAGAAGACAGAAGATATAAAGATGTGTTATTATTCGATATACAAATAGCGTATAAAGTTGTGTCTCCATTTGTAAGATAATACTCACCCCTCAGACATGTCTGCAGTTTTCGGTGCCTTTGGAGCAGAAAGAAAGTTTATTGCATGTGTTTTTAACACTTCTCATAGTTTTGCAGACTAGACATAGTACTAATAATCATAATGATTATTTACTTAAGTCTCAGTAGTATTGTCTACAGTTAATGTGACAGATTAATTCATCCAATAAACAGTTTACTAGTTTTTATTGTCCTCAGGGACATTTTAGATACGAGTATTCCCTCAGAACCAGATAATCCTTTCTATTGTTATAATGAGGACCCTGTTACGCAGCTATATTTAGCCACATTGCCACCATGCTACTGCAGCTGTTGTGGCCTTGATGGTGCCAGAGAAAGATTTGGCAGCCAAGAGACAACACCAAACCTGTTGAGTATGTTAGGGTAATTAGAATTAGAAAAATGAATACATTTTAAAACGTTCTCAATCACAGTCTTCCAGGATTGACAACATGGCTTATTTTCTATTTTGGAAGATCTCGTTTTCCACATCTCTTCCCCTGTCTCTTCCTCTCTCTTTCTTTGACCTTCTCTTTGCGGCATTGACGTTTCAAATACAATACTTCCTATTTTTAGTTAATTTAACCACAGCATTATAAACCAATACACAGATATAGGTGAGGTCAATACCTCTGACACGACACAGTAATATATCCAATTTAGATAAAGCCAGCCTGACAGGGTGCGAATGTCAAGGTAACAAGCCAAGCAGCAGGCGGTTTTATGAAGCCCACAGCGTCCCTCCACCCAGGAGGTCGCCAGTTCATACGAGCGAGTCATCATCACTTATCACACCAGCTTTTCGGCCGCATCGAGGGGTCAAGAGTCCTCTTACCAGCCACCGATACTTTGGCAGGCAGTTCAAGCCTCGGGTTACATTTCTTCACTCAGAGGATCAAAAGATCTGTGAGAAACTTGAGGTGTCATAGAAGTCAGAGCTTGAGAGCCACGCTCAAGAAGTTACTTTAAGACCTTGACAAAAGTAGCCACATAGCAGGAATTCCCTCATATAAATACCAGCCACGGTAAATGTATCAAGGGAGTGCTGATAGACCGTCTTCATTACTTCCTACATTAAAGCCAGACTCAGCTTTACCTAAACAAACACATCGCTGTGGAGACTTAAATTGCAGGAGGACAAGAAGTTATTCTTGCGATGTCAGATTAAAGAGCGCCCTTTAATGACTATAATAAATCTGACTGACTTTTATCTTCTTGTGGTAAATAGCGTTGGTTGATTATATGAAACTTACCTTGAAGGTGAGAGGAAATCAGAGAGGGCAGTGACAGTAGTGAGTCAGGAAAACAAAAAGCACTTCATGATTATTAGTCAAAGATTTATGTATTCAAAGTCTCATGTGAATGGCTCGCTAAAATAGACCCCCTGTCCACCTGACAATCGCTGCAGCCACAGCGCAACCCTCTTTAATTTGCCCTCAACCCGTGACCTATTTGTCTCATGTGATTGCAATGCAGAAGGGCACACCTCACACGTCCCTCACCTAACTGACAGCTGACTTATCCGCTCCGCAGATATCAGGCGCCCTGAGCATGTCTGCTTTTTGAGTATGCGTCATGGGGTGTACTGGCAGAGGCTAACATCAATGACTGGTTGTTTTAAAGGTGCCCTTTAAAGTCAGGTTTTAAAGAGTTAATAGGTGCAGGGATGGAAATGCCCTTTGTTTTGCAGGTTTTTGGTCAAAAACCAAAGAACGGGATCAATTAAAGGTACTGCATGTTACCTTGTACATGTATTAATAATTTTTTATTGCCAGTGGGTGACCAGGTTGTAATGTAAGTTTGAAACTGAGGCGTTCCCCGACTTTCTCAGTTGCCTATAACAGCCCGTAGACTGACTCTGTAAAGGTCTAAGGATGATTTTTTGACATTATGCACATTCCCATGCCTTTCCTCTCATTAGATCAACGCTAACAGTGTGCTAACATTACGAAATGGCGTATGTTAACATCAACAGATAACCGGCATACACCACAACAGAGTCCTCACATGATGTGTTTCTCTTGTACACATTTTGCAGTGGAGGTTCGGCGGAGACAGACTTCACTCCCTGTCACAGCTCATATTTAGCCAGAGTAATACCAAGCACCAGGGGTGTGATCCTGGACTTTCCTCTCAACTGCACCGAGTCCCAGCTGGATCAGCAAACTTTTGTTGCTGCAGTTACACGGATTAAACCCCACACTGCTGTTAGCCACTAGCCTACTATGAACCCTGGGGCTGGGATTCAGTTGCTAAAGCGATACACTCTAATGTAGTTGTTAGCAAATACAAAAAAGCTTTATTTTTTTTTTTGTAAGTATTTGTCAACGATTGAAACTTCTCCTATGATGCATCTGAAACTGTCATATAAACAGTTAACCAATGCTTAATAAGACGGTATAACATGACATGATTACACACATAAACAAGTGCTAACAGTGTCTTATAAAACATTAATTACCTGTAAAGAAATGGGTGCAAATCCCAGGCTGTTTAAACTCTATGAAGGCAATTTGTTGTATTTTATTACTAGTATGTTAAATCAGTGATCTTCAAAGTGGGCCCTCAGCAAATAATAATAATAATAATAAATGATAATCATTTATTATTATTATTATTATATTACTATTATTATTATTATTATTGTTGTTATTGTTGGGGCCTGAGCACTATGTGGTGTGATGACCCTATTGAAATACAAGGAATTTTATTACTATTATTACTAGTCCATACCCACTGAGTGCACAGTTGCCCACGTACAGTTTCACATGGTGTGTGTTTGGGATACAGGTCATAGGAAATTGCAGATTAAATAATCAGCTGAACCCATTAAGAAGAGCAATGTATTCAGACAGAGTTTTTGTGAATTTGATAGTACGATTGCTTTACTGAAAGTACAGTAGTACCATTGCCAATAGTGGGATAGTTAGTGGGCTAAAACTGTACATTAGTAGTAGTAGTAAAGTCATTGCCTTATAGAAGCTCAGTTTTAGTAAGTTTTCCAACTTTTGCCAAGAGGGAACTTTAGATATTGGTCCCTAGATTATGTTCACCCAGTTTCATGCAGATCGCTCAAACTTCCTAGGAAGAGATCGATTTTAAGTGTTTTTCAAAAAATTCAAAATGGCAGAAAATCTATATAACCAGAAGTTATGGGTTCTTGATGCAAATTTGTTCCTCATGAGGAGAGGCATCTCTGTGCAAAGTTTCATGTCTCTACGACATACAGGGCATGAGATATGCCCATTCAAAGTTTTCAATTTCAATTGGTTGCTATAGTGCCCCCCTTTGGCCAATTGATGTAATATTGCTTCATTCACATCCTCCCATGACCCTCTACCACTGTGCCAAATTTCACATGGATTGACCAAGTCAGTGAGGAGAAAAACGTGGAACAGACAGACAGAGTTTTCGTCATTATATAGTAAGATAGTGAGATTATGCATTTGTACAAATGATAATTCTTATTACACTAATTAATAAAGGTAAGGAAATATAATAAGAAGTTGGGGTTTTTTGTTCCTGGTGTTTTTTAGTTGGTTTTTTTTTTAATCTTTTGTTGTTTTTTTCTCCTTTTAGTATTTTCAAGGGGCTTTTTGCGAAAGAGGACATTTTGCGAAAGTGGGGCTTCGGCCCTAAGATAATGCTGTTGGGGGGCTTGGCATTGAAAAGTTTGAGGACCCCTGTGTTATATTATGTTAACTTTTTTCCTGGTTCATTTCAGAAATACTTGGTTTGTCCCTCGAGCAGCAATTTTGGGCAAGAACTCTGCATGTTGATGTTATAAACAAAACATTAAAAGCATAAATAAAAAGAAAGAGACACATAAGCACATTTCAGGCATGTAGGAATTTCACCAGTCATGGATGCCTCATCAGTAGGAGTTTTAATTGTCAACAGGTACACATACAAAAACAAAAAAAGTTCTTATATCTGATCACAACTACATTATAGTGTATTATAAACCATTTGAGTTGTTCGTCTACTGCTGATAAATGCTTAGTACTGAACAGATCACATCATGACTAACAGTAGCTCTGGTATATAAAGGTGTATTTTTATGTTTGGATCAAGGTGCCACCATGGTGACTGAATCACAATTCCCATGACACCACTCACCCACAGAGCAGAGATCAAACACAGCCTCTACAGTCTATTCTGGTCAGATTTAAGTGGCACATGTCTGTCTATCTTAGAGTTACGTAAGGTGATACAGAAGCTCAGTGTTCAGAACTAGATGTAGCAACAGGAATTAACACATAACCACAGCCACTTTTTTGTCCTATAGAATATAATCCCTGGTAACCAAGCAGTGAATAGTGGAAGGTTTAGTGGTCGTAATCCTGGGCCCTCATGTGTTGATCCTCTGGACCAGGATGTTCTGGTGTCTGTATATTTAGGTGTTGATGCCTGGGGGGTTATGAGAGGTCAGATGGGATGTTAAAAGGGGGTTTAAGGGGTGTCCCAGTGGCCTATGGACATTTAAGACAATGATTTTGTAATCACGTCTTAGTTTCAAGTCCAACGAGGGACCTTTGTTGCATGTTTGTCTCTCCCCTCATATCCTGTTACCTTTCTACTGATGGCTGACTTATAAAGCTAAAAATACCTACCAAAAGTAGTTTAGACATGTAAACAAATTCTGACTTGGTACATCAACTTTCGCTTTATAATATGACAAATTTCTTGTACAGTATTTTACTGTTTCCAGCCACCCAAATTTTAACTGTGTGAACTGGACATTTCACTCTTATTAATTTGGCCCCTGCTGCCCCCTAGTGACTGTTTGATGTTTTGACATACTGGTTTGCAGTTTGCATCAATCCACAGACCTACAAACAGCAATAAAGAGGAAAACTACCCTCTAGTTCTCACGTAGTTCTGTAGAAAATTGCAGATTAAAAAAGCAGTATCTGCAGCACATGCAACACTCTGCAGAGGAGTGGAAACAAGAAACCACATTTGATAAGAGCATCCTTTCTGCGTATTCAGACGTCAGTGCCTGATAAATATGAAACACTCTGGTTGACATCAGATCACAGTGAACCTCTCTGCATTTGTTCAAACAAAACACTGAACCATCCTCTAACTGGAGTTGATTATTGTTCTCATTTATTCATGCTTTTCAACCTGTGTTGTGGAGCTGCAGCAGAATGATCCATGTTCCCTTGTTTTGTTTTTGTTTGACAGCTGGACTATCAGTGTCGTCTTCTCTTAGGACTCTGGACAAGCGGCTGGACTGCAATCAGCTGGTGAGGATTTAATCTGTTACAAAACAAGCACTCTTATAAAAGCAGACTAATTTGAATTTGAATTTACAGTCGTAGATTCATCAAGTCACTCCTTTCTTCTGTTTTTTTTTTTCAGGGTCTTGACAACTGTAAAATTAGTAAGTATCTTATTTGTCAAGTCAGTAGAATAAAGTTCAAACACTAACTCAGTTTATATACTCAAGCATAGATTTTGTCTCATTCTTAGCACGGTGGAATGATTTGTGCAGGATATGACATTTTAATTTGATATTTATTTGCTCACACACTATCATTGTCATGATACTGGAATGTTTAACTTCAATACAGTACCTTTAAAATGTCAATATTACAGTAGATACCATTTTCGATACCATGAGGAAATTGACATTAGGGGCACACAATTTGTGAAAACTCCTGATGTTATTACTGCTCAGAGAAAGAAGTTAGAGGTTGTCACTTGTTACAAATATCTCGGTATTTGGCTTCCTGTCTTTTAAACCTCAGGTTGATCATCTTAAAAAGCTGAGGCTGAAGTCAGAAACATGCCCTGTTTCTCCTTTGAGGCCAGAAAAGACTGGTTGCTGCTATGTTTTTACTGCTTCTGGATTATGGTGATTTGTTGTACATGTTAGATCCATAGTGTTCCATAGTTCACATTATAACTTATACACCTTTACCAAATGTCAGATAACTGCTCAGACAAACACCCGGTCGCACCCAGACAACATGCTCCTGTTGACCCAGAATGGGGTCCTGAGCATGTGGGAGTCTGGATGGACGAACATGGGCCTGTTCCTGTTTTGAGTGTTACATGGAAAATAAAACCAGATGGTAAGTAATGCTAGGATTATGTATTTTAAAAGTACAGTATTGTTTATTGTAGCTCACATTTTAAAATGCATCAAATGCAAATTGTACACCAACCAGTCTTTCATCAAAGACGTCAGAGAAAAATTCATATAAAATACGCATGATCTTCTATTCACAGGAAGTGTGAAAGCTCTTCGTGGATCAGAGATAAATATTAGGGATGAAAGTACATATCGATGTATGTGTGTGCAGTTTTCTTACAAACTTAACTCAAACCAACAGCAGAATCCAAAAAACGAGCAGGTAAGACTGTAACACACCTGTTTATTTAACTATTGCTGTAACAGTGGTGGACAGTATGGACGTTACAGACTTGTTTTTCTTTATCAGTGGACGTTTTCCTTGAATGGAGTCATAGTGGAGCCTGAGCATACATACAGGGTGTCCGTTATTAATCTGCCAGAACCTGACGTTGGAGACTATGTAATAAGAAAGCAAATTACCATCCCAGGTGAGTTACCACCACATCCCTGGGATTTGCATGTAAAACCAGGGAGCCATTTATTGTAAGTTATATAAGTATTTAAGTTACATATAAGTTATATTGATTATAGTGATAAAGAGAAGAAACAGCGTGATCTCAAACAGCCAATCAACTGATGGAACAGCTGATTAATGGAAGGAAGTCAGCTGATAGATCACATGATTCCTTTCTGTGCAACCAATTGGCAAATCTCATTCAGGGTACCCTATTTAAACTGCTCTGGTCTGCCTACTGTTGTTGCTTCCTCTGCAAGCTGCTTTGCAACCTTCCTCCACCCCAGCTCCTCCTTTTCATGCTGTGTCTGACTTATCTTTGTCATTTCTGTTTGTCACTGATGCTGCTCTGTTCTGTTCCAGGGGGTCTTTGCTGCTGCTCTCCCTGCCTCAGGCTTTACATGTAGGCTCGTGGAAGAGTTTTTCTGTGTAGGCCTAGGAAAGGCAGAGAGGCCCCAGAACAGAGCCATGCTGCCAAATATAATACTGCAAATGGAAATTAAGTTTTCCTTGACTAAAGTGGTCCTGACTGAACTAATCGTCTCTCTTTTTGCATCTGAAGAGCTCCCTCAAATGTTCAGAATGATTACCACAATTCAGTGAGTTATCTGGTACTCGTAAATGCAGTACATAACAAACGTTAAAGCTCTCTAATCATCTTCTTATAATATTTACTCTCATGGCCAGGATGTGGAGACAGAAGAATCCAAAATGCCGTAATATGTCTGGAAAATGGTAAATTTTACATTCTTTACATCTCAAGAGTTTTAACGGTCAACTGTGGGAGATCCAGGACTATGTCGACATTGTGCTCTGCTTGTTTTGATATTTCAGGTAGTCAATGGGATCACCACCTGACCACTGATGTGTCTCTGAATAAGGAACGTAAAACATTTTCCATTTTTGTGGGTTTTGAGGCTGCAGAGTATTCAGAGAGATACAGAGTCTCCCTTCAGAGTCATGGTTTCCATTCCTCAAAGAATGTCTCAAAGGTAATTACACTGAATTTGTCATTTATACGATCAATGATGATGATGATGATGATGATGATGGTAGAATAACTACGCATATGATTCACTGCTTGTTTAGGATGAATTACTATAAAATGCACATGTGATAATGTTGTCATTTCCTTCCTCCACAGGGAAACACAACATCGCTGAATGCGACATTTGAGTTTGGTTCATGGCAGATCTCACAGTGTAAAATGTTATTAACAGTGAGTTCAGTTTTTTATTTAATGTCCCACTCCCAACAGTTGATAAAGTTAACTTACATGTTGAGATATAACATCAAAAGCTTTCCTTGTTTTTAAGATTCAGCCATTTTTTATTCGATGCAAGAATGACTGTCGGCGCCTCAAGAAATCAATCGATTTATGCCCGTGTAAGTATGATTTTTTAAATATAAATATACATATACACTGTGATAGATTTTCAACAACGATATGGTGTGTAGAGTAAATCAGTGGTTCCCAATCTTTTTGGCTTGTGACCCTTTAAAAGGTGCAGTGGGTCGTATTAAGTGGCATCTAGTGGTAGGGATTGCTGATTGCATCCAGCTTAAACTTCAGGGAGGTTCAGGAGGTTCCTAGCAGAAGCTGAATTGTCTGCAGAGGTCTCTTCCTCTCCAAAACCAACAGACCAGGTCATTCACATAGATAAAAACACTGAATAGAGCAGGCCAAGATCCACTTTTGCCACACATTGATTGATTCTGTAGTTGTCCTTCATTGTCACGTAACCATTACGTGATGGCTGACTTCAGACTGCAAAACTAAGGAATACTTCGTACATCTATTTTCAAACAGGTGCGCAGGAGAGGGACGAGAAGAATAAAACTTGTAGACTAGACGGCCACACACTGTCTAACTTGCAAACCTTGATTTCAGACTTTTCAGACTTTGGCCCAATCCCAATACCCCCCCTTGTCCACTACCCCTTAGCCCTTTGGTAGGCTAGGGGTAGGGCCTAGCCATTGCCCACTACCCCTTGGCCCTCGAAATGAAGCAGCAAGAGGTAGGGGTTGAAATCTTTCCCTAGGAATTGGAATACCACTCACTACATCACCCCATCAGTTACGTTCACACATACGTAGCTAGCTATCTAACCAGCTAACATTACGAGGCAGCATAGTTATACTAGCTGGCGTGGTATCGTAATATGAAAAATCTGACAATTTTGCAGAACAGGACAGATGACAGACGCCAGATAGTGCGAGCTAGCTAGCTAACAAACAAGCAACCTGATGACGGTAACGTTAGCTATGTATGAACTTTTTTCCACGTCTCTTGCTCGGTGGTAGCCATGGCGACATTTCACCTGCAAATTAAAAGCACACAGAGAATGAGAGAGAGAGAGAGAGAGAGCAGTGTTTGCAGCCTGCAGCTGAAATACCCCAAGGCTATTCAAGAGAAGGCTGAGACACGGGGTCAAACATGGGGGGATTGCACATGTGCAGTAAAATCTGGTCTGCACTTCCTCAAAGGCTCAGTAGATGGCGTGAGACTGCGGAATAAAGGGGATGTGCATGCATGTCATTTTCACAGCTTATTACTGGACTGTCACTGGTGGCCTGCGTTGTGGGTGAGAATGACAGAGATGCAAGTGGGACAACTTCAGGCAGCTGCCATCCAAAAGTCCAAGGAGACCGCACCAAGCGCACTCCTTGATCGCCTGAGTGGATCCTTCCCCTTTTTCCTAGCGCCCCTGCTGTCACCCTCCAGCATCGCAGCTCAAGTTACACTGCACATGTGCAATCCCCCCATGTTTGACCCCGTGTCTCAGCCTTCTCTTGAATAGCCTTGAAATACCCCAGGAAGTGAAGCACCTAAATCACACCTGTCTTCGATCAGAACTGCCCCACAGCTACTGGCTCATAGTAAGTGAATTCCCTCCACCCACAACACCACTGCACACACAAACCACTCCCAATCAGTGTCACTAGACTACAGTTCAGGTAGGATGAAGGTGCCGATACAGTCAACCCCCCCAGGCTGGGAATCACTGGCATGATAATATTTGAATTCACTTTTTGCATTTGTAGAAGTATTAATCTAATCGTGTGTATTTATTTGTTTTAGATTATCAACCACGGACTTGGGCTATAAAGGCAACCGTGGAGCTGCTCATCATTGGTGTATTTCTTGGTTATTTACTGTGGAGAGCCTTTCATAAAGGTTTGCCTTTCTATAAATACACAGTATTGGATAGAAAACAGTCTGAATTGATAATTAATCAATGGACTTCACCCTCCTCTCAGATCCTGTAAACACAACGTCATCTGCTGCCAAACAACAACCACAAGGTTTTCAAGTGCAAGAGAGAAGAAGAGTTCTCATCATCTACTCCCTTGACCACCATTTATACAAAAACATCATCCTTAAGCTTTGTGCCTTCCTCTCAAACAAATGTGGCACTGAAGTGGTCCTGGATCTGCTGGACTCTACAAGACTGGGAGTTTTGGGAAGCATCCAGTGGTTGGACTGGCACAGAGAACAAATGGAAAGCTCTTCAGATAAGATACTAATCCTGTGCTCACGGGGAGTACAAGCTAAATGGAGAGCCATGTGTGGTGACAAACAGGTTTTTCTAAGAGAGGACGCCCGCTCATCTGTAGGCGACATGCTCAGTCCAGCCCTCAGCCTCGTGGTCCCCCATTTTATTCGATCGACGTCGTTTGAGAAATACATTGTGGCTTACTTTGATGATGTTTGTTCTGAAGAAGATGTTCCTTCACCTTTCAACATCACTGTACGATACAAGCTGATGAAACAGTTTGAGGAGCTCTTTTTCCGAATCCTGGACACTGAGAAACACGAACCCGGCAGAGTGAATCACATTAAAGGGTTTTCAGAGGACGAGTATTGTCACTGTCCCTCAGGTAGAGCCCTGCGGGACGCCATAGAGGCTTTTCAGGCATACCAGCTGGAGCATCCACAGTGGTTTGAAGATGAATTACTGGAAAGCTCAGAGTTGAAGGCTGAAGAAAAGTCAGCTGAAATCTGTGACAATACAAAAACAACCACAAACCTTACTGCGTATCGTGGACCTGCCTCAACCATATTCACCAGTCACGTAACAACACAAGAAAATGATTACACAGCAGATAGAATAGGACAGAACGTGGCTGAAGAGTTTCAAATGTGCATGACGGCTGAGGTCACCCCCTTTAATGCTGAGAACATGCAGCAAGTTTGATGTAATTGCATTTTTAGACATCTGTGAAGATCTTCATTTTTATGAAACTGTCAAAAGCCGATGTGATTCATGCTCCACAATCTAAGACAAATCTGCTGACAGAAATCATTAGTGGATACAAGCAGATATTAAAATCATATTGGAACAAGTCATCAGCTGATATGTGGCCTATGGATGTAGAAGACTCGGATAAATCTGTGTAGCGTCTCTAACCAGTTACCAGATTTCAATGTGAACTTAAAAAAACAGAAATATGTGGACGTTTTGAACACATTTGTTGTTTCTTTAATAGTTTTTATTTTATCTTCCATGTATCAACTAGTCTTAATATCAGTTCTGCAGTATTTTTGCATGTTGCATTAATGTTAAATATCCATTCACTCAGGAGACACATTCTTAATATACCACTCCCAACCTGAGGGTCCTGACCCCCCAAATATTCTTGATTTTAAGGAGTGTACTGTAAAGCCCAGTTCAGACCAAATATTTGTGACTAGATGAGTTGAAACAGGCAGCTACTTGCAATGTGCCATTCTGCACTGTTCTAAAAATCTGCAGGTTCACACCAGTGCAACTAGAAGAGACAGTGTATTGTCTCTATGCAACAACTCAATGTACTGTCGCTCCGTTGTTCAGCTTTTCAGGCTTATTTTGTGGCTGAATATAATTTGTAGCTTCTTAAAATATGAATGAGGATAGTGATAGTGAGATTCTGGCTACAGCTGCATTTGTAGTAGTGATGAAACAGCGAAAAACAAACAAAACAAGCATCAGATGGCCTGTATTCATAATAGATATGCCACAATAATATAAGTAAGCAGCGCCAATTAATAAGTCAATGAGAAAGTTTGTGTGGGGGGGCATGAGCACATACAGCGAGCAGCACCCCAACGTCCGACACCGGAGCACCTGCCACAGCAAGCGAACACGCTGTCTACTGTCATTTTGACTTGACCAGCAGACTTCACTACAAGCTGACTGGCTGTAGAAACAGGTGAAGTCCTAAACATTCTAAAAACCAGCCACCGGCAGTTATACCAGCTGAGTTGCAGATGACATAATCCGCTGGCTTGAGTTGAGCTCAGAGCAGCCAGTTCACACCGCTGCAACTTTTCTCTGCAACGTTCTAAAACGGTTTTGTTGGGAATCATTGGTCTAAACTGGGCTTAAAAAAAACTTTTTGAGAAAATAAACAGTAGCCCTATATCTCTTATTTAAGATATAAACTTAAAATAATCTTAATATGGATAAGGGAACAGTGAAGACCTGAACACAAGCTATATTCACAGAGCTTTCACCCTCTGCTCAATCTGGAAATCCATCGGTTAAAAAAAAAAAAAAGGATTTTTTTTTCCTTCCTTTACTCTACAATGTAAATTGCAGAATCTGTCTTGATAGATCACCCTCTGTGAAAACAACCAAAGAGTTGATGGGACAATGGTCAAGCTTCAGTGAGAAGAAAGCAGCCTAGTAAGTATGTAAAAAATTAAAGGTCCAAATAATATCAAGGAAACTCATCTCTGATGTAATATTCACAGGAAGTGATCTGCTCAAAATTCATCCAAAATTGCTAATTTTAATAAAATTTCCTGCAGTTATTACATTTCCTATTTGGGTTTATTGTACAATTTATCAGTTGCTCTGTGCTGTCACTCAGTCAGGGGTCATCAGTTAACTCAATATTAGACAAGGGGTCCCTTTAGTGAAAAGGTTGGGAATCACTGGTTCAGGTAGATCTGTGGTTGATGCTTTCAGGCTGTGTAAACACAGTGTGGGTCAAAGTTCAATCTTCTGGGCAAAGTTTCTAGCATTTTTGTTGCAGTGGAGAAGGTAAGCACTAACGCCTGTTTGTGGGACACTGTGTTTTCTTTACAATGAGCTGACTGAATCTCAAAGCGTGGATTAGTTGATATTTCTACCACAGGTAAATGGTCTCCCTCCGACTGCTCAGCACATGTTTTTCTAGAAATGAGTGATTTAGCTTTTCAGAATTGTAATTTAAAGTTTGTTGATGTGTCTGTGATCCTCTTAGAGTCTTTGATGAGATATTAGATTAAAGACTGGCACAAAATCAGTCATCAAATCTTGACTAAAATGTTTTCAGAAAAGCGCTGCACTTGGTTTGAGTGATTTGAGCACAGAAAGAGGAGCACTCAGCAGGTTCCATTTATGCAGAGAAGTTTTATTATTTTTTAAAGCAGGTTTCTTATTAGTTTTTTGGTTGCCTGTGTGTGTGTGTGTGTGTGTGTGTGTGTGTGTGTGTGTGTGTGTGTGTGTGTGTGTTTTCAGCTCTGTAAAGAGCGAAGTAATTAGCATTAAACCAAAAAATCTCAACAAATGTATTGTGCCATAATAAGGTAAATCAAAGTTCTAAAGATGGAAATTGACTTACAGGACACAGAACTTCTCATTAAGTGAAAGTAATTACATCTGAAGGAGGCGGTTCCTTTTTTAAGCAGGTGTGTTTGATTTATCCTCCCTGCCACAGGAGACATCATGTGAGTCACTTATGTGCACAAATGCAGTGAAGTGGTGGGGGAAAAAAGACAACAAACAGTCCCCAGCTCTGGAATTTGGGTGCTAGTTTCTAAATGTGGCCCCAAAAGAGGGGGAAGGGCAGTGGGAATTTGTCCCAACTAACTGGAGCAAAGAAAATCCTCACAATGGCTGAATTGGACTTGAGCCTTGTAGTGACAGAGAACACACTGCAGGGTGTGATGCAACTGGGGAGCCTGTTGGATTTTGTTCTTCAGAGGCAGAGGTAATGTTGTTCAGGTTTGATTTTGACAGGGTCTTTGTGTGGGAAGACTGGTCTACAAAATTTAAGTTAGATGCACTGTATATATAGGAAATGTTTCTGAGGCTACAGGGGGGGAATTTAGGAATGAAACCAAGTCCCTATAGTAGTGTGTGGAGGTGTTTCTATCTGCAGAGACTCTGCTCTCCGCCTGTATTTTCTTATTTTCCTCTTATTGTCTGTGTTTGGAATATTTATGGGCGGTCAGGTCATGAGGTCAGGGCTTTGAACAAGGTAGTGACCAGTGCCGAAAGAAGACCACAGCCTTTGGTAAGCTGGGCTGCAGCAGTTATAGAGACTTGAATGGCTCATGTTGGCAGAAGAGAATTTGCTGACGTGTTAAAACCTTTTCATGTTTTCAGGGTTTTCCTTAAAGTCTGGGCAGAATGAGGATGCTGAAGAGAGCGTCTGCACTCATCCTGAGGAGAGGAATCACAACCTATCAGAGCAGACTGGTCAAAAGTGGTAAATGCATCCTCTCATTAGAACTCTAATATTTATAAGTATAATGTGCACACAGTTCATAACAGATAGTAGTAATGATGATCTATGGCTGTAAGTGTCACCTCCTCTTTTAGACAGCCTCTTCAGAGTTCATCCATCTGTATCTCAGGCACTGGCAGAAAACAAACCAGTGGTTGCACTTGAGAGCACCATAATCACACATGGCATGCCTTATCCACACAACTTGAGGTACCCTTCTAAAAGTGTTGGTAAATTCTGATACCAGCAGCTGGGAGTTTTTTTAATCATTGATAATGAAATCCATTAATGCAGCACGGCGAAGGAGGTGGAGGCCATCGTGCGAGCTGAAGGAGCCACTCCAGCCACCGTCGGAGTGATCGATGGTGAAGTGCATGTTGGTTTATCCTCAGAGGAGCTCGACCACCTCGCCCGCTCCAAGAGCTCCCTGAAGGTGTCCCATCGTGATCTGCCCTACGTCATCAGCAAAGTGAGACCGCAACACACTTGACTCGAAGGCCAACCTGGTGCCATCCACTGTGATTACCTGAGTCTGTCACTTATGGTGGTGTTTGGTTTGCTGTCGTGTGTTCTTCTCTTAGGGGCTCTCTGGGGGAACGACAGTGTCAGCCACTATGATTGCAGCACGCCGAGCTGGCATCCCTGTGTTTGTCACAGGAGGCATCGGAGGAGTTCACAGAGACGGAGAGAACAGTAAGAAGACTTATAAACAGCTGACACAAACTGACACCAACTTATTACTCTTAACGAACCATGAAAACAGACTCACTCACTGACTCACTGGTTTTGGCCTCCTTTCACATGGACCATGAACAGTCCTGTCATCAGGTCAATCTGGATATTTTGACAAAGACTATGAACAGAGATGAGGGTGCAAATGTGGTCCAGATTTGATACGAAGGCTTGGTGACAGGACAGTTCACTCTGAGTAAGGCCTCCATTTGTGAGGACACCAAAACTGTCAGGAAGAATAAGTTCATATCACCAGTTAGTCATCAATGAGTAACCAGTGATTATTCCTCCAGCTCTGGACATCAGTGCAGATCTGACAGAGCTCGGCAGGACTCCCATCGCAGTCATCTCTGCTGGTGTAAAGTCTATTCTGGACATCGGTCGCACCCTGGAGTTCCTTGTAAGCATACTCAGATAATCTTGTGCCTGTACAATGAAACTGACACTGTGTTTCCCAATTTGAGTGTGTACTTTAGTTATCCAGATATTTATTAGCAGTCTTTTCCATTTCTTATTGGCTTGTAGTGACTTTTGAGATTTTACATAGATGGGGATGCTTATATCATGACTTCAAGACTTAGATGTAGGGCACTAGCATTAGCATTGTTGCCTCACAGCAAGAGGGTTCCTGGTTCGAACCTCGGGGTGGTTCTTCTGTGCAGAGTTTGCAAGTTCTTTCTGTGTCATCGTGAGTTTTCTCCAGGTACTCCCACTTCCTCCCACAGTCCAATGACATGCAGGTTAATTGGTGACTCTAAATTGGCTGTAGGTGTGAATGTGAATGTGAATGGTTGTCTGTCTCTATGTGTCAGATAGTCTGGAAACATGTCCAGCAGGGACCCCGCCTCTCGCCCAGTGTCAGCTGGGATAGGCTCCAGCCCCCCTGCGACCCCTAACAGGATAGGTGGTTACAGAAAATTAATGAATAGGGCACAAGTGCGAGGTAGGGTGATGCGTAAAACAGACCAGCACTGTGTCATTGCCAAGGCGACGTCCCATCAGCAGAGAAACCGGAGAATGCTGAAAAGCTGTTGTGTAGTGGGTTCACCAAGGCTTTCACACTGAGATTTGGGGCACATGAGATACTGAATATTCACTGTCAGTGAGGTAAATCTCTAAATGGTGCTGGTGACAGTTACTACTGATGAATAGCTGACGTCAGCTTGAGTGGGAGGCTGCAGTACAGTCAGAGTAGAGCAGCATCAGACTGTTCTCTCCAAATAAATCACAGCCTTTAGATCAAACAGTTGGTTATGAAGTGGTTGATTATTGACAGACAACACCTAAAATGATGATACCTGCTGATTCAGTCTAATATTGGGCTACTATGTTGAGTGACTGATCCACTCAGATGGAGGAAGACTGATGGGATGGTGATCAGGCTTCATTTATTTCAGTATCATGTACAGTCAGGCTCAGGCAAAGTCTCAAAACAAATGTGTGTTCAATGATAAATAAATCCATACAGACTTGTAAGAAAAATTGTAATCCAAACACACGTCAGATCTCATTGACATCTATAGGATTTGTGGTTACCTATCCCCAGAAAGGGGCGTGGCCTTGACATTTTGAGAGGTACCTGTATATGCCGGTCTGGTGAGATGTATAGATTGGAACATGCATCAGTTAGTAGTGGGAACATATAGTGAGCGGGTAAAGTTAGCAAGTGCAATAATGTATGGCTGTATCGCTATACAAGTCGACCCATCATTTTAAACTACTTAAATAAAGTCATCAAAATGGGGTAAAATATTACAGAAAAATTATGGTAAAGTTTTGAAAATTCATTGGTAAAAATGTGTGGGATCTTTTCTGAATAGAAGAAAATGTTTTGTCAGGAAAAATTGGATGAATTAATCAATTAAAACACGCATACAGATGTTGGGCAGAGCTGTGTTTAAAGTGGACTCTGGAGACTGTGATGTATTTCTTTTCTTTATATTTGTATCTCTTATTAGGAGACACAGGGTGTCTGTGTGGCCACTTATGGAGGGTCGAGGAATTTTCCAGCCTTCTTCTCTCCACAAAGCGGTTTCAGTTCTCCATACCAAGTCTGCAACCCTGAGGAGGCAGCAAAACTCATCGGTACGTCAACATTTCGTATCTTTGCTGTTAACACACAGGTGTAAAGATTCAACACTTAAACACTTTATGAATGTGATTTTTTTTTTTCATTGTTCAGTGAGCACTCTGTCACTGGGTCTCCAAAGTGGTGTCCTGTTAGCGGTGCCCATCCCAGAGGAGCATGCAGCAGCAGGCCAGATGATTGAGGAAGCCATACAGGCTGCAGTAACGGAGGCAAGGTACAGAGAGTCTCTGCAGCTTTTAATGTGCTGTCCTGTTAATTACTCAGCACTGGAGATACTGGTTCAGTAACATCGCAGGAAGATTTCTGTCTTTGATCTCTTTTAGGCTTTTCACACTGCATTCTCTTCGTTCAGCCTTTAGCTAACTTCGCCCCTTTTCACACATACATTCTTAACCCAGCATTAACCTAAGCCCAGGGCTGTACATTTCAGACTGCACTTCTACTAGCCCTGGGTTAAATGTCAGTTTGAACACCTAACTCACCTTAACATTCTCAAATTATATTGTTTACTTCGCCCTGTTTATTAATGGCAACTTTTAGCCCAGAGTTAAGTCCATTTTCAGGAGATAGCCTTGCAGACTCAAGGCTAACCTTGCTCAAGAGCAGGGTCAACAAGCCTTAGGCTAAAGTTTGGGTTAGCCCACTTTGAATATGTCAGGATTTTCCATCCACATATCCAGGGCCAGGTCGCAGGGGCAGCAGGCTGAGCAAGGCACAACCAGGTGTCCCTCTCCCCAGCAACACTTTCCAGCTCCTCCTGGGGGATCCTAAGGCACCCAGGAGGCATCCTGATCAGATGCCCAAACCACCTCAAACAAACAGGATTGTGCTAGTGTAGCCTGGCCTACTTATGGTCGTATGGTCGACGCTTATCTCTGCTAGAAAAATGATCTCTTTCTGTTCTCTTTTTCATTTACTCAGTGATAAAGGTGTAACAGGAAGAGATGTGACACCATTCATTCTTCAGAAGGTCAGTGAGCTGACTGCAGGAAAGTCCCTTCAGGCCAGTATCCTTTGAAAGTGTGAATCATTGAAGTCAAGAAAACATGATCATATCAAATTCTTTGGAAAGGGAAAACCACAGAGACTGATAAAGTTGTTTCCTTATAGGGCAGACAATGTCACAGTGCAGTGTATTACAACTAAAATATCCTTAACCTGTGATGTTCCGAGACATTGCTCTAATTCATAACAATGCTAAAGTTGGCAGTCAGATAGCCTGCGCACTGTCAAAACAAACGACCGAGAGAAAGACTCGTCGTCATGGACAACACTCATCAGACTCAGAGTCAGATATTGTGAGTATAAACACATATAAGGGACTTGTTTAGTTACATACTGGCACAATACAGAACCCACAGTGCTGTTCTTTTACAGGTCGTCATAGGAGGAATAAATGTTGATTTTATTGCAAAAGGAAGAACCAAAACACTTCATGTAAGTATAGTTTAAAACATATTTATCCACACTACTACAGATCATATAAGGTCATATTATGTAGGTTGCTTCTAAGAAAACTTGTCATCTCTTTCAGTTTGGACAGACAAACCCAGGAAGTGTCTGTCAATCGTTTGGTGGTGTAGGACGGAACATCGCTGGTGTGTTTTTATCTGATTATGTATGTGCATGTTTGCATGAGTACTTCTAATCTGATTGTCTCATACTTCTTTGGTGCTTTTCCTTCCAGACTCTCTGAGTCGATTAGGCCATAAACCCCTGTTCATCTCAGCTACAGGAGCTGATTCTCACAGTGAAGCAGTGTTAAAGTATTGTGAACATATGGTATGTGAACATTAACAGCTGTTTACTACATAAGCATGATTATAATCCCTTTTATTTGAATATGTAAATGTTAAGTTCTTGCCTTTTTTTCTTATTTCTGTAAGAACACAAGTGGTGTGGCCCGACTAGAAGAGCAGCGCACAGCAACTTACTGTGCCGTTATCACTGAGAGTGGAGAGCTGGGTCTTGGACTGGGAGATATGGATGTTCATCAGCAGATCACAGAGCAGTATGTGAGTAAGACTGATGGAGTTATTAATTTTAAGCAAAATTAGCCCACAATTTGTAACTAGCTGTAATCCTTTAAATTTCCATCACATCAAACCCAAATCTTGCAACTATTTATGGTTGGCATTTGTTCTGTTATAGCCAATGAATATATGTTTACACTTATTTCTTATCTCTCAGTATAGTAACTTGCAATGCCACCATTCCCATGCTGGAATGGACAGGAAACCACAAATGAATGTATGGGAGGGAATTTTAAAGATAAGAGCTGCTGCATGCAGACGTCACAGATAATTTGTGGGCATGCTCATATGTATAATGACGTAATGCCTTATGATGATCACGTTCCAGGGGGATCATGCTTTTAGTGTTTTAGCTCCAATGATGTCCAACCCAAAAACATTTTTAAAGTAAAAATACCAAACATTTTCCAGGTGCAGTTCTTAAATGTCAATTTTTCCATTTTTCTTTCACTTCCAAAGATAGTAAACTGGATGTCTCTGGGATTTGCACTGTTGGGCTGACAAAACAAGATATTTGCAGATGACAATTGGGGCTTTTTAATAGTGGGAAATTTTGAAATTTTATAAACCAGAAATGATTAAACAAGAATTAAAAGCCTCAGATTATTTGATAACCAGTATTTATTAGTTGCAGCCCTAATTTATGTCATATTTACCAGACCTAACAACATTGAGATGGCTGTATTGTTTTCACCTTGTAAGTCTGTGTGTGTGTGTGTCTCGCCATGCCAAAATATGGTCCTGATGACACCTATTGTGGCGGGAACCACCACAGAAGCTGTGTCTGTCTGTGGACAGATTTTTGTCAAAGTGATAATTTTGCAACTGTGCAAGATGCAGTCATGAAATTTTAGGTGTGTAGTTGAGACCAAAATGAAGGCCGAGTGTGGTCCACACAAGGGGGGCGGAAGTACGGAGGGGGCCCCTAGCCCCTGACTTTACGCCCCTGGTTACGACACTTTACAAGTGTGTAGATGAGATCACAGTGAAGGCTGAGTTTGAAGATGGGTGTGGTCTAAACAACTGGAAGAAGGGGGATAGGAAGTAGGAAAGGGATTATTGGCCTCCCAACTTTGCACCCCGAGGTCGCGGATCACTGTATTGCAGCTAAAATGGTCCCATAGCATAACAGTCTTTAGTATTTTTCTATATTTGAGCATCCCCTGACATCCTTGTTGCTCTTCTTGTTTTGACAGGTGCTATGAAAATAAAGTTTACTCACTATCCCCTCCCATATTCTGTCTTTGAATATGTTTTAATAGGTGTCACGGTTTGAGAAGCAGCTATCATCAGCCACTCTTGTATGTCTCGACGGAAACATCCCCATCTCCACCATCAACTATGTTTGCTCCATTGCCAGAAAACACAACATCAATGGTAAACATGGGAGATGGTCACTATATGATATTAAATGTTCATGGTCATGAGCTTTCATTCATTTTAATACAGTATAATCAATGTGTGTCACAGTTTGGTATGAGCCAACAGATTCAGATAAGGCTTGTAAGCCTTTCCTGTCAGACGCCTGGAAGTCTCTGTCGTATTCATCTCCAAACCTGGCAGAGTTGTGCACCATGAACAAAACACTGGGCATCCCAACACCTGAAGGTAAACTGTATTACTTAACGGGTGTTTATTAGTTAACCCCCTTTTTTTTTTTACTTCCTCGTGCTCTCAAACATGTTCTGATGTACATTTGTTGCTGTTGTGGTTCCTGTGAAAAATGCAAATAGTGTGACTGAGGATGTGGTTTTGTCTTGTGGGGTGGTAGTGCTGCCGAACTCTCTGGAGGAGGTGCTGAGTGTTGCTGTGGCTCTCTCACGCCCCCTACTGGAGCATCTCCACTGTCTGGTGGTGACTCTGGGAGCGAGTGGAGTGCTGCTGTGCGGAGAGCATGATGCAGGCTCGGTCAACCTGCAGCCAAGAAAACAGAAGAGGGTAAGGCCAACTTATATTCAAGCTGATTGTGATGATGATGACAACAGTGAAAGTGAAGATGGTTACTGCGCTGTGTGTTTGCAGAGGAGGAAGCTCTGTGCTGTTCACTACCCAGCACTGACTGTGACAGCAGAGGAGACAATGAATGTGTCAGGAGCCGGAGATAGGTGCTAAAAATTTACTTGACCTACTTTCTCTTCCCTTTTCTTATTTTAATTCCAAACGGCTTCAGTTTTGTCCACTTTTCATTTCCCATGACCTCTTTCTCTTCCTGTCCCTGTCACACTTTCTCTCATTGTGACACAACAACATTCAAGCAAAAAGAAACTCATCCCCACTCTGTCTGCTCTCTGTTTGCAGTCTCGCAGGTGCTTTAATAACTGGTATCCTTCAGCGGCGAGACACAGACAGCTGTGTTCGGATGGGGCTCCTGGCTGCACGGCTGTCGTTGGCATCACCGCACCCCATCGCCCCCACGCTCACCTTAGACTCTGTGGATCCCAACAAAGCCCAGACTCAGTGCTGGCCCAAACCCAGCTTCATGTGGATAGATTAATTATATTTTCCCAAAAAAATGTTGAGGCATTACTGAAGAAATTTGTGAAGATTGGGTCTATCGTGCCTTAGTCTGTTTGTCATTTTTAGCCTTAAAGAGGAACACCACCTACATTAAGAACTCTGATATGTTATTTCTGTAGTCTAGGGAAGTTCAGTCAATATTTGTGAACATGAGAAGTAAGTCTCAAACTTGTGGTGTCATAGGGTATTAAGTCCGGAGCTGCTCAATAGACAATGAATAGGAGTCTGATTTTATGGACCCACAGAATGTTTTGGGGTTTTTTTTATATCCAAATTAGCTTTATTCTGTTGCGGTGATCTCAGCTCTGACACAGAAAAAGTACACATATACTCAGAACATCCCAGTGGGTGCTGTCAGTGTCATCTAAAACATCTTTACCAATTCATTGTTTAAGGAGCAGCTCCAGACTTTATACCCTATGACATCACTAATTTGAGTTTACTCTATTACTCTAGTTTTTGGATTTGGGAGACAGTTGTTCATGTTTACTAATATTTTTGGACTGTCTTAGACCATAGGAATAACATGTCCGAATTTTGAAAATGGGTGTTGTTCTCCTTTAAAATATGTGATTGGATTCTTGAGAAATCAGAATGTAAGATAGTAACTTGAGTAAATGAATGTAAGAAGATGACACGTTTTACTAAAATCATTGAATCTAAATTGTTTTTAATGTTTCATGTTGTTCTTCTATTCTTCAAAATCAAATAAATAAACCTATTTTTCCTAAACTTTGTTTGAATTCATGATTATAAATACTTTTATAACCATTATAACAATGTATTCTGGTGTTTTTATTCCTCTAGTTTATTTTATACTTTTATTTTATCTTTATTTTTTGTTATTTTATCTTTGATTATTATTTATTGTTTTTTTTTTATCTATTTCATTTATATTTTTATCTCATTTTATCTTCATCTTATTTTACCTTTACTGCTGCCTGTGCTTTTATTGCTGAGCTGACCCGTTCTCTTGTCTAATGCATTTCATTGGATGGTTGACCCTGTGTTAAAATACAAATGACTAACAAAGTAAAACTGAAACGAAACTGAAACGAAACTATATGGGAGAAATAAAATATTTAGTATTGTCGAACTTCCTCTTCAACAACACCACCAAGAGGTTGTCACTTGATATTGTTCGTTTTAGCGGCAGAAAGATATTTAGGGACTTTTATTTTTTTTTTTTAATCTATTTAATTTTTACTTTTATCCTATTTCAATTCTTTTTTTAATCTAATTTTATCTTTATTTTTTCTTATTTTATCTTTGTTTTTTATTTATTTTATATTTTTTAAATCTCATTTTATTTTTATTTTTAGCTATTTTATCTTTATTTATTTTTATCTCTGTTATCTTTATTTTATTTTATCTTATTTATATTTTTAGATTTTATCTTTAGATTTTATCTTATTTTATCTTTATTTTTAGCTATCTTAAATTTATTTTTAGCTATTAAATCTTTACTTTTATTGCATCTGTGTAAACTTACAAAACTGATACAGTAAAAAATTGAAAGTTGAAACTTCTCACGTATGCAAAAACGTAGCAGAACTACAGTGGCCAAAGCAACAATGCGAATGACCCCATCTGGAACGAGCTTCGGTTTGTACGTTCTGGACTACTGTAGAAAAATAATGGCTAGCTCTGTGGAAAAGGATCTGCCATGGATGTATAAAGACAACTGGATACAGTGTTGGAGGCGGGCCCCATTTATTCGAATAAAAGTTGCTCATTGAAACATGACGCAAAACTGCTGCATATTAAATTACCAGAATGATCAGCACTGTTTCCACATTGTGTGACCCACAGAGTAGGCGCACTAGAGACCTCCAGCGGCCGAAAACGTCTTAGTTAAGCACTCTGCTAACTTGAAAGGGTATGAAATGATTTGATCTTGCAGCACATCCAGACTTTCCAAATGCTATTGGATAAAATGGATCAAATCCTGATGGTGAAGTGAGTCATTTTGAGGGGGTTTGATTTTCAGTTATCTCTTTCGGAATGTTATCCAGTGGGAAAATGTCTCTTGGGGCCATTGGACATCACATGAAGG
Source organism: Epinephelus fuscoguttatus (assembly GCF_011397635.1). Taxonomy (NCBI): domain Eukaryota; kingdom Metazoa; phylum Chordata; class Actinopteri; order Perciformes; family Serranidae; genus Epinephelus; species Epinephelus fuscoguttatus. The sequence continues at coordinate 31,252,282 of NC_064755.1, read as the reverse complement.
TGTAATTACACTGTTTGGCCACAACAATAATTGGCTACAAAGCCTTGTGCACGTCCTAGCAGCCGAGGACTTGCTCCATATGTGGATATAAATGGCTCATCAGCTCAGGTAACAAAAACACAACAGTTCTTAGTTTCAGGTGATTATACACTAGTTAAAACATAGTTATGAATAGTTACATTTATGCCAATAGATTCCCCAAAATCTTACTCACTGGACCTTTAATGCCAGAGGTGGAGGAAGTACGCAGGTCCTTTTCTAATGTAAAATACTCCTAGTAAAAAAAAGAGAGAGAGAGAGAGAGAAAAAGTGATGAACATGTGTTGAAAATTTTATAATGTTGCTGCTGGTCAAGCTGGAGCTCATTTTAACTACTTATTGTACTGTTGTGTAGTTTAACTACTAACAAAACTTTGCATTTTGTAACTTTTTAATAACTGAGTTAGTGACTAATAACTAAAGCTCTTAATGAATACATTAGCTAGAGTTAAAAAAAAAAAAAAAAGATACACTACTTCCCTCTTAAATGCTGTGGAGCTGAACTAATATAGAAAATAAATTGGCAAATGTCTGTACAGTTAATGATGTGTCCCTTCCGATTTTAAGTCGTCGAAACTTCATTTCCCACGAAGCATTCGTCCATCTGCGCAGACTCAGTCGCACTGAACACTTGCCCCACTCCCTCCTCCCTACTTTAATGCTAGCTAAGATGGTGGTTTGAGCGTAAATTGTCTCCACAATACCAAGAAAAGAAAGGGGCAAAACATCTTTGTAGCCTTTTAATCACAACAGAACAACACAACTACGGTTATCTTAAGTGACCGGCTATAGAAATTTTGACATTTCAGACACATTGGCTCGCAGTCCCCGCCCAATTTGGTGTGACTCCCTTGGAGAGGAATCCTAAGCTAAATACGGACAGGGTAAGTAACGCTAACGTTAGCAGAGCTGCTAGTCGGGCTAGCCAGCTTCCATTCTCCCTTTATAAATAAAGGACAGCTGTGTCTGTCACGATTTTACAGACTGACACCAGAGTATTTTGGAGCTCATTGGATCACTGACCAGGTAATCTTAGTGTCGTGAGAGCAATGTCAGTTGTTTATAGTGCCAACAACTTGCTCCCAGTCCAGCGTTAGCTTGTGTAGGCCGCGTCGTTAGCTTGTCTCCAAGCCCCGTACATTTTGATGATAATGTAGCATGCTAGCTACGCCGATGCTAGCGGTTAGCATAAAGCAAGCTGTCAGTTAATATGTAGGAGAAGGCGTACCGTGGTGTCATACGTATTTTAAAACGGTTAATGGCAGGCATATCAAGTCAATATTCACCCCTGTGTGTTTTAGTTTTGTGATTGGCTTTACTATTGCTCCTAGATACTTGATACTAGTCAGACCGGCTTCTTTTACCAATTCGCGGCTAATGTTAGCTTAGCCTAACGTTAGTCGAATAACATCTGTCATAATGTACGATCCAGAAGACAGAGCAGCTAAAGTTACCAGCCTGGCTAACTAACCATGTATTCCAGCTTCATACACGACTTTACCATTCAGCTGATATGTTGGAGCGAAGCAGCAAAACTGTGACACCCCTGTACATGTACATTTACCATCAAAATGCTGCCAAGAATATGAAACGTTGGCGTTTCTCTGTTATCGTGTTATTCAAGTTTACACTGTCATGTATTATCAATCTGTGTTTGTCATGAGCTCGCCTGCTGGCAGCAGTGTTGTCACGTAGAAACCAGGCTGGTGTCTTACTGCTAACATCATAAAGTTTCATTTGTATGTCAGTCCACTTCGTTGCGTTTCCCTCTAACGTCCATCATGACGATGTGTCTGCTGCTGTCATCCACTGTCAGATACCACAACATCCGCATTATCAAGTTAATGTGATGACAGCTGTTTTTGACGTGTTTTCCAAGATGCTCAGTGAGTTGTCTTTAATTAGGCACATCTGTGATACAGTGTAATACAGTCCTGCAATAACTCAAGCCTTTATGGAGGTTATAATGGTTCCTTTCTATTGAAACTGTTCCAGAGAGGTGTTGATTTGACTTCATGATCATTTTTGGAGGCTGTAGTTTGTGACCTGTTGCAGTTTCCCAAAGCCCAAGGTGACTTCTTCAGATTTCATGTTTTGTTTGAGAATTTGAAAGATATTCAGTTTAATATCAAACAGGACCAAATATTCACATTTAGGAATGTCATTTTTTGGTTTAAAATGACTCATAAATTGATTGTCAACATACTCTCTGTTGATCATCCCATTGTTTCACCTCTGAAATGTATTGACAGCAATTTACAATATTTATTCTACCCTCAGTGGTCTAAATGTAGCACCCACACCATTACAAACATCTCTGCCTACAGCTAGAGCTGGGTATTGATACCTTTCATCTATCAACCGAAATAACCCAGTACCAAGGAGTTTCGAAGCATCTCCAGTCAAATAGTACCTGCGCTCAATCCTTTCTGTATGCAGATCTGGAAATAATGACTATTTGCACAGTATGGTTTTGCTTGCAGTTAATCACCGCAAGCGTTTTAATGGGATGTATAATTGGCCCACTACTGCAGCAGCCATGACCCATACTTTCTGTTGTGTAATGAAATTGAGCGCTGTGTATTGACAGAGTTGGCAGTTAAGCGTGTTGAGATGCCATTTAAACGTTAAAAAGTATGTCTCATCTTCACGCCTGTGTTGTCTGAAGGCAAACTGAATGCTTCCAATCAAATGAAGTATGCAGTCAAAAAAAAGTACTCTATTGGTGTCACTTTAAGGGTACCACTATTTTTAAAGAATGCCCAGCCCTACCTATAGCACAGTGCAGTTCACCAGCATCACAAACTACAGCCTCCAGAGGGACCATACATTTGAATCAAGACCTCCCTGAAGACTCTCATCAAAGAACTAAACATTAAATCCATCATTAATGTAAGATGCATTGCATTAGACTGCAGTAGGTTAGCTGCATCGACCTTATAACCTGGCATCTCAGTATTGTGTTTCATTTGCTGTTGAAAAGAATGGCATAAATACATTCTGGTGTGTTTGGTCTCGGTTTCAGAAGCTGTAAGTGCGGGGACAAGTTCAGTTGATAAAATTTGTAATCATGTCGTGATGGAGCTTTTAAACTAAGCCTCTGTATGTTTTCTTAGCCCTGTGCTCTGTGACAAGCTTAAACACTCACCCTCGCCGCGCCATAGGATGTCCCACAGCCCTGAAATGAAGGACGACCCCATGGAGTGCCCTCTGTGCATGGAGCCGCTGGAGATTGACGACGTCAACTTCTTCCCTTGCACCTGCGGCTATCAGATCTGCCGCTTCTGTTGGCATCGCATCCGCACAGACGAGAACGGTCTCTGCCCCGCCTGCAGAAAGGTGAGGAGATGCCGAGATGGACACAATAGCAGAGGAACTCCTCAAAACTGAGGGGTGATTTGTCTGCTGTGACATAGGAGGGATGATGACATTGAGTGTCCAACACTCAAAGGAGGGAGATAAACTTTTGATCCCACCGCTAAAGTAGCTTGTTCCTCATTTGCTATTTACATCCTCAGCGGTTTGGCTAGCGATGCCTGTTGAACTACCATGTTGACAGCAAAAGGGCTCAGTTACCCACGATCCTTTACAAAGCCACATCATTTAAACTAGGAGCGTATTTGCAAATGTTGGATCATAATTTTTTTTGTGTTTTTGTGTAGCCGTACCCAGAGGACCCCGCCGTGTACAAGCCTCTGTCACAGGAGGAGATCCAAAGGATAAAGAACGAAAAGAAGCAGAAACAGAACGAGAAAAAGCAGAAGGTGACAGAAAACCGAAAGCATCTGGCCAGCGTCAGAGTGGTCCAGAGAAACCTGGTGTTTGTGGTGGGGCTCTCACAGCGACTCGCCGACCCGGAGGTGAGTACAGTTTCACCAGCAGAAATCTCAGTGACTCTTGGAATCTATGACATTGGAGCATGGGAACTGTTTTAGCTTGATGTGAATAAGGCTGTGACACAGATTTATTTTGAAGTTTTCTGTCAGAAAAACATAAATACTTTTGATAGGGAATTATTGTAGTGCAAATTTTAAATCTCTGTCAGTAAAACCTCCCTCTGAAGCCTCAAGTGTAATGTTTGTGTTGAGTATTGTGTATAAGAGTTCACAGTGTACCCAAAACTTTGTGATAAGTCATATATGTTATTTGCTTTGTGCCCACAGGTCCTAAAACGACCAGAGTATTTTGGGAGGTTTGGGAAAATCCATAAAGTGGTCATCAACAATAGCACATCCTACGCAGGTTCACAGGTGAGAGGATCAAATAGACAGGATATACTTGAAATTAATACAGTTATAAACAGTATCATAAATTAATTGATATTTTTTGGAATAGAGAAATTATTTGTCTTCTACCAAGCATACATTTGAAACCCTTGAAATACCAAGATTTGTTGTCTTTTCAGTTACATGTTATTTGGTTGTTTTTCCCCCACTACATATATTATTTTCTTAGTCATCACACTTGCAATGTAAGCAGTAACTAATGCAAATGATTTTTCATTGCTGCCCTGGAACAACACTGTTAACAGAATTAAACTGCCACAGTAGATGTGTTTGACTTGTGTGTTTACTCTAATGTTCTGGTTTTTCAGGGGCCCAGTGCCAGCGCTTATGTCACTTACATCCGCTCTGAAGACGCTCTAAGAGCAATACAGTGTGTGAACAATGTGGTTGTTGATGGCAGAACACTCAAGGTGAGACGTGAACAACTGCTGATCTCATATATGGCTATGCTAATACGTTTTATTTGCATAAAAGCCACATGATAGCATTACTGTATATTTTCTTTCTATCCTTTTATTAAACAACCCGCAGTGTCAGCCACTGCATTTAGACTAAAAGTGCTTGATGTAAGATTCCTAAACTTTGATTTACTTTCATTTACAGATGTTGTTGTCTCATTTCTCCTCTTTCCGTCTCTCTGTTACAGGCTTCTTTAGGCACAACAAAGTACTGCAGTTACTTTCTTAAAAGTATGCAGTGTCCCAAACCTGATTGTATGTATCTACATGAGCTGGGGGATGAAGCAGCTAGCTTTACTAAAGAGGAGATGCAGGTAAAATAGTTGTTTCTCCTTCTGAAATGTAAATTAAACACTCACTCTTTGCTTTGTGTGCTGATTGTGGTTCGTGCTTATAACAAAAAGATAAATGTTGACTCATGTCATCTGTTTTTAGGCGGGAAAACATCAAGAGTATGAGCAGAAACTCCTCCAAGACCTCTATAAAATTAACCCTAGCTTTCTACAACCTCCAGCATGTGGAACAGAGAAGTCAAAGAGTAAATCCAACTCCACACAGAGGTTGGTTTGTTATTTATTTTCCTCTGTGTGCTTCCTTTTATTTCTTCCACTTGTGCTAAGCTTTATGTATTTTTCTGCTGCTTTGCAACAGAACCAACAGTAGCAATGGTAAAGATGGGTGGCCGACGCTGTCAGGACACAACAAACTGGCCAACGGGCTTTCAGAGGACCGCAAGTCCCCTCCGCTGCTAGACTATCTAGACCAAGAAGTTATTACTTCAGATGGGCTAGAAACAGACCTGGGTCCTGGTCAGCGTACAGCCCTGTCGCCCTTCTCCTCTAACTGTGACAGTAACAGGTAATATAATTTACTCCTCAACAATATGTGTCCTTAAAGAAAATTATTTTATTTATTTCTTAATAAGCATATTTTTGTCTTTTTAGTCATCATTTTATTACTACATTTATTGGTATTAATATACAGTATATTTTTTAAAATTATTATTATTATTATGCATTTATTTCTACTTGTTTTCATATTTATAACAACATTACTAATGTACTTAATTTATTTTGTTTGTATCAGTTTTTTATTTTGTTTACTGCCATTTTTACAAATTAAAGAAAACATTGTTCAAAAATAGTTCACTTGTTTATCTGCAGTCCCAGCGACAAACCTCCAGAGTCAATCGGTATGGTGAATGGAGAGACTTTACAACAGGTAAGAAGCCTCAACACTCGTTACATGTAAATGAAGGTGAATCAGGTGTGACAATGACAGTCTCATGAGTGTTTGCCCCTCCCTCTCTCTGTCTCCAGATACCCACCAGTGACTCCCCCTCTCCTCCCCCGGGTTTAACCAAGCCCAGCCTGGTGGTGCCCATCAGCGTGTCAGACCTCACAGCCCGTTCACCCTTTGAGGGAGCGGCAGCTGAGTCCCAGTCACTCTTCTCAGACAACAGTAACTTCAGACATCCTAACCCTCTCCCCGCTGGCCTGCCCCCCTTCCCCAGCTCCCCCCGTGGCAACTCTGACTGGCCCATGACCCCTGAACCACAGAGCCTCTTCACATCAGGTACAGTGGAGATTTAATCAGTTTGTGCTTGAGTGCTTGTGTTTGTGACCCACTGTGTTTTCATGATATCATGACCATCAGAAATATTGACTGTTACAGTGGTGTCTTGGTAATTTAGGTATTTTCTGCTGTTTCAAGTCATCAGTTATTACTAAGTGGTGCATCTCTGGCATCTATGTGGCATTGACAGCTATGTGTTTATGAGCTTTGGATTTCAAAAGATCCTTTTGCATCATAGCATTCATCAGAGGAAGCACAGTGTTGTCAGAGAGACGGTTTGAGTGTTCATTTAAATCAATAATATGATAAACTTTTATTGCATAGCACTTGTCTTGGCAGAGCTACAAAGTGCCTGACATAAGAAAGAATAAAACAATATTAAATCACAAGAATAGAAAGGTAAAACCATAAGAAATTAAGTATTTACAAATGCTTTCATAGTGAATAATGATTGAAAGGATGTCACAGATATAGCCTGTCTGATCTCAATGAATGAAGTGTTTTAAAGGCCCTTTGTCACCAGCTAATCACCTGACCAATTAGTCAAAGAAATCCTACGGCTACTCGACGAAGGCCTCGCCCACAGGAACACGGGTGTTTTTGGAAAAAGGAATTTCCCCTCTTTCATTCTCAAGAAAAATCCTGTTTACAAAAGCACCCATAGAAAAAATCTCTGTCACGACACAACTAAAATGCTGTCAAGAGCACGCCAAACCGACAGAGGGCAATATAACCGTAACCCTAAAGCCACGCAAAGAAGAATGTTGGCCAATCAGAAGCGTGAAACAAGCTATAGCGGAAGGCTACCTGGAGCAGTGACCTCTTTATGCCTCTGTTCCTAAATGTAGTGGAAGATTTACTGTACAATTGTGTGTAAACATGACAAAAGTCCTGTTGGATATGTTAGAAGCAGCACTATTTTGGCCACGTCCACCATTGCACAAAATGTCGGATCATTTGCGATGCCTCACAAAAGCAGATAAGGACATGCACACTGATATTACGAGGCAAAAACTCAGTTTTATCTGTCTACACATCAACATGGCGTGGGTATGAAGGGTCAAAACGCATAGAAAAAGCTACATTTTCAAATATAGACGTGACCATGACAACAAGGCCGAAGAGTTGCTCAGATTGACGACAGCTGCATTAACTTGTCTCTCTTCTTTCCTCACAGACACAATACCAGTGTCTTCCTCCACAGATTGGCAGGCGGCCTTTGGCTTCGGCTCGTCCAGCAAACAACAGGACGACGACCTCGGCTTCGATCCTTTCGACGTCACTCGCAAGGCCTTGGCCGACCTGATAGAGAAGGAGCTGTCGGTGCAGGATCAGAGCCCCTTGTCCCCGGGGCTCTTCCCCCACGGTGGGAGCAATCACGGTCCCAGCCTGCCTCCTCTCAACCCAAACCCCGGCGCCTCACACCACTTCCCCAGCGGCTTACCACGCCTCCCCCAGCTCCACCACAGAGCCGTCTACAGCTCCTTCAGTTTCCCCGGCAGTCAGAACAGCCAGGCCAGTCAGCAGCAGCAGCCAGCCGCAGCCAGACACCCCTGGATGGGCGTCCCGACACGAAATAACCTCACACACTTGAACCACTCAGCCAGTGCTGCCTCACACAGTAATTTCCTGGACCTGAATCTGCCCCCTCAGCACAACACAGGGCTGGGAGGGATCCCCATCTCAGGTACCAGACACCTGGGTCACTGTGGCACCTTTCTGTGTCCTATAGAAGCAGCGCATGTTAACACAGAGATGTGTTGCATAATGAAGTTATTTAATATCACACCATATGTACACAGTCACGCAGCATATTGATATGTGTTTTAATTAGCTTTTATTGACCCTACAGAGGGAACGCAGGTAGATGCAGTTCTGCTACTGACCACTAGTGTGTGATCAAAACACCTGATGAGCTGACATGCCTGCTCTCCTCTCCTCTCCTGCAGAAAACAGTGGCTCTATAGACGGCTTAAATGTGAAAGAGTGGCAGGACGGACTGAGAGCTCTCCTGCCCAACATCAATATCAACTTCGGGGGCCTCCCAAACTCCTCTTCCTCTTCATCCTCCTCATCCTCCAACAGTGTTAACCACATCGGTGGGCCGGCGGGGCCTGCGGGCATCTCACACAGCCTGAGCTGGGACGGCACAGCCAGTTGGATGGACCCTGCTATCATCACAGGTAGAAATTGTTAGTTAATTTCATAATTATTGTTTCTCAGTCACCTTATTGATCTCTTAAGTTGTTGATAAAGCAATAATGCCAAACACTTACTAGTTCCAGCGACTGTTTTATAACATTTTAAAAAGAATAAGAGCTGAAACTAGTTTTTGTTTTCCCTGTTTATTGCCTTGGTTTTTAAAAATGGAAGACAGAAGTCAAAAATGGCCACAGTTTCTTAAAGGGCTTCAAATCTGGACAAATGGAAACTAATTCTCACACTGGAGAAGCATCAAATGTTTTGCATCTGTGAGGAATGACTTAAACATTTGTCATTTATTTAAAATAGTCATCAATTAATCAACTTGTCCTTTCAGCTGTGAATATAATTTGTGTTTTGGATTTGATCTGACAAGACAAATAATTTAAAAAGATGTCACTGTGGCCTGGGTGTAGTTGTGATGGATTATATTTCTTTCTTTTTTTCCTGACCCTTTTTATTGACTTGTAAAGAACAATAAATCTCAATAATGAACAGCAGTGGAATCACTGCTAAAAATATTTATTAGTTGCAGCCTCATTTACATGACAAGAGTGAGTTATTTATTCATGAGGATATTAGAGACAGTGAAAGTGAAACTTAACCGTTCATTAATTGATACAGAAATAGAACAGTGGATTTCTCTTAAAACAGCAGCGCTCTCATTTTAGTGATGATCATTTTTCCGACCCGCTTTAGAGTCCAGCGTTAGGTGTAAAGGTTTGCTTGCACACACCTTTACAGAGGCTGCTCCTCTAATCCATCGATCTGATCTGATCAGCTGAGAGATAAAAAAAACTTATGAAGAGTTAGGGGCCGTACACATGCTGCGTCTTTAACCGCCTGGAAAACGCCTTTTGAGCCAGAATTCAAGAGCACTAAGCAACATTAACAAGCACCGCATCAAAATCTATTTACCTGAAATCCTGAGTGCAGAGCTGATCCTCTAGTTGCTGTTTATAAGTGTGTCAGTCAGTTGTTTATGCATTAGTTGACATAAAGTAACTTACAGTACCAGGTATCCTCACAGTGTCTGTATTGTGTTGTTGTGTTGAAACATGTTTATTTGTCTCCCCCCTGTGTTTGTTATCACTCATGTGTTCTGTGACCTCTCTCTGCCCCCCCCCCCTCAGGCATCCCGGCCTCAGCAGGCAACAGTTTAGACTGTCTCCAGGACGACAACCCACCACACTGGCTCAAGTCCCTGCAGGCGCTCACAGAGATGGACGGTCCGGCCAGCTCAGCAGTGCCCACTCCCCCCCAGCCCCTCCACAGCGGCCTCCTGGACGCCCACCTCCCCCTCCACCACAGAGCCGCCGGCGGCTGGGCTCCTTACCTGCCCCCTCCCACAGCCAACCCTGCCAGCCAGTTCCACTCCCCTCCCCCCGGCTTCCAGACCGCCTTCAGACCCCCGGGACAGCCCGCCACAGAGCTGCTACAGAGTGCCGCTGTGGACCGCCACTGAACACAGACTACAGCAGACACCCATCCATTCCCCCACTACCACTTTATACCCACTCATCCTGTACCCCGCTCCCCCCTCCCCCCCAACGCAATACACACCAATCTGCAGAGTATGAAAAATTATTAACAAAGTAACAAACATGCTTTCTTCTTTTTCTCTTCCTCCTTCCTTTTTGTCTACTCCGAAGGCCTATTTGTTTTTTGTTTGTGGCACACAGGTTATCAGTACCCTTTATCTGCTACCATCACCACTCCTTAGACCTAGTTCTGGGCGCCACGCGGGATTCATTGTGTAGCTCGTTGTTAACGGAGAGCACAAGAAACAGTCTAGCATCGAGCGCCCAGTGGTGACACAAGAGTTAACTCCACAAACTGGCGACGAAACAAATTAGCTGAAGGGAGATCTTTTTTAAGAGTAACTAATGATTAAGCATGAACAACATTTGTGTTTTTTGAAAGTTGAAGTCACGATTAGTTTTCGAGGAATGAAGCAAGCTGTGAATCTGCTCATGAAGCTTTGCCCCAAAGACCCTCATCCTCCCCACTTTAACAGGAGACTGTGAAGCGGTTAACCCTTACAGCTAAGTTGTGAATACGGCGAGGTGAGAGAGAGAGAGAAAAGGGGTTGGCACTTAGCTTTTTTTGAGAGTGGTTTTTAAAAAAAATGTTAAAAAAAAAAAAGAAGCTGAGATTTGGTGATTAGAGAGTGAATGCAGATGACACAGGGGAGTTGAGGGCACAGGCTATGCATGGGCTCCCTGTTAGGTAGGGACACAGATGGCCTGCTTGAGAGGCCACTTGGCCCACATTCCCTTTAGTGGAGAACTCCCACTGGCCCCGTCCTGCTGGAGGGAAAAATTTTGCTGAACCTCTGTATCAGAGGATAGAGCACTGCCTAACCGCAGGGCGCCAGGGCTTTGGGAGATCGTGGCACACATCCTGAGCACTAGGGTTAGACTCTTACTCACAGTGCCACTGTGTGGTACCTACAGTAGCTAGCCCTAACATGGACAGCCACCAAGCTGATAGAACAATGACTGGATGGATGAGGATACGTCAGAAATACTAAAGAGGGTAGCACAGGGTTAACAGGTCCCTTTGTTCGACCCACGAGGGCTTAAACGAGGCCTTAACATGGACAGATGAGAGAAAGGAGCTCGAGTGATTGGAGGGGGGAGTCTAGCGTCAGTATGCAATATTGTATGTGACTTCAGCAGCTGTATGTGAGTGTGTGTCCCCAAAGGAGGGTGCTGCAAGACAATACCAAGTACTGTAGTAGTGATTTAAGGAGCTCTCAGCCTTTTAGGATTTGAGATCCACCTCTCCGACCACCGCCTTTTTTCTTTTTTGAAGTCTTAATTCTGATCCATGTTCGCTCTGTCTCTTTCTCTCTCTCTTACCCACCCACCCCATCCCCAACCCCGCCCCCCCCCCTCCTGCTGTTACCTATTTAACAGTATTCACAAAAATGAACAAACTCATCCAGGAGGAACCAACACAGAGTCATACCGTGGGTTTTAACGTGATGTTGCGCGAGAAAAAAAAAAAAAGAAAACTAAATTGAGGCGCTTAAAAGGAAGTGAACTGTCCTCTGCAGGTCTGGAAAAATGAACCTTAAATAAAACTGAAAACTCAGAGCTGGTGTTTGTCTGCTGTTGTGTTCTCGGCACCCTGATTCAAACATGTGCACTTATAAATATTTAAGCTTTGAAGAACTCACCATCACACTGTGTAGATCTCATTAGGAAGGTCACTATAAATTACTCCTACCTGTTGTTCCAATGTCGTCCACTAGGGGGCAGAACACTTTCTGTCAGTGATGAAGCTCTGCAGTCAAACTTCAGTCGAGCACACACACAAGGTTACACAGAAAGACTCATACTACTGTTATTTAAAATACACCATCTTTATTCTCCACAGGCAATTTAAACATTTCTAAGTGACTTTTAGGGAAAGTAAAAGATCAAAGTATGATGCAGAGGTATTAATCACATTCTTCAGTGCTATATATATCTATATGTCTTCAGTGTGAGCAGAGCATGCGTGCATAGCGCAGCCCTTCAGTTTGCAGCTCTGCACTCTCCCTGGCCAATGCAGCAGTAGATACCTGCAGCAGAGACTGCTTCTTTTTTGTCCTGTGTGTCTTCTGACAGACACAGGGAGGAGCACAGTCGATACTCAGCGGCTTCACCATCTGTATCGCTAGATACCTGAATCAGATAACCAACTATACACCTGATCTGAAAACTAATTAGTCTGGTTGTTGCAGTGCCCAGGAAGCCCATCCAAAGTAAATCCTGGTCAGAGCTTCATTACTGATTAATGTGAAGGGTTTTTTTCTGATTAATTATTTTGTCAGACTTGACAATGTGCTCCACCAAATACAGTTCCCATGATTTTGGGGGCATGGGGGTGTAAACAGTAAGTGCAATGTTGCCATGGAGTCAGTTAATTAGCTGCAGACTGTATTTATTTACATTCTGATAAATTGGCACCATTAAAAGTACACAGGATCACTTCCTATTTGCAGTACCCCCATCCTATTTAGCATCTATAAGCAGTATAAATACAAATGTAGTTGTAGGTAGTAGCTATATGCAGAGATAAGGACATACATTTCTATTGTTTGTTAATATACAATGTTTGACAACAATCTTAACTTCTCCATTGAAGACTCATTTTATATTATTGCTTGTCACAACAAGATAATATCTGTTCACACATCAGCCTCCACCCATGGGTGTTGACAGAAGGTGTTACAACTTTTGAGAAATACATTTATAAACATATCTGCTGAACTGTAAACCATTTATTAACAGTTACACCAGTTATAAATGCTAAATAAGAGGGCCTAAGGTCCAGTTAACCAGCAATCAAAATATGAAACAGAGATAAGACGCACATCCTCACACTGGAGAAACTGAACCTGATATTTAGGGCAATTTCTAAAACTATTTTTGCTTATTAAGGGACTGAAACAATTATTCAGTTATCAAAAAAGATGAAAAAATAGTTCATTATTTCGTCTGTCAATCGACTTAATTAGTTAATTGGGGTATTTTACCGCTGGAAAATTTGTCTTTTCATAAAACTGGGCTTTCTATGTAGAAGAAAAACGCACATACTTTTAAAACTGGTGCAACATGACCAGAGAAACAGAGGAAAACAGCTGTGGCATTTGCTTTTGCTCAAGAGGTGGAAAACCTACAACTACCAGAATGCACTGCTGGACCAATAAACACTCCCTCTGGTGGGTGACATAGTATACGAAACAAATATTTAAAAGTTGCCACTAAAAAATTAGAAGTAAATATGATAGTAAAGTGTAGTAAGGCTGAAGTTAAAAGTATTATTAAATCTGAAATGATCAAGAAATGGGAGGAAGAATGAAACAGGGAAACTAAGGTAGGCATTACTACAGTATCTAAATGAAAGAAGAAGAAATGAGAAAAACTAGCAGAACAAAAGAAGAAGATATAATTTCGAGGAGACAATATTTACACGTATGGAAAAGACAGGGATAAGCAGAAGAATATAATGAAGGCATGAGACCGTCACGATCCATACTCTATGTCACGAGGTGGCGGTAGTGCGCCTAAAAGCTGTTTGCCAACCGCCATTAAACATCCTTAGAAGAAGAAGAGCCTGATACCAACTGACAGAAAACAATATGGCGGCCGGCCGGTAACAAACGTTTTGGAAGTACAGTTAAACGGTAAGTTTTAATGTGTTTCTGTAAACATTTTAGGGAGAAATAGGCAGCACAGTGACAGAATATTGGTTTATATTTGATTAGCGCTGCTTAGTTTTACAGTTTAATTGGAGTTTGGCCTGAGTTTTAGAGACAGAGAGGTGCGAGTCTTTCTCTCAATCTGTTTCTGTACTTTGTCGATGATGGCGGCCATATGAAATGTGGAAGTACAATCTGTAGTTGGAGCAGCAGCCCCAGAGCCAGATACAATTTGAGCCTAAAGATGAGCAGGGGGATCTGGGCCCTGCTAAAATGGAGGGATGTTTAACACAGTTCATTTCAACACACTAGTACCAACACTGTTCTGATACAAGGCTAGTTGAAAACCAGAAGAGTATCCATGGTTATGGTTTCAGGTCTAGTTCTAGTGTGGTGTAACTGGGCATGTGGGATGGCTAGAGTTGCTCCCTCTGGTCTCAGCCCCTCAAGTTTCAGACCCTTCTGGTTTTAGGCCCTCTTGTCTTACCCCCTCAGGTTTCAGGCCCCTGGTTTTAGCCTCTCTAGTTTCAGCCACATCTAGTTTTGGCCCCTCTGATTCCAGGCCCCCTGGTCTCAGACACTTCAGGTTTTAGGCCCTCTCATCTGAGCCCCTCTGGTTTCACCCCCCTCTGGTCTCAGGCCTGTCCAGTCTAAGCCCCTCTGGTTTCACCCCCTCTGGTCTCAGACTCTTCAGGTTTTAGTCCCTCTGCTCTCAAACTCTTCAGGTTTTAGTCCCTCTGGCCTCAAACTCTTTGGGTTTCAGGCCCTCTCGTCTGAGCCCCCTGGTTTCAGCCCCATCTAGTTTCAGGCCCTTCTGGTTTCAGGCCCCTCTGGTTTCAGGCCCCTCTGGTTTCAGTCCCTCTGGTTTCAGGTCCTCTGTTTTCAGCCCTTCTGTTACCGGCCACATCTAGTTTCAGGCCCCTCTAGTTTCAGGCCCCTCTGGTTTCTGCCCCTCTGGTTTCTGCCCCTCTAGTTTCAGCCCCTCTAGTTTCAGCCCCTCTGGTTTCAGACCCCTCTAGTTTCAGGCCCCCTTGGTTTCAGCCGCCCTGGTCTCAGCCCCTCTGGTCTCAGCTCATCTGGTCTCAGCTCCTCCGGTTTCAGCCCCTCTGGTCTCAGCCCCTCTAGTTTCAGCCACATCTAGTTTCAGCCCCTCTGGTTTCAGCCCCCCTATTTTCAGCCACATCTGGTTTCAGCCCCTCTGGTTTCAGCCACATCTAGTTTCAGCCTCTCTGGTCTCAGCCCCTCTAGTTTCAGCTCCTCTGGTCTCAGCCCCCCTATTTTCAGCCACATCTAGTTTCAGCCCCTCTGGTCTCAGCCCCCGTATTTTCAGCCACATCTAGTTTCAGCCCCTCTGGTTTCAGCCCCATCTAGTTTCAGCCCCTCTAGTTTCAGCCTCTCTGGTCTCAGCCCCTCTGGTCTCAGCCCCTCTAGTTTCAGCCTCTCTGGTCTCAGCCCCTCTGGTCTCAGCCCCTCTAGTTTCAGCCTCTCTGGTCTCAGCCCCTCTGGTTTCAGGCTCTGGGTGCTGAGGAGGCTCGAGCAGAGGAAGGTGAGTGTGTGTGAATAATGCAGGCAGGCAGCAGATTCAGGAGCTGTGACAATGAGTCAGCAGCAGTAGCACAGATGGGGGGGAAGCTCTGCTGAGAGTGTTCCCGGACCAACACACACTCATGCAGGCTCGGCACTGAAACATAATGGAGGGATCGTGGTGATGATGCATACCTGACAAGAATAGCATCTGTTTATTTTCTACAGCTATAGAACATAAACCCAGTGTTTGGGGCCTTTTTTACTGCTGTAGTGGAGAAAACACTGGCACAGAATTTGCCTAAAAGCATGCCGGACTTAATTATTAAGTGCTCTGTGACAGACAGTGTTGCCTAAAACGAATGATTAGTTTATTGATTTGCTTGCTTTGCTGAAACTGCATATTCATGCTCATTATCATCAGGGTGAGAGGAGGACTGGGGAGTGAGGATGAATGATGAAGCAAAAGAGGTTAGGGGTAATTCACTGAGACAAATGTCCTTTTAGTCAAATATAAGCAGTGAATTATTCTTTTTTTAATTTTAAAGCACTAAAATTGGGATTTGTACTGCATTAGGATTTAAATTCCTTCCTGTAAATGTCTAGATGAACAATGCTGAGTATTTGCAAATAAATGTCCGCAAACAGCATTTAACCACGGCCAGGTGTTTCATCAGGACAAGCAGAAAAAGCCCTGATATTTCACTCTGTCCTCTGCGGGGGTTCAGGCTGTTAAACTGCTGAAATCTCGCTTTCCTTGAGGACTGCAGCTTTGAGGGCATGTGGAGAGGGCACAGTAGCTGCAGTGGCTGCCATAAAGAGTCAGCTGCTTGTGCTGAGAGGCATGGATAAATCACAAATAATATACAATAATGTGACGTTTTGCCGTTGAACCAGAACTCTCAGGTGTGTGGCTGTATTTAATTCACAGTGGCTCCCTGCCACTACAGATCCACACCGACATTCCTCTGCACACATATTATACTAAATACTGCAGCACAGGTTACCGTGTCTTCTTAGGGGAGTGTGTGAAAATTATTGGTTTGAGGAAGGGGGTGGAAAAAGCAAGCC
Organism: Epinephelus fuscoguttatus; assembly: GCF_011397635.1. Lineage (NCBI taxonomy): Eukaryota > Metazoa > Chordata > Actinopteri > Perciformes > Serranidae > Epinephelus > Epinephelus fuscoguttatus. Next base: position 31,235,933 of record NC_064755.1, on the reverse strand, counting down.
ATCCACATAAAAAAAACTGCCGATACAGCAGCATCGATATCTCCATCAATTACTTTAATTAATTTGACAAGGCCTGACCTGGTGTGCCTCCAAACCCTGTTTTGTATTTGTTTGTTTTAAAGTCCAGTGTCTAGGATTTAAAGGGGCACACTAGCAGAAATTGAATATGATTAGTATGTTTTCTTTAGTGTATAATTACCTGAAAGTAAGAGTGGTTGTGTTTTGTTACCTTAGAATGAGCTGTTTATATCTGCAAAGGGAGCGGACCTTGTCCATGGAGTTTGCCATGTTGCACTGCCATGTTTCTACAGTAGCCCAGAATGGACAAACTAAACGCTGGCTCTAGATATGACCATTCACTTTTTCCGGTCAGCAACCATGATGCACAGCTTCAGAATAATACAGATGTATTAACATGATGAATCTGCTTAATTCTGTGTTTTTAACCTGTGTGAATCACCTGGGCAGTATGTTTTGGAGAGGCAGAGACCTCTGTGGATAATTTGCTCGCTCCCTGTAAAAACTCCTTGAACCTTGGAATTATGACCGGGAGTTTACGCTTGGCCTGACTGCTAGATGCCACTAAATCCTGCACACAGTTACTTTTAAGATATAGACTGTTTAAGGACTTTCCATCTTTCTTATGAATATGGTAAGTGATGCTAGCAACTCTTTAAAGCTCTACAAACAGCGGTGCTATGAGCTAATGCTAACATCAGCATGCTTACACGCTAACAGTGGCAATGCTAATATGCTGATGATAAGCAGATATAATGCTTTCCAGTTTAATTTAGCATGTTAGCATGCTAACATTTGTTCATTTAAACTAAACACAAAGAACAGCGGAGAAGGTAAAGCATCATCAAAGTATTACAGTGTATCCTGAGGCAAACATGAATCTAACTGTCATGGCAATCCAGTTGTTGTTGAGACATTTCACTTATAACTGTAATTGTCAGTCTACTGGTGGCACTAGAGGAAAAGTCAGGGCATCACAAAACTCAAAATGATTCATCCTCTGGGGACCATGAATGTCTGAACAATTTTATGCACCCAAAAATTGTTGAGCTATTTAAAAGCACAGTATGTAATTTTTGGTCTCTTAATCAAAACAGTCACAAAAGAAAGACTTTAAAGATGTCGTGAAGTAGCATAGGATCATTGGAGTAGTTTTAATTGTTAAACAACCACCGCTGCAGATCACAGATGAGAAAATGTATTGAAGTTTTACTCACATCACATTAAGTCACATTTTGTCATTTCTAATAAAATAGCTGCAGGAAACATTTGCTAGCTAAATGTTAACTTGCTAACTTATCATTAGCATTAGACAAGACCACATTACGTCAGTATTGGCCTCCCTCCTCTGGCTTCTTGTACGTTTCAGGATTAATTTTAAGATTTTAATGCTTGTTTTTAAGGTCTAAAATGGTCTGGCGCCACCACGAGCCTCTTGTCATTGTAAGCTCAATCGACATTGAAACATCATGTCAAAAAATTATGTCTCTACTGGATTTTTATTGCAAAATGCCATGCAGTTACTGAAAATTATGGTGCTTTATGCGTTTCCGTGGAAGTTGTAGCAAAAGAAGGGGTAAAGATTAGGATACAAATACTATTCACAGGCGACTGAATGAAATGCAGTTTTAAAAAAAAATAAATTACAGATTTCTCTGTGTTTGAACATTGTTTGAAACATCTGGGAAAACGTAAGTACACAGCTCAACAGCATATATAGCCTAACCCAGGTCTATTCGTTTTTAGATATTTTAATGTGGAAATGTTACCATACCTTTAAGTGTGGACCAATATGGTGGACTGACCGACCGACCGACCGACCGACCGACTGACCAGTGTTGCGTCCTTGGAGCCAGACCACTATCATGCCTCAGTACTTTCAACTGTGCTCTGAGACTTTACAACAAGTAATGTTGAACACTCACTGAACAGGGTCAGTCACCCTGACCTCTGGGGCCCCTGGGCCTGTGCCCGTTCAGTATTTCATCCATGAGGAGCTGTGCAGCTTTTATTCTTTATCTTACCCAAACTGGCAGTTTTTTAGGCATATAAGCAACCCCGTGGTTTCACACCAGACTGTCATGTGTGTCACAATCTGAGCTCACACTCTGAGGTTATGTGGTTTTCATATGACAACATTATGATGGTCGATGATATATATAATTTCCTGGCCCTGGCCTGGCTGCCTGCATGGGAACCTGTAGGGACGGCTCTCAGCAGAAAGCACTCTCTCCATTTGTCAGCCTCTGACAGGCTGTCTCACCAGGGGAGCTGCATGCACTGCAAGAAATTACCATTTTGACAAGTTATGTTGTCTCATGTTCACATATTAAGAAAACAGGTGAAACGATTGATCACTCAGTTGATTAACTGGTCAACAGAAAATTTATCTGCATCTCTTTCTGCCATTTTTCGAGTCATTTTAAAAGCAAAAGCTGAGATTATTCTCTGGTTTCAGCTTCTACAGAGAGAGAATGCGTTTCCTTTGACACTCTTGAGCTCTTTTTCACTTTTTTTTATGTTTTATAAACCCAAATATGAATTGATTAATAGTCAGTAGCTTGATAAATAATTAGAATATGTAAGTAAGATCATTAAAACATCGACAACACTAACTGGAAAATGCTGATAAGACTAAATAATTCAACTTCTCTCAAGCTTTACATTTACTTTTTTGACAATAGAGAAACAATAAAGAAAAAGGAAGATTCTTAAGTTAATTGACACTCAAACTGTATTAAATTATTTCACCTTATTTTTCACCTTATTTGTCTTTTTTTTTTTGCTTTCCAAACAATACAGTACATATTTAGAAAGACTCACTCCAAGATTAAATGACTGAGTAAGGTGGATATTTCTTGCAGTGTGCACACGAGCCTTTACAGTAAACTCCACCAGCAGTCCAGTTAATGTGTCCTGGCCAGGAAAACTGACATGCTCCTTCATCATCGTACATTATGTAATGGCGCTGATGTATGGAATCTGTATGAAGTGCAACATGGACAGCGGGTTATGTCCAACGATATTTCTGTGTCCTGACCTATAAAAGTCACATCCAGTGCATGTTTTATTTTCATCTTTGTTTCTGCAGAAGACATAACAGCTATTTATAGGTCATCAATATTTAACCTGAACATGAAAAATGCCTCACTGAGACATATCAGTTTTAGGATCTGTTTTCTAAGGCACTGTGATGTAGAAAAGGATTTTAGGCGTGATAACAAATCGATAGAGCTCAGTAATGTGCTGCAGGAGACAAATGACTTTGAAGCTGTAGGTGAGATGTCCAGTTAAATAAAGGAGGGTAGGTAAGGTAGTGGAGGGATCTGGGCCCAGTGACTTTTAGGTGTAGTTTGACATTTTGGGAAGTTAGAGTAGAAGATCTTTACCAGTCTGTACTTTATAAGTATAAAGCTGGTGTCTGCAGCCAGTTAGCTTAGCTTAGCTTAAAGACTGGAAACATCAGGAAACAGCTAGCCCAGCTTAGATAACACAATCAGCCGAACAGCACCTCCACAGCTCACTAATGAACACATTGTTTATTGTTTCTTTAATCCACGCAAAGACTGTGTAAAGTGTGAAAATGTTTATGCGATTGTTAATTAGTGTTATTTAGATTGTAGACCGAGCAGTCTAGCTGTTATCCTCTGTTTCCAGTCTTTGTGCTAAGCTAGACTAACCAGCCGCTAGCTTTAGCTTCATATTTCACATACACACATACAATATGTTAACTCTACGAAAGTCAAGAACTGCCATAGTTGCATTCTTTAATGCTGTTATCTTGAGATCACAGGTTAATCATTTCATTATCCCCAAAAAACAAGCTTTTTTTGGTACCTTAATACTTACAAAAACCCTTTCTACACAGAGATCCCATGACAGGGTCGCAATGAAGACCTTTCATGATGCTAACTTTGCATATTTTATACACAATCAAACAACACTCACAATGGTGACCCTGTGTGTGATTTTAGACAGCATGCCAGCATTTCGAAAGCTAAAGAGGCATGACGAGCATGACATGTAAACACAGCAACTTTGGCCTCGTGGATGACCTATAACATACGCTTCAGGCAGCGCTTTCCTAACAACAACAATGGCATGACATGGTAATCAAGAAAGGATGGCAGAGGAGATACCTGCACACCAATGTAACTGATCCACTTTGAGCACCTTTTTTGTGCACAGATGTCTTGTGGACCTTTTTGTGGCTCTCTAGCCTGGTTACAGCGGTGTGCGGGAATCTCCTCTGCCATCCTTTCTTGTTTGTCTATTGTTTATTGTTTATTATATGGTCTATTTGCCCCAAGTAGCTGTAGTTTTACAGCAGCTCTAAGACTTTGATAACATGGCAATAACAATCATTTACCGTCCCTGTTATATGGCAGTTGATCTCATCCTCTGCTCGGAGGGTGAGGAGCTCCCAGACCTCAAGTTTGCCAACATTTTCAGCTGCTGTTCTTCTTTAGATTAGCTGCTAACTGCTGCAAGCTCTTTTTTAAACCTCTGATGGTGATGATGTGTTATCGCAGACATAACACATCATCAAAACATCACACCTGTCCCATCCTGCTACACAGCCATTACCTCTGCTGCTTAAAGTTGAGTCAACTCCCCCTCATTCTGCAATCTTAAGTAATAACGATGCAACATTCCGCCTTGAAATGGCAGTGTAAAAGGAACTAGTGTTTATCAGAGATCAGGAATGTCACCAGTATGCATGGATGGCGTCTTGATAACTGTAGCAGCTGATTTAAACTGAAAATACCAGATCAAGGAGTACCCATTAGTGATCAATGAATCAGACTGTACTTTAGTCAAGGTCTAATGCAGGGTGAAATTGAATTGTGTCTTTCTGTCAGAAGTAACACTCAGACCAGTACTTGTCATTTAAGGAGAAGACTGCACTTTCTAAGTTCTCACAGATGGTCATGACAGTGATCTTCGAGGCTGAAATCAAGTGTGAACAAAAACAGACACTCATTTTCAAGTTGTCCATAATTATTCCATAGTCTTGACAAAACAAAAGTAGTTTTCTTGTAATGAATTATCTTGGTATCGCAACAAATCAGCCTTTTGTTTTCTTGGGACTCATAAATTAACTCATTATCACGACAAAACAAGCTTTGTTATCTTGAAATAACGAAATAATAACTTGTGAACTCAAGATAATGGCATTTAAAAATAAATAAATATTAAGTGTGACCGTTCACAGCTGCTGTGTAACTCAAATAACTCTTGGCAAGAAAACAAATCTACCAAAATGTTGAACTATTCCTTTAAAAGACCACTTCCCTCCCCACCGGCGATCCTGAAGGTCTAAACTAATAAACGCTCTTTCCGGCATTGCAGTGACCTTTGTTGGAGGTTCAGACTCTAGTCAGCATGTGTATCCCAGCACGGCCCTCTTGCCTCATGGTGATATCCTTTTGTGGTTTTGTATTTGCCAACCTCCTTGAGCGCTGTGCCGTGATGTAATTGAAGCGGGAAGGTCACAAAGCTGTTTTTCGTTGATGTAAAGTTTTGTATTTTTCTCCCCCAGACAAGCACGCTGACACTGCACACTGGGCAGGAGGAGCATGTAAAGTGAGATCCACATCGCCTGATACCACAAGGACACATCCAGACTGGGAGCATCAATAACAGATTTTACCTCGGCTGGAGAGATGGTACTTGAATCTTAAATTAACCAAACAAATCTACTATTAAGCTGGGCATATACTGAACGATGTGAGCCTATTTTAGAAATGTTGTTGTTTGATTCCAACTCCCACTGTACGAGTAATTCTTCAGCAATGTAAGGGCAAAGCTTACAATCTATGTGCTCACACTGTGCGCTCCGATCATCAAGCCACGACCTGAGTTCTTACAATAGACATGTAAAGTACACAATAAAATAGTCCGTCGACCCCTGCTGACTGTGCTGGCTACGACAATTGTCAATAAAGAATCATTTGAAAGCTCCAGGGCTGCAGGCAGGAGGAAGTTAGTTTGCTAGCGGAGGTACACTTGCACCATTAAAATTGCTGGGAGTCTTTAATACAATGTGCGGATCTCCTGTTTGATTCAACCACTAGCTGCTAAACATCAGCAAGTTAGTTAACATTGTCATTGTGAACATGTTAGCATGCTGATATTAGCATTTAGCATGAAGTCTGAGAATGGAGTTTTGAAGCAGTGAAGATGATCTTGTGGTCCTCTCACCTCTCCAAAGTTGAAAAATGAATCCAGAGCAAGAAGAGTTTTACCTGCTGATAAAGGAGCTGCAGAATTAATTGTGATTAAGTGACTTTTGTGACATCAGTGGTCCAGTTTGGTACACTGCTAGTAATATGGGAATCTCATATGTACAAAAGAAGAACACCAACTTTCATGATCCAGGTGATCCTGAACAGCAGCTGGCAGAATGTCAAGTATAGACACACACGCACGCATAGAGACTGATGTAGGAAAAAAAGCAGAAAATCGAACCAGTTCTGAAAACTTTAATGACAGATTAAAGTTTCAGAGTTAGTGTGTAAGTGTGATTGACACAGCGTGAGGTTGTATCTCTTTTTAAACTTGCAACAATTTAAGACGAAAAATACATACTTGATGTCAGGCCCCTATGAGTGCCACTAGGCACTGCAGCCATTTTTTCCTAATGGCCACTCGCAGTATTGCAGCAAAAAACCTCTTGAGCCCAAAAAAGCATTGTCCCATAGACCACCATTATAAAAGAGACATCTGTAAAACTGTTGACAGGACACCTCTGACTGCAAACAGAGATATGCCTCTTTGTATTCTGAATTTTTGATCCATGGTGGTTTTATATTTGTAAAACTTTCCTTGAGCCGATAAAAGCTATTTTAAAAATCTGTGACATCATCACAATGTAAAGTCTATGAGCCGAGTGGGAACTCATGGGTGGGGCCAGCGCGAGAACCACTATTGCGCATATTCAGTGGGCTGCGTACCACGGAAGTAAACTTGGAACTTGCTATGAACTTTTTTTGTGTGTGTATGTGCCAGGTGAGCAACTCCATTGGAATGAATAGTCGCCATCTTGGCATCCAGTATCTAGGTGTTACTGTAAGTCTATGCTTGGTGTACAAAGGCATGAATCGGTGAAAGCATTCTGGGGTGCAGCCAAAACAACAACAAAAACAAACATTGTATTTTTTGTTGCTTTAGTAAAATATAGCCTGATGAATTATGGAAAAAAACACCCTCTCCTGAAAACAGTATGAATCTGTTTTTTTTGTTTTTTTGTTTGTTTGTTTTTTGTGCACAGTTGTGCAAAAAAGCTCTGGATCTTGTCAGGTGTCCAGTCTTTTCTGTGAGTTGGCCTGAGCAGCGCTGTGTCAAAGTCCAGCCTCACAGAGATTAATCTCTATAAACAGAGCAATAGCCGATGGGTTGTTAGATTGCACAGAGCTGGACTGTAGAGTCTTGTTCCGGCGCTGTTTCTTTTCATGGATGAGTGGATGAATAGATGGACTCATCAGTTTATAGACTGATTGTTTTATGAGCACATGGAGGGACGGTGGACAATCAGACGTATCGATGCTTGTTTATAGTTAATGCACTCTGTCATGCATTATTCCTAGAACACGGTGTGATGGCAGACACTCCACCACAGGATGTGTGAGTGTGTCTACGTCAATGGAAATTGGATAAACGGATCAAAAGATGAGTGGATAATTCATGATGAACTGATTCCTTCTGATCGTCCCGCCACCACCTTCACTTCATCTCCTCCGCTACACTACAGTTATGCAGGGCTGTCAGTGGCCCGAGGTAAAGAGGTACATTTAACTGGCCTGAGTTTCACAGAGACCATTTGTGGACTTCCACAAGGACGAGGAAATTATGGACATGCCCTTAATTATTAAACAAGTGTGTCAGCAGCCCGGCCTGATGGAGGTAATGCAAAGAGGAAGTGGGCCAGAGAGAGGGCCTCAGGGATCGAGGGGGATAAGAGAGAGGCTGGTGGGCTTGGACCTGGGGGTGGGGTGATGTTAGGCCCAAGGGCTTTGGCTCAAGCATGGGAGATCCAATAATGCTGTCAAAGCTATTTTGCACATTGTTAACATTCAGGACCTGCTGTAGCCTGTGCGAGGCTGCGAGAGGTGGACGACTGTGCATTTGGTTTTACACAGCGATAAAGGCGATACCAGAGGACACTTGTGATTTGATATAGAGTAATCATACGATACTGTGCATGCACAGCTGATTGGGCCACAATGAAAAGGCCCTTGAGAAACTTTTTGGATGACGTCAACAGGAATGGCATGGCATTTTTTGTACAAGGGATATGGGATGAGTGTCTGTCTTCAAAGAAATCAATCGGGGAATATCAAGTGAGCCAGAGGCCTGACTCAGGCAAATCGGCCATCCTTTGTGTATACGTGTGTTTGTGTGTGTGTGTGTGTGTGTGTGTGTGTGTGTGTGTGTGTGTGTGTGTGTGTGAGTGAGAAACAGAATGAAAGACAGAGGAAGAAAGACATAAGCTCACACAGCCACAGTGCATTTGCACGCAGGCATGGCTGTAAACGCTCAGTCCTTGATAAGCACACAGCTGACAGACAACTTGTGTTCAGGCAGCTGTAAGATAGAGAGAAGAGGGTGAAGGTGGAGGAAGAGGAGGAGGGGTCGGTAAACTCAATGGAGGCCTACTGCACCGCTGACCGACAGCACCTCAATTAGTTCAACGCGCTGATCAGGGATTACCGAGACAGTGGCTTAAACCACAGTTTCAATTACATGCTTCTCATTTGTATGTGGAGGCTGACACCTGGGTGCACGTGTTGACCTGGAATGTCCAATAAACATCCACCAGGAAGTGTGTGACATCAGCTGTCTAAAGAATGAGTCTGGTGATAATCTGTATCATTTCTTGATGTCAACAAATCCACAAAAAGAATAATAAAAAAAACAACAATGAAGTGTTTACGGTGATCTCACATGTTGATTTATCACCATAAACACAGGAGCTGTAGTTAAATTTGAGCCAGTCCTGCGTACACCACCACTCTGCTGCTGTCAGTACTCACTAGACCACACCATGCACCCAATCCTTAGCTGAAAATAGTCCAACTTTATCTTTGTGACTCATTTAAAGATTTATGTCTTCATTAGGTTTTTGGTCTTTTTGTGGAATTTGTTTACAATAAGAAAAACATAAAATACCACCAACATTGACCTTTAAACCTCACTGACAAACTGCTCTGCAGCCAAACATTGTTGAAAAGTGTCAGCGATAGTAAGTGAATCATTTGTATTTGCAACATGTAGAACAAAACTTAAAGTCAAAGCTGCATTGATACATTTCGTTTTGTTTTGTTTGCTGTTTTTGTTGTTGTTGTTGTTGTTTTTTTGGCCACTTGGGTGCAGCGGAGAAAGCTGTAAACATAATATTGACATATTACTTATGACATCCAGCAGTTATTGAGCAGCATTAGCAGTCAGTTGTAGCTGTGTTTTTGTATACCTGACGAATGTAAGTCCAATATTCACTCTACGTTTAACTCTGCTTTGGTCTCCACCAACTTCAGATGGAAATATGTGAGTATTTAACTGTCAGAGGTCCACTATGTCCTCCAGCTAGATCCTAACTGTTTCTGCTGTTTTGTGCTGGATGAGTAGCGTACAGTGGATTTATATTAGAGATGTTTTGTTGTTGTTGTTGTTGTTTACTAAAAGTAGCTACTGCTTGGGATGGGGTTGATAAGAGTGATGAGACTGAACCAAAACCATTAAGTTTAAATAAAACAACGAGCTGAAAGATGCTAAATTGCTTCTTAGAGCGGAGTCAGGTTATAATTCTTTTTGGGTTCAGCTTTTACATCAGGGGTGGTCATTTATTCCTTTGCTAATATCAAAACACTGCAGAGCCTGGGAAGAGACATGGAGTATAAAAAAAATCTAAGGTTGAAAAAAAAAAAAAGTATGTGAGATCTCGCAAAAAAAAAATTTCTTAAAGGTCAGTGTGCTTCTGGGTCAGTTCAGCACCGTGGACACAACCACAACAATAGAGCACACACACCTGTGCAAGACGTTCATAGAATTTCATTTTGAGATTAGCCTCAAATATAAAGACATTAAATGGCAGTGGGCACAGTAAGAAACATCTTAAGGGGACACTGTCTTCACAAAGCATACTCTGACCGGGTGGTACTGGTTGAATTCATCAACAACCAACTGCGGTACTCTGGACAGCTTCACAGGAACCAGCGGATGTACGCTAATGTAGAAAACATGGACTACTTGTGAGTAAAGAGGATGTGTGCTTGGTGTTGATGGAACCGTGCTCCATACCCACAGTTACGTAGGTTATTTTTGGGCAAGTAAAGTTACGTAGGTTAGGTTTAGGAAAAAAATCATGGTTGGGTGTCATCATGTTTGGTACTAAATGTAAAGTTACACAGGTAAGGTTAAGGCAAGTGAAGTCACTCATTTTAGGTTTAGGACAGTAAAGTTACGTAGGTTAGGTTTAGAAACTAATCATGTTACATACTTAATGCAGTGAAACGTACTTAATGTAATGCGATGATGTTACAACATACCTTAAAATAACTCCTGGTTTCACACAGGACACCAACACCAGACTCCTGGGGGAAAGTCGTGTGTTTATTTAATACATCCACCACCCCAACCTGCGTTCTTCCGCAGACTGTTTCCCTCTTTACTCCCATCGGTGCATTCATCACGTGCAGCCTTCATGATAACATGGTTTACAAATGAATTCTGGTGCGTTACTTTTCTTAGACGAACCCACAAACAGTGCATGAGAACAGCCTGCCCCACGGGTGTAAGCGCTCCACTGTTGTGGTCATAAATTATTGACCTAAATGAAGAGGTTATGCGGGATCTCGCAAAAGTATCTTCCTCCATGTCCCGTGCTCGGCCACCTAAAACACTGATTGCCTAAAAAATACTGCAAATGGTTATGGAGGATATGGAAGCAGTATATATAAGCATGTAGACTGTGGTCTGACAGTCATGTGTATGTGTAGGCATGTAGAAGATCAGTAACATCAGAGAGAGAAAACTGATAAAACCAGGTGTGATCTCCTTTACTATGACTGAGCTCCTCCTTTTCTCCGTATGATGCTGTGTGCTGTTAGAGTCCAGTGGAGCTTTACGGCACTCAGGAGAGGGAGAGAGTGAGAAACAAAGACTGACAGAGGAGAGAAAGAGAGTATGTGTGTGCGAGAAGAGTGGGACCAGCGCCAGCTCACCCCACCCTTACTGCTGCCTGCCTGCAGAGTGAAGAGTGCTGCATTTCCTGAGGGCAATGCAGAGGACAAGGAAGAAGAGGAGGCTCACTTCTGTTAAGGTCACCAAACAGCAAACACAGAGCCAGTCTGCAGACAACAGAGAGCCTGCGGCGGACAGAGACACCGAGAGGGACACCGAGAGAGAGACCGAGAGAGACAGATGGACAGATGGAGAGACAGATGAGCTGCAGCATTCAGCGTGATGCCTCTGCTGTCCAATGTTCTCCACAAATATTCAGCTTCACACCATCACAGCACAGAAGTGGGAATGAATCATTTTTCACACCCCGAAAATTGCGCCCACTTCTTTCAGTTTCATCGCTCGACTGTTCTATGATTGGACGTGTTTGTTCGCTGTTTTAGGGTTATTGCCCTTGACAGCTGCACGTATTTAATATAAAAAAGACCTCATGATGAGGTTTAATCTGACATGTTGTCAAAATCACACTCTTAGAAACAAGATGCTTTTGAGTATGCTTGAAGAGGTTAAATTTTAAGTAAACGGATGGCAAAAGCTTAACTCAGTGTCTCCAATTTACTGTGAGGCAACTATTTTGATACTTGATTTGTATTTAATTAATATTTAAAGCAATATTCTCTTGTAGCAGCTTCTCAAATGTGAGGATTTGTAGTTTTTCTTTGTCGTATGTGATAAGACACTGATCAATCTTTGGGTTGTAGTAGCTTGAAGACGTCACGTTGGGCTTAAGGATATTGCAAAGGGCCTATTTTGCTATTTTTATAGCTCATAAATAACATAATTGTTAGTTTCAGCCTGATGACTCCATAATCCCACACTTAGCAAATGCACAACATCTCAAGAGTCACGCTCTGATGGTTTCAAGTGTCCATGTAACTGCAGGAGGAGGCAGAGAGTGCAGGGGAGCTCCTCAGGCCCCCGAGGTGTGTAACAACTTGCAGGGAATGACAGAGGTAAGCGGGTTTCCCCTGGGACAGGAGGATTAGTGTGGAACCATTACCTTAGCCCTGTGAATCACCGCTAATGGCTTCAGTGAGAGGGTACTGTAGTACAGAAGTAGGACACGTTAGATCGAGACCTTGAGCTCTGCAACAATGCACACTGCAGCACATTTCTGCAGATGATTTATGTTGGTTTTTGTGCAGGTCCGTTGTGCAGCACGTAGCACCAAATTCTGGGCATAAGTAGTCTCTGTGGGCCCCCCTGCCACTCCTCTCTTGATTCACGCACCTATTAATTTTTTTTTTAATAAAGTAAGTTGGCTTTGTTTCCTTTCTGTTCTGAAACCCCAATGTCCCTTTCTTGGGTAAAGACATGACAGTGTACATTGGTGCTCCAGCAGCATAAGCAGTCACTTGGCTCTAGCTGCATTTAGAGACTACTCCTGGTGCAGGGGTGGACTAAACCATCGTGTACCTCAAAGGTCCAATGTGTAGGATTAAGGGGGATATGCTGACTGAAATGGAATATAATATGTATGTTTTCTCTCTTCGACTGTAATTAGCAGCATTTCCACGACAAGCAGCGTCCACAAAACAATGCTTTGTTATGGGAAACTGCTTTATTCTGTGTTTTTACCAGTTTCAATCACCATGTCCATTTGTTTTGAAGAGGAAGAGACCTCTGAGGATAATTCAGCTCCCGCCAAAAATCTTATAAACTTCTGGATCTTCAGTTATCAGAGAAAAAAGGTGAGCACAGATTAGCAGGTGCTGGGCAAGCGACCCATCTCCAAAGAGCCGAACTACGTTGGAGAAACACTGATTCGGAACACGAAACTGCTTCTTTTAGGGTTTTTACCGTTTTTAATCACCTGGGGTCTCATTTATAAAACAATGTGTAGGATCCATACCAAAAATGTACATACGGGCAAAAGCCAAATATGGCGTGCGCCAAAAAATATTTGACGATTTCTACAATCAGGCTTCCACCTCACCATCTGCGTCGCCAATTTCCTGTCTCCAAAATCTTCGTAAGCATGGGTCAAAGTTTCTCTGTTTTAATAGATCACAACTTCTGTGTGGGAAGTGACGTACTCCTCTTTCAGGTCTCTTTTTGTGCGTACGCAATGTTTAAATGAGACCCCTGGTCCGTTTGTTTTGGAAAGGAAGTAGCCTCTGCGGATAATTTTTCTCATGGCAAAAACCTCTGAAACATCTTGATCAGAAATAAGCTGAGTACACATATCAGATGCTAGCAGGTGCTCGTCTGTGATGTGATGGACCGTGCAGAAGAAACACTGATTTGTAACGTGAAACTGTTAATCACCGGGGGTCTCATTTATAAACATTGCGTACGCACAAAACGAGGCCTGAAAGAGGTGTACGCCACTTCCCACGCAAAAGTTGTGATCTATAAAAGCAGATTTGATGGGAGAGACTTTGACCCATGCTTACGAACATTTCAGAGACGGGAAATTGGCGACGTGGATGGTGAGGTGGAAACCTGAAATTGTCAAATATTTTTTGGCGCATGCCATTTTTGGCTTTTGTCTGTACGTACATTTCTAGTATGAATCTTGTGCACTGTTTTTTAAATGAGACCCCAGGTCCCTTTGTTTTAAAGAGAAAGAGACACCTGTGGATAATTTGGCTCCCTGTAACAATCCCCTGAACACTAGATGCCAATAAATCCACCTAAGTCTTACACACTGGACCTTTAAGGGGTGAGATGCGCCTCAGAGAGCTTCCACTAAGTTTAGTCTTTCAGCTGATTTATTAAGCTGATTTTAATTTAGTTATGGAACTAACTACTTAGAAATAAAAATTTGCAAAACCAAACTTTCATTCCAGGGCCCTGAGTGATCAGCCCCACTTTGCGACCCCTGCCATTGTGCAGATACAGCTACACCCCCACCCAGAGCCAAAATGAGCATACACCAGCAGATCCTTAAAAATTTATTGAAGTTAATGTAAGATGAAATCATAAGTGATATAAGAAAAAAAAACAAATAACCCTTGCATAGATCACAGACCATGCCTTTGTCATCATCTGACAAACTGAACACATTGTAGCATAATCCTTGGTAAACACAACATGACAATGACGGCTGGATTAGATAACACAATCAGAGTTTGGTTTGCTTGTGGATGAAAAGAAGAGCAGAAGAGTTCAACAGTCCATTTTTTTGCGCTTTGCTCCAAAACTTCCCTACAAGCAATTAAATGTGCATTCTTGACAGGAAAGACAAACTCATAGCCATCACACTTCTAACACAAACAAGATCTTCTCGTCGACAGTCACCTTTGGCGAGTGAGGTACACAACATCCCGACATTTGATCCTGTTCAGTGCCTCCTCAGCAGGCAGAAAGCAGTCCGACACCTTTAGCAAACAAGAATGCCTTAAAACCAATGTAGTACAGAGGAGGGTGTGTGTGACACAGGCCCTGTTTAGACATGACGGGCACGTTTCCAGCAACACAGTATCACTACAGTCTAGACTGAGATAAGAATGGGCAAAATGTCACTTGAAAGAGCGTTTCAGTCTTAGAATAGAGATAAAGTTTGAGAAACTAGCCCTTTATGTCCTCACTCACATTCAGAGCCTAGCGAGCACAACCTGAAAATCACACGCGGACGCTGAGCACGGCTCGGATACCCAACGCTGTCTTAGTGATGAGGTCAGCGCTAAGGTGCTTTTTAAGAAATCCAGCAGAGGACACGTTTCACGACAGCGTTTCTGAACAGGGCCTTACAGGAAGCCTTGGTGCGGATGAAAGCAAGGGTTTCTTTTTTAAAATGATGCAACTGTATTATAGTTGATCCACAGTTTTGAAAGGCAAAACTCATGCAGTCTTCCATCGACCATGCAGTTTTTTGCGATTAGTAGGTTTTCTGTAGAGATACATTATAGCAGTAGGTTCAGCAGTGGAGATTGGAGAAATGTGAACATGGTGTTTGAATGATTTTTTTTTTTTCTCTTAAAACCAAAAAGACAAACCATAGTTTTTTTTATATAATAGTACACTTCTTGTCCATATCATTTAGTGTATAGCAATTGATCATAATACAGTAGATTCATTTTCATGGCTTGCCAGAGGAACATATTGTCTTTGATATTCCACTATATGGCATGTTCTTCCTAAATCGGTCATGTTACAGTGCCACCAAAACAAAAAAGGAAAATAAAGACACATAAAGTTGTTTTTCATAGGTAATTGTGGTATATAGTGGTTACTTTTCTCTATCTTATTGTAGCTAAATTGCATTTTGTTCTCATTTTTTTCTTATACTTTAATTAGATTAATGTCGTCATATTTTTTTAGATCTTCTCACTCGTGTTTGTTTGCAGAAGCATTAACATCTAAGCTAAACAAATGAATATGTAAAACAATTTAGGCACCTTCTCTGACTTTCTCTCACACGGCTGATCAGTCCGGTCGAACTGCTGATAGATCCTCTGTAAGTGCATTATGGGCCGTTCCTTTGGGACTGTGTTAAAGGTTCGACTGAACCCTTCAGCAGCCTTTTGTTCCTGACTGCACAACAAACTCCAGTCCAGGTGGTCAATGGGGGACTGCCGCTATAACAAAGCCTATATTTGGATATGTCACGGGTTTCTCTCAGTAAAACGTGAGCCTCTACGTCTGACCACACTGACCTTACAAAATCACAGAACAGAGGGTAAAAGGTTGGTACATAAACAGCCCTGTTGTGAGTTATCTGTCAAGTGATCGCAGTTTCTCCAACATTCAAAATAGATTTTTTTGTTTTTTTTGGGTTTTTTTTTGTTACAAAAAAGCATCTAAGAAACAGTTTATCTGTTATTCTATTGCTGTTAAGAATGCATGTTTCTGTTGGGTAAATGCATAGCACCATCCACACATGCCCTCACAGCACTGCTCCTGTGAGGGGTCGTCATTTGTATTTTTCTTCACCTCACTTCCCTGCAGGACATCTTGCACACATCACTACTTTCAAGCATCAGTCGTACAAGAAACTCGTGAACAAAGCGATTTCCTGATAGCTGCATTAATGAGACTACTATAATTTCCTTGTATCTATATATAGTAATATAATATATGGTACTAGGTATTATTGATGTCCTTCTGTATGAGAAACCCTATACAAATTGAAGATCCCTGACACGAATGTGTATCTTTTTTGCTCTCATGATGAGTTACTGACATCTAGCAAGGCTCTTGATTTTTTGTTCTTTACCTCACCTGAGGCAGACACTCTTCAGCGGTACAGTACAAAGATCAGTTCCAAATAAAATGACAAACAGTGCCCTAATCTACCCAACCAGCCACCGATAACAAAACAGGAACTAGAGAATGCGGAGATGTCTTGTTTGAAATAACGTGTGATGGTAACAAGACAACAATGGTAGTCCTGTACTAGCACCACAAAGGATAGCCATTGCACCAACAGAAACAACTGTATGACATTCAAGTAGCACTGCAGTGGAGCTTTTTTAGTTTACAGGAAGTTGTCAGGAGAAAGCTAAATAAAATAAAATAAATACAGTACATTGCAAAGTCTTACTATCATTTGAATTCATGTCAGTACTGAGTGTAGATTGATGTACAGTAGCTGGAGATTTTCAAGTAGTCGTTACAATTTGTCCAAATCTGTCTGCAGTTAGCCTGGCTGGAACAATATGCTGAGAAACAATGCACTACTCATGAGCAAGCACAGTGACAAAGAAAACAAATCAAGCAGCAGAACAAAATGATTGTGCAAAAAGACGGGCTGCACTTCGCCGTGCATCATAATGCCCAAAAATCGCAAGATGACAGACTTAAGAACCATAACTCCACTGTCTCATACACGTGTGTGTGTGTGTGTGTGTGTGTGTGTTCAGACACGTTGAAGTGTGTTTCTGTGACACGACAGTAACGTCTGATACCGTCATCTCAAAGAAACCAACATATAAAACAGTCAATCTCAACTCGTTAGGAGAGCCAAGCAATCTCTACAAACTCTCTACATATGAATGTTTGATTGTGCGTAGCTTTAAGTGAACAAAAGGAGCGGGATTGTGGTACACTATTTGTCCTAAGTGCTTGTGTAAAGGCTATACTTCGGGACTCTCACATTCAATGTTGCATGACTGCAGTTTACACTTAAGGTTCCATTTTGCATTATGGTATAGGAAGCCCTGCATTGAAGCTTGCAGCTCTGCAGCAAGTTTGCAATGACCTCACTGAGGTAGAGACCCTGAAAGGATGCACGGTGCACGAACAGAAACGAGACATAAATAAACTATGTTAAAAACCTATGGATATTCCCTTTTGAATTGGATTGGTAAACATGCAGAGTACAATACATCGCTGCTTAAGGGCATAATTAAGTGCGTGACAGCATGAAAACTGGGTTGTGCAAAACAGCCATGGATTATCTTTTGTTTTTGTTTTTTTTTGTTTTGTTTTGTTTTTTTGACCACAATCACCTGCTGTTTCAACCTTGCTCATCGGGCATCATTAACATCGTAACCAACAGTGTATCAACACGAGAACAGAAGGTAAACCAGCTCTGCTCAACCTCGCAAATCCCATTGTACACAGAGGCACTTTCACTGGTCCTGTTGGTGAAAGGGATAAAGGCACTAGCAACTAATGTCAGAATAATTCTCTCTTAATATGAAGTGAAATTTGGTGTCGATCCTTTTCCGTTGTGGATTTCAAACCAATATGTACTCAAATTTGACGTGGAAATGGAAGCATGACTAATGATATGTTAACTTTTCTTGTTCAAAGAAGGTCCATGCACTGCACTATTGACGTAATACTGTAATTGGTGCTTATTATAATTATATGCATTTTTGATAATATTTATTCAGTTTCTTCGACTACTTTTAAATTAGAAACTCTGCATCCTCAAGGTGGGTTTGGATATATTTGATCGCAATTCAGAAACATCCAGAATTTGATTTCCTTAGTTTCCCTGACAATAGGGCACTGCAGAGTGCCTGAATTGCAACAAGCTGAATACTCATGTCATGCATTAAATATACCAGGATACAAAAGTACCTTAGTCGATAGACCATAATGCAGGTTACTTTTTTCATGCTATGATCTCATTTATGTACTGTTCCCTTAAGTTTTAACATTCAATTTCTATACTTCTAAATGATTAGCATTTCAAATTAAGAAACTCATCCAGTGCACTCGTATGAAAACAGATGACAAGGAGGGGAGGGAGGATGGAGGCAGGTATCCAAAAGAACATCCTTTCCATTATGTGAGATATGTCTCATGCATGCCGATATCAAAATGGAAAGTCTCTAATCATGCTCATGTGAAGCTCACTTTAACGTTGTGCTGTGTTGCATCTAAAGGGCATGGCATTGAATCACTTGGTGATATCACAATTACAGCATCTGCTGGAAAACAGCAGCATTGCGGATGTCCGTGAAGCGAGTAGATCACCATCTGTTTACATCCAAACAAGAGAGATCAGTCTTCCTCCTATAAGGTGCTTTGCTGAATAGTAGATATCCTTTGTAGGGAGGGAGGAGAGAAGAGGAGGAGGAGGAGGAGGAGGAGGGAGCAAGGAGGGGGTCACCTAACTTCTTGGCGCTTACCACTTTGGCTGCAGGTGCTTGCATGTCTCTGCAGACTTTTCTGGTGCATTGTGCAACTTGCTGAAATGTTATCTGTACTCCATGCATAAGATTTTAATTATCACGCCGTCATCTGATTAGACAGTGTGTGCTCCGCGTCCTCCAGGGAGCCGTGTAGATGCGTAATAGTTGATGTTTTCTTTTTGATGTACCTATATATTTGTAGGATCAGAAGAATTAATTATTCTATCTACCTGTCATGTACTCTAAGATCTTTGATTTTCCTTTCTATATAGCTGAGCATAGTTGTAGGCCTAATGCCATAGAGCGCTTTGAGGAGGTAAATGAAGCATTCCTAACTGATGGTCTACTCCACATATGACAGTCCCACAGAGATCCCAAAGTTCTTAACTAGTGTCTAAACATCTGTAAGCAGCTTGCTTTTATTTACACAGTTTTGGTTGGCTATAGTGCAATTGCCAGTTCTGAGGTTTGCCTCCCTAAAGTTGTCGATGCTATTGTTTATGTCTCCATCAATCTCCATGTACTCTGACTTGCTGACGGTGGACGAACTACGGCGGCTGGAGTTGGTTTCAGAGGGGATGTTGGGGTTGCTGACGTTGAGCAGCTGGGCCTGCTCTTCTCCCTCGGTCTCCCTGTGGTAGAAGTAGTTGAAGTTGGACACAATGACAGGCACTGGGAGCGCAATTGTCAACACTCCGGCGATGGCGCACAGAGATCCTACAATCTTGCCTCCTATAGTGACGGGGACCATGTCCCCATAGCCCACAGTTGTCATAGACACAACAGCCCACCAGAATGCATCTGGGATGCTGCCAAAGTAGGAATCTTGCTCCTCTGCCTCAGCAAAGTAGACAGCGCTGGAGAACAAGATGACTCCAATGAACAGAAAGAAGATCAGCAATCCCAGCTCTCGCATGCTGGCCTTGAGGGTCTGCCCCAAAATCTGCAGTCCTTTGGAGTGTCGTGACAGCTTGAAGATCCTAAACACCCTGACCAGACGGATCACCCTGAGGATGGCCAGAGATGTTGCCTGCTCCCCCACTCCCTCCTTTTCTGGGTCTTCGGCCAGCTCGGTGCCGAGTGTGATGAAGTAGGGGATGATAGCCACTATGTCGATCATGTTCATCATGTTCTTGAAGAAGGCCGGTTTGCTCGGGCACGCCAGAAAGCGTACAATCAACTCAAAGGAGAACCAGATTATACAGAGAGTCTCAATGACGAAGAAGGGGTCAGTGAGGATATTTGGCTTATAATAAACAGTAGTGTTACCAACTGTCACCATTCGACCCCTCGGGTCCTCTTTCAGCTGTGGTAAAGTCTCTAAACAAAATATGACTATTGAAATCAGGATTACCATCACAGACACTATGGCGATCCCTCTCGCAGTGCCTGAGCTTTCCGGGTGCTCAAACAGGAGCCATATCTGACGCTGGAACTCCTTCTCAGGTAAAGGACGCTCTTCCTCCCTGATGAAACCCTCGTCCTCACGAAACTTCTCCATGGCATCCACTCCCAGCTCATAAAATTTGATCTCTTCTGAGAACATATCCAAAGGGACATTTACTGGTCTTCTCAGTCGACCCCCACTCTGGTAGTAATAGAGGATGGCGTCAAAGCTGGGGCGGTTCCTGTCGAAGAAGTACTCATTTCTCAGAGGGTCAAAGTACCGCATCCGCTTTTTGGGGTTGCCAAGCAACGTCTCCGGAAACTGGGAGAGAGTTTTCAACTGCGTCTCAAACCGGAGACCGGCTATGTTGATGACCACCCTCTCGCAGCATTCATGGTCGTTGTGGTCAGGGGGGTAGGTGTCCTGAGGGTGGCCTGGGACAGCCGAGGTGTCGTCCATGTTATCTCCTGCTACCACGGTCATTTTGGGAAGGAGGAGGAGGTGGAGGTGGAGGGGGGAGGAGTTGTGTTGGGATCCCGGTTAGTCTAACTTAGCAGGCATTCAGGTTCGGGGCAAATTTTTCCACTCCTCAGCTTCCCACACCCCTTAAATTGTTGGAGATGTCCCCAGATACGAGGGGGCTGGTTGGCTGCTTTGCCTCAGTGCGGCTCCACTGCGGTTCTCGCTGACTTGACCATTGCTGCTCTCCAGTGCATCTGCTGCTGTTGTTACTGCTGCCTCTGTCACCCAGAGAGAGGAGAGGGAGAGGGAGAGGAGAGGGAAAGGAGAAATAATGGGATCAAACAGCCAAGATATTTGCTGGCTCAGCATTTTTTGCAGTTTATTTATTTATTTATCTACTTCTCTCAGCCTGCAATTAGTGCAGTTACACAGTAGTAAAGATAAAAAAACACCACCCCAAGGAAGAATCCTATAAGATAGACACCTGCAATCTGTCTGTAGTACTCAGTCGTGAGTACATGATGATCTTCCTGCACCACATGGTATTTACTACATTCCTATGGTTATTTTTTCTCCTGTTTCTCTTATACACTCATGATATTTCTATAGGGATGTTTACTTTAGTTAAACGTAGAAATGCTGCGGTTCTAGGTCTTAAAGGAGCATGGGAATGATTTATCCTACGCCACTCTAACCAGCCTGAATTACAATGTGACGCATAACATCTGATACTGATATTACACCAACTGATGTTTCTACTTGTACACAGCCCACAGGCCTACAGAAGATGCAGAATGCACCACAGTGTGGTTGTTCTCTTCACGTCAACAGCAGCTGTCGAGAAGCAAAGCATTAACCGATGTCATTATTGTATAAGTCAGCAGTTTGGAGGCTTACCGTGGGCTGATCTTGAAAGGTCTTGAATGCGTCTTATCCTCGAGTAAAATCATCCAACGACAGGGCAGCAGTGGGTGTCATGTGGTAACTTTACATTGCACCTACCACCAAAAAGAGCCTCACTGTGCTCATCGCCATCCTAACTGTGTCCGTCGCAAAGTGTCCTCAAATCTTTAGAAACGAGATGAAAATCAGGAGAGTCTAATGAGGAAAGCCTGAGATGGAAAAAGGAGCGAAAAGAGAGAAAGGCAGAGCTGCAGCGTCGGGAGCTGCTGGCGCGGCGGCACGGTGGTGTGAACAGCTTACAGTATACCGCAGGAGAAAATCTTGCGCTGCAATTCAGGAGGGGGAGATACATTAAGGGGCAATAAGCGAGCCCTTGACATTTCCAGACATCACTGCATCAGCAGAAATCTGCTTGCTTTTTTTGCGAGTAGACAAGATGACGGGCAGAATGTGTTGCAGCGCGGCTCGCAGGGCAGAATAAAAGAAATCAAAAAATGAAACAGATGACAGTCAAGTAGCAGCAGCGACGTCCAACTGTTTTCTCCACAATGTCAAGCAAGTTTTTGCTGTGCATTTTTACATGCAAGTGCAGGGGAGGTGAGGGAGAAGAGAGTAGAGGAGAGGGGAGGGGGAGGGCAGCAGGAGAAGGAGGAGGAGGAGGAGTTGGAGGGTTTCGACGCAATGCAGACCGGCTCTACTAAAGCACGCCGTGAGAAGTTCTCCACACACCACAAAAACAAGAGCGCTTGTGTGCCAGCACTGGCGCAATCAGACTGCAAATGACACTTGGTAACAAAACCTCTGAATTTGCTGTGTTACATTTGTTCAATAATTTAGAAAACTAGCATGTCATTGATGTGGTGAGGGATTAAATGAGCTTTTCATTCCATCACTCCGGGATTTACACGGGCGTTACTTGGATGTGTCAATATCTGAGTCTATGTGGGACCAAATTAGATTTTGCAGTCCTCATCATTTTACAAGTGAGCAATGAGACTAAACCGTCCACAGTGTGTTTGCAGCCCTCGTCGCATCAGTGTGCTTGCATCCAGGATGTGCACGGCACACACCCAGTATCTTACACTTTATGCTGCTAAGTTATAATATGTCCCAGCCTCCACTCGTGGCTGCACACGGCTGCAGGAGTCAAACACATCTGAGACGAAACCAGGAATTTTTAGCATAACGCTCTGCAGAGGACGGAGGATCAGTTTCAGCACCACGGACAGCGCAGATGATTGATTCATCTCATAGAGGACTACTTGTACAAACACCAGAATATATATTACGACACAGTATCATAACAAATAAGCAAATAATTTGTCTATTGATGACTTTTAGGGCCTGTGTGTAGGTGGTTTTGTTTTTCAGGGCCTTAAAGTGAGGATCAAAGCACTGACTTTCTAAAAACACTCATTCAACACAAAATCAGGTCATCAGACTTCTAATTTGTTAAAATGTGCCTCCAGCCAAATAAACCCTGCTACATTTATCACTATGGCGTTTTATTAAGTTAATTGGTTTTGTGGCAAGACAACACAGTGTCTAGTTCTGCGCTTTTTTCTATCATTCAGCACCAAAACTAATATACAATGTATCACACTAATTAATAGGCATGGATTTGTATCTTTAAATGAGTTCTTCTTTGCTTTCTGTGATACTGAGAGTGGAGAAATAACCAGCTGTTTATTTTCTGATTCATAATTTATTTATAAAAAGGTTTAAGTTAAGTTCACATACATGTTTAAATTAGAAAAATAAATATTTAATACATTTAAAGTTCATAATGCATTCGCGTCATGCAGTCATTGCATTGTAACGTCTCGAGCCATGTTGTCAGCGAGCTGCAATGCAATCTGAATGTTTGTAACAACACTGAGGCAAGATGCAACTGCATTCAAAGATGCATAAGAAAGGAGGAAATTGATAATTACAAAAAAAAACGCAGTATAAACAATTTTATACAAAGAAAGCGTGGTCATTAATAAAGCCTACACAAAAGAATGTCGTTTCTTCTACTGATGATACACACAATGTCCATTAAGGCAGACTGAACCTTGTCCAGGCGTCTCCTCCACGAAAGCTACAACACTGGCAATGCACGAATATCGGTGAGAAAATGATCCAATACTTTGGAGAAGAAGAGAATCCCACGCTTGAAATTTGTTGCCACTCTTAGGGAGAAACAAGCTTCTCATGATCGTCTGCCTCCTGCAAGTAAGCAGAAAACAAAACTCACTGTGATTAACATTAGGAGTTGAGAGGAAGCAGTCGGGACTTTGCTGAGCTTAGTTAACCATCACAAGCATCCGGGTGCAGGCAAAGAGCGTGATCTCGGGGGGCTTAAGCGTGAAATCAAGGTCAGCTGCAACAGTGCAGAGGTAAAGTTAAAGTGTTAATTTTGCCACACAGCAGAGCCGAGCAGAAGTGGTGTCTGCAGGGATATCAATCATCCACAGAGTGGCGCTCAGAGCTCATTTGTTCAGTTTAGATTTATCCAAAAGCAAGCTCCAAAGAAAAATGAAGTGGGAGATGTTTTCTGTTTCTCAGATCTATGAAAACTATCCTGTGTTAACGAGATATTGAAAGCTGATCTCGTTACTATGGAAAACCATAGTAGACTGAGGGATAGAGCCAATAATCTTACAGTCCACACAGACGCAAACAAACTACTACGGCTGCTAGTAGAAATTAGAGCAGCGACGTAGGTTACAACACACACACACACACACACACACACACACACACAAGACCTCTATAAACACACAGTCTTGACTAACTCTTGAGTGACAGGGAGATAATTGTCTTGGTGTATGTGTCTGTTTGTCGCCGTGCGCTCCTCTGCGCAGAGCTGGTCGCCTGGTGCGTCATATGCGCTTTTACGCACGGCTTCTACTTTACTCAGAGCGTTGGTACTTTGAGAATAGGCTGCGTGATTTTCTTAACAGTAGAACAGTTAAGTTTGGTTCGTGTGTAATCACCATTTAGAGGCTTTTAAAAAAAAGTTCCTTAACTTAAAAATTAAAGATAAGAAAACGTCTCCGTTTTTTATTTGGTATTTCAGTTTCCCTTCTTAGACTGAGAAGTGTGTTGTCATATGGCTCAACTACTGCTGATGGTATTTCAAATATTCCGTGTGTAACCCAAGGGTTTCAAATGTTTTCATATGAGGGGTCCCATGACACTTTGGTGCACACTTCCCACTTACTGATTTCACCCTCTATGTTCAGGGAATTTAGGCCAGTCCTCACTTTGGTGGAGGTTTTACCATGAATGTGTGAGGCTCCACGTTTGGAAATCACTGCGTGAAACGTGCGTAAAACACCTGCTGCATCCGACACAGAGGAGCCTAAACTGTATGCGCACTGTAAGACGACTCACCAGAAATAAAACCGTCTTCCAGGGGTGTATTTCATACAACTGTCAGTTTCCCCGTGTATGTCTCCGCTTGGCATACGTTTGGATATGTCAACGTTTCCAAGTCGTCGCTTTCCTGGTAGGACTCCGTTTTGGAGAGCGACTGGGTGCTTTTGTTTGAATCACATTCACCCAATGATGGCTGCGGCTGTCCGCATGTCACATGTACATACTGAATATTGTCATCATCCTCATTTTCTCTGTGGTAGAAATAATTGAAGTTTGACACTATGACAGGGACAGGTAAAGCTATGGTTAGCACTCCGGCGATGGCGCACAAAGATCCAACAAACTTCCCCCCAATGGTGGAGGGACACATGTCTCCATATCCAACCGTGGTCATTGTCACTACAGCCCACCAAAACGCATCAGGTATGCTTGAAAATCCAGAGTCGGGGTCTTCTGCTTCTGCAAAATAAACCGAGCTGGAGAATAAAACAACTCCAATGATCAGAAAGAATATGAGCAGTCCCAGCTCCCTGAGGCTTGCGTGAAGCGTTTGGCCGAGAATCTGGAGGCCCTTGGAGTGCCTGGAAAGTTTAAAAATCCTGAAAACACGGACCAGACGGATGACCCTCAGTATGGCCAGAGACGCAGCCTGCTGACTGCTGCCCTGATGCTCCGCGAGATCAAGGCCCAGGGTGATAAAATAAGGAGCTATAGCCACAACATCGATCAGGTTCATGATGTTTTTAAAGAAAGCTGCTTTACTGGGACAGGAGACAAATCTCATGGTGAATTCAAAGGAGAACCACACGATGCAAAGCGTCTCCACCATGAAAAACGGATCTGTGAACGGACTGGGCTCTTGGCCGTGCGCACTTCCATTGACGGGATTGTCCAGTGCGGTGACTTCTCTAAACTCGGGTAAAGTCTCCAAGCAGAATATAATTATGGATATTAAAATAACCATAACCGACACAATGGCGTTTATCCGTGCAGGTCCTGAGCTCTCTGGATACTCAAACAGGAGCCATAACTGGCGTTGATACACATTGCTGGGCAGCGGGCGCTCCTCTTCCCTCATTAAGCCCTCATCTTCTCTGAAAAGGTCTATGACCTCTTCATCAAGTTCGTAAAATTTAATTTCTTCCAGGAAAATATCCACAGGTACACTGACGGGCCTCCGGAGCCGCCCTCCTGACTGGTAATAATAGAGGACGGCATCAAAGCTCGGCCTGTTCCTGTCAAAGAAGTATTCATTTCTCAGCGGGTCAAAGAAACGCATCCGTTTACGCGGATCTCCCAGGAGCGTGGTCGGGAAGCGGGAGAGGGTCTTTAACTGCGTCTCAAAGCGCAGACCTGAGATGTTGATGATCACCCTCTCGCTGCACTCCTGGTCCGCTGGTTCCAGGTCAGCAGCATCTTGTAACAAAGGAGTTACGACCACACTGTCGTCGTGGTTCTCCTGGGACACCACAGTCATTTTTTTTACCCCTCCGTGGGTAAATCGTCACTCACCTCCTTGGTGGCTCCCTCTTGCCCTTTTGCCTGTGCGTCCTCTCAAATCTTTGTCTCATGCAGCCTCCCCAGACTCAGGCAATTTCCCTCTTTACTCCAATAGTTTTGTTTGTTAATATCCAAAATCGTAGTGCAGTTGTTGATTTACACCGTCCCTTTGTCAGATTAGTGCCTCTGAACTGTCAACTTTCAATAGTGCAGACAGATCTCCACTTGCATAAGCTATACCGATGGCTATGGCTATCATATTCACACCATTTTAAACTCCAAAGCCCTCCCCAAGTTGGAAGACCAGATGACACTTGGTGCTGCTGCTGCTGCTGCTGCTGCTGTCCCTCTCACACTTACTCACTGTAGCAGTGCCGTCAGTTCCAAGTAAAGGGGTAGCCTTACAAATGTAATCTTTTTCATTTTAATTGCCAGTTAATCTTCTTTTTAAAGTCCTCTGTCTTGCTTATCTTCAAAACAAAGTCCAGCAAGTTTTCCGGATCCAGAGTTGACAGAGAAATGGCGTCTCTCACCCAGCAGGTCCCTCATTCATGAAATCATGGGGCTATTCTTGTCACAAGGGGAACCTCCAGGACCCGGCCCGTGTTGGGTCACAGCCCACAGTTTTAGAAACCAGGAGTATGGACAAAGGTGACAAATAGATCCAGCTTGTTAAGTGTAGTGAGGTGTTTTTTACCCCCGCAGCTACATATTAAATGTGTCTTGAAATAAAGACGATGAAATAACCTGAATGCTTTGAAGCACGGGGCCTCGTATAACCAGGGGCCCTCCTGGACCCAGCCAGTGGAAACTGCTGGCTTGACTGACACTTGAGTAGACCGGAGAGGATAGGGTCTTCAGGAAGCCGCAGCCAAAATAACATTCACCATTCGTAGCACTTAAAGGGCTCAATTGTACAACTTGGAACATGGGGACCCCCAGAAGACAAGTGACCTGGCGTCAGGGTCACTGAGATACTGAGGTGTAAAAAGAAACAGCTGCATGTATTTAAAATTTTATTGGTTCATTATCAGGACCTGTAAATCCTCTGCAGTCGGGATAAAAGTCACAACACAATCTCACAGAAATACATGAAGTGGACATGACCTCTTAACAACACATTATGTGATGGCAGGCATGAAATGTGTTTAAATTATGTGCTGGCAACACAAAAACAATAAAGTCTATTACAAGCAGTCACAGTTTGCTGAGGCTTAGGGAAGAAACACAGGGTTAGGTTTAGACAACAAAAAAATATTAAGGAAAAATCTTGTGGTGTTGGTCAAAATAACTACATATGGGGCATAAGTGAATAGCCTTACATACGTTGCGTATTTACGTTAAGTAATAGGTATGTCAGCAGTTAACCTCCAGGAATATTTTTGACCAGTTACGCATGTCGGTCTTAATTAATTTTGCTACTGCACTGTGCACCAACCAGGTCTCATGGAAGCCAATTAGTTAGTGGCACCGCTCATTTGGCAATTACCACTAACAACACTGTCCTGACCCAACAGTGTTGCTGTGGAAACATTGTGCCCGCCCCCTGGTCACCCACCAGGTTGCCCTGGTGAGTAAATGACTCAGTTGTGAGCTGTTTATTTTGAGCCGCAACTTTGAGCTTCAGACCCCTTTAGTGTTGTTGTTGTTGTTGTTGTTGTTGGCTCTGTTAGCACAGTTAGCAGTGTTAGCAGAGCTGGTGGTGCTTACATAATTAACAATGCTAAATGGGTTTTGCAGCCAAGAAAGAAGCTGCTTACTCACCGGGGCTACCTGGGTGAAGACCAGAGAGTGGATACAATGCTTCTTCACCAACCACATCCTGCCAGCTGTGAAGTAATCTCCAAATGACCAGTGCTGCTAGCTATCTCACGCCCAACCTGGGTGGTGCGCAGTTCAAAGTGGCCAAGGCTAACGTTAGCTAAACGGTGGAGAATGGAGGGTGGAAAGTGGGCACAATGTTTCCGTATGTTACACTGTCTGTCTGACTGTCTGTCAGCAAAGCCAACAGAAAATAAAATTAAAGGGAAGACATTTACCTCACAAAACATTAAAATTTCAATACCTCTCAGTGGTTAGCGCTTTGAAATGTGACACTAAAGCTCACAGTCAATGGAGCGCCAGACTAACAGGAAAGGCCTTGTGTATTTCATGTCTTTTTTTTTTTTTTTTTTGCCTAGCAAATTAACCGGTTACTTATCGGTTGATGGGTGTTGGGCTATCAAGATCAGACTTAACTGAAACTGATGCCCTTGTACCTACTTAAAGTACTTTGCGTAGTTCTTTTAAGTCTGTAAAGTTACATAACTACATTGACTTTTGTTTTCACACACAGGATCACAAACAGCAGTCTCCTGGTTGAAAGTCCATGTTTGTTTGACCCCTTGACATGGACTTTATCGCTCTTAATACTTAATTCATGTGTCCACTGTGACAAATTGACTTTGCCTTGGCATTGTTCTCCTGTTGCCAGCACTTAATTTTAACACATTTCATGCCCACCCTCACGTAATCCATTGTTGAGACCTCATGTCCATTTCACGTGTTTCTGTGAGACCACAATGACACTTATGTTTGTCCAGCACAAGATAAGGATCCTCTTTCTCTCACGTTACAGGTTAATATTTCTATCACAGGTAAAGTTGATATAATGTTTAGGGTTTACAGTGTGAAGTTATATGTGCACTGCAGCATTGTGATCTATTAATAGCTCAGTTTTTTCCACTTTCATTGCCTTCATAAAGCTGTATCAGGTATGTCACTCACTGCCGTAGGCACAGGAGTGCAGCAATAATAGCCAGAGGGTGCTAATCAGTGTTACTAAAACCAACCTGGACGGTTTACATTATTACGTTGATGCGCGCGTGTGTAACATGCCATCACAAACTTTTATATCAGAGAGGCTTTTTTTGTGGTCAGGTTAAGAAGCACGAGCCCCCAGAGGAGCGCTGTTTTTTTGGCCTTTCCATTACTGAACAAAGGGTTGGATGTCAGAGTCAGATGTCAGTGTCAGGACACAGTGCCGCCTGCTGCTAATGTGTTAGCATATAGCGTTCACCAAATGACTGTCTGGGTCAAGCCAAGGTGTCAGGCCTTGACCGTATCCAAGGAAACAAACAATAACAAACAAGCAGGAATGGACATGTGATTGTTAAATATTGGTCAGACGAAAAAAGAAGAATAGTAAAAGATTTTAAAATCCATAGCAACCTCTCTGTCACCTTTATCCATCATTTCTCATTAGTGATAAATCTTTTCTTTGTGGGATCAAACATACTATCTGTATTATTCATATTATCTGTTTTAATTATTTATAAGAACATATACGGCATGCTCTGCAGCCATGTCTGGGTGATGAGTCTTGCAGTTGTGCCTTCTATAAAAATCCCCACACTTAGATATGCAGATAGATATGCATGTACGTGTGCATACTTTACAGTGACTGCCTGTACAGTAATGAGACGTAGCCTGGGAGACACATGCCGTAAAGCCTGCAGGGCGCATGAATGCTGACAGCGAGGAACCTCCGGTCGTTATTAATGGCTGGACCTATGAGTCCAGGAGACCCCCATGGAAACATGATACTGTGGAGTCACTCACAGCAAGAAAACATCTGCTTTCTCATCATTCCTCAGAAAAATCAATTCCTTTGAGAAAATCTGTGATTTGGACCGACATTTATTTGGAAGCAAATAAGAGACTTAAATATTTTAATTTTAACAGCCACTGAATATTTAATGTTGAATTATTTTACATAGAGAACACAGCATCTGAAGGTATTTTTTCTGAATTCACCTCTTTGAAATTATAATATGAAATGTCTTAATTTAATTTAATTTCTAAAAAAAAAATTCAGTATTTACAAATTCAGATTTAAAAAAATCAAGTTTCATGATTTAAAAAAATACATAGATTCAGGTTGCTCAAATACAACTAGTCAAATTAAAATCTAAAATTTCAATTTCAATTTTAAAAAAAATGAAAATTCAAATAAAATAGTCAAATTCATTTGGTCAAAACATTCAGGCTCGATTGCCTATCCTGTCCTGATGTTGCTATTTGATTTTTTTTCAACTTGACTTTTTAGATCTGAATTTGACTGACTGAATTTAAGCAACCTGAATCAATTTCATTTTTCTTTCTTTGTGAAATTTGGAAAAATTAATTTTTGGATCTGAATTTGACCGATCGAATTTGAGCAATCTGAGTCTATTTTTTCTTTCTTTCTGAAACTTGAATTTTTGGATCACAATTTGTGAACACTGAAACAAACATATTCCATTGATATATTCAATTTCAGCTTTTGAAAGTGCAAATCAAGAGATTTTATATTTTAATTTCAAAGAGATAAATATAGAATGAATAAATTAAATTAAATTAATAATTTTTAGTCAAGTATTTCAATGCCGTAAATTCATCTTCATTCATCTTCTAACCACTTCATCCTCTTGAGGGCCGCGGGGGGGCTGGAGCCTATCCCAGCTGACATCGGGCGAGAGGCAGGGTACACCCTGGACAGGTCGCCAGACTATCGCAGGGCTGACACATAGAGACAAACAACCATTCACGCTCACATTCACACCTATGGACAATTTAGAGTTACCAATTCACCTAGTCACCAATCTGCATGTCTTTGGACTGTGGGAGGAAGCCGGAGTGCCCGGAGAGAACCCACGCTGACACGGGGAGAACATGCAAACTCCGCACAGAAGGGCTCCCACGCCCGGGATCGAACCGGCAACCCTCTTGCTGTGAGGCGAGAGTGCTAACCACCACACCACCGTGCCGCCAGCCGTAAATTCAGTGTTGGTTTTTTTTAATTTTAACTAATCATTCTGTGGCTGTTAGAATTCAAATGATATCATTATGAATTAATAATTGATATGGATAAAAATTAAAGTTAAAAAAAATCAAATAGCAACATCTGGGCTACCCAGGAAAGAACAAGATGGGCATTCGAGCCTGAATGCTTTGACCAATCAAATTTGACTAATTTATTTGAATTTTTTAAACCTGAATTTTTAGATCTAAATTTGATCAATCGAATTTAAGCAACCTGAATCTATTTTTAGAAATTATGAAACTTGGATTTTTTTTTATCTGAGTTTGTGAACACTGAAAAATAAATTAAATATAAAAAATAACATTTCATATTATCATTTCTAAGAGGTGAATTCAGAACAAAGAACTCAAGATGCATGTTTTTTCTACGATTTTTTTTTTAATGCTATTAATTCAGGGGTGTTTAAATTTCAAATATTTGGCTCTTATTTGCTTCCATACATTTATATCATCATGATTTAATAATTGAGACAGCATGATGATAAAAACATTCAAAATGACTGAAAAATTAGTTTACAGCATAACTTTCAGTTATAAAGTGAAAATTAATATTAATTCTATATAAAAGTTCTTCTAATAGAGCAATGATATAGATTCTGAAACACAATAATTACATTTCTTTAAAATCTGATGTTTGTTGGCATATTTATCAATTGCAAGTCCTTCTCTGAAGCTTGTCTTTGTCTAAATATAGACAGAATGAGTTTCCTGCCTCGCCCATTACAGACGTGAGGTAATCACCGAAGCAACTTGTGTCAGTGACTCCTCTTGGCTTTCCTCCTCCCGAAACCCCAGGCCAAGTATTTACAAAGTGTGTGTGTGTGTGTGTATTTCTGTAAGTGTGTATCCGGCCTCGCCATTAGTACGATTGGTGAATGAACACATGTGCGTATAATGTTTGTGTGTGTGTGTGTGTGTGTGTGAGAGAGAGAGAGGGAGTGTGTGTGTGTGAGTGGGTGAGAGAGTGTGTGTTATAAATTGAAAGAGGGGTTTTTAGGAGGTCAGCCTTGCTAGTCAACAGCTCCTTCGGATCACATCGTTCTGGTGCCAACTACTCTGCTGGAAATGAAATAGGGGGCGTTTGACCCAGTGTGACGTGCTCTGTAGGGCGGGTGATGACAGCGTCTCAGACACTGGAATGAGTCTATAAAGGTAGAGCTATATCTGGGAAGCCTCGGATTCAAGCTGCTTTACCTACTTACAACTTTAACAACATATTACCAAAAGCGGAACTCAAGACTGGGATGGAAAACATTCTCAGTGAGCAGGTCTGCCGGGTTAAAAATAGGGTTGCACAATATGACGTTATATACCATGACACCATATAAATCTGTCTAGAGCTGTCACTTAAATATCTGTGGGTGTATTATGACGCTATGGGCATGTGTGCTGCAAGTCACTGGGAAGGACAGTATTGAATTTTACATGATTTTTGCTTCAGTGTGACGAAGTGCTTTGATTTGTCAGGAATTCACGTGTGTTCCTGTCTGGTTACTCCACTATATCATGATATACAGTAGGTAGATTAGGGCCGCAACTAATGATTATTTTCATTGCTGATTATTTTCTCGATTTCTTGATAGTTGTTTTGTCTATAAAATGTCAGAAAATGTTGATCAGTGTTTCCCAAAGCCCAAGAAGACGTTCTCTAATATCTTGTTTTGTCTACAACCCAAAGATATTCAGTTTACTGTCATAGAGGAGAAACGAAACCAGAAAATATTCATGTTTAAGAAGCTGGAATCAGAGAATTTGGGCTTTTCTTTTTATTACTCGGATTAACGGATTAATCGATTATCAGATTAGTTGCCGACTAGTTCAATAGTTGACAACTAATCAATTAATCATTGCAGCTTTTTTTCACTTAAATCTTTATTAAAACCGTTTTCGTGACATTGACATGTTGGTTACAACAGCATAATAAAATGATAAAATAATTGAAAAATAATAAAAGCTAATGAAACAAAAACTGCTTGGGTAAAGACAGATTTTTACAGCCTTAAGGAGTAGTGTATATCAGTCCAGTCCAGTGTCGCCATTTTCAGTCTTGTATAGAGTAAATTTTTCCCATTTTCTCCCTGGTTGTGCTTCTTGTTGTCTCAGTATGTGTGTTAATTTCTCCATTCTGTCATAATTGTTAGCCATAGGTCCTTTGTCAGTGGTGTTTCTTTACCCCAATACCTGGTAATAGCTTTCTCTATCCCTCTTTGCTGTGACGCGACAATGCTAACATGAGACATGAGACAACAGTGGTCTACATCAAAAGACCTGCACTCTCGCCAACATTTCTGGCAACTAAAGGGATGCTTACTTGTCAGTTTTGTGTAATAAAGAAACATCAGATTTCAGGTTTGCAAATTCATGGTTGAATTGTGTATCTTCCACATATTATGGCAGTCATTGCAGCTTTAATATGGAAATTGTGATATAAAATTACATATACTATGATCACATTTTGTACCCAGATTATTCACCCCTAGTTAAACATGGGCTAAATTTGGTTGATGAGTACAAGCTTGTATTTATCTTACTATATAATGACGAAAACTCTCTCTTTAAACTGTCTGTGGGTGTGTTTGTTCCACGTTTTTCTCCTCACTGACTTGGTCAATCCATGTGAAATTTGGCACAGTCGTAGAGGGTCTTGGGAGGATGCCAATGAAGCAATATTACATCAGTTGGCCAAAAGGGGGCGCTGTAGCAACCGATTGAAATTGCAAACTTTGAATGGGCATATCTCATGCCCCGTATGTCGTAGAGACGTGAAACTTTGCACAGAGATGCCTCTCCTCATGAGGAACAAATTTGCCACAAGAACCCTTAACTTCTGGTTATGTAGATTTTCCGCCATTTTGAATTTTTTGAAAAACACTTAAAATAGATCTCTTCCTAGGAAGTTTGAGCGATCTGCATGAAACTCGGTGAACATAAGGGACCAATATCTAAAGTTCCCTCTTGGCAAAAGTTGGAAAACTTACTAAAACTGAGCTTCTATAAGGCAATGAATATTGCAGAGGGCGTGGCTCATCACATAAAGGTGTATAACATCTCAAGGGTTTCACCCATCACCACGCAATTTTGTAGGCATATGACCACACATAATCTGAGGGGACCCCTCCATTATTGACCCCATCAAACAAAATGGGGACGCTAGAGAGCTAATTTCTTATCTAGGCCTAACTGCCATATCGATTTTTACTAAACTTGGTAGATATGTGGAACAGGACGCCTCAAAGTGACTGGAGAAATTTAACTTTTATTGGCAACTGGGTGGCGCTATAACAACAGAAAAATGCTTAAAAATGGCTAAAATGCGACCGATCGCTGTGGCTCCCCCTGTGGCCCAATGTTTGTTTGTTTTTTTTCTTCTAATTTTTGGTATGATTAAGTCATGGCATGGTATGCTGTACATAATCACGGAAACTGTCAGTGTGTCATTCTGTCAGTCAGTCATTCTGTCTGTCCCACGTTTTTCTACTCACTGACGTGGTCAATCTGTGAAACTGCACATAGGCATTGAGGATTGGCATAGGTAGAAGGTGACAAAGCTACCAATGGATATGGACTAGTCTATTTTATATTTATTCTTTATTTGGCCAGGAAGGTCCCACTGAGATATACGCTCTCTTCTTCCAGAGAGTCCTGGTCAGTTAACTGTGATGTCAACAGACTTTATATTTTAATGTGAAGCAGGTCCTTACTGCATGTTGAAATACAGTAACTGAAATGCTGTCAAAACAATGATTATAAGTAACCTAGTCGTCCAAAAGTATTATATTTTGAACAAAATTCAACCCAGCTTTATCTTACACAATATAGACCAGCCAGTACTGAGTTTACAGATACAGATGTCTGTTACCTACATTTTAAAAAAGTGTCTGTTTGCAACCAAGTACGAATGGTCACACTGCAGCTTTTCGGCTTTTTACACCAAACCCTATGACCCTATGACACATTATTATTGAGTCCACTGTGTGCTGTGATTGGCCAGTAATCGTCATGTTGACACGTCAATATCAGAAGCATTTAGGATTTGGGGAAAGAAGTCATGGTTAGGGGGAATACTAGCCCATCTAGAATATTCTCTGAGATTAAAGCAGTAAACGTACAAGAAAGAAAGCACAAATGTACAGCCAGAGAGTCAGTTTATGTCGTATAAAGACTCACAGACCATGGAGGGAGTAAGATGTGGTGGATGAATGAGTCAAGTACAGGATTTCACACAGGGGACCAGGGTGTGAGTCAATGTTGGCCTGTTATTTTTAGACTTAGTTGACTTGTTATTTTCAGATTTTAGGATGTTTAAAGCTGCTGAATGCACACCATGTACATAAATGTAAGCAGAATAGCTGAATAGACCCGTTTGTGTCATAGTCGTCATATTTCAGTGTTGCTAAGACACCCAGGTGTAAATAGCATTATTGGCTACAGACACCTGGGTGCTAATAGCATCTGCCTTTAAAAAAAAAAAAATCAATACGGAGATCAGCTGATTGTAATTTTGTTTATGAATGCATAAATATTTTTTTAAAGGAGCCCTTACATTTGTCTTGTTAGAGAATTGTCACCTTGAATATGGACTGTATGGGACATTATGCAGTTGGGAAAAAAACTTGTCACTGCCCTCTAGTTAACAAACAATGTAATAGTGATGCTTTCTAAAATTCATAAAGCATTTCTTGGTAATTTCTGTACTGTAATTTATTGCTTGACGTATTCAAAAATACGATATAACAGCTATAAGATAAAACAGGCCGATAAATCAGCCCCGGCCACATTACTAGAGTTCTACTACCTAGACACGAAGATGTTTTCTGACCTGCAAACTACCAACACCACAGTTGCTGGGTTAGATTTGCTTTTTAAAAAAGATTTATGTTCTGCTGTTGCAGTATAGGAATGTGACAATGGCCGTGCTGAGTCAATAACATAGTGACAATGAATACATCTTATCATAGATCTTAAACTCATACAGTGAACTTCATATGGGTCACACCATACACTTTTGTCTTCCCTCATCAGCTGGTGCATATGGCCAAGACGTGAGGAACATGTGCAGCTGCATCTAATTAATAGTGTGAAAGTTTTTTGCCTAATAGAGCTTAAGCTGTGTTTATGCCGTCCCCATTGCCCGCAGTGCGAGCGAGCAGCGCACACAGCCTCCGCACCCTGAGGTGTCTGAACCCAGGGCTTCCTCTCTAGAAAGTGGATACTCCAGCCAAGCTCCTTGCCAGTTCCTGGGTTTTGATATCCACCAATTTTAGCCTGCTGTCATCTGAAGTTGATGTTCATGTTTTTGCTGATAGGTAACAGGGCCTGCAGCAAGAGATGAAACTGGATACCTCAGATCCGGAGGGCAGGGTTCTTTGGAATTACCTCTGCATGTCTCATCCCACGCCTACTTCGGATTACCGTTTCACTCCGTGATCGAGCCTTTCCCTTTTTTAGTAGACAGTGTCGTCCAAAATCTCGGCCGGAGGCAACTGCAGGGGGATCAGTTCACAGGAGAGCCACACATGGGTTATTAATCAAGGATGACTTCAAAGGTCTCAAAGTTTAATCTTTATTGCGAACTTTATGTTTATATGATTCCATTCTCACACTCTACACTCTTGGCATTTAGTTGCACAGCCACCACCAGGCGGACTGAGTTCCTGTCGTCTTTTCTCTGTATCAGTTTATGTGTGTAAGCCCTCTTCATTCTCAGTGTGCTGAGCCCCAACCGGAATTAATCTGCTACTATTTCGACTGCCTCTTAATCCTTTAAGACATTTAAAAGGCGGAAATGTCAAACATTCTCTGGTTCCACTTCCTCAAATGTCAGGATTTGCTGCTTTTTGTTGTTTAATATGAGTGTAAATAGAATAAGTTTGGGTTTAGAATGACTGGATAAAGCAAGACATGTGAAGGGATTACTTTGGGGCTCTCGGAGGTTGTGTTGGCCTTTTCTTTTCTTTTTTTAACTAATATCTGACATTTATATCAATATAGAAGACTAAATGATTAATAAAAGAATACAGCTAAATTGATCGTTATAATAAAAATAATTAATTGCTGCCTGAATGCCCAACATGCAGTTTAGTTAATTGGTGACTCTAGATTGGCTGTAGGTGTGAATGTGAGCGTGAATGGTTGTCTGTCTCTATGTGTCAGCCCTGTGACAGACTGGCGACCTAACCAAGGTGTACCCTGCCTCTTGCCCAGTGTCAGCTGGGCTCCAGCCCCTCTGTGCGACCCCTAACAGGATAGGTGGTTACAGAAAATGAATGAGTGAATGAGGATGCTGTGCGAATCCCCAACCCCCTGCGCTGCTTTAGGTCAGCACTTTGATGACTGCGTCCACGACACTGAGCAATAGAGAGGTGAAGTTCCTCCCCTTCCGGTTTCCCCCATGGGACCTTATTTCTGGAAAAATATGTAGTAGCCAACGACGAGAGACAAATATTTTGATCCCGTTTAAGTTTTATCATGAATTACATAAAAGTATGATGTTTGTCAATTTAGAAGGCAAGAAAGTTGCAGTTTGTTGTAAGTTTGTAAAAGTAATATTTAGTTTAGTGTGAAACCGCTCAGTGAGCTATACCTCTTCTGCTAGCTATCTTGCTAGCAAGCTATTGTTGTTGCATAGACAAGACTTGAAAAAAGAGAGGCTCAAACATGGAGTTGCACATTTGAGGGTCTTTAAATCTCGAAAGAAAAACCAAAGATTTGGTACATCATGCCAATTTATAGTGTGTCACAAACAAGCATTGTAGGTACTGTAGGTACTTTCTGAGTGTTATTTTTCTGCCATTCAGACACCCGGCTCAGAGAACAATTGGTTCTCCCAATATAGCCAGAACCACGACTGAAGTCACATAGGCCATTTCGCCACAGTCATGTCAGAATAACAACAACAGCTAGCCAGGTAACTTAGCTATGTTCCACATACCAATGTAATGTTATCTCACCTGATGTGTGCTACCCATCGATGCCTGGTCTTGTCATCGGCCAGGGGTCGAAAGAACAATCAAGACCCGTTGTTCATGTGAAAATATCCTGGAATTAAACATACAGGCATTGGAGCTTTAGCAAGAGAGGAAGGTATGACGTCACTTACGCGACTTGTGTAGTCACTATAATTATGTATTTTCACAGTCTTAAGCTTCAGGATGCGGCAGTAACTCAGTCTATAGGGACTTGGGTTGGGTCCAAGTCCCTGTTTGTGGATGACATGCAGCAAAGGGCTGCTGGTTGGAATCAAACCCATAATCGCTGTGGTGAAGACATAACCTTTAGTCATGGGATGGGACACACACTACGCAGTGAGCTTGTTGGCGCCTAGCTGTGACTTTATATCCTTGCGATATTATGTTTCGAATTGACAAACATCACGTGTAATTCAGGTGTAATTTAAATGGGATCAAAAATTGTTTGTCTCTTCCCACCAACTACCCTAAGGTGTAATTTCTACTGGGGATGGTGGGGACATGTTCTCCTCCTTTCAAAATCCTTTTTGTGTCGTCGTCCCCCCCCCCAACTTTAAAAAATGCATTTTTTTTAACCACAAATATCATGTGTAATACACTTCTGTTTGGCCAGCCGTCAGACTCTGGCTGAGGAGTATATTTAGTACTGTTCTGGCGGAATTAAGTATAATGACCGACTTAATTAAGTTATGCCCTTGTGGATACCGTACACATTGTTTCTGAAATAAGGCCTTGTGATGGTTTACTGGCAGGAGAAGAACTTCACCTCTTTATAGTCAAAATCATCCTCCATCTGCTTTAATCCATCAGTGTTTCACTTACACCACCCTTCCTTAAGTAGTGATGTTGGTGACTTTTACACCAGCTCAGAAGGCTGATTTCTGCTGACATGTCTCTGCCATTACTGTCACACACAGTAACTCCTCTTCTCCAGATAGATGAAATGGATTTCCATCCTCCACTATACATCCTGACTGGTTTATTTTCTTGGCAGGCTGCTGAGGACTCTACAGCCAAATCATCAAAAAACATTCTGCCTGTACAAATAATTCCATCTAAAGTAAGTGCAGGTTTTCCTTTTTCTGATTATTTTCTTTATAGGAAGAACCGTATTTACACTGGCACTCACAAGGCCTCACTTGTTCAGAAGCTCGGAGGTTTACTCGGCATTAAATCAAACATTTTCTTTTTTTGTACCTCACCTGCCATGTCGGTACATGTTACAGTGAGCTCTACAATGTAAACAGACTGCTAAACTGATATTAGGTCAGGCCGAGGCTGCTGCTGACCATCTGGACTGCAGGTTGTTGCCATGTGTCTGATAGCATTTCTCAATACATAACTTCCGTGACATCCGCTTACTTGTGCCTGCTCATTAATAAATCTTTCATTACGTCCTCGTGATCTCAAACATGGCCAGTTCAAAGCACGAGGGCAGATTTCCCTCCATGTTTTTCTTTAACTTTATAATTATAACTACTATTTTTTTACTCTCACGTGTTCATTATTTTTGGTTGTTTTCCTATTGTGTATCTCTCTTAAAATTCACACATGACAATTTTGTTTAGAGCGCAGAGGACTCCTCACAGAGCTCCTAATGCAGCCACTGTTAACTGGTTTCTGGCTGATGACAGCACATGCTGAGTTGAGGTGATTATGGGGGATACTATTTCCTTCATAGTTATTTATATATTACCTTTCCACATCCACAACCTATTTTCATTCAACAGTTATCTTACTTAAGTCCCTCACATTTCAATCAGCATACAAAGAAGAGAAATTAAAAGTCATGAGAGCTCAAAATGCAGCCTCAGCCCTAGTGTTTAATATTGCATTATCAACCCGTATTTCTCTTTCTCTCTGCTTCAACTACTGTAAACACAGCACAATAAACCAGGCCTATAGATTCACATTAAGAATTTATACTCGTGTTTGTGTCTGTATAGATGCTGTATTTTCAGCTTCCACCAGAGCTGTAATTGAATCCAGCTCAAAGAGCAACCCTCTGCTGTGGAACCTTAGAGACTCCTATAAATAAACAGGCAACACTCCTTCAACACTTGCCTATATGGCACATGGAATGATTAGCTCATGGCAAGAGCCCTCTGATCTTACAGTGTGTAGCCACAACTATTTTCTGTCAGCTATGTGCATTGCTTAATTCATAGAGTGTGTCAAGAATGTGGTCTCTGAAGAATTCACAAAATTTAGTTAGCCTATACCGCATTGGCTTTACATACATTTGTTAATGAACATTACTGTATGATGTTGTTGTAACAGGATGATTTGTAAAGAAAACACCTGTATGTGAAGGGAATATGAGGGTAGACCAATATGGACGGTAGCGCAAATTACTATAAAATGCGAGTTCAGCTCAACCTGTGTGAGCGTGTACTTAAAAGTCTAGTGTTTAAAATTTAGGGGAATTTTGTGGCATCTACCCACAAGAACTGCAGACTGCAACCAGCCGTAGCTTCTCCCGCTCAAATTTCCTTCATTGTTCATTGTTTGAGAGGTTTTTACTGGAAGCTGAATTATCTGTGGAGATCAAAACAAAGGAACACAATGACTTAAATAGGTAAAAACAAATCCGTTTCACGTTTAAAAAATCAGTGATTTTCTAACATTGATTGTCACAGAGGGGCAGCTAACTACAGTGGCTGACGCAAAAACACGATTGGCCCTATTTAGTGGCATCTAATGGTGAGAATTTCAGATTGCAACCAGCTGAAACCTCTAGTGTGTGCCAAGCATGAACTCCTGGTTAGGATTCCTTCAGTGTTAATTGCTCAGTAGGTTTTTTACCAGGAGCC
Organism: Epinephelus fuscoguttatus; assembly: GCF_011397635.1. NCBI lineage: Eukaryota > Metazoa > Chordata > Actinopteri > Perciformes > Serranidae > Epinephelus > Epinephelus fuscoguttatus. Next base: position 31,194,901 of record NC_064755.1, on the reverse strand, counting down.
AAATTATGTGCAGAGGTGTCTTCGTCTCTTAACAAATGGACCAGGTGATTTAAACTAGTAAAAACTCTGACTAATGAAAAAAAAATCAGTGTTTTTTCGTCTATCGCGGAGGGGCTACTAGCTACAAAGGGTGATACAAAAACGTGAATGTGCGAATGGCCAAATCTTATGGGGTGCCGTTTGTAAAGTGTCTCACGCTGAAAATAACATCAACATTTTGCCACATTTAGCTTCAAACAATGTTTAAAAAAGTATTGTGATTGTTTTAACGTCACCTTTTACCACATTTACAGCAATATTTGTTAACTTAGAAATATATTAAATAGTTAAATCTAAATATTAAATGTGGCACCTAAATGTTAAATGTTAAATCTAAATATTAAATCTAAATCTAAATGTTAAATCTAAATATTAAATCTAAATCTAAATCTAAATATTAAATCTAAATCTAAATGCTAAATATAAATATAAATATAAATATAAATGTTAAATCTAAATATTAAATCTAAATCTAAATCTAAATGTTAAATCTAAATGTTTTGGGTGAAACTAAATATTTAGCTAATATGCAAATTCACACTGCCGGTCACCGGAAGTACCAAAATAAAAGCTTGAGATGGTCAGACTGTTTATAGAATCAAATAACGAATTAAAACCAACTTATCGGGGGAAATGGACACTTGAACATACATTAGCGTGATAATAACTACCTAAAATAACAAGAAACGTGTTTGGAGAAATTTTATTTGATGTGTACTTTGAGCTGTTAGTGTCCCTTCTGAGGGAATCACCTTGTTGTTTACAAATACTTCCAGGTAGAAAACCAGCGGAGTTTAGCAACATATATATATGCACATCTCATGTTTTTCACATCACTGTATCACCGTTTAGACTAATCTGGTGTTTGTAAAGCCTGTAAACACTATGACTGAACAAACATTACTATCACGGTCTGAAATTAATAACATGGTTATCGTAGATTAGCGAGGCTAACTGTTAGCTGTTAGCCCCGTTAGCGGTGTCTGTAATGACTCATTAACTCTAAACGGTCCGTGAAGAAAATATTTTTTCCAGCGGATGTCTTAGTTACAACATGATTGAGCTAACTGGAGTAGTTTAATGTCGTATCCGACAACGGAGACATTTAACAGATGACGCCCTGATAGCTTTGCTGCTGCGTCACTGATGCTTTCTAGACATCGTGATTTCCCAAAACTGAATAAATACCACACATCGCAACACAAAACTGCTTTGCTAGCTCAATCATGTTGTAACTAAGACATCCGCTGGAAAAAATATTTTTTTCACGGACCGTTTAAGAGTTAATGAGTCATTACAGACACTGCTAACGGGGCTAAGAACTGACGGTTGTTAGCTTAGCTTAGGTTGTTAATCCCTCCGAAGGGACACTAACAGCTCAAAGTACACGTCAAATAAAATTTCTCCAAACACGTTTCTTGTTATTTTAGGTAGTTATTATCACGCTAATGTATGTTCAAGTGTCCATTTCCCCCGATAAGTTGGTTTTAATTCGTTATTTGATTCTATAAACACAGTCTGACCATCTCGAGCTTTTATTTTGGTACTTCCGGTGACCGGCAGTGTGAATTTGCATATTAGCTAAATATTTAGTTTCACCCAAAACATTTAGATTTAACATTTAGATTTAGATTTAGATTTAATATTTATATTTATATTTATATTTAGCATTTAGATTTAACATTTAGATTTAGATTTAGATTTAATATTTAGATTTAGATTTAGCATTTAGATTTAGATTTAATATTTAGATTTAACATTTAACATTTAGGTGCCACATTTAATATTTAGATTTAACTATTTAATATATTTCTAAGTTAACAAATATTGCTGTAAATGTAAAAGGTGACGTGAAAAAAATCACAATACTTTTTTAAACATTGTTTGAAGCTAAATGTGGCAAAATGTTGATGTTATTTTCAGCGTGAGACACTTTACAAACGGCACCCCATAAAATCTAGAGCCAGTGCTTGGTTTGTCTGTTCTGGGTTTCTGTAGAAACATGGCGGTGCAACATGATTATCTCCCTGGAAGAGGACCCGCTCCCTATGTAGATATAAACGGCTCATTGTAAGGTAACAAAAACACAACAATTCTTATTTTTAGGTGATTATACTCTAAGTAAAACATACGTATTCTGCCAATATATTCCTCTAAATCAGTGGTTCCCAACTGGTCCAGCCACGGGGTCTGGATTTCTCCTTACTCATTAGTTCAAGATCCACACAGTTTAATACATTCAGCGTCATACTTGGGTCTGCCCATGTCGTTGAGCTATTTTGCTGTCTCTGTCAAGTAGCTGTCCATCAGTCACTCACTCTACAGCAGGAAATGGCACTTCAAAGCGAAAGCTTTGTGCCGGAAATTCACTGTACTCAAAAATAATGTGGGTTTTTTACAAACTTGACACATTTGCGAACCATTCAGGATGGAAACACAGCCCACTTTTGGACTGGGACGCACCAGCTGGGAACCACTGCCCTAAATCTTGCAAGTTAGAAAATGATTATCTAATCAAACTAAATGAAATATATTTACTCTACTTTGCATTATATTCTGGTTAAATGGTGCTTCATAGAGTGTGCCAATAAACCAGGAACTCTGTTAGCGCTTTTAGCACTTCTGGTTCTCTTGTCTAAAAGTCAATACGTTTTTTGAATGGGATTTTGGTAAAATGCCTCAGATAAGGTCTGTGGTTAACAAAAGCTTAAGCGAGTTTCAGGTTTTGTTCTAAGACATAAAACATGTCGGTAAATACCCTACTTGTGAATTTTGAAGCTTTTACGTGTCGTAAAAAAGGCGGTTGCTAACAAGTTGCTCAATACGACTATAAACCCTGTCGGCACATTAAACGTCATCACCCCCAAACAGGCGAGAGCGCTGGCAGTCCACCATTACAGCTTGTTATTTAGTTTAAACAGTCCGATTTCCCCATTATACAATGTTTTTAAAATAAAGCAGCCAAAATCAGTTGAAAGCTTAGTGGCGGTGACATCAAGAGTCATGCGACAGTGGAGTAGTCATGTAGTCCGTTAAAGCCTAACATTAGCTTTTTACTTCTGGCAATCGCATTTAAGCTTCAAATGCGGTATTAAAAGTGTTCATGTGTTAAGATTATCTCGCTGAACAAAACCTGTAAGTATCATAAACTTGTGTTAGCCACAGAGCTTATTTTCTGACATAATTCAAAACACAATGCAAAAATCACATTCACTTTCTCTTCCGGGAACCAGCGCGATGCTAAACTTCCAGGTTTTGACATCAGCCCTGGCACACTCTATTGATGCAGATAAACTCGTTAGGATTTTTACTGTATTTTTAAAACTTAACTATAACACTGGATTGCCGTGTAATTTGGAATATACCACTTAAATGACCCACTTCCTTTTAGTTTTAAATTCTGTTCAGCAATATTGGATTACTAGGAGGCAGACATGACACATACATTAGCACTGGCTTAGCTGTCACGACTAACCTGCTAGCAAACTATGCCTACTTTTAGCTTAAACCCTCAGCAGACACACAGTAACATTAGCATATATGTTATTGTAGTCATATTTTTGGCCACCAGATGAATATTGTCCAGTATTCACTTACCTCCTAACTATGTATTTGCTTCCAACAGCCACTGAAAATGTAGAGTAGGCTACGTGAGTCTGAAGAACCAAAACAAGGAGCTAAAGTGGCTTAACATTGGCTATTATTTGTATCCTTTCCAGTTTGAATTGTGTGAAACAGCGCCCCTCTGGGTTGCAATGCGGTGAACGATGGTATTGCACCTCAATAGATACCCAGAGGCCAGGTGAAGGTGGCAGTTTGCCAACCGCTATTAATCAACAGAAGAAGAACGTGAAGGTGGCGTCGGTTGATTAGCATAATTACTGCGTTAACTTAATTTTACAGAGAGAAACGTATCTTTACTACTCTGTTTATGGTGGACTCATGTCAAGCTAAGGTACTATGGCATAAAAAGTAAAGAAACCACTGGTAGTTCACTAACATTAGCAGGTTAATTCAAATTAACCAGTTAGCTAGTTTTCCATTAGCTAGCTAACATTAACTAACCGTTGCTAACCGTTAGCGCTAACCTAGCACTGCAAAAAAACAACTGTCTGAGAGTAGAAAAGAGGCCTAGCTACATCCAAACTGGAGCTGCGGAAAGAGGATGAAGTTGGCAGACATTTAAGAGTTGGATATTGTCAGTGGAACTGTCTGTGATGGAGGAGCTTAAGCCCTGTGGGAATATGAAGTGATCACTTTGCCACCATGTCTTGGACAGCGGTCCTCTTCAGGTAGGTGAGGCAATCACTCCCAGAGATAGTATTTGTTGTCCCAGGAGTGGTATTGGTTTATAATGAGTTCTGAGTTTTGCTGGCTCTGGCATTTTTATATGCCTGCCACCACAGATATAAAGAGTATGTTTATCTCTCTCTCTCTCTCTCTCTCTCTCTCTCTCTCTCTCTTTCTCTCTCTCTCTCTCTCAATTTAATTCAGTTCAGTGAATTCAGAACCAATTAACAAATAAAAAATCATAGAAATACATTTTAAAGAAAAAAAACATTAAGTGAAGGAGTTAATAAAAAGGCAGAGTGTGATCTATGAAGAGATTAACTGTTTTGTTTTTGTGTTGGTTGTCTCTGAGGCTGTGACGTGCACTGACATATCTTGCTCCATCTATGGTGCTGACACTATTTCTCCAAGTATATGTTGCATTTTAGTCAGAGAGGGTATCAAAATCTTGAAGTTTACATTTAATTTTGTAAAGAACTTTTTTCTGATGTCTTAAATGTGCTCTATTGTAGCAGGAAATATTGCTTTGTCTCCACCTGTCTCTGTGGACTGAGCTGACACAGCCTGTCTTCTCTAGGCAGCCAGGCCTGCCTGTGTCTGCTAGTCTCTATGGCCAGGTTGTAATCACTGAGTCTGTAAGACCATCTTTCCAACAGTTAAATACGTCTTTAAGCACTAGCCTTGAAAGAGTCTCGATTGTACACTTTCTATCTAATATCTAATAGTGCATAATAATGATGGAGAAGAAAGTGTAGTGACTGTCATCGTAATAAATTAAGATCTGTCTGGAAAGGCTGTTTCATGTCGTAGAAGCACTGTGACGAGGCCAAGAAGTTTTAAGTGACAAGGTTATTGAATTATATTGTAGCAGCATCTCCAGCGTAGATGGCCCTCCAGCCATTATAATAATTGTTTAATTGTGTGCTTAGCTAGATTTCCCTGATTCAAAGGTATTGCTGGCAAACACTCTATCAATTTAATATAAACTCTCTGGAGAGACATGCTGACTCGAGAAACTGAGGATGTGCGGGCCCAAAGACTATTTGGGAATATTTTGTGTCAGATAGTTTGATGCAGACATGAGGATGCTTTATCACCAGCAGACATTAGAGATATATAATAGAAAATTACTCTGCCACCACCTTTAATTTCCCTACACATGAATCAGAACAAGTGTAATGCAAAATTTAAAGTCAGATGATGACCCAGAGGTATAAGTTTCTGCAAGGTGAATTGTTTTATTTTCACTGTTGTAAAAGATGCACTAGAACATATATCACACATCAGTTCATTACCAGTGGATCTGTCACAAAGGAAATAAAAGCAGAAGTATGGAGAGGTAACAAGCGAAGGGGAATCACCCTAGAAAAATCACATATTTATTGCTTTAATATCACCTGATTATCAAGCTGCTGGAGCACACCGCTGATTGATTTTCTCTGACAAGAAGGAAATTCCGCATGATGAGCACCACAGGATCACAGGCAGTGAAGGAAAGGCGGGCAGCAGGGAGGGCAAAGTTCATAATAAATTAACTTTGACATCTTAGGGTTAGAAAATCACAGCACTGTAACCAGTCACAGCTGAGCTTTGTCATTTATGTATTGTAAATCAATTAAGGCTGCAGCTAGTTTCTAGTCCAAGGTGAAGTCTTAAAATATCATGTTTTGTCCAACCAAGCAATTAACAAAAAGGTATTCCATTTACTGTCATGAAAGACCCAAGAAAACCAGAAAATTGTGAAGCTTGAGAAGCTGAAATTAGTAGGGGTTTTTTTGTGATTTTTGCTTTATTCAAATACTCAAGTGATTTATTCCTTACAAAAATTGTTGTCCATCAATTTTTTTGTCAATGGACTTAATGACTTAAGGTTTCAGCTCTAAAATAAATGAAAGTAAAACGTTTATTATCTTAGTTCTGACAAAAACAGCGCTGTATGTGCAACAAATCTGCAACAACAATTGCATCAAACACAGAACATTATTTGGATTGACAAACATGGCTCTGCTAACAAGCACCTGTTTCTGTGAGGCGATGGCGTCCCCTAGCAACTCCCTGGTGGCCTCGTCACATTGAAGCACTCCAGTAGAGCTCAGTTAGTGAAAAGACAGAAAATTGCTTTTCAGCTGTCAGTTAATCATTTGAGTAATTTTTTTCTGACAAAAATACAGAGCATTATGTGTGTTTATATAATGTGATAGTAAAAATGAATATCTTTTGGTTTTGAACAGTTAGTTGAACAAAACAATGAGTAATTGTGATAAACATTTGTTCACTGTTTCCGGAATTTTATGAGATGAGATGTTAAATTTAGACCTGCAGACAATGGGGTGCACCTCTGCAAACCGCTCACCTCAACCAGGTAAACTTCTTTTACCTGCCCTGATGGTGATGGAAAAACACATACAGCAAAAATTACAGGAGACTTAAGCTGTGGATTGGCCTGCTGCTAATAAATGTCATTACTCAAGATGAGCCATCATCACATCACCTTCAAGTGGGCAGCCCTGTTGTGCTGGGCTGATGACCCAAACCAAACCAAACCAAACCAATCCAAGCCAGCCCATGACTGCCAAAAAAGCGGTATAATGGTTAGCATGGCTGCTAATGGTTGCTATTGTTAGAGGATGATGAGCATTAACAGATAAGAATTCTCAATCAGAGCAAAATATTGACATTTGTTAAAAAAAAAAAAAAAAAAAGCAAAGAATAGTTTGTTGATAATAAGCTGATTATTAATGTTGGACAGTGTTTCAAAAAGAGCAGGCAACTGAAAACTTGTTGAAATGTATAGCAAGGGTGCATTTCACAGAGCAGTTTATGAGATTATTTGTGAACAAGCAGTTATGAGACAAATATTTGCATTGATTGTTTATGGATAATCTTGTTTTGTAAAGAGGTTGTAGAGCACTCTCTACACTCTGAGGTTCGTTCAGTAGGTTTTTTTTTTAAGCATCCAAGCACATGTTCTTTATTGCTTCACCATATCCAACATGCTGATAGGCTACAGATGACGGTCTGTACGAGTCAGGCCAGCTGCCCTTGCTGCACGATAAAGAGAAGGCCAAAAGTCAGGGGGCGAGCTGACAGAGGGAGGGGCAGGTTGTCTCCTATTACTGAACTCAGCCAGGCTTGTTATTCCCTTTCTCAGTCCCTTTTTTTTCTCTGTATGACAACACCTGCTGCACGGCCTTCTGCTTGCTCCTCTCCCACTCCAGCCTTTAGGTCTATCACTGCCTGCGAGGAAAGTGTGAAGTCAGGTGTGTGCTTTGATCTGACTTGTGTGTGTGTGTGCTGTTAGTGAGCAAAGAATGGCACGCTGAAGCTGGTGGTGTAACTGTTGATCCACCCAGGGGACATCCAACAGCTCCTGGGAGATTAAGCTAATTTCTAAAGACGCAGTCATCCCTAAAACACTTAGCGTTGGTGATGTGTCCTCTATTTGTGTTTTTCTTTGTCATGTTTGATGGTGTAGCATGTGAGTAACCCTGTCAATATCTGACTGGATGGTGTTAGGTCATGCTCAGTGCAGCCACAATGACGTGTGATAGCAGATTAAGTACTAAACTAAACTGAAGCTGCAGTTAAAAAAAAATAAAGCAACATGTATTTATAACAGCGCAGCCCAGAGACAATATAACTGTATTTATAAGAAATATCTTTTAACACATGGATGCCTCCTGCTCCTTGATGGCATCCAGTCCAGGTAGTTTTATAATCAAAATACATCAGATCAGTTCAGTATCCACATTTGTAGTAGCTATTTAGTAATGTGAAAAATACATACAACTTGAATAATACAACGACACCATTGTAATCACACTACTAGCGATTAGAATCTTGACATTCTCACGAGCATCAGATTTTGGCCTCTCAGCTGTTGAAATGTCACCTTTGACAGCTCTATTAAATTGTATGGAGTCTGAGAGGCTGCAGCAGCATACCCTGCGGTTTATCATTACTAGTTATGTAGTGTAATACTAGGGGTTCATACAGCTCATATTTAATGGCCGTTCTCTGCCAAGGTAACAAAACCTACTGACGGATTTGTCGCTGCTTGGAAGAATAACCACCTTGCGAAAGTTTGTCAAGTGGGTATTTGTGTGTTTTTTGGAGCTTGTTTTCTCTCAGACTTTCAAATATGACTAAACACTGCAACAAGGAGGGGTACAGCTGTGTTTTTAAATGTACTATTGGCATGAAATGGAGGTGAAGGAAACAGAGTAGGTATATGTCAGTAGACCCACATCTTTATTACAGTAAATTAGCACAGTGTCAGATAGACCTGCTATCCTGTCCGGTAGAGAAAATGTCCAGGATTTTGTCTTGGTGGCACTTATGTAGAAACAAATGTACTCAAACAGGTGAGAAACAGACACAGTAGAACCTCACATACTTTGTTAATATAAGGACAACACAAAGGGAAAAAGACAAGCCATACCATACCACTAAAACCATTCCAGCATTGTTGTCTTTAAAGATTCAAACATTTGGACAGTTCACTGTATTCTTGCCATTGTGAGAAAAAGACAAGGTCTGTTTCTCGCTGTAACAAGAACAATGCCATTTAAGACACTGTTCTTTTACATCATAATTTATTTCATATCAACAATATTATTTTCTGATTAAGCAAGTTATTAAGCTACAATCATCATAGAAGACTAGAAATATTTCTTAAGAAAGATGTGTAGAAATAGAGGAAATGATCCAGTGACAAAGCTGGGACTCAAGACACCAAAAATACTACATAAAATGCTTCATCAAGCTTTTTGCTAGCATGTAAAACACAAGATAAAAAAATCTAACTTAGAAAAACATCTGGAGCAATGAAGAGAATCAAAGCAATAAGACTTAGCTGTAGTAATGGGATAATTACACAGTTTCCCTAAAAAGGCATTAGATTCAGATATTAAAATTCACTGCTGCTTTTTGAGAAAATATGATTGTAGTCAAATGTAAAAAAAAAAAAAAAAGACATTTATACCTTAAATGTGGAAGGGAAATCTGGAAGTAATCACAAACAACATCTGTCTTATTGTTCACATAAGCAGTATATAAAGAGTTAATATAAAAAGTGTCCCTAAAGTCACCAACTCATTGCTCAGTCAGCTGTATTTAAAAGCTGTCTGTGGTGACACTGATGACCTGCGGCTGCACTCTGTTCCTGTTACAGCTGAAGAGCCAGGCTGCCCTCCTGTGGCGGTAGCGCTTTGACAGCAGCACATAGAGCACAGGGTTGATACAGGGGTGCAGGTACTGCAGCACAGTACAGGTGAAGTAAAACATCTCCCAAGCCTGTCCTTGGCGGTACAGCTCCAGGTACACACACAGCTCCAGCACATAACCAGGCAGCCAGCACACTGAGAAGGTAGCAGCAGCCAAGAACACCATGACAGAGGCACGGCGGGTGTTCCTGGCACTGGACACCGACATTACAGGACTCTTGTGGAGAAAAAGAGCAAGCCGGACATAATTGAAGGCGATGACTAGCATTGGAACAAAGTAGTAAAGTACAAACTGGCTCAGGACCACTTGGTAGTGGTGCTCATGAATAGTTGGAAGGCAGAAGGTGAAGTTAGCCAGGCTCGGGCCCAGGCTGTCTTTGGTGGCAAACATACGCAGCGGCAGGCTGATGAAGAAGCTGAGGGCCCAGACCAGAACAAACATGAAGATGACCAGGTCCATAGTGGGTGGCTGGTACGGATTAGTGATAATCATGGCCCGAGTCACAGACACGGCACACAGTGAGTAGGTGCTGGCGGCCAGGCTGAAGGCCAGCAGGAACTGGTAGACCTTGCAGGAAATGTTACCCAGAGGCCAGGAGTGGCTGACGGAGGAGTGCAGGGTGAAGGGGATAAGCAGGAGGGTGAGAAAGTCGGCCAGAGTCATACTGAGTAGGAGGATGTCGAGGCGGTTCTTACGCAGTGTGTTGTACTTTGCAAACAGAGAAAAGACCAGCAGGTTGGCACAGAGCCCGATTCCCAGGATCACTCCACAGGTGCAGGCAAAGATCAGCACATAGGTATTGGGAACAGCCATATTTTCACCTTGAGAAAAAAAAAATCATTGGACGTTTAGGAATAGCTGATGAAAGAAAAATGTAATGCCTGTACACATACCCCAGACTACAAAAGTTTGATTGAGACATTTTGATTGTGCTTTGGTCTTTGTAATGTTAAAATAGTGAATTGACAAAATTATCAGCATTTTTTTTTAATAATATCTCAAAGGTCCAGTGTGTAGGATTTAGGGATATAAATTGTGTGTTGTTTGTTACCCTTAGAATGAGCTGTAATATCTACACAGTGAGTGGGTCCTTGTCTACAGAGATCCTCATGTTGTACCAGTGCCATGTTTCTGCCATGTTTCTATAGTAGCCCAGATTGGACAGACCAAACACTGGCTTGAGGCAGGGGCCTTTCATGTTTACACGTCGGCCAATGTAGTTAGCGGCCTCTCTGTGATGAGCAGCGTCAGAAAATCACATGAAACTGCTTCCCTAGTTATTAGACAAAAAAGATGAGCAAAGATTTGCAGGTAATAGGTTAGAGGACTGTGTCTGACATGCCAAATAGCATTGAAGAAACACTGATTTGTAACATGAACCTGCTTTATTTCTGGTTAATATTGATTTAAATCACCGGGTATGTTTGTTTTTTAGAGGAGGTGACCTCTTCTGGTAATTTGGCTTACAGTAAAAACCTCCTGAACAACTGGATCAGAAATAAGGTGCACACACATTAAGTCTTAGAGGAAATAGGTGAGCACACATTTGCAGATTCTGGGCAAGCTGGCCTCCTGCGACATGCCAACAGGATAGGCGAAACACTGATTTGTAGCGTAAAACCTGCTAAAAATCTCCCGAACAATGAACACTGAAGAAATCTTAACTGGGAGAAGTTTCAGGTGGTTGTAATGCAATACTTACTTTTACTTTTCTCACTTTTTGAATGTGAATTATGATTCATTATTATTGGTTAAAATAAGACTTTGTTGATCCTCAGGGGAAAATTCACAAGCTAGCCAAAAGTATATAAAGTAAATAAAACTAGCACCACCTTTACCAGCTGCAACATTAAAGTGATGGCCACATTAATGGATCATGCATTTGTTAAGCATTATGACTACTTTTACTTTTTTCCCTTCAACTAACTGTATTTTAGTTCTAATAATTTTGTACTTTTACTTAAATGAAAATTAACATCAGAATGTTTACTTGTAACAGTAAGATTACACTGTGGTATTGCTACTTTTACTTCACCAAAACACACAGATGATGTAATACCACCAACGTGGTCATCTGGTAAGATACAAAATGTCTTTTAAGTAACATTTAGACTTTTAACTGCTGTATATTTCACCTTATAGTGCGATTACCTGGAGCAGGTGTTTGTCTGATCAGAGATCATCATATTTTAAAATGGTGTCACAATTATCCATCATTTAGACGCACTCACCATCGTCGTTCCTCAAAGCAGTGATTTCAGGTTCATGTTTGTGAGTGAGCTATCCTCATATTGTAAACTTGTATTTCACCGGTGTCCATCCTGTAAAACTGGACTGATGGAGGGAGAGGTGGCAGCCTCTCAGCACTCATTACAAAGTGTGATAGCTAAATGTGGTGGGAAGAAAGGCAAACATCACTTGGGCCAAATTGATTCTGGTTGATTTGGTTTAAAGAGAAACAGCCTCAGACCAGCTGCTCAGGGAACAGTAATGTATAATATATACCTGTTTTGTGATTCTTCTTAGATGACGTATGTGTATCTTTAGTCTTTTTAGTTGCAGTCAATTTTAGTATCAGCTATGCTTGGCTTTGTGAAACTTTTTTTGAATCTATTGGTCTTTTTGGAAGTATAAAAATGCCTCATTAACTGAGACTATGTTGCCGTTTGTAAAAACTTTTATTGACCTTTCCTGACCTGTTAAAACCTCTCTGTTTTGGGGGTTTATATTCATACAGTGTAAATTATATTTAAAAATCAGCCCCCTCCACGGAACAGGAGACCAGTCCATTGATTACGCTCTCTGTTCCTCCCCTTCTCTGGAGATATTAATGTCTCTCTCCATTGTTTGATTGATTTCTTTGGTGTGAGCTGCAGGCTCCTGACGGCGGCTTTATCAGGCTTTCCACAGCGTTTATGACTCTGTGTCAGCTAATGGCCTTCGGTGTACACTGCTGCTCTTAGCACAGGATATAGCTGATGCTGATGCATTTGCAAACCCCTCCATTACCAGTGTCCGTGCCGTTCAGTCAGTGGCTGTTAAAAATGCCACATGTTCTCAAGTGGGACATTAACAGCTTCACTGTGTTCTGTCCATGCCCAAAAGTCAACAGAAACATTTATGTTTGACACCTTTTATGGCCTAGTAAATTTTTCAGATCTGTTTCGACACAAATCTTGCACTACTTATTTTTTTTCTAGCAAGGTTAAAGGTCAGGATGAAACATACCAACCAGCAACTCAAAGTCTAAAAGGGATTCAATGATTTGCTCAGAGACAGAGCTTAGGCCCGTGGTCATTACATCATCCTGTTGCCTTCTTTCTACCTTTATCTATATTTAGCTGCTGATTCATCATGAAGAATCAGGTAGTGGGCATACAGGTTTACTCCCTATCAACTTTAGATTTTAGGGAAATGGGTAACTGACCATGCTGCAGATTAGTCTGCTTTGCAGTCACAGGCTTGATATCATTTTACATACCATAAAGTTGAAATAGTTGGTCAACTAATTAGTTACTTGCATAGGGCGGCTCAGGAAGTAGAGTTAGTCGTCCAGTAATCCTAAGATCGACGATTTGATTAACGGTGCAAGATACTATGTGCCAAATTGCTCCCAATGGCTGTGCCATCGCTGTGTGAATGCGTGTAAATGTTTAACTGATGAGCAGCTGGCACCTTGTTTGGTAGCCTCGGCCACCAGTGTATGAAGGTGTGTGTATATGGGTGAATGTGGCACGTAGTGTGAAACACTTTGAGTGGTCGGAAGACTAGAATGGCACTATACAAATGCAAGTCCATTCACCATTTAATAGGAAATTAACTGTCAACTACTTTGATAATCTTTTTTCAGTTGAATTTTTTAAACCACTTTTTAAGTTAAAATTATAAACCTGATTCCAGATTCTCAAATGTGAAGCTGCTTTTCTAATTTAATTTAATTTAATTTAATTTAGTGTTTAGTTTTGCAGGGACAGCGCACACTATAAAGTAATCACATCAGAGTAGCTAATTTGTATCTCCTTCTTTGTCTTATATGATTGAATACTCAATATATTTGGTTGTGGACTGAACAAAACAAGCTATTTGAAAAGGTAACCTTGAGCTCTATCAAATTGTCATAGACGGGTTTGATTTTCTGTTATAGCATAGACAAAACGATTAAAATGTCTTGTCCGACTGTTAGAAGTAAAATAGGAAGCTGACTCTGTGGCAGATTAATCTGATTTGCAGTCGATCTATTTATTGTATCTTACTCTGAATAACAAAACTAACATTCAGTGTTTCATCAAAAACAGTTTTTTTGGCTCAAGAAGTCCAGAGGTGTTTATTTCCACCTGATGAAACTAACACTTAAGGTACACATATATGCAGTCATGGGACAGTGTAGAGTTTCTGACTTGTCGTTAGGGTTACAATTAACCAATTATTTTAATTATCAAATCATTTACAGGTTATTATTCTCATTTACTTGTTTGCTGTATAAATGTTAGAAAATAGTGAAAATGCCCATCATAATTTTTCAAAGCCCCACACTGACAACCACAAATATGTCAGAATCCAAATATATTCAAATTTAGATCACAAAAGACAGTTAAAAGCAGCAAATTGAGATAATGTTTAGCATTTGCGCTCAATGTCAAAAATGACTTAAAGGATCAACCGATACTTGGAGTAGTTGCTGATGGATTTTCTGTCAATCAACTTATCACTTTAGCTCTGCCTGTCATAAATGATAAGTTTCATATTTGAGCCACAGGCAACAGGCCACAGGCTGGTGAACAAAGACACCATGATTCAAAAGTATTTCTAATGGCTACACTTTTAATGTTTGATTAACTGGAAACATGTACAGTATGCCCTCAGTGCAAGTGAAGAACATTAAATGACTCTGACAGCCCCTGACTCGGGCTTGTTCTATAAAAATAAACTATAATGCGAAATGGTTAGAGTGGGTTTGATGAAGCATCCAATAAGTTACAAGTCCACAAGGGATCTAAGGTGGGAAAGGAAAGCAGGACCATCAGAAAGAAACATCAAAATAAAACTCAACCACAAAAGAACATGTACAGGATATAACTAAAGTGCATTATGGAATTTAGTCAGCAGCACTGTGATACATTCACAAAATAAATACACACTCTCAAAGTGAAATAAATTATGGCAGAACAGTTTGAACAGATGTATGCAGTGAACAGCTTGTATGTAACTGTAAGCTCACAATAACAAAAGTAGACCACTTAGCATCCCAATTTTGTGAAGTTATATTACAGACAGGCAATAAATAGTTCCTCCTATGATTTACTCCTGCACGCAGCTGGTTAGAGATGACAATGTATGGCTTTGTTTTGAAGTCAAGGTTACAGAGCACTACAGATGTTCCAAATAAATATGGATCTAAGAAGATGATATGATGATAGTTCACAAAACCTCAGGAAGTATGAGACCAAAAATACAAACACAGCAAAAATATTATCATACAAGCACACCCCTGTGGCTGTGATATGAAATGACTGAGTCAGCCATGGGTAGAGTCTCTCAGATCCCAGTCACGTCAGTGTCTTAGTGCAGTACCATATAAAGGCTGTTGGGAGTCTCTTAGCCAAGGCACTGCGTCCTTCATGGCTCCTTTGTAGTGACAGACCGTGCCCGCCTCCGCTTCTTGTCGCTCTCTCTGCGTCGGCCTAACCTCACCTTTTTTTTCCTCTTGGTGGCCACCTTTAGTGGCTGGTCCTTATAAGCCAGAGCCTTGTTGGTCTCCTGGGGCAGGTTAGCACCCTCTCTGTCTGGCTTGAACCTGTCAGGGAGGTTCTTGGTGGCCCCTGGGGGCTTCTCGTGCAGGGCATTCCCACTGAAGGTTTGGCTCTGGGTTCTGCTTTGCACAGGTGGAGCTCGCTCGTCAGCGGTGTGCACCTCTTCCAGCAGCTCCTGCAGCCACATGCGGCGCTTGTACTCCTGCAAGGAGCGGCCCTTGTCATGCATCAGCTGGGCGTGGCTCACTGACCTCCTCCTTAAAGCAGAAAGTGATGAGACAGACTTAGGTCGGCAAGGAATGTTGCATAAAAGATAATAAAAAAACTGGAAAACTAAAACTGGATCTGTTCCCTTTCTCTAAGTCTAAGTGAGAAATATGTTTTTGTTTTGTTGTTTATCTGATTTATCCTAAATTAACAGTGACACAGTACAACCAGAATTCCTCATTTTTGAGTTAGCACCAACAAAATCTTAATTTTTCTTTTTTGTTTAACAGTTTATGTACTTTCATGGTACACCACAGTGCTGAGTTTCTATGTGGAGCAGATTTAGAAGTGGTGGCAGCTGAAATGTAAGGTCAGGCACCAGGAAACCTCAGTACAGTAGGTGGCAGCATAAACAAGTTTGTGTGAGCCATCACTAATCTGAGCTCCAGACCCCCAGAAGCCAGAGCTGAATCAGAGAAAGTCTCCTGTACATTAATTTACATGTAAACTGCAGTTGTGTGTTTTATAAATTCAAGCAACAAGAATATTTAAAATGTGTTGCTTCACTACTTTTATTTTTGAACTCATCTTACATTTTTAAAGTTCCATATTGCATAACATTAAATTACTTTTCTATGGTCATCAAAATTAATATAAGAAATAACTCACGTTCTGCTAATAAGTGCATCAACTGGTCTCCCATCAAGGCTCACTGGGGAGCACAGCAAGAATACAGCCAGACTCCACTGATGAAGCATGACTATAGAGCACATCCTCGACTAAGATCTGAAGAACACAAGAATTAATATATCAGTCACTTCAATGAATTAAGCAAAACTTTGTTTTAATGAATTTTATTAAACTATGTCTACTTTTCAATAGCTTTTCAGTAGCACTGTGGGAAGCTGAAAAATGACACCATTTCTGAGTACGTGAGATCTCCCAGGCAGCATTACTTGTGCCAACAAACAGTTTATTAAAGTAAAGAAACTTAGACTTACATGGTGTGACTCTTTACAGTGAAAATCCACAAAAAAGCTCAGTCTGCAAGCTCTTAAGAGACGATCTTGTTTCAAAAATTTATTTACAAAGTTATAAAAATTATTCTGCCAAATACAATTTGGCCGGTTCAAAATGCGTGTCCAGATCCATTGGTGTGAAGGCAGCCTGGGGAAATCCCCCCGTCACTCTGCTCCATTCATTTGCCTCCCAACAGTGTGTGTCGAGCTATTTATTTCTCCCCAGCGTCCCAATTGAAAGAGAGATAAAGATGGAAAGAGCAGCAGCAGCAGCCCATCAGCTGCAGAGCTGCCACTCCACCCAGTGTTGCAGTAATCTCATGAAGAGTAACGATGAAGCATCTTCTCTGGTGGCCGCAGCCGGAGAGCAGAGCTGAGAGGGTTTTTACAGTCCAGCACTGTGTGAGTCTGTGTGAGAGAGGCACAGTGAGAAAGTCAAACTCCTCTTTGGGTGAAGATGCAGGCACTACCTTAGCCCCTACCCATTAAGTCCAGTCCTAACACCCTCCCCAACCTACTCACCCTCCCCTCTCTCCCTCTCCCCCCCAAACCCTTCACACACACCTGCTGTGACAAGAAGGTGGCGCCCACACAACATCCAAACCACCACACAACAAAGAGTAACATAAGATTTGGAAAAAAAAGCTTAATTTTTTACTGATTTAAAATTATTTGAGCCGTACTTTCTAAATAAAGTCTACAAATTATTTCATCATAAAGAGGTCAGAAATGACAGGTGTGCACCAATGGAGGTAATCATGGGTTACCAAGCAGAGTGTATAAGGGGAGGGGCAGGGTTACTCCAAAGTAAACAGCCAGGCCTAACCACTTTCCCAAGGGAGAATGACCATAACCTCAGAGAAACCCAACCCACAGCCTCTCACTGCAGACCATTCAATTCACCTCCACTCTGCCTCAGCAAACCAGCTCACCACCGAATGGTTACAGTGGGCTCTGAGGTATCTCTCATATCCAGCTAATAAGGAAAGTGGAGAGCTTTGCATTGAGGCAGCCATATACAAGCCCAGCTTCACTGTGTACGTTTGGCCGATGAAACAGGTCTGATGTATCAAACCACATTTGTAATTTTACTATAAATGTAATAAATTCCCACATTAAAGGTCAGTCATCTGATGTAAGAGGTAGCTCTGTGGCTAAATGTGTGTGTATTTTTAGTATCACATTGATTGACAGCACTACATGCCCGACTACAGTAGTATATGCAGCAAGGACAGAGACATTTTTTGCATGCTTCCCTCTGCGCGGTAATACGGTTGGCTGGTGTAGTAAAGTAAAAGGAAAATAGTTTCTATATGAAACTGCTCACAACAGGGTCTGTGGATTATCTTGAGGAACTGGGTCATGATTTCTGGCTGTTGAGCTTTTCCAATATATATTTTTTTCAGTCTAGATGAATAAGTAGCATTACGGGTCAGAGGAAAAATATATGTTTTTGATTGTGGGCAGGCTGTCTCTTGAATCGCAAGGCCCATAAACTCTGCATGATGCTCCACCTGTAAAACTTTGTGATTTTGACTCACATGGTTGGCAATTTCTGGGCACAACATTCATGTTTGGTACAAAACGAACATGCTGTTCTAGAGTTTGTTCAAACTGATCTCTGCTTAAGATTTAATTGGGCTCAAATGAAAGATAACGTGAAGAACAGGAACATGGCTGTGTGTGTACTCAGGGTTCATGAGAGTCCCTCAGTTGTGATTAAAGTTAGTTTAGGACAAGGAGCATAGTGTTCTCAACCCAGTTTAATGTTCCTGTGATTCATTTCTGGGTCAAGTTGTAGAACAATAGCGCAGCTTGTGCTGACACAGTAAGTACATTAGTATAGAAATTCTGCCACTGTACAAACTGCCAATGTCCTCTCAATGGCTCTAGACTTAACAGTATCCACTACTTTGGTCAAGACTGAAATATCTAGAGAACTATTTGATTGATTGCTATTAAATTGTATACAAACATGTATGGTCCCCAGAGGATGGACCCTACTGACTTTGGTGATCTCTTGGCTTTCGATAGTGCTACCAGCAGGTGGACATGTTTGTGAGATGTACTGACCATTATTTGATGGCCTGCCATGAAATTTGGGGCACATATTTGTGGTCCCCAGATGATGAATTATCATGGCTTTCATGATCCCCTGACGTTTCTTGTAGTGCCACTCACATGTCATTGTTTTCACTTATCAATGAAAAATTGGGTATAGATAGCCCTGGTTTTAAGATGATGTATCAATTACTTTGGCATTATAAAAAGATACTCTAACCACTTCATCCTCTTGAGGGTCGCGGGGGGGCTGGAGCCTATCCCAGCTGACATCGGGCAAGAGGCAGGGTACACCCTGGACAGGTCGCCAGACTATCGCAGGGCTGACACATAGAGACAGACAACCATTCACACCTACGGACAATTTAGAGTTATCAATTAACCTAGTCCCCAATCTGCATGTCTTTGGACTGTGGGAGGAAGCCGGAGTGCCCGGAGAGAACCCACGCTGATACGGGGAGAACATGCAAACTCCGCACAGAAGGGCTCCCACACCCGGGATCGAACCGGCAACCCTCTTGCTGTGAGGCGACAGTGCTAACCACCATACCACCGTGCCGCCCTAAAAAGATACTTCGGTATGTTAATTCATCAAAGGAAAAGTCAGATGATCCCATGACTTTTTCTCAGGAGTCACCATGATGTTGACATTTATAGTTTTGAGTGAAATGTCTTAGCAACTATTGCGTGGATTACCATGCCAAGTATGGTGCACACATTCATTCTTCGAGAGTGTGCATGTGCTGGCTGTGCATGCTGCTTGTTGCAGTTGAGCCTGCTTGTTTTTTTTAACCCAATTTCCATCCGACATCGATACTCAGTTTATCTGATTCTGATTTTCCTCTAGGGATGATTTGTAATAATTAAGTGATCCCTATGCATTCCCACAATCATCAGGTTAACATTTCCAATAAGTTTAAGTTTGTAGTTTATTTTACTTTATTAATCCCCCTGAGGGGAAATTCAATGTTTTCACTCTTGCTTGTCAGTTACACAGAGGTCCGAAAGACACACACACGCACAAACAGGACCTATACATGTACAAAGTGGAGAGATGTCAGAGTGAGGGGGCTGCCCTTGGTCAGGCGCCCCGAGTGGATAGCAATACTTTGTTTTATGATCACTATACAAAACTAATGGTATTACTGTCAACTGAATATCATGTTTAGTGCTCCCTATAGCTACAAGAATCAACGGATTTATTGATTAGTCATCAATTATGATATTAATCACCAACTAATTTGATTAATTTAGTAATTGGTTTGAGATATTATTTCAGAAAAAAAGTCAAAATTCTCAAATTCCAGCTTCTTATATGTGGTTATTCTCTGGTTTCTTAACTTTATGACAGTAATGTGAATATCTTTGGGTTATGGACAAAACAAGACAGTTGAGCTCGTCATCTATGACTTTGGGAAACACTATTTGACATTTTTTTTAACTATTTACAGACATTTTATAGACCAAACAACTAATCGATTAGATTGACAAAATAATTGACAATGGACATTAGCATCCTAATAAGATAAAAAAAAAAGAGATAGTGAACATGGTTAACATTAAACCTACTTAACATCAACATGTTAGCATTTGGGTTGCACGATATTGGATTTTTTGCCGATGTCCATAATGTGGATATATAACTATAACTTATTTGGCCAGTAACCAATATGGAAATATCCACTTTTACCCCACTTAATTTTAGTGATCATCAAGTCTCTTCTGTAGTGGAATTAACATCATATTATGCATGCATTCCTATTATTGTGAGCATTTTAGCATGTAAATGTTGGTTAGCATTTAGCTCAAAGCACCACTGTGCCTAAGTAGAGCCACAAATCCCTTTTGTTTTTTTATGTTGTTTTTTGTTTGTTTCTTTTTTCCCCATTTAATTTCTTTTAGGTTTTTAATACTTATGAATCTACATTGCCAAAATGCTCCCTCTACTACATACAGTACTGCTGCAAGTTTAGCTCTCTTTCCAGTGTAACATGGATACAGTATGAATACACTGCTTCTTTGCTTTTTTTAGGGAATCATAGTTAAAATTGTTTGTGAGGTGACTAAGATGAATACAGTCCATTGAAAATCCTGAGTCATTTATGTGGTTACTGCACCTACTTGCACTGTTTTACTGGATGGAATAACTTGCATTTCTCCTCATGAATAAAACCCATAAATTATTGCTGTGAGCAGTGATGATTAGTAGAATCACTTCAGGCTAGACTGTAGACCAGTTGGTGGTAAATTACTTAATAGAAGGCTCAGTATTTTACAAGCAGTCATGATTCAATTCAGAAAGGGGTCCAGAAGGGGGTTGGGACTGGGACAAATATATAGCAGACCCCCCCTGCTGTCTCCAAAACTCAGCTTTCTTCTGTTTCCAGCGAGTCTGCCTCAAACTTCCAACACTTTTAACATTCGGTAGGGAAAAAATACCTCATTTGATTCCATTCTGCAAAGACTTTACCTGCAAAAAAATATGAAAAAAATCCCATTTCCTGGCAGACAGCAGCGCAGGGAATGGGAGCCAGGAAAGCTGCTTTTGATTCATGCTAAATTGCACTCTCAACACAGAACAGTATTCCTGTCCGTTTTTCATCCTTTTCACACTGCACCTACTTCACATTCACACATACAGAGCATATACACACACCCACCCACCCTACTTTCCCAAGCATCCAGCTCACACACACTCTGCATCTCGAGAAACACCCTCATTTCATGTATAAAATCAGAGTTCAGCATCTATTTTTGGATGTGTTGTACCAATTCCCGCTTATTGGCCCACCCTGTTATGTCATAAATTCTGGCTTTAGTTGCAGCGACAGTTCCTGCTTTTGTTGTGGAGTCACATTCAAAGTCACTACTATGTATTTGGCATGTACCGGACATTAGTCAGTGTTAATTCCCACACCAGTCACTCTCTGGTGCTGTCAGCATTCTCTATTATTTCATTACTATTTAACAGCACCACTCCCCTTTTAACTCTGAACACTATCCCAGCTTCAAGTGAAATTTGAACACTACGTTAAAGTGAAAAGTGAAGACATGTACATTAAAACATCCAAAAAATAATAATTCAGTGCAGTTCCTGTTAAACATGACATTCAACAAACTTATATAACACCTCAAATGTCATCTGTGACCATATATTTAACTGTAAAGAACAGATTCAGAGGTTTTACAGTGTATTTGATAATGGTCCCTTTATGATGCAGTCAGGGCTTTGATCGGTTGGCCATTTGTTCACATGAGAACTTCAGGTTTGTTATCCTGGAAAACCTCACTTGAAAAATGACTTTTGCAGAGTTACTTTCCCCTCATAATGGTTTTTTAACGGTGAATTACTGTACGGGCCGTTTCAGTCGGTTCATGCTTTATAATGTCGTATTGTGGGCGGCTGGAAGAGTTTCCTTCTAATCATTCACACCTACCAATCATAACTGTCATCTGAGGAATGCTCTTTATTCCTCTTTACCTTCCTCTGGTTCAGCTATTTTCAACAGCTCTGCGACTGAGGCAGCGCTTTATTAATAAACTCCCAGGAGGTGAAATTTAAAATTGATGCGCTCTGTTTTCTTTTTGGTTAGTGGTTTATTGGTGCTTAAAATGTGTCACATTAAATCTGGATGCTCTACAGTGATGTGGAAACAGTGGTCAAAGAGTGGAGCTCTTCATCAAATTTACTCTGGGACACGGCAAAGTTAAAATACTGAACGTCAGGTGACTTTGTTTAAGCAGTGATTTATTTGGTTAGATAGAATACGCTGCAAATGGAAATCTGCGCAGCATCAGACTTTCGTTCAGTGGCTATCGTTAGCACAAAGCCGACACACAGCATTGAGTAGCAACTGTCAGCAGGCCGGGTATCCAGTTTGGGCTTAAGACTGAAAGGTACGTTGGTGGCAGCTATTTTGCTTGTGTGTATATGAGTTATTTATTAGACTGAAAAAGCTAGGAGAGTTTGTGGAATGTAGCGAAGTCGCCGCTCAGACGTGAACGTAACGACACTGTCATGCTATGCACATGTGCTCTAGCGTTAGTTTTCACATAGTGAGGAGGGTTATGTAAAGGATGGCTCCAGAACATTTAAAGTCCACAAATCAACACTATATAGTTCCCAGTCTTTTCACATATCATCAAGTATTTTATAACACATATACTGTATTAAGAAAGAAATCTCTGATTATACTTTAATGGACTTTAAGTATGTGATAGTGCAGCCTTGCTTTTGTATATGCTGAGGCTGTAAAGTGTTTTACTGTATTGTGTATTATCTGTGGGCTTAAACAGACCTGTGAGGGGGTATTTTCATATTTTGAGACCAAGAGTTGAAAACTTCAGGAAATGCTAGCAAGCAGGTTTTCACTTAAGATTTTTGGCTCCAAAACACATTTTCCTTTGACCAATAAACTATTTTTTGAACATATACAAATGTTTAAATGGTTAAAGAAAGTCAGAGTGCATATTTTACATTTGCATTGTGAGAGTGATTACATTTACAACTTGTAGCTTATATACAATTCCAAAATATTTCTGATATTGTTAGCCACAGCAGTTATTATATTCATACTGGTTTAGGGCTGCATGTAACTGTTCTTTTCATTGGTTAATCTGCAGATTTTTTTCAATTAATCAACTTTTGTTTTGTTTACAAAAGTCTTCAGATTGCTTCATTGTTGAGCTTTCGATCTGTTAGACCTCCATCAGTGCATACATGAAGCATTAATGGAGCGGCTGGTGTTCTGCATCATAGTTCAAAACCTAAAAGTGTTAAGTGAACTATTGTATATGACAAATAACAGCTGGAAATCCCCCTCACATCTGCGTAGCTGGCACCAGTGAATGTTTAGTGTTTATGCATGAAAAAGTATTGAAAAGATTAATTCATGATCAAAGTAGTTACTAATTTATTGACAGAAAATTATTTGGCAAATTAATCCACCAGCAGTTTTGGCTTTATAATATTAAAGAAAACTTCACATCAGCCATCTTAAGACCATCCTGATGATGTCATTTCAACATTTTGTTTTGCTGTCTGTATCAGTCTGCACTCGGCGTCGCCGAGAAATTAAAATCCAGTCGGGGCCAATCAGGCATCAGCACCATAGTTGACAATGTAAGCAGCCAGTCAGGGACTGAGTTGTAGTTGATGACCTAAAATGCAGGCCCCCAGCATGCAGTACAGCTCCTGAAGCAGCAAGCGCTAACCCTAACCTCAGTAGAGGATACACTTGCAGATTTTCTCGGAAGAAATGACGGTATTATCGTGCTTACGACTGGATTTTGCAGATGCTTCATTTATCAACTGGCTCTGTTGGTGATGAAGAAGATGTTCCCGGGTGTTTTCTTACCCTGATTGGCTGAAGGAGTTTGTCTATCGAGTCGAGTACTCCCACCCACTGAAAGTGTTTGGGTTGGCACTGACTCTAGACTGATACAGGGAGCAAAACAGAATGTTGAGCTCACGTCATCAGGTTGGTCTTACCAGGCTAGGAACAACCTGGATCTCACCAATACTGTGGAGGTAGCTCTTAGCTATTGAAAAAACATATTTCTCACAGTTAAAACAATAATGGTTAGCATAACATTATACATCTTTGCATCCGTTGTATTACACATGTTTAAATTTATGGGTTTTGAGTCGATGTTTCCAACAGCAAAAACAGACTTTTAGGTTTTGAGCCACAAAGCACAATGGACAGTTTAGTCAGGATGTCAGAGAGGGGTCACTGCTCCACACTTTAAGAGGCATACATCCTGAACATTACCTAATTCCTGCTCAGGGTTACCCAAACATGCCCTCCTCCGTCACGCATTTACTTGATCTGAAAGTAGCCGCAAGATTTGTCTGTTTCTGTTTCTGCTGCTTGATATATGATAATCCTCCTCAGGTAGCGCTTTGGGGCTGATTTCTTATTTACAACTAGATTTTTTTTTTTTTTTTTAACGTTAACCATAAATGTCAAGCTCTTGGAGACAGTGAGTCGGGGAGGTCTTAGCTGGACAAAAGCATGTTGTCCAGACTCAGTCTAGAGCACAGGTATATTAAATCATTATTTTTCAGACAGGAAATATCTGCCACTGGACATTTTGCCTGTAAAATGTATTTCTAAGATGAAATGATTCCTACCTGGCACAGCTCTACTCTCATCTGAACCTGGAGTGTTTTTACACTCATCTATCCAGCGTTAGAGCTTGTTGCTAGTGAAAACCTTAAATGTTGTTCATCTTATGATTAAACTGTGTGTTTGATCATGCCCACGATGTGATTCAGAGTGATTCAAAAAGCAGAAAAACAAGTCCAGAGTCGGAGTCTTTGACCTGGCCTTATGAGGTGCCCACCACATTAGCATTTCTCTCTTGGCAGATGTTAGTGGTGGGGTGTCTGACTGTGGCCAGCCTCTCTGCAGTGGCCCTGTGCTCCAGGCTCTGGGGAAGGGGAGGGGGGCTCCTTACTCCTTACTCGCCCCCCCAAAACCCAAACCGCAAGCTGCCCCATGTCTGATG
This sequence comes from Epinephelus fuscoguttatus, assembly GCF_011397635.1. NCBI lineage: Eukaryota > Metazoa > Chordata > Actinopteri > Perciformes > Serranidae > Epinephelus > Epinephelus fuscoguttatus. The sequence continues at coordinate 31,169,796 of NC_064755.1, read as the reverse complement.
CCCCCCTCTCACTCTCCTGACCTCAGAGGCAGACCCCAGGCCAGCTGGATACAGCCTGAAACCCCACACAGCCACCACCAGTGGCCGCCACCCTCCTGCCCCTGACCTATCACCCAAAACATTACCATAAACTTCTGCCTGGCTGCCAAGCAACACACACAGCGGAGCTCACAGTCCGACTCTGCACTGCTCGTCCATGTAAAGATAGCTCTGTCTGAGGGGAGAAAGTGGAGCTGGTGGGTAGAGGGGTAAGCGCTCTCGGTTATGATGGCATTTTACACGCAGTATAAAACCTACTGTGGTGTTTTATGTTTTGTGGCTTGTGGTGATGCCGTGGCATTGCCTGTGGAACAGACTCCTGCCCGCTGCAACAACTACTGTGCAGTATTTGAGGCTGATGAAAAATGTGTCCGCCAGTGTGCGAACCGCTTTGAAACATGCCACAAGTCTGCGTGCTCCACGTCTGTTACATGCTCGACAAATCGTGCCGTTTCACGTTGCCCCAGCCTCGGCGAAAATTGAAGAATCAATAGAGGTCTGATTGAGAAGACCACACACACATGGTGTTACGGTAATGACGGGCTGAGTCTGTTTGTTTGCATAAGTGAAGAGCAGGCTCAAATCGTTAATGAGTGCTTTGCGTCCAGCGTGCAACCACAGCTAAGCCAGTGGGTCAACAAGGTTGGCCAGACTAACCACTGTGTGTGTGTGTGTGTGTGTGTGTGTGTGTGTGTGTGTGTGTGTGTGTGTGAGAGAGAGAGAGAGAGAGAGAAAGAGAGAGAGAGAGAGAGACTGTATATATATGTTCCTGCATGTCCTTGAAAAGTAAAAAAAAAAAAGTTTACATACAGAAACTGAAGTAATATCAGAATTTTTTCAGACTTCCCTTGTTTTCCTTGTGTGTGTTAATTTGCTCTTACATCATCTATAAGCATTCGCTGTAATGTTTCTATATTTAACATCATTCTATATTTACTTGTGCTCTGACACACAGATACAGGCTTGTTTTCCCAGTGAAAAAAACACACCTATGAGACATTTCAGTGAATATTTAAACACTGAAAAAAAAAAAAAAAGCTTCACTTGAAATTTCCAAATCGTTATAATGCACGGTGTGAGCCAAGTGCACTTCACCGACTCAAAGCTGATCCATTTACTGTAAATGAGCTTGTCTCTGTTGGTTTCCTGACCAATTACTGTACAGTGAACTTAGGTCCTGTATTTATTTATCCATAGGTTATTTTAAATGGACTGCACTCAATGCAGAGGCCTTGTTGAGCGGTCTTGTCCTCCCAGCCTACCCTGGGACATGCTAGCAGTGCTTGGCAGACAGACACGGATGCTGAAGGCAGCCTCTGGACAGCTTTATCCTGCGTCGAGCGGGGCCACCCGCTTCGTGCTCACCAGGGCACAGTGACTGGCACGGCGTTCCCCTGCCTCAGTTTTTACCTCTCAATTTTCTGCTTCTCTAAGAGAACTAGAGAACACTGTGCACTTTTAAAGCAGTGTGACCATGAAAGGATATCAAGGCCAACCAGAGAATAGGAAGTCCAGAATAATTTATAAAGCAAAGAGAAAACTCACTCCAATGAGGGGATTATTAAGTGAATTATATACATTTAACCTGAGTGGTGGCCTTCATTTCAACATGCGTTAAAGTAATACAGTTGATAGAGTGAGAAGCAAAAATTATATTTACTAATGACTGAATATGTTTTGGCTTTCTCATTTATGATTTGAGCTGAAACAATTAGTCGATTAACAGATTAGCTGAGAAAATGAACAACTGTTTGGATCATAGAATAGTAATTTTTCAAGCAAAAATGCCGAACATTTATTTGTTCTTGTCTCTCAGATGTGATGATTGGCTGCTTCTCTTCGTTCTATGTGATAGAAATACTAAATTTCTTTTGGTTTTGAACTATTGTTCAGAAAAAACAAGCAATGTGACAACAATATATTGGGCTTATAGGGACACAGTGAAGGGCATTTTGAAATGTTTTCTGTTTAAAGACCAAACGATGAAACGTTCTGTAGGTGACATTCAGAGCATTAACGTAGCAGCGAACCACTGTTTGCCGTAAAGACAAAGTGGACTAATGGCGTCTTGAGCAGATGGTGAAGTCACTCTGCCTCTGTACGTGTTGTAATCTGAGCTTCTCTGTGTTTTGTTGTGCGTGCAAGTGAGTCCTGTGTATGTATCCCACTGGCTAGCTCATGGCCGCTGCTTTGCACTGCAGTCATATAGCAGTTATTGCTGATATTAGGACGGTGACATCACAGAAGTGTTGTCCCTACCCTCCAGTTACCACATGGTTAACACTGTTGGCTTTGTTAGCACCATTGCTGTTTTTTTAGCACTCTGATTAGGGCTACTGCAATAACCACAATATTATATGTTCATGTTTTTATTTTTTTTAACATGAATGCAGGATATTTACAGTCTGCTACAAATGCCAGCAGCGTGATAAGCTGCTAAGCATTTATTTCTGTGCTGCACATTTGCCGTTTCGTTTCTGGTTGCTGAAATTTAAAAAGAAATATTTAACTTTGGGTAAAACAGTGCAGCTGCTCATCACTGTCACTTTTTACCCAGCCATCCAATCAGAGTGGAGGAGGGGCAGGACAAATACCACAAAGACCAACCGTCACATAGCTGAACAACAATGAAGGAAACCAAAATCTTTCAGCTGAATGAACGCTGCACCCCTTTTTACGCCTCAATTTGCTTCTTTGTGCTGTATTTAACAATGAACAAATGTTTGTTTTAAAACTGTCATTATTGCCTTTTATAAATCAACAATATACATATGATATCCCAATAGTAAAGCTTATTTATGAAGCACTTAAGTCAGGATAAATGATTTAATTTCCCAAAACAACAACATCAACAACAAAAATCGCCAAACTTCAGGGCTTAAAAATTAAGCCAGTGTAGAAGTGCCAAAAACTGCAGTTCATTGAATGGCCACTTGAGGCTGGCTCCAAAATAGAGTACATCCCCATAGACCTCCACATCAAAATGCCCAACTTTACAGCAGAAATAAACATGTTTACAGCCTGGTACAAAAACAGTTTTGGTCTCTATAGCTAATTTTAACATTCATTATGAAGGTATGTCGGTGAATTTCTTTTCCCACCTGTTCATATTTTATTAAGGCCCAAAGTTATACATAATTAAGGGTTGGGCCACTTGAGTGACAGGCTGTCAGCAGGCGTAGCTGCTGTGGGTCAGATCCACATCTCACACCTCCACAGCCCCAGCCTGTCATCCAAATATACAAAGTGCCAAACTCAAGGCTTCAAAACGGCAGTCTACAAACCAGTGGGTGACGTGACAGTAGCTACATCCATTATTAAATACAATCTATGGTCATATTTCATATGGTGCTGTTTATCCGCCCTTAATGCCCACAAGGGAAAACTGCTTCACTGCGACAGCCCTATATCTCATACTATAACTCATATGTTCTGAGTTTCACATAGAGCCCTTTTCACCAGTTGATCAAAAATATGGTTGGAGTAATTAATAATGAAAATAATAGTTGTTAGTGTTAATAATTAATAATAGTGTTTATCCCTATTTATGATGTTTAGGATCTTAATGTGCTACAAAAGTTGGATAAATCATCTAAAACAAAACTGGGTCACTGCAGCAGCAAATGGGATATACAGAGAGAAATACAGCATAAATGTTTCTGTGACTACAGCAAAGCAAATTTCAGAAAGAGACACTTCACTGTCAGACTCACTGGTGCTAAATACAGAAGGGATATGTCATGTTTAATAAGTTATTATTAATTGGTACGGTTCAGTGTGTGGTCTCGTTTAGCAGAAGCCTCTTTGTAAAAGGAACTGTTAAATCTGCAATATTCAAAGCTGGGATTTGTTATTTTATTGAAGATACATTCCAGTTGGTTTACGAAGTTAAAACAGTCAAATGTGGTGAGCAGTGACATCATTCTTTTTTTACAGGAGGCCACATCTTTTTGTTAGTGAAGATTTCACCAAACACAGACAGACAGACAATTAAAATTACAAGAGCTCGGTCATCTAAGTGTGTTTTTTTTCTGTGAGACACTATAAATTAAAGCAGCACTACAAAAGGGACCAAATACCAGAGGACACTGTTTAAGAAGTATGTATGTCTTTTCAGGTCTGCACTAGAAATTAACAGACTCCACAAACAAGCAAACATTTTAAGGCCAAAATAGCTGCATCTGAAAATAACTGCTGTAAAATCTCTTAGGGGATTTTCGTATCAAGGACCCGGCCTGGATGCCGGTACACTTGATCCTAAAGTCCAGTTCGTTTGATTAGTGTGAACACAGTGTATCATGCGCAGTACGTGATCCGTGCCATAGTCCACTTGAAAAGCTGAACATGATTACAGTTCATGTGTACTGTGGTAGGCTATACATCAGGTTTGAAGACCAAACACACAAGTGGACTGCTGTTTAACTACTGACTATTCTACCACAAGGAGTATTTAACTGGTATTGAAACATTCGTAACCACTTATCCTGTTAGGGGTCATGGGGGAGCTGGAGCCTATCCCAGGTGACACTGGGCGAGAGGCAGGGTACGCCCTGGACAGGTCGCCAGACTATCACAGGACACACAGAGACAGACAACCATTCACACTCACATTCACACCTACAGATAATTTAGGGTCACCAATTAAACTACATGTCTTTGGATTGTGGGAGGAAGCTGGAGTACCTGGAGAGAACCCACGCTGACACAGAGAGAACATGCAAGCTCCAAGAGGGGCTCCCCCACCCTGGGTTCGAACCAGGAACCCTCTTGCTGTGAGGCGACAATGCTAATCACTGCACTGGTATTGAAACACTCTCAATTTAATACTGATGCGCAGCCCACTGCACACAGACCCAGATCAGGCTTTGCTGCCACCTTTAACCTATAGCTGGAGCTATGGCAGGAGGTGGAGAGTGGCCCTCCTCCAGCCAGAAGCAGAGCTTCGCCTCGCTGCTTCACAGGTCTCTTGACGGTCCCTGGGGCAGCATTGTCCATCTGCAGCCCCCTTTTCTACATTGTAGCACAAGAAATGTCACATAAATGATGATGCAAGTGTACTTGGGTACAGAACAACATTACTAATATAAAGGCTGAGTGGCAGGGGAGTGGAGAGGGGGGCAATCATACTTGGACACAGTACGAATCAATTATATAAAAACGCCCTTAGAAACAGACACTAAACAAAAACATTAAACACTGTAACTAATCAAAATTAGACTGATGCTGAAATCAAGACAGGAAAAATAAAAATTTTAATGCACAATAAACATTGAGGTATTGTCGAGCAGGCTCAGGAATGCACACAATATATAGGTCAAACATCATGTTCTGTCCATGGAGCTCAGAAATCAACACCGAGCTTGTGATTAGTTTTGGATGATAGTATTTCACCACAGTATCACATTTATGGATTGGTCCTTTAAAAGTGTTAGTAATGTTCCCTTTGAATCTTTATGAGGCTCAGTTTTTAGAGGTGTTCTGGTCTCGTGTTGACCTTTAGTTGATGAAACTGGTTCTGTAATTCTATATTTTTCAGAATGGGTTCACACTGAGAAAAATATCCCCACCCTCTGAGCAAAACTCTAAAATAACCCTTTTTTTCTTAAATTGAAAACACGTGCTCGGCCTTGATGATGTAAATGTTCAAAAGTGTTAATTCACTAATGAACAGTGAGTCCATTAGACATTCGATTACATACTCTGGGCAGCAGATAAATCAACACTGAGCGTAATTCAAACATGGGCCCTGGCCAGGCGGCTTGTTTTCTGTCCGACTGTGGTTTTCCAACAGTCTAAATCCATGAAGCGGATTTGCTCACAACAGCCAACATATTTCTCCAATCTGCATCCCCTTGTAAAGCAAAGGAAGGAAGGCAGAGCTCACAACTGTTGGTTTTGTGCTGCCCACGGTCTCACAACCCTGTAACATAAGGCCGGGCTTTCATTGCCTCTCTCCACTGCATGAGCAAAAGGGAATTAGCTTTTAAAAGTTTGTTTTGTAAGAGTTGTAAATAAAAGCGGCTCTGATTCAGACCTAGATCCCCTTTCTCTCAGATGGGGTATGGCTTGTGTGGGTGGCTTTGGAAATACTGAGGCATGCCGAATGTGTTTATATTACACTGTCCCCAGGGAGAGTTGAGCTTTGTGGTGCAGATGGATTACAGGGGGAAAAGAGCTGTTGTAGGCCTTTAAAGTTCAGTGTTAATGGTGGGAGTGAAGTGGCTGTGTAGGTGTGATGTGTTCATTTCACAGGTCGCTGGTATTTCTGTCCACAACGATGAAGGGTCAGGGGGATTCCCACAACACCACCAAAATTATGTTTTTGCTAAGGTTAAAGATACAGAGTTTGAAGCTCCTCTAATAACATGACTACTTGTATGTAAAAGGGGCCACGATTCTGCAGTTTTCCTCAGCTCTACAAAGCTTTTCAGTGTCTTTCAGCTTATTGTTTTGGTTTTGTGGGCTGCGACTTTACTGTTTCTAGTTCACTCTCACCGTCACACTCATCTACCTAATTTCCAGCTGCGGTAGGCTGCCATTTTCAATGAAAAAGGCACTGTACCCTGCCTGTGCACAGCCAAATACTGCATAGACAAAATTAGCAACTAGTTGGTGAACAAAATAGAGAATGTAACAGCTGAAAAGCCAGATATATCCCTTCAAAAGAATTTGGGGAAATATGCTTTCTTGACGAGTTCGATGAGAACATTGATACCTCTCTTCTTTGTCGGAAATTGGCATCAGTCTTCTTGTCTGAGGGCAAGGGCCATCTACACCCACGATTACTATAAACGATAACCAGCATCCACACAATACGATAACATTCTGTAAACAGTGGTGCCAAACATCGGCTGCACACCCCAGCTGTGTCGGCAGCTTATTAATATTAATCATATCCTCATTTTGGTTAATAATGATAACAAAATACTTATCACTGATTCCAAGGGTGAGTCCTTCATCTTGACACCACCTTTACAAAGACTGTTTGAGCCCATTTACACCTGGTATTAGCATGCCTTTTGGTCATGCATCTCCAGCTGACTGCTTGTGGTCAGATTTCATCACTGCCTACATTACTCAAGCTAGAAAATCCAAGGGCCCCACGCACAGTTATTACATCCACACTCTTGCTAGCTGCTTGCTGGTCAGAATTCATCATGTCTCCTTCCACAGCGCAGTCATGCAACACTCTCTCCAACTTGTCGTAAAACTGACAAGTTTTAGAGTGTTAATGTGCTGTCACCAAAACAGTCACCACATCCTGCACTGATGAGGTGGTCCTCATTTGGGACTCAATAGCGTTCACAATACAGAGTGTCTTGGTGGTCCTTTACACTGGTATTTAAGGCTCTATACGAGTGATTGGACCACCTAAGACATGTTCATATCAGGTTTAAAGAAGCTCTTTTTTATGTCAAACAGTACTTTTTTTTTTATACCTCAATGATGACACTTTCGTCTGCCATGTTGAATGTGATGCCCTCTAAATTTGGATGGATTTTGATTGATTGTCAGTGTTTTTATCGTTCATCAAATCGCTCTGAAAGTGATCCCAGTGATATAATTCGCCACTGTTGTTGCTGTTAGAGTTGTGGGGTGGACTCCACCATCCCCTTGAGTCACAACCATTTTTAAAACAGTATATTTATTGTTACAGATATTGTTCTTGGTGTGGACCCTTAACTCTTGGCAAGAAAATGAATAAGCATATTCCCCATAGTTTAGAACTGTTCCTTTAACGAGTTGAAGGAGACCAAAACAGAGCTAAAAGACAGCCAACATTGGAATGGATGTCAGTGTAGCTCCTGGTCTGCTTGTTTTGTTCGCTAACATGTTCATCGTAACACTTTACAAGTGATTATATGTCACTGTTGTGTTTACACCTTACGTCAGTCAATACAAGTTAAAAGTAGTTTCATAAAACAGAGGCCAGGAAAGGAAAGAAGCAGAAGGAGGGTTAAAACAGTAAAAGATGTTGATAGATTTATTTTAACACCTCCACAGCTGTAGATATCTGTTCCCAATCAGGACTTTTCGTGTAAGAGCACACCAGCTCTCTGCTACAGTAATGAACCACAGCGAGAGCAGTCCAGTGCTGTTTGGATGGGAGCGTGTGTGTGTGTGTGTGTCTGTGTGTGTGTGTGTGTGTGTGTGTGTGTGTGTGTGTGTGTGTGTGGGCGGGCATGCCTGAGGTTGCTGAGCCTCGGCCTTCTCCTCAACATTAATAAGGACTTCCTTCCTACCAGACAGAGTCAAACACCTGATCACTTACCAAGGAGGACATGCCCACGCATCCCTCAGAGCTGGCAGCCTTCAGCCACTAATAAGGATCGGCCTGTGTTCTTTAGCTGCCCATCAATCAAAATGTTCACATGCCGGACATCCATACACAAATCATGTTTTCTCTCCGTACTCCACCCCTGATGTGTGAGAGTATGTTTATGTGTAAGCTTAGAGTTAGATATCATGGGTGGCAACTATATCCAGGGAGACAGAGCAAGAAATAATCCCTCTCATACACACACCACTTCAAAAATTACAACTTTTTCTCCAATGGCAATAAAGTTTGGCTTCTTCTTAAAAATGTCGAGCCAAGATACACCAGGTGAAATGTGCATTTTCATGATGTGCATAACCTCTTATTTTTCCTCCTTAAATATCAGGTTTTTGAAATGTTTTTTTCCGTAATTGAATTAGAGTGGCTAGTCACAACTGAGAACACATCGGCAGAGGTCTCAGCCCAGATGCTGTCAAAGAATCACTTGGCCTGACTAGTTGCTGAACAGAAAATTGTCTTATTTAAATAGCTCATCTTGAGACTGTAATCAGAATAACTCCAACCTGCAATGTAATGATTAAATTATCGCATTTCCCTTGTTATTAGATTAGGGTTATATGATATCTCAATTGTGTGGGCCACACATGTTGGCTGTCATGAATCTGGCTGTGTTTAGGATAGTGTTTCATGGTTCATATTCTGTCAACATACCACACAGGAACGTAATGTTTCAGCAGTAAGAGCTGCTGTAGTCAGTTTGTGCTCAGCACCACTGGCAGGGAACAAAATATCCTTCAAACTAAATCAAAACCTACCGTCCTTCACTCCCTCAGCCAGGGAGTTTATCATTGTGAAGCTCAGCATAAATTAGTGGCTCAGATATGATTAATACACACCTTTTTAAAAGTTCATCCAGTGTCATCTGGTGTTAATGTTCTGTACGCAACAGAATGATTATCAATAGATAAGTACTCGCAGTCACTGTAGTTATTTTGTTCTTATGTTGCAAAACAGATGTTGTTTGACATATCCAGCATACAGATGTCCCATTTTAACATTGACATAACTGTTGTTGGTTAGCATTGTTGCCTCACAGCAAGAGGGTTCCTGGTTCGACCAGGTAATGAAATCCCAAATCTGAAAACTTTATTTACAAAACCATAGACTGTATGTATCTTTATATACACTCTATGTACAAAACATTGTACAAAGGTCACATCTACAGTGGGGAAAAAAGCAAGCACCAAAATTACAACCAGTATCAAGTTAATGAAATGTGATATATGATGGTGATATGTGATGATTCAGGTGTCAGAGCACTGGAACAAAAACACTGACATATCACCTACAGTATGATAATACATCTGAAACACTCTCTGTGGTTTCTCTGACATAAAATACTTGAGTTGATAGTGAGTTTACTGCTTCTCTTCTGATTTTAATTCATCAGGGATGCAGGACATGTACCTACAACATCACTGCCTCTTATTTTAAGGAAACAGTACATTTACTCAAGTACTGTGCTGAAATTCTTTGTATTTGTTGTTTGTTGATCCTTTTATTTAGTACATCATACATTGCTTTGGACAATCTGTTACTAAAATCTGAGTTTTTGGTGCTGCTCCTGCTAAATATCCTGTATTTATTCGAAATAATCCACTGTTTGGTCCAACAGTAGTACAAAAATCACTTCTTCTCATTTTTTCCTCATTGACGACCATTGCCTTATATCAACAAGCAGCTGTGTGGCAAACTGGAAATTATCACATGAAAATGTCATGGAGTTGATCCCTCCCATTTTCATCATGAGGCGGGTGCAGCTCAGGTGGTACAGCTCAGTAGTTGTAGGGTTGGTGTTTTGATTCCCTGTCTACATGTCAAAGTGTCACGGAGCCAAAGACGCAAGAAAATGTAAGCCGTCTTGGACAAAGTTGTCAAATGCACGTAATATAATGTAACATAGACATCCTAAATCTTGCATCTGGGCTGCATTTAGAAAAAATCAATCAGTTGCAGAAAGGAACTGAGAAATCAAACATTACAGCAAAATAGAAACTTTATATAACTTTCTCCAGGGAGCACCCTCTCTGTCCAGAGAAATCTGGGCATTTTGTCACTTTGGAAAGCATTACACTCAATATGTCATATAATTTTTGAGAAGTGATTTTCAAATAATTCCCATTAGCTGCCTAAAGTTGCACATTGCAATGAGATATTCCTGTTTGTCTGTTTGCGTCAGGCTTGGTACTTGCTCCTCTGTGTTCAAGCTGAAACCACAAAGCTCAGTGGCACTATCAAAGACAAACAAAACAAATCTTTATCGAGCTCCATTTCCATAATGCCGTTTCTTTTTGAATATCCCTCTGTGTGGGTTTTCCATAGTACAAGTCTGAACTAATTCAAGCCCGACTATTCTACAGTGCTAAGGTCCTCAGCTCTGTTTGATTAGGGCAACACACAGGAGGTCCACTGCCACGGTGTTTTCTTTACCTGGGCCCATAACTCTTAAAAACACACAAACACTTGGGTTGTAAATGACCTGTTCATCACACAGTGACAGGAGAGGTGATTCTGGACTCTTGGTGGGCCAGGTGTGCAGATCAGGACAGCTGTGCTGTGCCAAGACCTGTTGGCATGGCGACGCGGGACCATGGAAAGTTCTGGAATCTGTCGCTGCTGGCAGGGCCGAGCTCCTGAACGGGACTGGTGTTGGCTTTGCCTCCAGCTGTTTCTTTACAGACATGCTGAACGCCAGCAACAGCCAGGGGCCAAGATCAGCCCAGCGAGTCTGGCCACACACAGGCCACTTACACACACACACACACATATATGTATACCCCCACAGTTATACAAGCACACACAAACAAACACACAAGCATTTTCTGCAATAAGCCTGTCTCTCTGCCAGAGCAACAAAATGCAGCAAACATATTTTCACACGTCTGTTTTTGACACATTCCCATAACATTATTATTAAATGTCTACATGTAAATTCTATTTACATTTTACTCATGTTTTCTCTGGCACTTTTTCATCCATTTTTGAATGAGTTTTCATGTCAGTTTGTGTTTGTACTTCTAAAATCCTCATTTGTTTTATTAATTCTACTTTTTGCAGTGCAGGCTTCCAGGTTATATAATACTGCTCTTCTGAGGGAGTGTTATAAATCTCACCTCAATACCGGCTTATTCTCAGATACATTTTATTGATGCTTCTTTGCCTTGGTTATTCTTGAATAATTTGTGCTTGTCTTTGATTTAAATATTTATTCAAATGCCTTTTATTGCCTTTTCATGGTAATTTAAAGCACTTTGTAACCCTAGTTTAAAGTGGTATAAAAATATGATTGAACTTGCCTTTTCCTTGTTTATCATTTTCTTTTTTGCTGTATGGTGTGTGCAAGTAATCAGACTGAAGAAATCTTTGGGCCTTTTCACACTTGAAAGTCCGAACCAAGGTCTGAGCCATAGACTGTATAAAATGATGGACATAGCTACCATGACATCATCCATTGGTTTGTTGACTCCTGTTTTGAAGTCTTGGATTCGGCATTTTGGACGTCACCATCCTGGATTTTTGGAGCAAATATGGCCAAACTTGGACGAGAATATGGAGCTGGAGATTAGTGAAGGGTGGATGTGACTCATAGACTGTAGCAAAGCTTGACAGGCAGCCTGTCACTCAAGCAGCCCCGTCCTTTAAATATGCGTAACATGAAGCATTAATAAAATATTAACAGGTGAGTTATATAAAAATTCATCCTCTGTACAGATGTCATGAAGAAGGCAAATCTCTTTTTTTGTACCAGGCTGAAAACATGTTTATTTCTGCTGTAAAGTTGGACATTTTAACGTGGGAGTCTATGGAGATTGGCTGGCTTCTGGAGCCAGCCTCAAGTGGCCATTCAAGGAACTACAGTTTTTGGTATTTCTGTGTTGGCTTCATTTTTGAGCCCCAAAAGTTGCTGCTACATTTTTGTTACGTTGTATACGTGTGATCTGGTAAGTTTCGGTTTCACATTACAATTATGCGAGCGCACTAAATGATTATGCATGACCTACCTATATCCAGTCATCATCATCTACGTGAGCTGCGTCTCCCTATAGCTTGACATTAATTGGTTTATAGATGGGCTCTTCCATCCTCTCTTACCTCCTGTCTCTCATCCTCTTAGAAGATCTCAGAAAAGTATCTGAGTTTTTGTGAGTTTTTCCTGATGACCTTTTATAAAGTCTTCTCTTCCTCTCCCCATGTGCTACAGTAGCTTATTTTGTTATGTTGTATTGTTCATGGACAAACTCAAACCTACACTGTACTACTACTTGACAACTTAGGCCCTGTTTATACGACAACGATTTCAACTGAAAACGGTAAACTTTAGTCGCGTTTTGGCCAATCGTTTACACGACAGCAGCATTTTGGGTGCCTGAAAACGCAACGTTTTGAAAACGGGTTCCAGAGTGCAACTTTTTGGAAATGGCAGCGTCTCCGTTGTCATGTAAACTTGCAATATGCAGTTCCTCTGAAAACAGAGACTTTTCGCACATGCACATTACGGTTCCAGTCACTAGGCATACCGACCATCACAACAACAATACCGAGCTCTGTTTGTGATGCTCACCCTGTTGATTTGAAGTGAAGTGCAGATCTGTTACTGTAGCAACTCCACCTCGTCGTCCATCCAGACAAAGTTATCTGTGCATGCTTTCACCATTGTGTCTTCTTTGTTTTGGTTTGTAATCACCGCATTGTAAAGGAAGGCGCTTCAACGCAGGCGCATGGCATCATGTCGTGGTGTTGCTTTGCAAATTTACACTGCCACCCACTGGCCTGGCGTGCATACTACAGCACTACAGCAAGACTTTTCCGTTTTTAGAGAAACCGTTGTCATCTGAACAGGGCCTTAACTGCTAATTTCTTCTCTGCTCTGATCGCCAGCATCTGTCTGCTCTGAGCACAGCCATCGTCACTCTTTCTGTCGCTCATCCACACACACATACAACACAAAGAGACACTACACTACTCTTATCACTTGACGATAGACTGCCAGAATGTGTTATATGTCCGAAAGTCCAAACCATCTAAAAAATGCTTTCACACCAGAAACGAACTGAATTGTGGTTCAGTTTGATCCATAACAAGACCACCTCTTTTCAAGGAACCAAGGTTCAGCTGTTTGGTCCGGACCATGATCCAGAAGAGGTTTCACACCTGTAATTTTAGTTTAGATCAAACTCAAAAGACCATAAGTTCAAGAAAAGGGCCCCTGAAAGAGTCTAGATGTGGCCATTGTGTCAAAGGTGTGGATCCAGGTGCTTTGCCGTAATAATCTAATCTTACCTAGATCACATCATGTTTCTTTGTGTACTAAAAAACAACTATATTTAACAGATTAGTATCTTAAAATCATAAATTTAAACAGTATGCCAATCAGCTTTACAGCACTGAAACCTTTTTTGAACAAACACTTTACAGATGTTACTTTATCTTTGAAAAAATATACCTAACATACCCTTCCAGTTCTTAAAATGATTATAGTGTGACAACGTAACACACAGTACTGGAATGTTCCCACTGTAGCTCAGTACTATCAGTGGTGTTAGAAAATTTTGATTGAGGAACCTTTGAAGGTGGTGTCAGTGAATAATCGCTCCGTTGAAACGGCCCCACCACAGAAAAATAAACTTGCCGTCTTTTGTTTTCCTTGTGTGGTCAAAGGTAATTCATAGGGTAAAGAGAAATGGGAGGGAATTCTTTTGAGGCTTTTGTTTGCTAATTCGTTACGTTCTCAGGACCGGGGAAAGTGGCTGCGGAAATTAAATTTATTGAAATCTATTTCAGTGGTAAAGTTGGCCATGTTTCTTAGAGAGTCAAGCTCTTTTTTAAACTTGCACAGTGAGTTTTGGTCAGTGAGGAGGTGAACTGCCTTTGTGGCTAAGCTCGCAGGGAGGAATGTGTAGGTTTGTGGCCGGTGGAAACCTGCAGTTGGAGGAACTGGTCATGATGGGAAGTTATAGTCTGATCAGCAGTCTTTCATGTTTAAAATGAAAACACTGTGATTCTTTTTCCTGCGGATAAGTGGCCAGCAGGGCATCACATTGACTTTCAATTTGACTGGATAATGAAGCGTGACAGCGCAATATGTGTCAATCAAAAGCATCAGTACAAGTAATGAAGAACAACGGTTATAGCTGTGTTAAGGAGGAATATTTAACAATGCTTGCAGCTACAGATATTTTGTGTTTTGACCCAACATGCCTCTTGTTTTGCTTTTACCTTCCTGTCACTGTCACTGGCTTTCTAAATCACTAAAGAAAATACTCGCAGTAATGGTAGTTTAAAGTGAGACTATGTAACCTGCATGGATCCGGGCACATTTAAATGGATCTGTATCGGCTAAAATAAATCAGATTAAACTATGGTCATTTTCTTTTACTGTATTCAGCTGGGTTTTGTTCACCTTTGCCTGCAAGTACTGCAGTGTTGTCTCCGGAGATATACTTGCTTTTAATGACGTGTCCACATGTGCATGATAGTTGTCCAGTGCATCCTGTGTCTGTTTGGAGCGTTGGTTGTGCACATCATAGAAATTAACACAACACATCCACAAGATGTAGTATGGACATGTAGGGGCAGTGTTGTCAAAACATAAGGAACATACTCACTATTGTCATGAAATGCTTGATCTGTGCCAGTGTCAGAATTAATGATATAGTAACCTCATTAGGTGTCACCATGTTTAATATTTATTTCAGTGGTTCTCAAATGTTTTTTTTTAAAAAAATGTACCTCCTTTGGAATATTTTTGAGCCAAGTACCTCCTGGCCAGCACAAAGTATTTTTGGTAGAAACACACAGTGAACAATTGTAAACTAGATTGTATTTGTTGCGCCTATTTATGGCCATTGAAGATTGCATCGAAAAGAGGAATATTGACTATGAAATGTTGTATATCGAAATTACACTTACAGTTTTTATTGAACTTGTTACAGTATGAGTATTTGAGGAAATTTGCTTGACTGATATATTTTAAATGAATATCTTAAAGAGTCTTGTGTACCCCCTGCAGTACTCCAAAGTACTTTTCGATACCTGTACCACCATTTGACAAACGCTGATTTACATCGTCATTCCCCGGGCTGGGGGGGTTTGAACTCCAGGGTTAGGGAGCCCTTCTGTTTGAAGTTTACATGTTCTCCTTGTGTTAGCGTGGGTTTTCTCCGGGTGCTCTGGCTTCCTCCCACAGTCCAAAGACATGCAGGTCAGCTTAATTGGTGACTCTAAAGTGTGAATGTGAGCATGAATGGTGGTCTGTCTCTATTTGTCAGCCCTGTGTGAGTTCTCTGGTATGGAAGTGGAATCCTCAAGACACACACCTAGTACAGTTGGCAAGTATGTTAACAATTGCACAACCACTAGAACCATCAGTGTCATTCACGCTTGTTACCATTTTGGGGGGAAATTTTTCTGGCTCTGGCCAAGGAAGTGACATCACTATTCTTAATTCTGCTCAAAACAGTCAGTGAGCCAGACCTTAACCAGATTGTTTTGAAATGCTGAAAAAATACAGAAGGCTCATTTTTGCTGGTTTTTAAGAGGTCAAACCCTATGTCATGACAATATTTTAACAAAAAGAAATTGCATAGTGAAACTGTGGTGACATCCTAATGTACAATGTTCTCAGACACCGTTTTGCTGCTTTCCTCCTATGCAATGTGCCACCAGCAAGTTTTAGATGTGCAGACTTTGACTTAAAGCTCTGTCCATCGTCCAGCAGCTCCGGAGCCTGCTGAGATGAAGTACGACCTGACGGACTGAAAGACTTCCTCTTCCCTGTCCCTCTCACTGGGCACAGAGTGGGTGGATATGGTTAGCAGCAGTCATAACAAGCATTTTTCAAAATGAGCTTCATCTGATGACAACCTCGGACATATTGAATGCCTGTCAGTGTATTCCAGTCCAAGTCTCTGATGAGGCTGTCCAACAAAGACTTTGCTCTCTAACTGTATAGAGGGAGGAAATAGAAAAATAAATGTTTTTGGAAATGGAGCAGACATCATCCGGGACAGCAATGTTTTAAACATCTTACACACAGCTGGACATGAACTACTTCCTCAAGCTGCTAGAAAAATTTTAACTGAATTCACCCCAAATCATTATGTTGTCACTTCAATTTCAGTCTCACATATGGCATTATATGTCTTAATGCATGTGGTTACTACACTTATTACTTTACCATAGTGTGTCCATCAACTTGCAAAGCTTCACCAATAAACTAATTTCCATTTACTGTCTACTGCGTCTTTGCTTTCCAGATCCGTGGTGACTGCCAGCACTTGCCCAACCCACCCATCTGGACTCATTTTGACACCCGAGGATGCCATCTTGTAAGTCAGAAAAAGTAAGAGCTATAGAAAGGTGACAACAGTTTTCCCTCCTAGCTTACCTCCCTGCACCACACTGAGTCTGACAAGCTGCTGAAAAATAGGACCGGGTCACATTTCAGCCTCAAAAGAATGTGCAGGGGCTGTGAGTAACCCTGTGGTCTGCTTCGGCATGTTTGGTCTGGCTCCTCATAATATCATGTAGTGTGCCATTGACGACCGAGGGCATGAACACCAAAGAAAAGTGCCGAGGGCGTTCCTACTTTGGACCAAAATTGACGCCAAAACCTAATAGTAGCACTGTAATCAGTCTTCCCCCTAATATTAGCACCATGGCTTTTTTCTCCAGGGTGGCGGTTGGTGTGTTTGGCTCCGTGCATCCTCTTTGACCTTAAATTCAGTCCTGTGGCTTTATAAAGCACCTCTTGGCATAGTCAGCAGTCAGCACATTAATAAAATTCAGCATTAACCTCGTTCAAGATGCTTTTACCTGAAGATAATGATACCAATGATTTCAAAAACATCCCCGATTTCAGCACTAATCCTTCTTAAAAACAGAACATATTACTGAATTGATCCATTATGCTTCTTGGCATGTCAGATGTATTAACTTCTCAAGCTATTTTTGCCACATGGTTTTATCATTGAACTCAGGAAATCTAATGGAGCTGGTTTCTCTTTTATCAAAACCAGAAGTGCTGGCAATGGCGGGCTGAAGCAGGCACAGAGAAAGAGTCCAGTTACAGAGGGAAATAAATTACGTGTCCCTAAAGGACTGGACATGGACTTAAAGATAGCTTGGTCAATGCACTTCAAATCATGGTTGATATTCTATATCACCCCCACTGGCAATTGTTGCACCTCTCACGCTGCAGGGTTGCCTTCGATGCTATCGCACCTGTGCTGAATTTGCAGGAAAACTCACCCAAAAGAGAAGAGCTTGTCAATTAAATGAAAAGCCGATCTCTGGTCAATCAAGCCACCCAGTATGCGCTCTCACTGTGAATTAAAATTAAAATTGATATCCCCAGCAAGGCCAATATTTTTTGTTCTGCCACTAAATGTCGGCGATTTATCATTCAAACATCCCAGGGTTTTGTGTAGGTACTTCTGGACCTCAGGTTCAGTGGGTTTGATGCTCAGCCAGGGACAATATCGAATCCATGCCAAGAGTCCAAGCTGTGAACGCTTGTCTGAGAGTTACCGTAAATCCTTCTGCTCGCACCACTAAGAAGCTCAGAAAGCCACAGCCCTGCTATTTGCCACCCCTGTGGTCCTTACAGGTAGCCACTGAGACTCCCGAAATTATGATCTTCGTGTATAGGGGAGCAATGCAAGAACAGAGCTCAATGAATAAAGGGCTACCTGTTGCCCCTTATTTTCCTCAGTGGATAAGGACTGGGGCTGTCAGTTTTCCTCTGTGTTGATTAATCTGGCACTTTATTGGATATGATCCCGGTGATTAATGGCATATTATCCTGGAAAGGTTGCCCTTTTGATAAAAACATTGAGATTTCAGATATTTCCTGGTTGAACCTGATATATGTGGCTGTTATTCCTTAACATGCTAAATTTACTGAATGTGATATACACATCATTCCAACCATTTACACTATATTACTGTAAAAATTACAGTAATTTATGACTGTTCTAATGTCACAGTTGCTTAATTTGATTTAATAATAATTTCCTTTAGGATTATGAAATACTTAAGGACATTTTGTCTGTCATTTCCACCTAAAAGAAGCTCAAGGGAGCCTTTCTTCTGATTTAACCATAGTAATTTAAGTGTAATGGTTATTGTGTTTCAGCCCAATAGCCAGGATAAATGTTGGCATTGTCCTTTTCTGCAAACCACATTTGGATGTCATTATGTAGCGGATACACTGAAACTTTACATTTCAACAACACTGTGGATAATTTGTGGTTAGTTTAGGCAGAAAACCTACTTGGTTATGGTTAGTAAAAAGATCATGTTTTGGCCTAAAACACTCTGTTTTGGGGACATAATCCCAACCAAAAACGCAGCAATGTCTCGTTAAAAAACAAGTACCAATCATGCCACTATCCCGTCAGCATATGCAGCGATGTCTCTGTGAAAAACAACAGCTTTTAATAGCACAATCCTCACTGGAAAAACAGCAACAGAAAAATCATCCAAGGTTGGGGGCAAAAAAGCCACGGGAAATGTAGCGACAACTCGCTAAAAAACAACCAGTTTTGTTGTTTGTTGGTCTCATGCAGTGATCTGCAGCTTGGCTGTTGTTTTGCATAAGTGACACGCCATCCACCGTCCCCTCCACTTCCTGATGACAAAGTCAGCTCATATATTACATCACTTTGGAAACGTTGATATAACACCTGCAAATGTAACATGTCGAGCGTGGTTTGCAGAAATGCATAATGCCAATATTTTCTTTTGGTTACTTGGCTGTATATTTTCTGTTTTCTCATTGATGAATGACAGTTAAACTCTTCACATCTTAACCAATTCACTGATAAAGGTAAAATCATATCCATCACAGCCTCAAGTAAATCATGGTACATTAATGTTTGAGATCCTCCGTCCTGATAGTTTTCACTCGCAAATCATCGTGATTTTGCATAATGCCAGTAAACATGATAATGTTCTTAATTTAGACTTCTTTTTCCAGATGGAAAATGGTCCATCGGAGGGGTCCAGAAGGTGAAGTCCAACACTGCCCCCACCAGGAGTTCCCAGCAGGGTTCTGGGATCACACATCAAGGTCTGTCGCTGGCCCTCGACCCCTGCTGAGGCCTCTGTGACGGGGAGGAGCCAAGATTGAGTGGGCCGGAGGAGACAACACACCATAGCTGTGTGCAACTGCACAGTGAGTCCTTTCGCCCGTTGCCATGCTGTAGCTGACCGCAGGATTGCAGTGTTTACTTAAGAGCCGGTGCATAAGAGAAAGGCGGACCACCGGCAGTCACCACCCGCCGGGCCCTGGGCAGGACCTGGGGCTCATCTTTGTTGAAAATGGCTCTGGAACCTGCCACCTCCCACCGGGCTGACCTATATTTAGCAACAAACTGAAAAACCTCTTCATTCTTAAAAAGCTGTTTAGGTTTCCATTGAGAAAGGGGTTCAGAGGAGGACGAGTGGTGATGCTGCACTTCTGTGGTCTGAGAGGTGCTTCTCTTTGCCCTGGACTCACCTGTACAAGACATTCATGTTAACAGCTTACCTGGGATGGAAATAGTCTATCTCCGAAGGACAGCCAAGTAAAATGTGGTAAAATAAGAAAACAGGTCCTGGGAAATCTAAAAAGAGACATCGTTATGCAGCTACACAGTGGTGTAGAAAGGAGGTTGTAAGATCAATATAATAATGATAACAAACTTTATTTATATAGCACTTTTCAAAATAGTGTTCCAAAATGCTTCACAGTGAATAAAAGGGTGTAGTGGTCCAAAGCATAAAACAGCAAGTAAAATAGAGTTTATAACACAGACACTCAACAATAAGAAACAGAATAAAATACAGATATCTGTGAAAAACACATACATGTGTAAGCACACTGCCAATGTACCCAGTTCATAAGAATAGATATAAAATGAAATTTGTTCAGACCTTTTGACTCTAATTCACATGAAAGTGACATATGAACATATGAAACAGCTCTCAGTCAAGTCCAACAGTACAATATCTGATGAAAAAAGTAAAATAAGATTGCACTTTACTGAAGGTGTAGGTGTGGGAAAGAATTTGTCCACACACAGAATTTACAAGCTGCCTTTAATAGTCAAAACTTGACAATTAATTACTAAAAGGGCTTTTTTTGTCAATGGTACCAGGCAATTATCAGAATATAAGATTTCTCCTCTAAATCCAGGTGTCTACTTTCTAAATGTGAGTTTCTCAGAAGTATTATTTTAAGCATCTGAATGTTTAATATTTGGCTGTTTTACTATTTTTGCTTCATTTGCTAAAGAAATCGGGTTGCATGTTTCCTCCCCAATGAAAGTGACGATTTGCTGACTCTGCCTTTTTCTGTTTGCATGCTGCTCTACTCTTCCCACTTCTCAACGTCTCATTGAACTCGGGAGGAGGGCAAATCCAAGACAGGACATGCGTATTACATGTTTTCATTTGCCCTCATATATGCCTGAATAGTGAAACAATCCCTCTTTTCATGCCCATGGTTTCATTCAGTGGGTGGCGAGAGCACCACTATGATTGAGGATGAGGGAGCTGGGTGATTTTTTCCAAGGTGAGCACCTCATGGGAGATGACTGCTCGCTGCCATTAGTTTAAGTGCAGGAGTGTCAGTTAACCC
Source organism: Epinephelus fuscoguttatus (assembly GCF_011397635.1). Lineage (NCBI taxonomy): Eukaryota > Metazoa > Chordata > Actinopteri > Perciformes > Serranidae > Epinephelus > Epinephelus fuscoguttatus. Next base: position 31,148,797 of record NC_064755.1, on the reverse strand, counting down.
GACACTGGCACCAGGAATACTTAATGCCAGATGGAGGGAGCTGTCCTTGAAGTCGTAACAAGCAGGCGCAGAGAAACAAGCCTTTATTCAGTGTGAGAGAACTTAGAAAAAACTGATAACTTAGCAAGGTTACCACAAAGTGTACGTTAAATCCCACATAGGAAAGGGAGGGATAAAGGAGGTTGAAGGGGGTGGGGAGGGGCAAAAGTCCAAAGTGGATAAAAACACAGTTTAGATGTTGCTGACTGTAATTTTTGATTGCGTTCAAAATACGCAGGAATATAAAACAAAGCAGCGGTTGTCACGCTAAAGGGTCCAGCTGCTTAAGAGGTGTCAAATTATTGTACCTCAGCTGGATACATCGGTGTTGGAAGCCAGGGGGTGAGACAAGAGCCAAACCCAGCAGACTTTGGCACATTTGTCCTTCACCGCTGGCACGGATGAGCCACGCTGTGAGGCTTCAGAGCATCGATAGGCCCCCGGCGTTTTACTACCCAAAACTATGAGCTGCCACAAGAGCCGAACCATCAAGACTACCTCCTGGAAGGACAGTAAACATGACGACAAGTGCTTTTTCCACATAGTGCACCTCCTCGTCCACTGACCAAATAGTTCTGATGTAGGTCCAACTAAATAGCAGCCCATTCAGGTGGCGAGGCACACTGAGGCCTGAAAGTTTCAGTTTTCAAGATTGAATAAATAAGATCATATCAGCTTGAAGTACCAGGTTTTTGGGAATGTGTCCTGGCTGCAGTAGAGACAGAGCTGAGAGCTATTACTTAAAATAACTCGACACCAGAAGGACCTCAAATCCACCGGTAAGGAAATTACAAACACAGTCATGTCAGTCTATGGAAGCGCCTCACACAAAGGTCCCCAAAGAGCTCTCTTGTTGTCAGCTTTTATAAAATCCATTCCCTTTTCTTTTTTGGTACTTAATTGAAAATTGAGCTTGAGTCCTGCCAACGATTGCAATAAAATGCTGAATGCACTGAGCTGTTGGCGTGTTCCCTGATCTGGCTCTTGCACCCAGGAGTGCTGCTGAGTCTCTGTTGATTGTCTGCTTCTCATTCATTAGTACGGTTAATGCTGACGCTCCCGAACGGTGACTCCTTGCTTGAGTGATTGGCCCGTGAGCTCAGAGACCAGGTATCCGGCAAAGAGCGGAAACAGTCGAGGGGCACGGCAGTGTCACAACCGACACATCACAGGAGGCTTTTGAGAAGTCTTTGGCTCTTCCCATACTGGTCCAGCACCAGTGCTCAGCCATGCGGACAGAAAAACTAAGCAGAGGCAGGTCTGTTGAGAACTTCAGCCAAGTTAAGCACGGAAATATTTCTTTCCTGTTAACTCAAGAGTCTGGCAGTAACCTGTGTGAGGTTGCCCTCTCCTGTAGTCACAAGCCACCGGCCGTTCGGTTCAGGCGTGTCAGACACGTTTAAAAACAAAGGCCAACCTGGTGATGAACCATGAGTTAGGTCAAATATGTGGTTTCTGATAACTTTACAGTGTGTTTACAGATTGTTTTGACACTACATTGTACTGCGTGTCATTGTCTCTTAACTAAGAAAATTTTCATTTTGCTGGTTGTGTTGGCAGCCACACATTCCCCCAATTGTTGAAGTGTAGAGTTGCAATGAGTTCCTGAAGGCCCTGTCATTGAGGAGCCAGGTCTGGCTCAGGAACAGTGGATACATTTCTGTTTTGGGCAAGGCTGGTGATTGTGTTTGGCGCACAGTAGCCCACTAGCACGCTCTCCTTTAACCCGCATTAAGTGATTTACTTGGCCACTTGGTTGCAGCAGAAATAAGCTGAGAAACACGACATAAACATCACCTTATTAATATTTGAGGAACTTGTTGGCAAACAGTTGTTTAGTTACACCTCCAGCAGGTATGAAGCAACATTTGCATTGATTTGAAGTTGTGTTTCTGGCCACCTGGTAAATGTAGATCCAGTATTCACTCTCCATTTAAGGGAATTATTGGGCTCTTAAGCTGCGAAATGCTCCACTATGTTCACTAGCTAGTCACCAACTAGTCAAGTATCGCAATACCTTGACATTAAAAACTGTACAGTACCCCATTTTGTTAGCACTAGTACTAGAGCCGTGCTCTAGTGTGCTCACCTGTGTCTGTGGGCCTAATATAATGGTAGGGGAAACACTGTGAAAAGTAATCAATAAGTTGCATTACTTTGAAGTAAATAAAATAGTTACAGTACTTAGGCTATTAGATTTTTAACAGCACAGCTAGTCATTTGTAACCTATTACATTTCAGAAGTAACCTTCCCAACACTGGCTTTCACTCTGCACAGTCTCCATGATCTCCTGAGGTGTGAACTGGATAAAAGATCCACATCAGTGAAGCTTCGTCGCGTTGCAGTGTATTTGCAGTGGTCCCTAACTACGGCAGCAGAGGCACTTTCAGTGGCTCTTGCAGATCAAATTTGTGTTGATCCTTTTATGTCAGTGCATTACATTCTGAGGAGATGGATTGCCTACATTAAGTTTTCCCCCCAATGATCCAACACAGCATCCCGTGGGTGCCTCACTGTGGAGGCTTAATAGAAATTTTTCATTCACGACATGAAAGTTCACACACAGTAATGTTTGCCCTAAGTTCAGCGAGGACATGAGCAAGTGTGTCTCTGTGCTCAATGGCCAAATAAAACGGGAAAAGCCCAAATCATAATAGTAATGCAAATACATGGAGGAGTACTTATGATACAACCAGGCAGGTGGCCAAATGGACATCAACAAGGGCCAGGGAGGCAGTCTCATTTTTCCTCCTGACAGAAATGTCTACAACTAAGCGTGTGTCCTTAAAGTAGAGTTTGGATTGTCAACAGATGAAAATATACTGTGTGAGCACTACTAGATGGCTGTTCCAAGGCCAGGACACACAAATTTCAGCTCCTGTTAAATACACTGCTCCCACTGCCTGCATCCTAACCTCCTCTTTGTACAGGAAACTGCCCAAGACTTGATCTTAATTAGTTTGGCACTGTGTAACAACATCCTCTGAGGATTAGAGATTGTTGTGATAAATTAGTGCAGGAAAACACACCTTTTTTTAGTTTTGGATGGCACAACAACATGCGCTGGTAATATAAAAACTCTCAAATGTGAATTTTATTAACTAGATAAACTTAAACATACATACATACAATAAATTATATGTATTTAAGGCTAACTGTTTAGTTGTCATGCAAATCTGGACCAGGTAGCAGATGTGTGTCCATGAGGTGACAGGGCTGTGATCATACATTGTGCTAAAATTCCATAACTTTGATTAATTTTACAAGCATGTGTTTTGTTGTGTCAGTGGAATTGGATCGGACATCCTCTGGGTGGTAAAGGTTGACTTTTCCTAAGCTACTTCTGTGGTTGGCTCAATTGGGATTTAGAAACATTTAAAATCCAAGACAAACTTGACCGAGGAGTCTGTTCAACATTTTTCTAAGTGATCAGAAATCCACTTTTAGAACATGCATGTTTCAGTCTGAGATGTGCCGTCTTTTCCAAGCAGTCCATAACATTTCTTTTATTTTCCCATAAATTGATTTTTTTCTCTTTTTCTGACAGTTGTTTCATTTGTTCTCTAGATTTATTTTACAATCATCTGTCAAGAAATGTCATCGATTATACTGACCGGTCAAAATCAGGTGGAGTGGTTTCATTTTAAATGAACTCTTTCTGAAAATGTGAATGTTGACGATTAAAGAGCGGGCTTTGATCATTTTTCAGAGGCCATGACTGTTATGCTTAAAGAGGCACTCTCTATGATTCTTGGCCCCTGCCTTATTTTCTGTATAAATTACATACAAAGAAAGCTTAAGAGGTGTTTCTCAAGGGCTCAACATTTTTTATGCTTACACTCCATTGGCAAATGCACTATGGAAAAGCTGAACTGTACTTAAAGTGCTGTATTTTAGTGTGGTTTGGAGCTGAGGTGGGGATCAATTGCTTGGTTTCTGCAGCAGCATCCCAGAAAGCCCCAGAGACGCAGGTCTGAAGGACAGGTGGGGAGCCACACAGTGCCACCTCAAACCACTGTCCCCACGGCAGGGGGGGGGGGGGCCTCACCACAGAGTTAGAGACCAGCATGCCCAGAGACAGGCAGGAGGTGGTGGTCAAACACTGCCATGTCTGTGTGCGAGTGTGTAGGGCTGCAACTTGCAGTTATTTTCATTATTGATTCGTCTGTCACTTGTTTGCTTCAGTTAATCATTTAGTTCGTAAAATGTCAAACAATATTAAAAAATGTGCCCGGCCTCCAGGACTCTGAGATGCTGACCACGTCTCATTTGTTTAGCAATTCAATTAAGTGAAACAAAATGACAAATCAGTCTGAATATCAGGCTAAAGAAATGTCCACCACAGTTTCCCACAGCCCAAAAAGTTGTCTAAAACCCAGAGGTATACAGTTTGCAATCATATAAAAGTGAAAAGCAGCAAATTCTACAATGGCGCATGGGGGATAGGGGCATGCACAGGACATGTCTTCCTCAATATTTAGAGCATGTGCATTTGTCTCCCCCAGTAAAAAACATGAAAGTAACAGAAGCACAAATTGGTGCATAAAAAAATCACCAGAATTAAGGAAATCAAGTGTTTAATCTCAAAATATTCTGGCGGAGGACCCCCAAATTCCCCGTTTCAAATGTGTCCCCTCCAGTGTTGAAATGTAACCTACACCCTTGCACATTCGAGAGGCTACAAGCAGTTTGGGTGTGTGCCTGTGTGTGTGGTGACGGTAGCTGGACGAAAGAGATTATCATCACCTTTTGTCCCTTTTTTGTGCTGTCCCGCTGTGTCCTTGATTTTATAATTTTACTCTTGACACATAAGAGAGTGTCTGACCACCTCTTTGCAGAGACGTCTAGCTGTTTTATGGTCAAGTTTGAAAACTAATGGTAATTGTGCTGGCGTTGTTGTTGCTCCTCATGTCTGGGACAGCCTCATGTAAAGCCAATTCAGTGCACATCTCTAAAAAGCATTTAAACCCATCTGTTTTCTTTGACTCGTCTCAATTTTATACATTTTATTTTATAGCTTGTACACTTAATTCTCCTCTGTCTCGTTCCCATTTTCTTCCCTCTGTAATAAACTTTAATTTCTGTGCTATATAACGTTAAATCTTACTTTATATTGAACAAGATGAAACCTAAAATAAGGCCTTACCCCATGTGTCTTTTACATAATGTGGCTCATGCTGCCCTCTTCTGTTACAAAGGCAGAATTCATTTTAAGGGTTTAACATTCACTCACTCCCACATTATGTAATATGAAAACCACTGCTGATATTGTAAATATTGCTGTTAAACGCTAGCTGTTTTAGTAATGCATGTACAAAACCTACTACACAGACTGAAACTGAAGGTGTGTAAATGCGAGTAACGGCCACAGCTATTATACCGCCATTAACGTTGTTGTGTTTTCGCTCAATGCGACTGTAATTAATTATTTAAACTCGCGTTTTGCAACGTATTAAAGACAATAATGTCAATAACGCTAACAAATTGAAACAATAGTGGAAATATCATCGGCAGGATTCATGTTAATCCGTTATCTTAAACGTCCGGCCTGCCGTTTCTTTGTGGCGGCGGCCTGCGAGCGTTCCATTCATAGCTAGCCAATCAGAGCGCTGCTTACTGAGGCATTCCAGCCAATAGCGTGGCTGGTTCTTTTTCGGCCCTGTTACGACCGCGGACAGACAGAAGCAAGTGGACCGGTTTGAAGCTAAGCTAATTCAATCACATTACAGCGGGTTAATTTAGATTTTTTGCACTGGTTCCGTCAGCAGCACAGCCGCGTATCTGTTTGCGAAAAATCAAATCTACGTGTGGATAATTTCTCCGTCGGGCTAAGAAGCGGAACTGTGCATTTATTTTGGTAAACCGCGTCGGTGCTGCTAGCTGATTTGGCGGCGGTTAGGCGCCAGTAGTGTTTGACAACAGCGCTATTCGGTCACGTTCCCGGTGTTGTTGTTGGTGGCTGCCGAGTCAACGAACTAATTTCCGTTAGGCGCAAGCGGCAAAAATAAGAAAGCTATCGGTCGCTGTATTAAAGTGAAGCATGGCAGAATTCCTCGAAGATCCGTCGGTCCTCACGAAAGATAAGCTGAAGAATGAGCTCACAGCCAACAATGTGCCACTTCCCAGCGGAGAGCATAAAAAAGAAGTGTATGTGCAGCTGTATCTGAAGAACTTAACCGTGCTGAACAACAAGAAGAGCCCGCCTGCAGACACCTTCTCCAGCGATGAAGAGTTACCTGCTCCCGTGGTGTCCAACAAGAGTCGGTCTGGAAGAGTAAGTTTGGGTTAATTGATTTTTATTGTGATTAACTGTAAGATGATGCTGTGATTGTCTGTACTGATAGAAGCTGTGTAAGTTATGACTCGATGTATGATATGTAACTTAAATCTTTCTACAGAAAGCTACCAAAAAGACAGACAAGCCTCGCACAGAGGAAGTGGAGGTGACAGATCTCAGTGATGAAGATTTAAAACAACAGCTGGCTAAACATGGTGTAGACTCAGGACCCATTGTTGGTGAGTTCCTTGAGGTGTCTCTCAGAATTTGTGGGGGGGAAACTTCCCAACAAGAAAAATACAATTACATTTAAGTTACACATATAAACACTGGACATTAAGTTTCTAGATATGTTAAAGGTGCGTGTAGATTTGATTTGATTTTTATATTAGCTTATGTATTTTTATTACATTTTTTATCAAGTCCAATTTTATGTACTTTCACTTTTCCTTTTTCTTTTGCTTCTGACTCTTCAGCTGCTGTTTTGTGGGAATTTCCCTGATGCAGGGTTAATGAAATCTAAACTCACATATAAAGACACAAGCTTAAACAGTGTAAATACGAGTGTAGGGAGGTGTAGAGGGAGTCTTTAACCATAACTGTACAAGATTGTACAAAAAGACTAACTGCACATAATGGTAAAAGATAACCAGATAGCTTCGGGGAGGGAGACAAAGTGAGAATGGAAAGAAACAAATGATTTAAGAGGCACTGAATTATTTACATGATGTTATCATATGTGAATTATTAACATGATATCAATATTCAACTTTTAAATATCACAGATATCAATGATATCTGTCTACATCATGACACCATTAATATCAAATAACAAATTTGGGAATTTATTGGTTCCAAATTAGTTTTTTTAACTAAAGCCTGGCCTACAATGAATGTTTGAGACTGATACCAATATTGGTGTTTGAGTTTGTTTGTTTGTTTTAAAAAACAACTTTTTTGCAAAAACATTTTAGGTAAGAATCTTTCAAACCTTTTTTTTGTTTTTTGTTTGTTTGTTTTTTTGTTTTTTGTTTTTACATAATTTTTACCAGCTTGTTAGACAGGAATATAAAAAATATATTTACAAATATTTCTCCCTAAAACAGTGCTATGTGTGTCCAAGTAATCATGTTTCAATAATATGTCTTGATTGAACAAGGTGTTTAAATCTTCAGTGAGTTACATGCAATGTATTATGTGTGGTTTATCCTTTTTTGTCCCTTCCTCCCCTCCATTCAGCCTCCACCCGCAAGTTGTATGAGAAGAAGCTGCAGAAGCTTTTGGACCAGCCTCCAGCTGAACCTGAAGCTCCTACAGAAGTCACAGCTCTCCCCAAGGCGGACAGTAACCAGAATGGCAACACAAATTCTGACCAGTACAGTGACAAGGAAGATGGTGAGTTCTGACCCCAAATTACCCCTGAGCCATCGTTTACACTTCTTACCAAGACAAATAACATGACCCAAATGTGTTAGTTTGTTTTCTTTTATTCATAAAAATTATCCCGCCCCGTTAATAAACTTGGTTCTTGCAACAGGTCCCTGATTAAATATTGGAAAAACGCTGATTACTGTTCAGATATCATTGTGTTTGACTGCTGTGGTAATATTGTGTGTTTTTCAGAGGAGATTGCTGCCCCTGAACCAGAGCCAGTTCCTGTGGTAGAGAAGCCAGTGAGGAGCAGAGGGAAAGCTCCAGTTACTGTCAGAACCAGCAGCAGACGACAAACTAAGGTGAGGGACATTTTTCCATTTCCATTATTAGTGATAGGATTATATCTAGTGGTTCAAGCCTGAAGGGCTGAAACTCTGTGGTTTTTCTGCTGATTTCCTATTTTTCTTGAGAAAAACCATACAAAGAAGGTTTGGTTCAAAGAAACCACTAGGACACTAATAAGGGGTGGCAGCATTACCAAAAAAGAGTGTGGCCCATCACAGATTTGATCGTGAATAATTTAGCACCTGTTTGATTGTTCCAGACCTGTTAGTTGTCATTTGTGCAGGTGTTGGAAACTGTCAAAGGTCTTGATCCTTCACAGCTTTCAGTTTTTTACAGTCCATGTTGGCTTGATCCCCAGCATTGTTGCTTGTAGCCATATGTTAAGTTTGTATTAACATTTTTTTTTATATATATATATCATGCTGACAGGTGGTGGAGGAAATCATTACTGAAGAAACCCCTAAGAAGGCCAGTGAGAGCGTTGTTGAAGATATCCTTGCCAATGAAATAAGCACACCAACAGGCATGAGGTAACAAGCACATGAATCACGTACTGTCTCCACAACATCTTAGCAAATTTTATCTCCTGAATTAGACTGTGAAATGCTGTTGAAAGCTAAAAAAAAAAAAAAATATCTCGTATGCATAACTTGGGTGAAGATATTTTTTGTGTGTGTGTGTGTGTGTGTGTGTATGGAGCATAAAAGATTGATTTTGTTGTTTCTGTGCTCAGTGCAACCTGCAGGCGTCCGATCCGAGGGGCAGCTGGTCGTCCATTAAAACCAAGTGAATACTGGCTGGATGAGTCCCGTGTACAGCGCAGCCTCCACACTGAGACCCGTTCTTACTCAGAGTCGTTCTCCAGAGGGGCCGGCTCCGTCTCTTCAAGCAAAGCGCCAGCCCGACGAGGCTTCCTGTCCATCTTGCTCAAGCTCCTGCTCCTTGTCGTGGTGGGCGGTTCTCTCTTCTACGCCTATCAGAACCTGGAGGCCGAGCACATCAACACCGTCAAAGGCCTCCTGGACAGCGCTGTCGTCCACGTTCAGGGCGCTGTGACCAACGCAGCCACCTACCTGGGCATCGGCAGCGACGGTGCCGGTGCTACAGAGACCACCGAAAAGTAAAGACCCTCAGCAGTCTCTTGCCATGCCCCCGTCACCTCCCTGCCGCCTACCACAGCACACCATAACTCAAGCAGTAAACTTGGCTCACCTCTTCTCTTTACCCACATGGATGGACAAAGGTTACAGATTTAATTGGGACGATGAACTTCTCTTCTCTGGACTCCAGCTTTCCTCCCATCAGGGGAGGAAACAGTAGCTTCTGGACAACACTGTTTTGTGGCACTCAGAAGAGACTCATTTTACTGTTGATTTTAATCTGTGAATTGTTTGTGTCTTTGTGTGTATTTAACCCTTGTATGTAGAAATGAGTGCAGAATGGAGAGGCCAGTTTATCCATGCATGGTTGTAGTTTTTGAAGGTCATACTGTAGTTTCTAACTCTGTGCCAGGTGTTTTTCTGATGGTGACGTGCCTGGACACTCTTAGCACGTAGTGCCCTCCCATTTTCGAGCACAAAGCAGTGCTACTACTAATACCAGAATGTTACATGTGTTTCTGTATGAATTTCAAAAAAAAAAATGCTCTGTAGCTATAGTTAGGTAGAGTGATTCATTATTTCTATGGTGCTCAGGTCGATTCAGCTCAAAGTTTTTAATGTGGTCTGTGCTGGGAGGAGACACATGGTGTAATCAGGTCACATCACTGCATGAGGAAAATCCGCCCACGTTCAGGTTGAGGTATAAAAACTTTTTTTCTTTTTTTCAGTGGCCGATCACTGCTTGAATCATTGTATATGGGGCTTTATGATTACGACTGAAATGAAGATTCTGGTCACTCTGTAATATCATGATTTTTACTGTTAGTGGATCGAGGAAGAAAATTTACTCTTGTATCTACATCCTCATCAATTTGCAAAGTTCTCAGTGATACAAGTTTATAGTTTCCTCAAAGAAACTAAAACTGCAGTGTTCAATGATAGAATATTGATTTTCCAGCCCTGCCAGTGTGCCCATTTGAGTTTACACGCTTTGGGTTTTAGTGCTCTGTTGTGCTTTTTATGTTCTGTTTTGATTAGATTTCTGATCCTTCAGTCCTTTATGCAGGATTGGCTGTTGCAGTGCACCCACATAGCCCGCCTCACTGACTGCATGTGTCCAGACGTGGCAGATCTGCAAGAAGACACATGGAAAAAGTTAATTTTTGGGACAGTTAATCAATTTATTACCTTAAGAACTCTTTGACTACTTCTGCCTGAGCAAATTACCACAATTAAGACACTGTATGTTACGCTGAAGGGGATTGTTTATCTGCCGGGAGGGAGGATGCATTCACTGGAGGTGATGTTGGGGATGGGAAGATTTCTGGGGCACCTTTTGTTTCTATTTTGATATTTTTCTAAAACAGTGTGTTAAACTTTTTATAGCACATTTTAAGGTAACATTTGAAAGCAATATGTGAAACATGGAAGTGATACTGTATCTTAATTTGAACCTTGCTGACTTAATCCAAGTTGATTTCATCATCATCAGGCAGCTCTCCCACAACGGACAGAAACGACAGGGGTTATGTGGGTAAGGATTTTTAATCTGTTTATTTATGATAATGTAGGCATTATATCATAAAATAAACGTGGCTGTTACCAGATATTTTTTCTTTTCTGAGCATCTTTTAAGGGCAGTGCCAAATGTTTTAAACAATTTATCACAGCACACAGATACATTACTACTAACCATCTTTCCCAAGTAATCCATACTTTGTAGGATTTTGGAAAAGTTTTCCATTGCTTTCCATTTATGTGAACATGGATGTGATTGAGAGTTTCAATTAACATTTTGTTACCATGCTAATTTTCCTTCTATCCTCATGCCTCTACACCTGAATGTGTACACATCGTGACAGCTTTACCAGTTAAGTCCCTTCAGCACCCCGCTGTTCTCCCTGTAGGGGGTCTATAAGAAGCAACTCCTACAGAGGACACCTGTCCAGATTGGCAGCAGCTGCTGTGCCTTGTAAGGTAGAAACCCCCCTTTCCACCCACTCCATGTTGCTTATAGTGTATTTAAAGTGGATAACACAGTTTGTGACCACCTTTGAATGAGAATTTTTTTGAAATCCACACAAGAGCACCAATTGTTACATGTTTCCATTTAAACATTGCTGTCTTGCAGTATAGTGAGTCCAGAAGTGTCTTTCGTCTGGTTAAAGAGCTGCTTCACTGCTTTATGTGAATGTGACAGATCCCCATGGGTTTTCCATCATATACTGAAATGCACATGGCTGTGGGACAGAGGAGTAGATTTCTGGGGGGAGAGGAACCTCCCCTCCAACCCCCACCCCAATAAAAACACTGATGAACTGCTAGATCGCAAATTATAGACACAACAGTCCCTCCACTAACGGTGGTGGTGACAGTACCTTAAAAGCAATGGTTGCACTCTGCCATAGAGCTGAAATAAGATGAAGCAGCTCTGTATTATTAGGGCAGTAAGTATCATGACATTTCCACCATAAACTGATGCTTAAAATTGGGGCATAAGAAATTAACCGGAATACAAGAAATGAACTGTTTGATGCTTAAAATGTCTTGGGTGAGAACCCTCAGACCTTCCACTTCATATGTGTCTCCACCCAAATGTTGAAAAGAAAATGCCCTTCACCATGGTCTTCCTCTGAGCAAATGCCTGAATGCTGCAAAGTGGCCCCACAGTGGTCCTACAGCATGATTGTGGAAGAGACAAATGTAGGCTTTGCATATTTAACACCATAAAATTACAATGTTATCTGTGTCCTTCGTCATTCAGGACAGCCTCTGAAATCCTACCTAGATCATGGGACACTAAACTGAGACACAGATAAAATATATTCTTATGTTTGTTTGTTGGCAGTTCCTGAGTGCAGCCAGTAAAGTTGCTTCACTAATTTCAAATAAGCCTTAAGAGGGGAAAAACACTTTAAAGGTCCCATATTGTAAAAACTCCATTTATTTTATTTTTTTTTAAAAATTATTTTACAGCAGGTATAGGTGCTTTATATCAGAACACTCAATCCACAAAAAAGCCCTCAGTCGGTATTCAAAAAATTTGCCTTTAAACAAGCTGTCAGGACTTCAGTGAAGTTGTGATGTCACAGTTATGCTATATAAAGGTAAAACTGCTGCCACAGTGCTGTCTCAGTTATTCTCCAACTGCACTGAGGAAGCAGACGTGGAAGACCTGGAAACACTGATCAGAGCAGGCTGGGCTTTTTTGGGAGGGGACTTAAGGAGACAGGTGCTAAAATTGGAGCATTTCAGACAGTGAGAGAATTCACGTATATTCAGGCAGACAGTATATGGAAAATAGTGTGTTTTATGGCAATTAAAGTATGTAAGTTTGTTCACACACAAAATACGAGTACAAACCTGAAAATGATAGTATGTGACCTTTAAAGCTTTTAGTCTGTAGGTCAGTCAGAAACTCTGTCATATTCTGAAGTGGAGAGCATGACTTGATTGTGAGCAAATACTGACAGCCAATATGTATTTAAGGCTAATATTGATCCTGAGTATAGCTGCCCTTCACAGATAATAAATGTCTTGTCATCTCATAGTTTCTCTTGCAGTAGTCATACTCGAACAGTGATTCTCCCCCTGCTGGCTCTGTTGTGTCTGTGCTTTGACTGAGAATTGTAGCTCAGCAGTCAGGGTCCTCAAGACGCTCATATTTAAGGTTGAGTAAATGACTGAAACCTGTTGTCTGTCATGACTCTGCCAATATTAGACTCACTCCCTGAAATCCATCTGTTCTGGAGCAGCTCAGAGGCCCCCAGCAGCTCTCTGGCTCTGAAACACCGGAGTCACTTTCATGTGAAACAGTCAGCTCAGCCAAAACACTGCAGTGGCTACTCAACTGGACCTTAAAGGGACAGTCCACCACAAAATCAAAAATCTATATTTTTTTTCCACTCACCCATAGTGCTATCAGTCTAGATCGTTTGGTGTTAGTTGCAAAGTGTTAATGTAATAGAACTAGGTGGCACTCAGCTTGTGGTGCTCAAAGTGCAAAAAAATATGCATTCGAAAAACTTAGTAATGTCTCTGTGGATTTTTTTCTTATTTCTACCGAACTACAACCACCAACTGAATCACTATATAGGAGGGAATGTTTATCTACTGCTAGCTCACCTAGCTCCACAGGGTTAGTTAAGTTACAACTCAGCCATTCATATTTGATTTGATTTGATTTGATTTTTATTTGTCTCAAACAAGCACAAGCATAAAAACAGGCAGTATATGTAATAGAAAAAAAAAACAAATGGCACACTGTGATAACGTGCAATTTCGAGAAGGGGCTGAAGGAAGCAAAGCTGATTGTTTGTAGTTGTGTTTAAATTGTTTTAAGTTAATGCACATTTTTGTGTCCTCATCTAGTTTATTCCACAGTTTTACACTACAGACAGAGATGCACATACTTTTCAGAGTCGAATGGATGGTAGGATGTTTAAAATTATGATTCCCTCTTAAATTGTATTTTCCCTCTCTGACCATGAACATCATTTGAATGTTGCTTGATAACAGTTATTATAGGCTTTAAACAGAATTTGAACAGTTTTGAATTTAACTAGGTCCCTGAATTTTAACATACCCGATTTTAAGAACAAAAGATTAGTATGCTCAAGGTACCCAGCATGATGAACCATCCTTATGACTCTTTTTTGTAAAGTGCAAATCTTTTGTAAAGTGCTTTTGTATGCATTTCCCCATACCTCAATACAGTAGGACAGATATGGATCTCTAAGTGCAGAGTACAGAATTTGAAGTGATTTCTGATCTAAAATGTGTTTCGTTTTACCCAGTATTCCAATGTTTCTGGATACTTTGGAGCACAAATATTTGATGTGAGGTTTCCAGCAGAGCTTATGATCAGTTAAAACACCAAGAAACTTAATTTCGTAGACTCTTTCGATTTCAAGATTTTCAGTTTCCAAATGTACTTCTTGCTTAATTTGACGATTTCCAAATATCATAAACTTAGTTTTGTTCAGGTTTAACGATAATTTGTTTACATCAAACCAACACTTTATTTTTTGCAATTCACTTTTGACCACCAATAATAGCTGCTGTAAATCCTCCCCCGAACATAAAATATTTGTGTCATCTGCAAAAACCACTAGTTTTAAAATATTAGACACTTATTTAATATTGATAATGAATATTAATAACATGGATACTCACATTTTGTGCTGTCATGAGCACCAGCATCTCATTCATGAGTAGATGCACTCTTCCTTCTGCACAGTGATTGGTGATTGGCGATTGGTGGGAGTAGTTTGATAGAAAGAAAGTAGTTCCTACAGGAAACTGCTCACAACAAGGTCTGTGGATTATCTTGAGTAACCAGGTCATGATTTGTGGAAAGACATTACTGTGCAGTTTTCAAATGTTTCCGTTTTGTTGTGTTTTGTATTGTTTTGATTTGTTTTGTTTTTGAGGTTTTTTTGGCAGCCACAAGCTAAGTGCCATCTAGTTCCATCATATTTGAGAGAAGCAGACATCTCTATGTCCATGTCCAACACTCAGCAACTCATACCAAAACAATCTAGACCGTCAGAAATATTTTTCTATGCTAAATGCTTGATGTGTGTTTACTCTGGAACCAAAAAGCAATAAAAATATATTTAAGAAAAAAAAAATCTAGACCGATAAATAGCACTACAGGTAAGAGGAAAAATATGTATGTTAAGGGGTGAACTGTCCCTTTAACCAGTGCAGAGAAGCTATGAACTAGGTGCTTAATTGTAGTTACAGATTAAGTCTAACATTGCGTATGTAAAATAGAGATGTTTTCTATGTGGAGTTGCACAGAGGGCATAGATTATCATAACTGTGAACTGGTTTGTGTAACATTTTTTAAACGAGCTTTTTTTTCTTTATTATTGAATAGGAAGTGTGTGTTGTTGCAGGTGGATGTGCACCAGCTGCCTGAGGTGACCCTTGCAGTGCCAAACTGAGACTTTGTAGGGGATGGAGAGGCTTAATCAATTAAATCCAGAAGGCTGCAGCCTGACAGCACAACAGAAAGGGGAGCAGGCACACAGTGCAGCACACCAAGGGTGAGTCTTACTGAAGAGTTTGAGAACGGACCAGAACTGACTCTCAGCGTAACTGGACCCCCGAGACAACAGGTGAACAGCCATGATTTTATTTGTTATATGGACATTTGAAATATCTGCAGAAGGCATGTAGATTGTTTTGTGGTGCATTTGTCTAACTGTGGGGAAAGTTATGCTTTGCAACCTTATTTTTATAAAGGGGCATTTGTTTTGTATGTGTCCTCTTCATGTTCTCTGTATTCTACATGCAGATTTGAGAGGCTTTCAGGCTTTGTAGAATTGTACATGAAATGTATTATGGCAATGTGTTTATCCACCATGTTTAATTAGGTCTGCATAAAGTTGCGTCATCACTAACTGTGACAGCAGTACTCTGAGACAACTACCACCTGAACCACTGAAAGGCCATGTCACTTTTCTATAATCAAGAACAAGAAATATGTACTAAATATAAATTGATTTATAGTCATTTGCAGATAGTTTCTGTCTTGAGGTGTGAGTTGGTTGTTTCTTTTTAATGTAGTTTTGTCTGGGACCTTGAGGCTCAAATATTTACCCAGACAACTGGAAGGGAGGTTGTGAGACATTAAATTAAAGATTTAATTTAAATTAATTTAATTTAATTTAAATAAAATAAAATAAAATAAAATCTTTTACACAATGTTCTCATGATATTACAATTTTTTTTTCTTGCAGTTACGACTCTATTCTCAAAATTTTAGATGTTTTTTTTCTCAGTTTGACCCTAATTCTCCTTCTCAAGTCATAAAGAAGTGGACTGTTTTTGGATTACATTTTTCAAAAACAACATTGGTGGTCTGCCATCAGCACCATACGCTGTTTGTGTTCAGGTTCAAAGGTGCCTTAACTTTCTCAGTAAACATCTGACAGATTGAAACACAACAGCTGTCTCTAAAATGTTGCCATATACAGGCAAATTCTCTGATGATATTTGATTATTTAGACACCAACCATGTTTTTATTGTAGAGTAATTAAAAGTCATTAAACCTACTGTCCCTGCTGTGACCTTGCAGGCCAAGCCACCTCATTAACTGCTCGTGTTTACATCCTTCGAGCACACAACACTTTCTCTCTTTAATCCAGTTTCATTAGGGGTTAATGAATGGGCAGTTTACAAGTGCAGTTTCAATGGGACCTTTTACACTCATTCAGAGATGGGAAGTTGTCAGAACGTTAGCAAAATCTTTTATTTTTTTGAATATCATGCAGTGATCTCTTGCACAGACAACAGTTTGAGCGTGCCTCGTGTATTACAGCACCTAAAATCTGCAGGAAGAAGTAAAAAAAAATTCCCACATGGCAGCTTGATCATACATAATTCAGATTTCTGCCTGTCATTATGTAACAGTGATGTTATTATAGCTGTGATATAGGATAATGTGTCATACTGCATTTATCTCAGAGAGTATTTACGTTACATACTTTGTAAAATAATTATCACACTGTGTATGATAAAAGTAATTAGTTATTGTTCTTTAGGGACATCCTATTAAATACAAGGTTAATGTTCATCTGTAGCTCAGCTGCAGCAGATGGCGGCAGCGTTAAGGGATTACAGTAACTCCTTTAACAGTCTGCAGTCAGCCAGTCAAGTTCGGCATCCGATTATAGTGCTCCATCCTCCATTTGGGGAGGAGAGTGGAGGGGAGAGGAGAGGAGCCGGCTCTGAGTCACATGTGCTCTGTGCAGCCGCTGCAGCTGACCGGATACCTGCCTCGACTGTCTGGACTGCACAAACAGTGACTGTGGGAGGTGTTGTGGATGCAGGGGGTGCGCAGCTCTGTGGGAACACACCTTAGGTACCCATTCACTTTGCCATGCTGATTACATGTTGGTATTTATACCTCGCAGCTCGGAGCCTCGCCAAACAATGCAAGTATTGCTGCTGTTTTTGTGTCTGGCTGCTTGTCATTTCAAGGTGAACTCTGCAAAAAGATAATGTGTTGGACAGCGTTCAGCCAGTGTGTTTGCTCTGTGTTTAGGTAATGGATCTAGACGACAGCGAAGTCTCGCTTCTCTTAGTGCCACTGAGATAGATGTCAGGCTTGATGTGTAATCCCTCTACACTCAGAATATAAAATGTGACGTCCTGAATGCAGTATTTATGAAGTTTGAGCACGCAGCCTGTTTTCTGGATGCAGGACTGTTACCCTCAGCTGTGCAGAGTGTTTGCCACTTGTCTGTGGTCGGCATGTTTTCTAACCAGGAACACTCTTCTCCCTCTCTTTCTCCTTCCTCCTCTTATTTCATTTTACTCTCCCTCAGCACTGAACATGGCCTCAATTCTGCAGAAGCTGATCACCCCACTGTTCAGTGGTCCTCCTGAGCCCCCGAGGAATAAAGTGACAGTGGTAGGCGTGGGCCAGGTTGGCATGGCCTGTGCTGTTAGCATCCTGCTCAGGGTAAGAGCCACACTCATTTTACCTTTGCTCAGATTATCTTCATGCCTGCTGGTGTCACAAGACGGGGTAATACTTAGGATCCTCCGAGACTCACACTGGATTACTACTGATCTCTCAGTGTCTGATCTGTTATCCCTTCACTGTCCTTAAGGTGTCTGACAGTGACAGAAAACAGTATTTTTCAGCAAAGGAGAACAACTCTGATGACTTTCTATTACAGCAAATAAAAATGGACAGCAGCTTCCTGTCTGTTTATATCTACTCAAGAAGCGTGTCTTCTTCCATTATGTCCACCATGTTGTTTCTACACTAGCCCATAACAGACAAACCGAACACTAGCTCCAGACAGGGCTGTTTGCGTTTTTTAACTCAGCCATTATAGTTCCCTACTACACACTTGGCACATGGGAGAAGTTTCTGTTCTTCAGCTTCACCACTAGATGCCATTAGATCCTACACACTAGACCCTTAACTCCACTATGAGAAGTTTTAACCCTCATTATACTGGTTGCAAAGCAGGTCAGAGCATGCACAGTAGCTTAGTATTGCCAACACATATATAAGCATTTATGATCAGGTTTTGATTTGATTTGTGGCCATTGTATGAACATTACATTTCATCTGAATTGAGTGAGGAAGTTTTCAGTCATTATTAATGCTCTAAATATAATAGAGTGTCATCTGTGTAAAAGTAGCCAAAGCAACATCAAATGTGACCTTTCAGGAAAACATACATGCAGACAACTGTTGTTTAAAATGACTTGTGGATGTGTTAGTTATATATTTAGTGCCTAAAACAGACAGCTTGAACCTCTCTGTTGAGGTTATGTCATCTGGAACTTAAAGAACAGGTAGATTGGTGAATGACTGTACTGTTAGGGGAAGCATTGTTGTGTGTGTCGTTCTGAACCTCCCTGATGTGTGCAGGAGCTGGCTGATGAACTGGCCCTGGTGGATGTGATGGAGGACAAGCTGAAAGGAGAGATGATGGACCTGCAGCACGGCAGCCTCTTCCTAAAAACTCCCAAAATAGTCGCAGACAAAGGCAAGTTTATACGTCAGACAGTGCAGGGTGCAGCTAACAGGTAGGCATTGTGACTAAACCATTTTTGCCCTCACTTGCATTTAAAATAACCAAGATTCTTACCAGCTGGAAGGTTTATTCATTAAAAGATACCTGAGTTATGAGAAGAAATTGAAAGTGAAGATACTTAATGTTCCCATGAAATCAAAATAGATGTTTAAGGGGTTTTTTTAATCACAAGTATTTCACGCAGATTGTCTATAAAATCTGCAAGCATAGACAAAAAGTCCTCCACAACAGAGAGCAGGCTTTCCTCAGGTTGTTGTCTATGTTGAGCTAGTAGCTACTGTCAATCTGAAATTTGCCAGGGGGGCGTGCACATTCAGCACTATTGGCTACTATGAAAGCTAATCAATATCTGTGACAAGTCCCCCTCTAGCTTCCTGTTTTTACTGGAAACACATAAATAAGCAGAATAAAATAGCACTCTGCTCGCCGTTTCATTTACCCATTATGACACATCTCCTTCTCTCTCAGACTACTCTGTGACAGCAAACTCCCGCATCGTGGTGGTGACAGCCGGAGTCCGCCAGCAGGAGGGAGAGAGCAGGCTGAACCTCGTCCAGAGAAACGTCAACATCTTTAAACACATCGTCCCTCACATTGTCCGATACAGCCCCGACTGCACCATCATTGTGGTTTCTAACCCAGGTACTGTCTCAACACGCATTCCTACAGACATACAGTACGCACCCTTTAATAACGCTTAACAATGCTATTCAACAGTTGATGTGCTGACTTATGTAACCTGGAAACTGAGCGGCCTTCCCCAGCACCGCGTCATCGGTAGCGGCACCAACTTGGACTCAGCGCGCTTCCGCTACCTGATGGCCGATAAACTGGGAATCCACCCCAGCAGCTTCAACGGCTGGATCCTGGGAGAACACGGAGACACCAGTGGTGAGGATCTGTGGGACTTATGTTATGTTTTATGATGTTATCGACAAACGGTAGTTCAGACTGTGACTGTGTGATGTGTGAAGCGTGTGGACGAAGGTCAATGGTTTCAATGTGTGTTTCAGTGCCTGTGTGGAGTGGAACAAACGTGGCTGGAGTCAACCTGCAGACGTTAAACCCAGACATCGGCACCGACTGTGACGAGGAGAACTGGATGGAAACACACAAGATGGTGGTGAACAGGTAAAATAATCATCATTTTAAATATGTATAGTTTAGCAAAGACTGTCTGCTGCACTTACAATAACAGGAAAGTTATCAGGAACTTGATGAAAGTCTCTGTATTAAAATGTTACTCTTGTTCCCAATAGATTTCCTATTATTGCAAGTGTAGCAGACAGGTTGTGGGAGTTCTTTGTTCTATGATCGTCAGCCGATGGTCCTCTCTGCTTTTTGAAATACATATAGTTTTCAGAATATTTTGTTTAAAGTTACAGGTCCTTACTCCAGTAAAACACTAAAAATCTTTTGTCTAAATGATATTATGCAATATTTAAACTTTCTTTTATCTGATTTTGAATACTGGTACTGTAATAACAATTGTCACGTATCAAAACAGAGACAAAGTGAACTAATTTTATCAGTATCGCCTTCAGCTGTCACCTGTATAAGCTCATATTGTATTGGTGTGAAAAAAGGAGAGTGAAAAAGTGAGGTCATCTTATATTTGAGGACAAGAAATAACAAATGTCATTATGCATTCAGTGCTGTCTGTCTCTGTCTGACTCTGAGACTGAGTCACTGTCTGTGTCTCTTTCATCAGTCTAGAGGACAAAAGCAGCCGTCCTGCTTGTGAGAGTGTTATTGTGTTCTATCAGTTTATTTTCAGCACCTCTCATCTGCTTCATCACCTTTAAAATCAGCTGTCTGCAATAAATCCAAACATGAAGCAGTCTGAAAACTGTCCCTCAGCCCACACCTTTTTTTGTTTGTTGTGTGTCTCAGTGCCTACGAGGTGATCAAACTGAAGGGTTACACCAACTGGGCCATTGGTCTGAGTGTAGCCGACCTGACTGAGAGCCTCATCAGGAACATGAACAGGATTCATCCCGTTTCCACCATGGTGAAGGTAAAGGCTGCTCACACACACTCAGATTCATTTTCACACACATTTCAGACAGAGCTGAAACAAATATTTAAACTATGACATCCAGAGCATTAATACAGCAGCAAACCACTTTGCCATGTATCGATAAATTGGAGTAATGGCGTCCTGAGCAGATCATGAGGTCACACTACCTGTGTGTGTGTTGTAATCGGAGCTTCTCTGTTCTTTGTCATGGTTGACAGTCTGGTTGCGCATGCATGTTAGTGCTTGTGTGTATCCCACTGGCTAGCTCATGGCCGCCACTCTGCACTGCTCTCATACTGCTGATAACACTGACAGCGTTGTTGAGAAAACACCTACCCTACAGCCAAGATACACATGTCACATAGAGCTTCTTTAACTTATAATAATAATAATAATAATAAAGTTTATTTATATAGCACCTTTCAAAACAGTTTCAAAGTGCTTTACAAAACTGAATAAAAGACAAAACAATAAAACAAGATAAAAGCAGTAAAAATAGAATACATAAACGTAAAAACACGTAATAATAAAGCAGTTAAAAACACCGAAAGGCAATTTGAAACAAGTAGGTTTTCAGAAGTGATTTAAACGATGAGACAGAGTTTGCAGCCCTGATCTCCTCAGGCAGGTCATTCCAAAGTCGTGGAGCTCTGACTGCAAAGGCTCTGTCACCTTTGTGAATTAATCTGGACCTCGGAACAAGAAGAAAAGATGCATCCTCAGGGTGAGAGAGGGAACATAGGGCAATAAAAGATCTGTTATATAACTTGGAGCAAGGCCTCTCAGGGCTTAGTAAGTAATCAATAAAATTAATTCTAAAAGCAACAGATGACCAGTGTAGGGAAGCCAGAACTGGTGTGCTGTGGTTATGTTTTCTAGTCTCAGCCAAGATTCTGGCAGCAGAGTTTTGGGTGTGCTGAAAGAGGGATTTTTTACTGATGCCAGAGAGCATGGCATTGCAATAATCTAAACGACTGGCTATGAATGCATGAATAACTGTTTCCAAACCAAACTGCCTTTGCCTGCAGACAGCATGTTGCTATGCAGCCTTGTAGCAGACATATTTTTTAATACATACACCAAAAATACCTCTAAAGTGCAAATGAGCAAATTGTCATAATCCAATGCCACCTCTGGCTTTATTTGCCATTATTCAAAAGCTTTATAGACATTTGTATTTGTAGATATAAATTCCACTCCAAGTTAATTTTTCTTATACACCTACTGTATGAAGAACAAAAGATGTATACTGTATAAAATATCTTTTTTTCATTGGATGTGACATTTAAACAAAGGTGGACCAAATAAATGAAGTAATAGTGACTTTTAGCTTTAAGTCTTTTCATTCAGCTTCAAATTGTGGCTTGCTTTGTAGATGACTCTTTCTTTTGGTTCAGGCTTTTCAAATTTTAGCACAAGAATCCACATTTTTGCAGTTTATGAAGTCTATCTTCTGACAGTTGTCTCTGTCTTAAAGGTGTATGTTCTATTATGGACAGTAATGATGTGGTTGATTGTGCACAGGGCATGTACGGGATCAGTGAGGAGGTGTACCTGAGTCTGCCCTGCGTGCTGAACAACGGAGGCGTGGCCAGCGTGGTCAACATGACCCTGACAGACGACGAGGTGGCCCAACTGCAGGCCAGTGCCAACACGCTGTGGGACATCCAGAGGGACCTGCGGGACATCTAACTGAACAGCAGAGGGCGACGTAGCTGTACCCTCCTGACGTATTATCACTCTGCAGTCAATAAACAGCACACAGCTCCACCTTCCACACCTCCAACCCACTGCCCTCTGTAGATTCACAGGCGTACGGGAGTTTAATCCCGGCAGATTTAGCTGTAGGTGTCAGTTTGTGACACCGTCTGAGTGAAATGCTGCTCTGACTCATTTGTCCTCAGCTGTGTTGCAGTGTGGGGCCGTGTGTCACTCGTGTTGCTTCGGTGTGCAATAAAGCAAGTTTGTTGTTGCTTGAACAGGAAGTGCATGTGTTCAGTTAATCAGCTGTAAAGGGAACATCTCCAGGAGGGCTGAACCAAGGATGCACAATGGTGGATTTTTACCGATATCCGATTTGCTAATATTTTCATTCTTGATTTATTTTGACCAACTGCTGATACAGATATATGCACATTTGTTTCTCCACCTAATTGCAGATAACATCATGTAGCACTTCTGTAGTCAGCATATTATGCCTAATCTTATTGTGATGGCCCACAGGCAGATACAAACATAAAATACAATGCTTGTAAAAATGTACTGAGCAAAATAAAAACCTATTAAAACTTAGGTTACATGTAAACATGCCATATTTATTTTTACGTAACATTTTCAAACAAATCTGTAAAATATATCCTACTAACAGCTTAGATGAAGCTCTCCCGAGACGATCCTGAGAGAAGTCACAACCAGGGCAAATTTCGACTCATTAAATTCACATACATAAAGCAGCGTCTTATCAACCAGTCATATCGGCAGAAATGTTCATACGTACATTAAACATTTTATCTAGAAAGGTTGCCATGAAAAAGTTAAACAAGGTGATTTTACTGGGACGTGTGTAGATTTTCTGAACTCTATTTGAATGTGTTATCACAGAAAGAATATCTGTGAGTCATTGTTTTGTATCAATCGATGAACTCCTGATAAAAACTTTACTTAAAGGTCCAGTGCGTAGGATTCAGCAGCATCTATTGGCAGAAATAGAATTTAATAATTATAATTATGCTCTCATTTGTTTATAATAACCTGAAAAGACGAATCGTCGTGTTTTTGTTACCTTAAAACAGGCATGTCCAAAGTCAGGCACGGGGGCCAGTTGTGGCCCACGGATCTATTTTAAACAGCCCACAGCTTGTCTTTTAAAATATACTATATGTGGCCCTTCACACAATATTGGTTAATCAAGCAAGTTCACTTTGCATTTAAAAATGTGTGGACACCTCTGCCTCAGATTATGCTTTTTATGTTTACATATGGAGCGGGTCTTCTTCTACGAAGTCCACCATGTTGTTCTACTGTAGCCCAAAAAGGACAAATCAAACAGTGGTTCTAGACGGGGTTATTTGCTTTTTTGGTTTTCACGTCCGCCAGTGTTGTTCTCCTTCAGTTTGACTGATTTTTCAGTTCTGCACCGTCACCTCTAGATGCCACCAAATACTACACACCAAACCTTTAAAGTCTTTATTAGTCAGATTAGCTCTTTACTGAATCTATTTTAAGAATGTGTATAATCCAAACAAATGACAGGGACATTTGAACAATTAATATCACTTGTCTTGCTAATAAGGTGACAAAAGCTACAATGTTCTTCTCATATAGAAAGTCAGAGTGAAGGAAAGATCCTGAGTAAAGCTGTGAACAGGTACGATGCAACAGTTCCTATAGTAATATATAATATTCTCTCTGTCTACTCCTTACCTACGTCCTCCTGTCAACATAGTTAGTAGCCAAAACATCTGCTTAAGGTTTGCAGGGGAATGATGACATCACATTCAAAACCGTTATTTGTTCCTAAGGGGCTCTTAGTTTTGCTGCGGCAGCAAAAAATAAATATCACAATGGCTAGACAGAAAAAACATACATAAGCAAACATAATAAAACCGTAAATACAGAAGTAAAAAGGTGAACAAATGGAGTACAAAAGTTAAAATATTGGCAGAGAAAAAGAGAAGAAAAGGAGAAAGCGGCCTGGTTGGAGATGTGCCGACGCTACCTGCACTTGAAAGAGTTGAGCAGTGAGATGTGAGGGTCTGAAGGAGCTTATGCATCTGTTGGTTTTGGCTGTGTGTGCGTGTAAGCCACTACACTGGATCCCCGTGCGTCTTGCCGTACACTGCCACCCACTGGCCAGGTGTTGTAAGTGCAACACAAATCTCTGAAAACCAAGATGGCCGACGGAATGGAAGAAATGTGCAGCTCAGGAACTTGTCGCCAATCCTACTGTAACAGGAGACCCCGGTAGGTAAATAAAATTTGTAACCATCAAGTAGCATCCAAGAAGTGATGAAGCTGTTAAAACTTCTGAGTATTGATTTCATGTTGGGAGGAAATTATTAATCATCTGTCCACTAAACTGGTCATCATGCAGCACTGGCTGTATTTTAACTACAATTAACAGTATCACTGAAACCTTGTACTTCATCTGCAGGGACTTTATGGGCTGTGAATACCTCAATTTATGTTATCAGAGTGTAACTTGCAATTTTTGTGACAAAAACAATATTTTGACAAGATTTTTGTAGAAAACGTTAATTGAGAAAATATATATAGTTTAACAGGGAGGTTTGTTGGGGGCTGAGGAGTCAGAAGAGAGGTTCAACGCTTTTGCAAAAGCACTGAACAGTATTGGAGTATATCAGAATATGTGAACACTCTAGTTTAACAACATTAAAAATATACATATTAATAGTTTTACCTAATTTTTTTTCATTGGTTTATATTTCTTCAGTTGAGAACTTAAATACATGCTGTCCAACCAAGTTGAACATGCAAAAAAAAAAAACTCCTTGAAAAATGCTTTTTTCTTTCTTTCTTTCTTTTTTAAATGAACTTAAAATTTTTGTTTTTCATGCCTAAAGAGGAATATCTACACTTACATAATTCATAATTCATGCATGAAAGGGTAAAACTCTAAGTGGAGGGGTCTGAGACATCGATCACATGTGGGGACCTCTACAGAGTTGGTTTAATAGGAATAGTGAGGTTCGATATTTTGATCTCACTAAAAGGAAATAGATGCTTTTACAGAAACCTGCTTTACTTACGAGCCCTGTATTTTATTCCCATTTACATCAGAACAAACAAACTGGATTAAAACTCTAACATCTCAGCTCGTGACCTTTGTTTGACTCAGTCACGGCTGGTTCAGGCTGCCATTTCCAATCAGACTCACTGGTCGATCTCTCACAGGCAGTGTGATGATGACTGACTGAATGGTGTTTAGCATGGTGTTAATCACTTGTGTGGTGTGAATGACTTAATTGTTGCCTCAAGCTGACGCAGACTTCTTTTGTTTTTTGTTTTCTTTTCTTATTTCATAATGTGTCGTGTGACTGTAAAAGTGTTGAACTCACAGCTCACTGACAAGGCAAGGAATTTTATTTAATTGCAAGTTAACACAAACTGACAAGTAACATGTATAGAAAAACATAGACAATAAGACAGGTAAAGAAAAAACATTTGTCTTCACAAGAAGTTATAATTCAGCTCTTGATCGTCTGGATTGTCTCCACCTGAAGAAAATAGAAAAATCTTTAAGCTGCTCAGATGATGGTGATGCGTTTGTGATAACTTTCAGGGTTTTTACCTTCTTCCACAGCTCGCTGCAGAAGCTCCAGGAGAATAGATGAGAGAGACAGCCCAGGTCCATCACTGCTCTGGTTGTGAGTCACTGCAGAGACACAGAGTCAAGACATTTAAAAGGAAGTTACAGTTTTTGTGAGATAAAGTCCTGGTGTCAAACTGATGTCATTAAGTTTTTAGTACCACTTTCTCACAAAGAATTCTTTATAAAATTTTAATAAGTTCCTTTTCACACTGATTTCTCTTAACCCAAGACTATCCTTAGCCCTGGGTTTTCTTAGTCCCTTTTTCACACACACCAATTCGGTACGCTTTTTTTACGTTTCCACTGTGAAAAGTTGTGGATGGTACCAATGGAACTGTTCTGTACCGTCCCATGTTTGGTCCCCCCTCTGTTGGGGTACCTAGCACACAGATCTGGTACTAAAAGGTGGAGCTGTGAACACTGCAGTCTGTTGATTGGTCAGTAGAGGATGGTCACTCTGCTCAGGGCGGAGTCGTGGCTGGTTTTGAGGCTCATGTAACCACTGTTCATACTGTGGAGAGTTTTGTTAGTAGACTGTAGCTATAAAATGAAAGGATGTTTTGCTGCCTCTTGCAGCAGCTGGAGTTTGAGGAAAAAAAAATACTTATTTCACTGTGCCGTAACTTTTAAGGTGGAACTTTAACTTGTAATGTTCCTCAATGTATGCATTGATGACGTGAATCCATCAACCACCTTAAAGTTCACTGTGACAACCATTACTTTAGCTTTTATTTGACATACACTTTTAGAAATGTGTGGATCTTCAAGCGTTTGGAGCAGAGCCAGCAAGCCCTCAGCTAAAGCCGGAGTTAGTCCATTTATAATGTGTCAAGATTGTGCCAATGTGAAGTCCTTCTTAGCCCCAGGATGACAGCTCAGCCCAAAACCTGAATGTCATCGATAGATTTATTAATGAATAATGAGTAATTCATCAGAGCTGGGACCAAGTCATTTCACAAGTCTCAAGTCTTTGCACTCAAGTACCAGTTGAAGTCCCAAGTTTTTTTTTTTGTATTTATTTGTTAAAACTAGTGCGACTGAACTTATTCATGAAAAAGAAGTGCTGATAGCATACAGTATTATTAATTTTTGGATGTTTTTGTTCTGTCTTGTTGTATTTATCTCTTCTCAAATTGACTTGGTATCAAGTATTTTTTTTAAGTCAAAAGGCTCAAGTCCAAGTGAAGTCACAAGTTGCAAATCTAAAGTCTAAAGAGATTTGTGACTTGAATCCTACTCCAGTCCATACTGCTCTCATTTACAAATACTTTATAAATCAGAAACGGTATAACCATTGTAAAGAGCAACTGTTGCAAAAACAGTGTGTTTATAGTGGTAAAAATAATGATAAGTGAATAAAAACAGCAGCAAACATTAAGTCCTTGACTGTCATCAGCACTGATGATAGTCCATAGCCCAGTTGCATTGGTGTGCGAGTATCTCCTCTGCAGTCCTTTCTTGGTTGTCTCTTGTACCGACACACCCAAGATAAAAAAAATTGTTGCCCTTAGTAGACACAGTTTCACAGCAGCCTGAAGACTTATATCAAATTAAAACAGCATCAGTAGATGACTCATTAACTACCAGTAAAGTCATTAGTTACAACATGTAAACCCTTTATAAAGTGTCACTTATTAGAAAGTGGGGAAAAAAAGCTTTTAAGAGTCTAAAATAATACTTCACTGCTAATATAACTATTATCTCTCACCTATGTGTAAAGTGTCCCCGTCCTCTCTGCTGGTGCGCTGCACCACTGAGCGGTGTCCCTCTGCAAAACATCAACATGCAGCACAATTTTCTCTCAATCCAAGTTAAAAACCAGACACTTATACAGTTTTATATTTCCTCTACAAACTCTTACGGGCTCCTTTTAGGTATAAGATGGCCTGAGGGGTCCAGTTTCTCCTCTGAAAAATGATGCACAAAATCACCATTTAAAAGTCATTATTGTTTTCTTTATATTTTGTTTAAAATCAGCTTAAAGCATGAAAATAGAAACATTTACTCTCACACACCTGTGGTGCACTCCAACACTGGGCAACCAATGTCAGCATGAGCAATGTGACTATTAGAGACATTGTTCAACTCTGTAATGACATTTAGTTTAATTAAAAACAGTAGTATTAATATAAATAACAGAATAAAAGAAATATAATAACCCTACATCCACACCACAGTTTAATAAATGGTTTGTTAGACAATATGATGTAGTTATAAGCAGATATAAGGACATTTAAAGTGTTAATTACTGCACAGTATTTGTCAACAATTATAATTTCACCTAGAAATTGTATTTTATTGTCTTAAAAGTGTTTCACTATATTGTCATTCATTATCTATTCATACACAGGAGGAGTTACAAATGTTGACAAATACATGAAAAGTCTTATTTCTGCTTACAGCTGCATCACACTGGGTTATAGACAGTTTATTAAATTCTATAAATGCTGCACAGGGGCGCTTATGGTAATGTGTAACTGTTTAAATGTTTATCTTAATTATAACAAACTCAATTTTCATTTGAAACTGACTTCACGTAAAATAGTTAATAATTAATATAAAATAGTTAAAACACTAACAAAATATAACAACTACTACTTACAATCATAATAATAATCATATCTTACCGTTAGCTGTGTGTCGTGCTCTCCTGCAGTCTAAATGTTTGATTTGTGTGTCCTCCGTCACCAGTTACATTATAAAAACAATGATAAACACCTCATCACACAGCGTCATCGATGAGGATCATTGGTACCTTAATTACGTCTCACGTGATGCTTCCATTGACGAGAGTGACAGGTGCTGCTAAAACTGTCACTGCTCGTTAATCAGACACACACGACAGAGATTTAAACTTTTCAAGACTTCCATGAGTCTCTTCACAGGGTCACCGCCTGATGACGACACTGGTGAGATTTTATGAATGAAAGCTGACGTGATGACAGCGTGTCAGTGGAGTACGTGGGTGTAGACACCTGCACGAGGCCTGCAGGCTGTGGAGGAGTGTTGATGCTTTCCATAAAAAGCTGCACGGGTCATCGCATGTCATGCTGTAAAAGTTTTAAATGGCTTTCTTTCTTAAGTGCACAAGAAGGGATCCATTTGATTTATTTCACTTAATAATTATTATACATTGGATTTATATAGCACTTTTCTGGTTACTCAAAGAAGCTTTACAGAGAACAAGACAGAAAGGCAACAGTAACTCAAATAACCACTGGTTACAACCAAGGTCTGCAGAAGACCATCTCTGAACTAACAACACGTCCAACCTTGAAGCAGATGGGCTACAGCAGCAGAAGACCACACCAGGTGCCACTCCTGTCAGCTAACAACAGGAAATTGAGGCTACAATTCACACAGGCTCACCAAAACTGGACAATAGAAGATTGGAAAAATGTTGCCTGGTCTGATGAGTCTGGATTTATGCTGTGACATTCAGATGGTAGGGTCAGAATTTGGTGTGAACAACATGAAAGCATGGATCCATCCTACCTTGTATCAACGGTTCAGGCTGGTGGTGGTGGTGTAATGGTGTGGGGGATATTTTCTTGGCACACTTTGGGCCCCTTAGTACCAACTGAGCATGGTTTAAACACCACAGCCTACTTGAGTATTGTTGCTGACCGTGTCCATCCCTTTATGACCACAGTGTACCCATCTTCTGATGGCTACTTCCAGCAGGATAACACACCATGTCACAAAGCTCAAATCATCTCAAACTGGTTTCTTGAACATGACAATGAGTTCACTGAACTCCAATGGCCTCCACAGTCACCAGATCTCAATCCAATAGAGCCCCTTTGGGATGTGGTGGAACGGGAGATTCGCATCATGGATGTGCAGCCGACAAATCTGCAGCGACTGTGTGATGCTATCATGTCAATATGGATCAAAGACACTGAAGAATGTTTCCAACACCTTGTTGAATCTATGACACCAAGAATTAAGGCAGTTCTGACAGCAAAACAGGGTACAACCTGGCACCAGCAAGGTGTACCTTATGAAGTGGCCGGTGTAGATCTCAGGGATGTGTAGAGGAGGACTTTAACTTAGACAAAATTAAAGAAATCTCCACCATAAATTGATGCATAAAAATTCACCTGGACACAAAGTGTGTGACACTCAAAAATTTCTGGGGAGGCTGCCAGATAAGCGGATGAAAATGGATGGATGCACATGATTTAAATTTAGTTTCATCTGTGACATTTTCAGACAGGAAGTAAAAGTTCGGATCTGTGAGAAAATCAAAGGCTCTTTGTTGAGAAGAACACTTGTACCCTTAAGCGATTGGAGGGCCATCTCCTGGGTGGGTGGCGTATAAAACTGTGGTCTCTGCAGCAAAACATCAAACACATTTATAAAAAGACACACTTTATTTAAAGTATGAATTTACAAAAGTTTCAGTAAATCATCTCCTTTACAAGCTCCTTAAACGTTTTTCACAACAGTTCAGGTTTCTTTAGCTCAGCATTATTGTGAAATGTACAAAATTCCAGTAACACGTCATCGAGGGACTCGTAAAAAAAACTCTCAGTGTTCAGGCACAGGATCTGAGGGAGAGGACGCTGTAAAGAGCTCCTGACGCTCCGCTGAGTTAATCCAGTGGTCCCAACTTATCAGTCATAAATATCACACTGCTGGAATGATACAAAAAGGGAGACCTGCTTCCAGCTTTTAAAGTAAAAAATCTCTTGGCAGTCGGATACAAAACATCAGTCGAACGTCCAAAGAAACACTTGGTCTGGTTTCATAGCTCTGCAGTGGCAACGACCAAAATATACAGTCACTATTAGAAACTATGATAAATACTGAAGCTCGCCGTCGATACAAAAACAGTCCTGTGTTATACCATCGTGTTGCTCTCCCCAATTTTATCCACCAGCTGAAAGATAATAGAGAAATAAGTTGTTAATAAGCTGCAACTTTTACTGAATCAGACAAAAATTTACTAAATAAAGCTCACAGGAAGAAAAAGAGGAAAATTATCTGTGAGAAGATTCATTTGAAAACGACTGAAGAGGAGACTTTCCCTGCAGACGCAGTGAGGTTTTCACCACACACTCCTGATCCTGGACACTGACAGTCTTCATAAACTCACAAAGGTCTCACACAGACTCAGAGTTCAGTACAACAGAGACTCTGTTCTCACACTGTCAGCGCTCACATCTCGGTAAAAGCCTTCCTCTAAACCTCTGTTTTACAAAGACCGTACAGGCTGTCTGAATAATCTCAACTTTCATCTACGTCTCACAGTCTTCATCAGAAAATAGACTCTACTGCAGAAACTCCAAATCTGCTGTAAGCTCCAGCTGAGTTTCTGTTTCATGCCTGTTTAAACAGTTTAGCTAAAACCTGTTTACTTTGCAGCATTATTGAGGCATTTTCAGAAGCTTATTGATCCTTTTTAATGATTTCCTTCTCTCCTGGTTTTAGTTTTTGTCAGTTCAGTATGAAAATCAACTTGCAGAGACTTGAACATGTTTGATAACACAGCTACAAGCAGGGACAGGCTCCACTGCTGCTGAGTTTAGGTACTCGGGGGAAACTCGGACAACTGAGAATTATGTGGAATTTATAGTTCTGCGTTGAATCGACGCCGTGGCTACGGCACAGGCTCCATGTCGACGCAGAGCCTACGCCATAGCCTGATGTGAACCTCACCAGAAATGTAACTACATGTCGTTGTGATGCAGACTTCCTGTCTGTTTCTGTAAGCTGACACCATTTCCCTCAGTGGAAACGAAGCTTTTATTTAATTTCACAGATAAGAAATAATAAATCGTGGAGACAATAAAGCCTCCATTAAAATAGCATTTTAAGTCTTGTGTGTGATTTATCCTGGCTTCATGTGAGCAGAGGAAATCTCCGCTTGTCACTAGGCTAATTTATACAGTGTAAAATGCCATAGGCTGGCGCTAATAATGCTAGCATGTTATATTTGTTTGGAAAATGTGATTAGTGTAAGACAGTTGTTTGTCAGTGAACCTTGTGAGTTGTAATGGAGCCGAATTTTGTAACATTACCTTTGTTAAATGTTGCTGTTGTCCCTGACTTCATATGAGAAGAGGTAAAGATCACTAGCTGCTAGGTTAACAACCAGAACACAGCAGATTAAGAAGAAAATAAGAAAATACAGGCAGAGAGTCGCCGCAGATAAATACACCGCCCAACAGTTCTAATGGGTCATAACTGATGACTGAGAGATGAGTTTTGTATGAGTCTTGTTTTTTTAGGAATATCCTGCATAGTATATCTTTAAGGGGGCATTTGATTTGTGATTCATTGATCGTCATGATACTTACTGAACTGATTCCTGGCAAACTGAGCAAAGACCCGAGCACAGGTATTCGTCTGATGAAGCCCACCGCCACCGGGAAGAATCCTCTGTAAGAGAGAAAGAATCAGATCAGACCCCAAAAAATTACTGATTCAGGATAGTGATGACAAAGATTTGTTTTCTTTCTGTCTGAGCCGACCTGAACAAGAGGAAGAAACCGTAGATCTCCAGAACAACTCCAATGATCGGCCAGCCGATCAGCACCACAAACACTCCTCCCAGGAAGAAGCTGGTGGCTTTTACTTTGTGCCTCTGGAAGAAGAATCTGAACGTTCGCTCCAGGCCGATGACGAAGGACAGGCCGGACACAAACAGGATCTGCACAATAAGCGAAGACGCACAAGGTGAGACACCAGTCAGGTGAAATGAGGGAGATGTTTGACTGTAGTAGTTTTACAGGTTAACTCACATTTCCAATGGCGAGGAGAGCTTTATCGAAAAATAGCACCATCCCAAAGAAGAGGAAAAACACGCCGAACCCTGTCAGCCCCATCCCAATTTCTGTAAGAAACAAGACAGACATCAATTAACATCACATCATAAACTGTTTTTAAAATAAATCTTTAATTTCCATGAGGAAACTGAGCTGCTGCAGACACTAACAGGGTGCAACAAAAAAGTAAGATAAAACTTTAACACACAAAAAAGGTAAACTGTGAAATAAAGAGTGTGTGGATAAAAGTATAAAAGATAACAGTAGTTGAGAAGTGTGTTGGTCTCCATCCAACTCAATGAGAAAGAAAGAAACTACACGAATAAGAGCAGTGCTGCATCAGTAAAAGATAATATTCAGTGTATATTTTTTTTCTTAACACCATAGATTATTTTATCGTAGCTTTGTTATTGTTGGTAATGTTGCAACTGCTCAATGATAACATTGGATTTTTTAAATGATCTTTGCATCTATAAGACAAAGTACCTTGATCTCTAGCCAGGTGGCCCCAAAACAGATATTACAGTGTGGTTACTGAACAATAAACAGTTTATCAAATGACTTTAACAGAAAATTCAACATCTCATACACTGTGGTAGAAAATTGTATCCATATGACAGTCTCCTAATTCATTGTATGTACAAACTAGCGCTGAAAAAACCTTTACTGTAAATGGTATACTTCCATATATTAATTCCAATTTTAAAACCTGGTAAACTGGTAATTAATAGTAACTGACATGTAAACAGATAAAGTATTAACAGATCAAATACAAACACTAGCTGATACAATGAATTAAAGTTAAGAGAAGGATATTTTAAAGAAAATAAAACTAGTTACTTCTCCATTTAATAAACAGTGACGTGCCGCTAAGTGACGTAACTACGCTCTCAGCCAATGGTGTTAGAGATGCTAACATCCCGCAGCTAACAAACCGGGTTTTTACACAGAAACGTTACAGACACAATAAACGGTTCTTACTCTGTGAATCCGTGAGTGAAATCATTTTGACGGCAGCAGGAGGATTTATCAAACAACACAAAGCTCGTAACGACTCGGACCTGCTGCTTTCTGCCGCTAACTAACTGATTCAACAGCAGCGGGGAGGATGAGGACGAAGAAGCTAGCGGTCTGTGACGTCACGTCCTCCGGAGCTACGCACGCGCATATTCCGCCAAAGATCGTCTATGAGAGCAGATGTGTTGATGACCTTCAGTGATGTTTCTGCTCCCCACAGTGAACTGTGACTTTAACTAATAACTGTTTTGCTCTCCGTATTATCCTCCTGACACCTGAACTTTTGTTTGGTGTGCGTTTTTAATTTCTCCTATGTATCTGTGTTCAGTATGACTCGGTGACTTTAAAAAAAAAACATTGTCAACAATAATAAAGTCCTATGTCATTTACATGAGTACTTCCTAAATAACAGCGTCTTAGTTTGTAACTGTTGCTAAAACTGGTCAAATTTGTTGTCATATCAAACTACAAATATTATTAATCATAAATAAACAAGTTTCAATCATAAAATGTGATCAGGTTTTGGATCTTGTTCACTTCTGTGTCGGGAATGGCTGCAGACTGACTTGGCAGAGACGGCTGCCATCTTGTTTTTACGTGGATTAGTGCATTGCGCAAAATCACAGATGGAAACCTGGTTACAACTTTTACTTTCTCAAGATTGTCAAGTTTGATTTTCCTCTTGGCGCTCCACCAGGGCCATTAGATGGGACAAAGAAGTGTCCACGAACGAGGACACAGGTCTAAGTTAAACAGAATAAAGTATAAGGTCACGTTAACCGAAAATGTGATGCAATCATATGAAGGTATAACCAACGTGCATTTCCTTCCTATCCCACTTAACTCCATACAGGGTCACAGATGAATCTGTCATTCTGGAAAATCTGGAACCCTTCGAGAACATGGACTGATTTACACGTTAAAAACAAAACTTGTTTTTTAGAATAGAATTCTGGTGCTCATAAGAACCCAGATAAGTTCACGTCAGTATTAGTGAACTGAGTATTTATTTTTGACAGTCTACAGTGACATAACTTTAGTATAGGACGGGAGGTGTAGACCATAAGCATTGTGAAGTTATTTTCTGGTCTGTGTGGTTTCTGGTACCCAGAGATTCGCGCGGAGTGAGACCTCTTCATATTTTTAAAGCTACCCTAAATCTGCGCACGCGTGTTGGAGCGTTTCTGTGCGTCATGGTTGCGCAGGGATTGCGCCTTTTATTTGTAAACTTACGCTTTCTGTTCACTATTTTTCACACATTTCACTAATATTTACTCCTAATACTGTTTCCCAGACGGTGTATGTGTTTGATTCGTGATGTTGCTTTAAATACAGAGAACATCGCGGACACTACGTACCATTTTCCGTGATGTCAGAACGGAACTACAACTCCCATGAGCCCGCGCGATACGGAAGCGTCTCAGGGAGAATCTCAGATTCAGACGTGTTCAACTGAAACAGGAGTTTGTGTTGAATCAGAAAAACCTCCGGTCAAACACAAACCGCAGCTCGTTAGCAAATATGCTCCGAGCAGAGACCCGCTTAATGAAGTGACACATTTTCCTCCGAGTTATAGCCGCACTGAGCCAACATGGGGACTGCTTTTGCCATTGCCCTGGTTTTTGTCGGATGCTGTAGCAATGTGGTGTCTCTGGAGCTGCTCGTCAGGTCAGTGACTAACTTAGACTGTTTATGAGTTTGTGTCCGGTTTACTGCACCAAACTTTTCTCAGTTGTTAGTTGTCTTTGTTTTGACTTCATGCTGCACCAGTACTTTGTGACCATATTCAAAAACAAGGTGTAGCAACAGTGCAGTGACACATAAACATGTTGTCAGAGGTGGAAACTAACTATTGAGCTGTTCATGTAACTGCTATTAAGTAGCTTTGCCATTCACTGGTGCAGAACTACTGTTCATGAAGCTTAAACTGACTGGCACCCTGATGTTTTCATAATATAAGATAAGACAGAACTTAACTCATCTCAGCGGTATTCTTTGTGGCAGAGGTGTTTAATACTGTTAGATAATAGTATAAATATATAATAACCTGTGTGTACATGTAGTGACGTAAAATCATATATTCATGATTAAACAGAATAAGAATAAGTAAGGGAAAATGAAATAAATAAACTGTGAGGCACTGGTTATTTGTTTATTGGATCCTGGATCCTCATCAGCTTCTGTCACTGCAGTTGTTATTTTTCTTCTCTCATAAGTACATGGATGAATGAGTTGGTTGGGTCTTGTCATTGTGTGCAGCTCTTCTAATGTTTCTACATGTTACTGTGTGTATTTTTATTTTTATTGTGTGGTTGTTTGGCTGTAACCTTTTGTATGCTGCTGTCTTGGCCAGGTCTCCCTTGTTAAAGAGATTGATGATCTCAACAGGACTTAACTGGTTAAAAATGGGTTAACTAACTAAATAAATAAATAAATGGAATATACATGGGCAGATCATGAGACTGTGGGCCCCTGGACACAGGTATTCAAAGGCCCCACCCCCACCATTCATACTCAAGTCCTTTTTTACACAGAGATTACGTCATCAGGCGTCTATGAAGTCCCTTCATTACGCTGCCTTGTTTTTTTTTAGATAGAAACCAAACAACAGCGACATCATGCTGCCCCAGTGAGTGATTTTAGTCAGCATGTCAAAGTCCTGGAAGCAAAAGAAACATGATGAGCGTGATGTGTAACACGACAGCATCGGCCTCTAGTGTGACATATAACATACATGTCGGTAGTGATTTCGTTACAATAACAATGGCATAACATGGCAATAACAATCATTTATTGTCACTGTTATATGGCAGCTGATCTTGTCCTTAGTCTCTTTGTAGTCATGATGCATCTCTCTGTAGTTGTTTTGCCTGTTTTTGTAGTTGTTTTGTCTCTTTGCTGTCTTTTTGTGTTTCCTCCTGGTCAGTATGTGTTAATCTGAGTAACATTTTGCCGGTGTAGGCCAGGCGGGCCCCCTGACACTTGTGGCCCGTGGGCCCATTCAGTCATCCAGCCATGGTAGATAATAAATCAATCAATAAATAAATACCAATGTGTTGCCCTGACCTGTTTTAAACTGTACAGTGTTTTGCAACGTCAGACATTTTTAGCTTTACCTGATTTGCTGTTAAATCTGGATATTTTCTGTTTTGTCTTTCAGAGAGTTTCCAGGATGCGGCAACATCGTCACCTTTGCTCAGTTTGTATTCATCGCATTAGAGGGTTTCATCTTTGAAACAAACTTTGGGAGAAAGAAACCAGCAATCCCTGTGAGGTAAGAACTCATCAATGGGGTTTTAAATTCCAGCTGCAGGAACATATGTAGGACAACGTAGATGTTTAAACAAACCTGTTATGTTCTTTTTTTTTCAGTAACTATGTGATCATGGTGACCATGTTCTTCACCGTCAGTGTGATCAACAACTACGCTCTCAACTTCAATATCGCCATGCCATTACACATGATCTTCAGATCGGTAACATTTTTTGTTTGGCTGCTTTTCACCCCCATGTTTAGACTTTTTCACCTCCATCCATCACCTCCAACTCTGTCTGAACTCTTGTTTCTTTGCAGGGATCACTAATCGCTAACATGATCCTGGGAATCATCATCCTGAAGAAAAGGTGCTTCCTCTGACAACAATAATACTGCACGTCTCATACAGATGAAGTCATGACTGCAGGTTTAAAAGCCTAGTTATTTGTATCTCACCTTCTTCTCACCCTGCAGGTATTCAGCGAGTAAATATCTGTCAATAGCTTTAGTTTCAGCCGGTATCTTCATCTGCACCATCATGTCTGCCAAACAAGTGGTGAGTCTTCTGCAGAACATGTTTTCTGTGCAGCATTTTCTTCAGTCAAAGATTAAATCTCTTAAAATATGCAAACTTGTAGTGGCTGTAATATTTTTTTATGCATTCTGTAATTTTGTCTCTGCAGAATGTGGCCAATGAGGGATCAGAGGAGCAAGGCTTTTATGCCTTCATGCACTGGCTTGTAGGTGAGTTCCAGGTGCCAAACACTTCAAGTTGACATTACATTTGGAAAGGCTGAAGCTAGTGATTAATTTCATGATAACTTTAGCTATTGTTTTTATTTAATTGATTTAATTTAATTCTATTTTGTCTATAAAATGTCAGAAAATAATGACAATCCCCTTTATATCTTTCCACAGTCCCAAAGTGACTTCTTTAGATGGCTTTTTGTTCCCAACCAACAATCCAAATTCAGTTCATACGTACATAAAGAGCGGGGTGTCAGTGCCTTAGTGGATAGAGCAGGCACTCCATGTACAAGGCTGTTGCCGCAGTGGCCCGGGTTCGACTCCAACCTGTGGCCCTTTGCTGCATGTCCCTCCCTCTCTCTCTCTCTCCCCCTTTCACACTTGTCTGTCCTATCAATTGAAGGCTAAAATGCCCAAAAAATATCTTTCTATTTCAATTGACCCTTCGCTAAGTCCCGCCCCTGTACACAGACTGGCCAATTATAATGTAGCATCAGCCCAGCTCTCACTACGGTCTGACAACAACACAAATTTTAGACAGACTCTGATGCAATCGTCTCAGATTTCCTTCATTTTCAGGCTGGTTTTGTGGATTTGGAGCTAAATGTTGTGTCTGGGGCACGTCGTGTATTAATGATACTCGTTACCTGGAGAGGTTTCTTCCCTGTTCCAAAACCAAAATCAAACCCTGAAAAGTGTAGGGTTAGCTAGCTAGCTACTGAAGATATAGCCTACTGAATGTATACACATGCTGCTTTTGCTTTTTAATGATTATAACAGTGAAACAAAGACCCTGACAGTGTGGTGGCAGAGGTGCGGGTGTAGCCAAACACTATTCATCTGCACACACAGTGATGCCACACAGCTGGTTCAATATCAGCAAAGTTTCCCTTTATATTCATTGTCTTGTGTGCAATCAGCAGTGGTGTGGTGGTTCACTTTTACACTGTGATCTGTAGCCTATAGTTCGGCTTTAGCTTCTAACTATCTTTGTCTTTTTAACCTGTTGTTGCTGCTGAGTCAGTTTGACATCCTGGATATATCCTTCAAACACAGACTGTAGACCCCTCTGTCTATATTTGGCAACAATTAAATCGTAGGCAACTGGACTTTGATTTTGTCTAGAAGACGTTTCGCCTCTTATCCAAGCGGCTTCATCAGTTCTCAACGCATCGGTCTGACTAGTCCTCACTAGTCTGACCAGACTAGTGAGGACTAGTCAGACCGATGCGTTGAATTGACCTGGATAAATGAGAATATCCACAGACCCCTCTGTCTGCTTCTCTCTGGAATCACTCTTTCATTTTTACAGATATTATTTCTTCAGGGAGTGCAGTTAGTTACAGTGTGGGCTCCACGCTTACTCTGAAAGCTTGTCGGACCATCACAAACAGGCGGTGCTTAGCGAAAGGTCAATAACTTTTTAAAAAAACACTTTTTTACTTTACACGGCCGCCTGTGACTTCAGTTCATCAAGAATTCTTTACATTTTTGTATTCTTTGTTGACCGGAGTCATGCATCATTTAATGCGGGCAACCAGCTACATTAACATTATGTTTTGGGGCGCCCACTAACTCACCTGGTGGAGTAGCCATCCCATGAACAAAGGCTGTGACCGTGCTGCAGCAGCTACGGGTTCAGTTCCAGCCCATTGCCCTTTGCTGCATGTTATCCCCCCTCTCTCCCCCTTCTGTCCTCCCAAAAATGTCTTTTAAAAAAATAGTTGTAAAAGTGTTTTGATTTTGTTGTTGTTCATTTCTACCCATTCAGGTATCGCCATGTTGACCTTTGCTCTGCTGATGTCTGCGAGGATGGGCATTTTCCAGGAGACACTGTACAAGCAGTACGGAAAACACTCCAAGGAAGCTCTTTTCTATAATGTGAGATTTCTCTCTGCTCTGAGCACTCCCAGAAGATTCACACATCTTCAGGGGAAGCTCAAGCTTAGGAAATATTCCCTCTTGAGAATTAATTATGGTGTCAGCAGCTGTTGATGGTTTCTTTTTCTTGTCTCTTTGTAGCATTGCCTGCCTCTGCCGGGCTTCCTGCTTCTCTCCACAAACATCTACAAACACTGTGTCTTCTTCAGTCAGAGCAGTGAGTGACATCGGCTCATTCAGGAAAACTCATGTTTCTGCATCTTTATTCACAGGTGTAAATAAGTATCTTCTCTCTCTCAGCTCCTACAGTCATTCCTGTGGTTGGAGTGACGATGCCGATAATGTGGGTCTACCTGCTCATCAACATCATCACACAGTATCCTGTCAAACAAAAAGTTTATTTCACTAGCTTGTGTTTATTTATCTCCCGTAACAGTTATTACAGTGATGAGCAGCATCCACAAGATGATAGAAAAACCACATTTCTGCTACACAAATGTATTTTTTTCTGGAACAGGTGCTATTTTGTGTAAAATACAACTTGGTTCTGTTTCTTTTGACATCTGAACCTGCTCTCAACTAGCATGGTAGACACATCCAACCTGTGGTGAGAGGTTGCAGGTCGACACACTGCTTTAATTTACATTGAGGTGTCAAAACTTGTTCGATTTGAGGTTTTCCTGTTTGATTTTTTTTATCTGAAGGATCAAAAGTTGGTCCGATTCTTAAGTGCGTAACACATTGGGGGCCTCAGATAGCGCTGCATCAATCAAATTTACTGTTCTCTGATCAGATATTGTGCTAATTTTAAAGGGACAGTTCACACTAAAACCAAAAATACGTATCAGTCCTCTACCTGTAGTGCTATTTATTAATCTAGATTGTTTCAGTGAGTTGCCAGGTGTTGGAGATATCAGCCGCAGAGATGTCTGCCTTCTCTCCAGTATAATAGAACTAGATAGCACTCGGTTTGTGGTGCTCAAAGCGCCATAATAATACCTTTGGAAAAAC
This sequence comes from Epinephelus fuscoguttatus, assembly GCF_011397635.1. NCBI lineage: Eukaryota > Metazoa > Chordata > Actinopteri > Perciformes > Serranidae > Epinephelus > Epinephelus fuscoguttatus. The sequence continues at coordinate 31,108,055 of NC_064755.1, read as the reverse complement.
TCAAGATCGACATCTCTCTCCAGAAATCATGACTTGACGCCTGTACTATGAAGCCAGTTCAACTTACTCAGGATATCTTCTCGTTACCTGGTTTGACTAACCTGAGCAGTTTCACGTAGGAACTCACAACAACAATATCACTAGCTGTTTATTACTGTTCATTTTAAATTGCAGGGTGCTTTATTTCCTCCCACTCTGTTTACAGACTTTAACCAGTTATTTTCAGGTACGTGTGCATCCGTGGCGTTTTCATCCTGACCACAGAGTGCGCCTCGCTGACCGTCACTCTAGTGGTGACGCTGAGAAAGTTCCTCAGCCTCATCTTCTCCATCATGTACTTCCAAAACCCGTTCACTGCGTGGCACTGGGTGGGCACAGCGGTGGTGTTCCTGGGAACTCTGCTGTACACGGAGGTGCTGAGCAGCGTGTACACAGCTCTGCGTGGACCTGGCGTCAAGGAGAAGAAGGCAGAGTGAAGACGAGGAAGAGGAAGGGACTAGAAAAACAGCCACTGTGTTGGACTCGGAGATTGTTTTTGGTTGATTATACTGCAGCGGTTTTATACAGTTAAGTCATTTTGTTTAGGTTGTGGTAATTCCCTTACACACTCACACGCACACAGAGTTTACAGGATAAGGCTGGTGATATTTTATATTTTAACTGTGTTATTCTGTATCTGAAACACAGACAAACGCAGTTAGCAACTAGCTGGTGAACATAGTGGAGCATTTAGCAGCTAAAGAGCCAGATGTTTTTCTCAGGAGTTGGTGGAGACCAAAAATGGAGCTAAAAGAGAGTAAATATTGGATTTAACATGACTCCAAATTAATGATAATATTACTCCATGTCTGCTGGACGTGTAAATATGCAACTGTTTACTAACAGTTTCACCACATCAGCTTGAAAAGGGATGACATGTCAGAAGCTACAACAATTAGTCAATCGAAAGAAAAATAATTTGCAACAAGTTTCTTCTTGTTGTCATTCTTGAAGCAAAATTCCCAGATATTAGTAGTTTAAGATTATAAAATGGGAGAATTTGCTACTTTTTAAAATTTGGTTTAACATTTAGGTAAATGGGGCTTTGAACTGTTTCTGATATTTCAGAGACAAAACTTTTAACAAAGAACAAAAAATCTGCAGAATAATTGATAATGAAAAATAATAAAATAATTTTAATAATTATAATGAAATAATTGTATTATTTTATTGTATTATTTATTATATATTAAAAAAAAAAAATAAATTACTTGCAGCCTTAAAATAGTTGTATGTGAGTGCTGAGTTCTGAGATTGTGTGTGCTGCCCCCTGGTGGCCAGAAAACAGTTATTGCGGCTTTAAAATTTCTGTAAAATGGTTAAATATTTTCCAGAAGCAGCTGGGCACTGACATTTTTAAGCAAACATCACTCACATGGGAGCAAATAGTGCATTTGTTGGGGACTGTTTTCAGCTGTGGATGAATACACAGTGTTAAGGATTCACTCTTTAATAGACGCTCTGCTGCACAGATTAGAGGAATAAGTTATATTAGGCTTTGGCTTCTTGTTAAAATGATCAGTTCATCGTCAGTTTTGGTCTTTAAACGGAGTTTACTAATGATAAATATAAATAGAGGATATAGAGTATCACCTGCCCTATTCTTTAACATTAGTACCTCATTAGCATTCACGGATGCAAAATCATGGTGCACCTTTGTTTTTTCTGTAATGTTATTTCAATATTTATTTTCAAAGATGACAGCTGATTTACTTTATATTAACATCAGTAGGATTACAGTGAACACGCTTAAGTGATGCTGGATGGATAAAATATGTTCATGTTAAAGGAGCAGCTGGAACCTGAGTATACATTGGGATCATTTATGGAGCTCATGTTTAGGCTGTTTTGTTTTCTCATGTGTCAACATGTCTCAGGTGTATCGGACCAGTATGTCAACAGAAAACATCAATAAATCTTTACACTCCCTGCCAACTGAAATTAAAACGACAACCTGGTGACAAAAATGTTTAAAAAGCTGTAATAGAAAGTAACTAAGTACATTTACTTAAGTGCTTTATTTAAAGGGTAACTTCTGTGTTTTGCAACCAGGGGTCTCATTTATAAAACAGTGTGTAGGATCCATACTTAAAATGTACGTACGGACAAAAGCCAAAAATGGTGTGTGCCAAAAAAACCCCGCCAATTTCCGTCTCCAAAGTGTTGGTAAGCATGGGTCAAAATTTCTCCCATCAAGTTTTTTTTTTATAGCTCCGAACTTTACCTTTGGAAATGATGTACACCTCTTTCAGGCCTAATTTTGTGTGTATGTGTTTATAAATGAGACCCAAAGTGACAAATGGAAACAACAATTTTTGACACTGGTCCAGTATTGGGCAAGAGCGCTGCAGCCGTCAGCGGCGAAACAGGCTGCAGAGTAACCTCTTGATGCACATACAGGCTGAGATTATTATTCTAAGTGTGTGACAACATCATAGAAAAGATCCCTACAGAGACGGACCCTTTTTCTTAGAGGTCCTTTTGTTGAACCAGAGACAGCCACAAAGTCACTATCACCAAACTCCCAGAGTCCGTTTAGATAACCAGTCATTTTAGTTTGTGTGGAGGCAGCATATTTTACCTAACTGGGTGATTAAGGATTTATTTCAACCAAACCAGAATTGGAGATAAACCAGGATGTTTTTTGAAAGTTTTATTTTGTTACTGTTGACTTAGAATGATGCGTTTCACGATGATAAAATCAGGCTCAGATATTTACTATAAGTTTTTGACAACATTATGGAAAGGATCGCTACAGTGGTTGACCTTTTTGTTAAAGAGCAGGACTCCACCAGGCTCCTTTTGAATAAAAAAATAATTCTATCTTTGTAAAACACACTTTATTCAGAGTTTACAAAAACAAGATTGAAATCACGAACCCATCTTATTTTGTCTTTTCACTCTCCCAACAATCACCATCTCTGGTTTGGTCGCACATTCTAAGCTAGCCAATGTTCAGGTGGGTAGTCAACAACCTGTTTTATACATCCAAAGAGCTTGTGTAAATATGAACTGCTTGGCAACCAGACCAGGTGTCTTAACTGAGACAGGCCTTTATTTGTCAAAATGTGTCGACACACGAGCTTGTAAAAGGGACTAGGCTTTTAATTGAAGTTTTATGGTATTATAGATGTAAGATAAATAGTTGTGATTTGCCCACCTTTACCAGCATGAACATTCAAATGAAGGTTACACATAAGTGCATCAATGATTTTAATACAGTTATACATTATTCTGAAATGAGACATTCTGCACAGAGTATGTTTATTTATGTAGATTACATCTTGATTATAATACTTTTTACTTTTAATTAAATACAATTTTTTAATGCAGGATTTATACTAAAGTATTGCTGCTTTTACTTATGTAAAACATCTGAGCACTTTTTCCATCACTGGTACAAAGCACAATGGATTATTTATTAGGTAAATACATTATTACATACAGGGACACAATGTTCTCTCATACTTCATTGGCTTTAATGACCTGACCAATCCGGAGAGGCGTTGTTCAGCTCCGACCAATAGCAGCAGCTGTTATTGAGAGTCAGTGGTGGGAAGGGCAGGTTGTTGCTGCTGAGTTGATTTCACGGAGAGCGGATCCACGCTGTGGATTAAATATTTGCAGTAAACAGCTGATAGTGGTGTGCAGCTGCGGGAGTGTGGATGGGGGGAAACAGCCCGAGTCACCTCTCTCAGGAGGATGGAGAAGGTGGAGGAGTCACTTTTGTGAAGGGCATCCGGGTGAGTGAAGCTCAGGGGGGACATGCGTGGACTCAAGTGGGAGAAAGTATTTTAACAAAACTCATGCATGATGTGATAACAGAGAGACCGCTCAAGAGTGCAAGGGTGTTCATGTTTCATTTTAAATCCTGGCTCATAGCTATTTCCCTGGTCATGTGATACATAATCAATAAGTATTGATCATGCTCTTGTGTTTGTTGTTGCACAAAGTCAGCTGGCGTTAAATATAGAAAGAACATGGTCGCTTCTCACAGGGAGCACGAGAAAAAACAAATAGTCTTAACGTAGATAATCATTTAAATCACGAATTTAACTGAATAAAGTTTTTTTTCCTAAATCCTTAAAGTGACAAAAACAATATAATTAAAGAAGTCTGTGAATGAACTCTTAATTATGTGGTTAATTTTAGGCAATTAATGATCTGCGACCTTTGAGTATCGACCACTATCGGTGACCTCCTGCAACATCAAGCAAACTTTTAATTAACAAGTCGCCAAAAATGGTTTGCCGTCTTCCCTCAAAAGTATTTTAATTAATAGTAACAATGAGGTTAAGTTCATAGAATAATATATTTGTGATTGTGATTAAATATTTTATCATTTTCTAATCTTTAAATAAGCAGTAATCATTTTTATCTCATCATATCAGGCTTTCAAACCTTTCCTCCCTTACAAGCTCCATGCAGTAACTATTATGGAGCTTTCAGTTGTATCACATGGTCTTCCTCAGTAGATGAAGTAGTCACAGAGTTGTAGATGTTCAAGTTTCTGTTTTTCTGAGCAATTCAAGAGCTTCTCCTCCATGTTGGCTCAAAAGTTGACAGCGAAAGATAATTATTTTTCATGCTTTTGAAGGTCAAGAATTAACTTTTTTGGGGGGGAGGGGGAATAATTTTATTTTCCACACAACTTGCAGGTATACATTAATCAATAACTGCTGTCAGTGTCACAGCACATGTAGACATAAAAAAATAGAAACAAAAATAGTCTGATCTTAGTATCATACCTCGTGTAACACAGCTCTACTGTTTTGACAAGCATGATGTAACCTGCCACCGTCATCCTAGCAACAGAGAGTTCCTCAGAAAAAATCTATTTCCACTGCTGAATAGAAAGACTGTGTGGCGGCTTCCACCTCACCGCCAGCATCTTTTAAGCAGCAGTCCATGCTGATAACCAGAGCTAACTTTGAGTTTGATTTAAGTTCTGCCCTGAATCATCGTAGCCTACATGCTGGAGAGCAAATTTCAGATGGATGTTCTGTTATTTGCTCTCATAAACTTTTAACTGATGGACACTCCCATGTGATATGTAAGACTGAACTTTTAATCTAAAATGGTTTTTGTAACTGGGAAACCATCAGTGCTAAGTGTGGAGAACATTAATTTGATCACACAATGATCAATACTAGATTGCAGGGAAGAGGGAAGCTTGTCAGGTTGAAATCATGAGAAAAGATTTTCACATAAGGCATGCAGGGAAATTAAAAGGAGAAAAAAAAAGACAATTTTACTGCATTTAAACATTTAATCCTTTGATTTCTAGTAAGATCTATTGAAGAAGCCCAGTTTTAAAACACAAGACAGTATACAGAGGGAGTACAGGGTTCAAAATTAACTCTTTTTTTCCACCAGCCACTTAATAGATCAGCTTTGTGTCTTGGCTGGTGAGTGAAGCAAATCTAGCAGCCACTTGCCTACCTGCACTTGGCTGGTGGCTGGTGCTAATTTTCAACCCTGGTGGAGCACATCTTAAATAAAAAACCCAATACTTATGCTGCTAATAAGCTAAAGAATTACCTGTGATGTACTGTAAGGCCGGGAGAAATTAAAATTCCTGTAGTTAGTTCTTGCTTCTGCACTAGGGTTGCAGCAGTACATTGTAAAACAGTTTACTGTGTGTATTTGCTTATCTGTGGTATTGGGGGGAAAAAAGAATCTTGCCTGTGCTCATATCCCCTTTCCTCCTAAACCCCTGTCCAATTGTTTTCACATACTTGTATTAAAAAATGGTTTCAAGTTCCAATGATAATAAAACATTTGGTCAACCTTAAAAACCTTTATTTCATTCCTTTAAGGATCATTGTAACTGATAATGATAATAATAATTGTGTAGTGTCTCGGGCGTTGGTGGCTTAGTGGATAGAGCAGGCGCCGCATGTACAAGGCTGTTGCCGCAGCGGCCCAAGGTCGACTCCAGCCTCTGGCCCTTTGCTGCATGTCTCTCCCTCTCTCCCTCTCCCCTTCACACTTCACTATCCTATCAATTAAAGACAAAAAATGCCCTAAAAATATCTTTAAAAAAATGTGTAGTATCATATCCTGGGATAACATGACACCGTGATAATTTCATATCGTGAAAATCTCATAGTGTTGTGACCCCGTTCTGCACCATGCCATTACTGAGCTGTTTGTGCCAGTCAACCCTCTCCTCCCATTGTGGCAGTAAAATCACCTTTTAAAATATATATATATTCATTGTAAACAGTGGTTGAATTGTTAATTTTTAACAAGGGGGATGCAATGTAGCTTTGATTTTTTTGCGTGCACACATCATGCCCACAATGACTTTCACAAAATGTACACCTCCCAAAGGACATAATTGCAGGATGCCTTAACCATAACTATAATCAAACAACGAATGATACCAATATTATTTTTCTACTCCAAATATCAAGCAAGTGATGTCAGATGTCACCAAAGCATGCAGGTAAAGTTTGCAGTTAGCTAGCTGCCTAGCTGGTCAATTTCACATTACTTTGGCTAGCTGAATGTTAGCTCTATCACAAAATAGCATAGGCTAACAGTAGCATAGCTAAATAAGGCATTTCTGTGGAAATAGCCACTGCAAACATTCAAGTTTTGTGTGAGAAATCATGTCACTTAAATTGTCTGGGCATGAGTCAAATCCAAGCTTCTCGCCTGTTCTTTTCTTTTTAAAATAATCACGAAGGTCAAACTTTATTTTCGTTTGGTCATGCTGCCAATGAATGCATCAACTGAGGCCCAATTCCAATGCGGCCCCTAAAGACTCAAGCCCCGAACCCTCACTGACTTAACTGACGTCAGCTGTAAGTGATTGAGTGTGAGAGTCTGAAAGGGCTCCGGATGCTACAAATAGGAATGGGACAGCGCTTATCCCCCTCTCTACAAAATGTTGTTGACACTGGCGGCTCTGGGTGTGATCATTTATCAGTTATTGTCAGCATATATTCCACACACAAAGAATATCTATCTATCTATCTATCTATCTCTCTCTCTCTCTCTCTCTCTCTCTCTCTATATATATATATATATATATAGAGAGAGAGAGAGAGAGAGAGAGAGATAGATAGATCCGCATCGATGCTGACCTACAGTAAGGGGGCATAAAGGGCTCACTCACTGACTCACTGACTTGACGATTTGACAATGGGACCGCCCTCACACACTCACGCACTTCACATGAACGCGCCTCTAAGTCAGTGAGTCTGTAAGGGATCGGATTGGAATTGGGCCTGAGTGCGTGAGTGAGTGTGCGCACAGCTATAACGTGCTCCTGTCTCGCACACATGTGTTTTTTGGTTCCACCAAGGGCAAGCAGTTTCAACTCTCTGCTACGGGTACACGTCTTCAAGCATGATAAAATAAACTGAGTTGCGGGATTTAGCTAGCAGCGCAGCTCCGCCTACACACACAGATTCTAGATTAACAAGGGGGTGGTTTTTGGTCAATTTTCTAACAAAGGGAATGGCATCCCCCCTCATCCCCCCTCAATTCAACCACTGATTGTAAAGCTTGATAACTGACTTCAATTCTTCAATACTCTAACCCACAGAAGTCTTGTGATTTTGTTTTTATGTACCAACAAATATATACAAAACATAGGAAGAAACCCGCTTAACTTTAAATAACTCCTAACTTAAATAAAAAGTAGTATAAATTAAACTGGAGAGAAATAAAGCTGCACATACAGGACTCTTTAACCCATTACTGCCCCCAAAAAGAAATAACCAAAATGAGATTATAGGAACCCACAAAATGACTATTTATATATCAATAAGTCACATAGTGTTACCTTGAATGTGTGAAGAAAACTTTGTCAAACGACGAACATATTGATCGCACATACATTTTTGCTCAAACCTCAGTATTTGATTCTGACTTGAAGAGAGCATAGATAAGTTTCACTGTCAGTTCAGTTTTAAAAGGTAAAGTTTTAGTGAAAATGAATGTGTTTGAGCTAGACCTACCGCAGTTTGTAAATGGATGATTTGATGTGTTTTATTCTGTTGTTAAGCATTGGTTGGTCCCCAATCAGTCAGTCCATCAATATGTTTGCCATTTCCTGTGGAGGCATGTGAGAAAAAAGTTTTCTCTATAACAGGGGTGGCCAACCAGTCAGAGACCAAGAGCCACAAAAATTACCGTGGTAGTACAAAGAGCCACATCACACACCCTGTGCTTACAAACACACTCCCTCTCTCACACAAACACGAAATGACATAAAACCAAAATCCATATATTTCCAATTTTCAAAGCCAGATTTATTTATCTCACACACAAATGAATAACCATGAATAGAAATACACACAAACACAGTCTCTCCCTCTCATACTGTCTTTCTCCGTCCCCCCTCCACACCCACAGTCTCTCCCTCTCCCACTCTCTCCACACACATCCACACAGTCTCTCCCACTCTCATACTCTCTCCAGATTAGTGTTGTCACGGTACCAAAATTGGGACCCACGGTACGATACCAGTGAAAGTATCAAGGTTCTGAGTAGCGTCAGGATACCACAGTGAAAATGAGGCAGATGTGCCTTTTGTCGTTTATAAAAAGATAAATCACTTTTCTATAGTACATCAATGATATTTCAATGGAATAAATTACTTATTGACTTATTCATACTTCAAAAACAGCATCAATAAGTGATTACCATAGGGGGGATCAACATAAAATAAATAAATGAAATAAAATCAACCAGCCACCCTCCTCCCCTGACAAGTAAAGAACAGTCCCTAAAGTGCAGTGAGGTTTGTGGGCCGTTACCTGACACAAAGAGAAATGTGAACGGCTCGTTTCTCCTCTGACACGCCACATACCTGTGTGCCGCCATGGCTCGGCTGTTCAGGTATTTCTGAGCAGTCATGACGCCAATTTATTCACCTGGAGCCGGGCTTCTCGGGCGCCGGTCAGCCATTATCTTGCGCCGCGAAGCACTATGGCCATTATTGGCCAGCGCATGGACACTCACCCTCCTTTGATTGGACTTTGAACTTATCCCACAGTAGTGGCACCATGTCATGTACCGTGGTGTTTAAGTAGCAGCCTACTGCGGTCTACCGTTGGTACCAGTATACCTTGCAACACTACTCCACACAAATCCACACACAGTCTCTCCCTCTCTCATACTCTCTCCACACACACACGCACACAAAGACACACATTTCTGCCCTGACATTTTTTGTTGTGCGATATCCAGTTCTGCATTCCTCCCGAACTCCACACCCTCTCACCTGCCCGTGCGCACTCCTCTCTCTCTCACTCGCTCCACTTAAGCCTGTTACATTTCTTAAATGGCCATACGCACTCATAACAATAAATTGATTTTTTTTATGACGGAAGAGCCGCACGCCGATGGTTTTAATGAATGGATCGAAGAGCCACACACTGATAGGCAAAGAGCCGCGGGTTGGCCACCCCTGTTCTAGATTAACAAGGGGGTGGTTTTTGGTCAATTTTCTAACAAAGGGAATGGCATCCCCCCTCATCCCCCCTCAATTCGACCACTGATTGTAAAGTTTGATAACTGACTTTAATTCTTCAATACTCTAACCCACAGAAGTCTTGTGATTTTGTTTTTATGTACCAACAAAAATATACAAAACAAAGGAAGACACCCGCATAACTTTAAATAACTCCTAACTTAAATAAAAAGTAGTATAAATTAAACTGGAGAGAAATAAAGCTGCACATACAGGACTCTTTAACCCATTACTGCACCCAAAAAGAAATAACCAAAATGAGATTATAGGAACCCACAAAATTACTATTTATATATCAGTAAGTCACATAGTGTTACCTTGAATGTGTGAAGAAAACTTTGTCAAACGACGAACATATTGATCGCACATACATTTTTGCTCAAACCTCAGTATTTGATTCTGACTTGAAGAGAGCATAGATAAGTTTCACTGTCAGTTCAGTTTTAAAAGGTAAAGTTTTAGTGAAAATGAATGTGTTTGAGCTAGACCTACCAGTTTGTAAATGGATGATTTGATGTGTTTTATTCTGTTGTTAAGCATTGGTTGGTCCCCAATCAGTCAGTCCATCAATATGTTTGCCATTTCCTGTGGAGGCATGTGAGAAAAAAGTTTTCTCTATAACAGGGGTGGCCAACCAGTCAGAGACCAAGAGCCACAAAAATTACCGTGGTAGTACAAAGAGCCACATCACACACCCTGTGCTTACAAACACACTCCCTCTCTCACACAAACACGAAATGACATAAAACCAAAATCCATATATTTCCAATTTTCAAAGCCAGATTTATTTATCTCACACACAAATGAATAACCATGAATAGAAATACACACACCCACAGTCTCTCCCTCTCCCACTCTCTCCACACACATCCACACAGTCTCTCCCACTCTCATACTCTCTCCAGATTAGTGTTGTCACGGTACCAAAATTGGGACCCACGGTACGATACCAGTGAAAGTATCATGGTTCTGAGTAGCGTCAGGATACCACAGTGAAAATGAGGCAGATGTGCCTTTTGTCGTTTATAAAAAGATAAATCACTTTTCTATAGTACATCAATGGCCGCAGGTTGGCCACCCCTGCTCTATAAAATGAAGCTTAAACAATATGACTAACGGATATAGAAATGGTCTTTGTGTGGGTGATGTGTTCCTTCAACAGAGACGGGACGCAGTTGAAATAAAAACACATCAGAATGACATTTTAATTAAATCCACACTAACGAGTCTGTTTCTCTTGTGTCTCCACAGCTGTCAGATAAAGTCATCAACAGGATGAGACAGTCCTCAAAGGTCATCACTCCTCCTCCACCCTCACCTGAACCACAAACACACACTCCAGTCCCCGCCCCCTCTGTCGAACACTTATTACCTCTGCTGACACCTCCTCCTCCATTCATTGCACCTCCTCCTCAGGAAGCTCCATCCACACCTCCGTCAGTGGAACCTGCTCCTCCTGTAAAACTTGTCCCTCCTCCTCCTGTAAAGTTCCACTCCCTTCCTCTTGCCCCGTCTCCACCTATAGAGCCAATAACTCCACCTGTATCCGACCCTGTTGTCTCAGCCCCCGCCCCACCACCACCACCTCCTCCTCTGCAAGAAGTCCCATCCACACCTCCATCTGTGGACCCTCCTCCTCCTGTAGTTTTTCACGCCCTTCCTCCGACCTCTGTGGAGCCTGAAGCCGCGCCAAGCACTCCACCTCTATCTGACTCTGTTGTCTCGGCCCCTCCTCCACCTCCAGCTACACCTTCTCCAGAAATAGAGGCACCTGCTGCTCCACCAGTAGAAGCACCTCCTCCTCCACCTGCTGTAGTGGAGCCAATAGTCCTTCCTCCTGTTGAGTCCTTCATCCCACCTCATGTAGAGCCAGAAATCATGTCTACACCACCCATAGCAGAACCTGTTATCTTACCTCCACCTATGGAAACACCTGTAGCTCCACCTGAACCTTTAGCTTCACCTCTGCCCTCTGAAACACCTCCAGCTACTATTGAACCTGCCGCTGCAGCTCCCTCTGTTCAACCTTTAGAATCTGTTCTCCTGTCTGCACCACCAGTGGAAACGGTTCAGCCTCCACCCACTGTTGAATCTACACCAGTTGAACCCACAACCCCACCCTGTCCTGTTGATTTAGCTCCAGTTGAAGCCATAGTTTTACCTCCGCAAATGGAGACGCCTCTTGTTGAGGTTACAGTTAAAGAAGTAGTGCCTCCAGTCGTGGCTCCAGCTGTGGAGTCACCGCCTCCATGTGAACTGGTCTCACCTCCACCTCCTCCAGAGCTGGTGGCAGCACCTCCTCCAGAGCCTGTGGCAGCACCTCCTTCAGAGCTAGTGGCAGCACCTCCACCTCCTCCAGAGCCAGTGGCAGCACCACTTCCAGAGGTGGTGGCAGCACCTCCACCTCCTCCAGAGCCAGTGGCAACACCACTTCCAGAGGTGGTGGCAGCACCTGCACCTCCCCCAGAGCCACTGGCAGCACCTCCAGAGCCAGTGGTAGCACCTGCACCACCCCCAGAGCCGGTGGCAGTGCCTCCACCTCCTCCAGAGCCAGTTGCAGCACCTCCACCTCCTCCAGAGCTCACTTTCGAAGAGCCTTCTCCACCCTGTCACTGTGTGGAGCTGGCCATCATACCCACCAATGCACCTGTTAGTGATGAACCCCTCCCTGAACCTCTGGCACCACCTCCACCTGCTCCAGCTCCACCTGCTGAAGAGCCCGCCATCACCCTGTCTCTGCCTCCTGTCATTGAGGATGAAGTACTTGCTATCACAGCAACACCTCCACCTGCAGCAGGTGAGCTGATCACCACCACCATGATGAAAACTGTAGCAACTGTTTGAAATAAATTTAAATTAATAAAGTTTTTTGGTCATGTGTTTCCAGTCCCACCTGTTTCTGCTGAAGTGATGGAGGAGGAGTTGAAGCAGAAGATCAAAATGGAGATGCAGTTGAGTCTGGAGGAGGAGATCAACCAGAGGAGGCAGGAGCTGCAACGACAGTAAGGACACATTACTGTCAACGTCTTACTGAGTTTCTGTCGCATCTGAACGTGTCTGTGTGGGAAGATTTTTATTTCCTGTCTTTCATATTTTATTTTTCTTATTTTGTAATCATGCTTTTAATGTTGCTCTTCTGCACTGGCAAGGGCATCTACCCATTTTTCAGAATCTGTTAATCTACCAAATACTTATAATTGATAGTGAAAGATTTTTTCATTTTAATTACCTAGATCCCAAGATTTTCTTTAAATGTCTTTTGTTCGACCAAAACCTGATAATATTTATTTTACAGTGACATAAGGCAAACTAAAGCAGGAAATCTTCGCATTTCAGAAGCTAATTTTTGTAAATTTCGCTTGAAAAATAACCTTGAATTTGCAGTTTTCAGTTTCATCTATTAACTAATCGACTAATCATTTAATCTAATGAAATGTATGAAGGGTGCATCAAACTGCGAGTAGAATAATGTTATAAACTGTGATCTGTGTGAAGGCTTGAGGAGATGAGGGCTCAGGCTCAAGCTGCGGCCCAGGCATCTGCTCAGGCTCAGGTGGAGGAACAGGTGAAGAAGACGCTGGACGGGGAGATGATGGCGTACAAGGAGAACCTGACAGACGCCATCATGAAGGAGCGAATGAAGACAGAAGACCAGAGGCTCATGGTGCAGCTTTATGTACGTACGAGACAAACATTATGTGTGTGTGTCAGGATCTCTCTGTGAAATGTGAAAATCTTTCCTCTTATTGTGCCTCTTTTTCTTTCTCGCTCTCGTGGTTTTTCAGCGGATGGAGTTGAAGGTAAGAGGGGAGAGAATTTATACGTGCATGACTCACTTTTCACCTTTCCGCTCTAATGGCATCTAAAACAGCAGCTGTGTTTCTCTGGTCTTTATGTCTTTGATGACGGGACAAAAAATAATTTATAACTACGTGGACGTTCTGGCATAAGCCTACAAAATATGAAACAATGAAATGTCGTATTGGCATTTATAAAACAGGTTTTAGAGGAGTGATGATGTCATTATAAATATTTTGAACTCACAGGCTCACCAGCTGGAGAAGAGGGAGAAAGAGCTGAGGAAACGAGACGCTCTCTACAAGGAACATATCGCAAAACTTGAAGCAAAGGTGAGCAACATTTCTCATCATCCCTACATCTCATTTAAGTTTAAGTTACATAAAAGCCCCTAAATGTCATGTCTTAAGTTTGAAGCAGCTATAATCTATATTTGAATAATAATAATAGTGTACGAAAAAGCACTGTGAAAGGGGGTCGCTTATAGTGATGAAGCTATTGAGAGTCATCACCTGAATCTTTTTACAGCTTTATGGGGAGTTTCAGCTCATTGTTTAGGAGTCCAGCTGTGACATCACTGTTTGGTTCACTCTCATTGTGCTCATTATGTCATTTATGGCTGCAGCAGGCAGCTGCTTTCACACAAAAAGCTCTAAATACTGTATATATTTCACCTTGACAGTAACTTGTGGTGTTTTTATTCTTTGACAGTGTGCTGAGTTTTACAGAGTGACTGCTGAGAGCTTCCAGAAGGGCAAAGTAGAGACTCGCAACCGCTTTGCGTAAGTTTGGAACCACTGTGAATTTTATAAATGCAAAGATGAAATGCAAATGTCCCTTTCGTAATAATCAGGACAGAATCATTCCTATACAAATGCTATTTAAGTATAGTGATCAAGTAGTCGACTTACAGTGCTCAGTTTGGGTCTTTTCATACATTTTTAAAAAGATATTTTTAGGGCTTTTTTGCCTTTAATTGATAGGACTGTTGTTAGCGTGAAGGGAGGAAAGACAGGGGGATGACATGCAGCAAAGGTGGGGGGGGGGGGTTAAAGCTATGTTATGTTTTTTTGTAGTTTACTCCCATGACACTTTGCCAGCACCTTAGGTCATCAAGTGGACTGATAGTGTCCCCTTGAGCAGGCCTGTGGTAGCTAAAGCTGTCTGTTTCGTTACTTCAGATTAGTGTTGCACGGTATACCGGTACTAAAATAGTACCGCGGTACTAGAGTATTCCAAAGGGTACTATACTGCATTTGGAAAATACCGGTGCTTTGAAATTGATTCAGTTCATTAATTTAGTTAATTTATTTTACTCAATTATGCACACAAAGGCCTTTCTTGTTCCTATTGGAGCACAGATTGCACAAGTGGTGTGTATGACAACACCTGTATCAACATTCGCAGCTGGCGCATGTGAAAAAAGGCAAGAGAAAGTCTGCCTCGCAAAGGGAGACAACACGAGACAACACAAACTTGGTGGGACATTTGAGTTACCAAACCGTGACGTCCGTACCGAGGCACTTACCGAACCATGATTTTTTTTGGTACCGTTACACCCCTGCTATTTATTGTTCTAAAGGTTTGTATCCAAAAGGACTTTTCCTTAGGAAAAGTACCGAAGAATATCGAAAAGTATCAAAATTCATATTGGTATTGGTACCGAAACAAAGATTTTGGTATCGTGACAACACTACTTCAGATTAATGTAATAAATCAAATGTCTGTTAGATAGTTTTCTACTTGAGAAGTAAAAGAAAAATTCAGTTATAATAATCATCTGCTTATAGAGCTTAGTTTTACCTAGACATATGTGTAACATACAAACATTTTTACAGTCTGTATGGTTGAGTTAGTCAGGTCACAGACTGCAGAGGTATAAATGACTGCTGTGCATGTTTCACAAATTTGGTGGTATTATCTACCAAACCAACCTGATGTTTGATATTTGCATTGTCTCTCTCAGGCGTTTCAACATCCAGCCGGTGTGCGGTGATTTGCAGAGTCAGATTTTAAAATGCTACAAGGAGAACACAGGGAAGACTCTGTCCTGCTCAGGTATCGCCTCGGCGTACATGCAGTGTGTGGACAACGCCAAGAAGGTATGACTCCGATAAACAAACTGATTTCTTCTTTGAAATATCCAGAATGACTTCCAACCTCTGATTTACTGTTGGTAACATTTTAACACATTTCTCTCCTCTGTCTACAGAATAAATTGAGCACTGGAGGTTAATGTGGACCACCTGATGAAGATGATGACATTTGAGAGCTTTACTGCCGCAGCAAGGAAAAGTTTATGGACAGAATTCAAGCAGAGTTACAGGAGAATCATCTCCAGCCTTTACATACTGTCAGACAGACTTGTAGTCTGCTCTGACAGGAACAACATGTTTGCAGCCTCTCCGGTTCTTGGGATTATCTTAAAACCACTTGTGCCACAACAGTAAGAGATGGATCGAATCATTTTAAGTGCTTGTCTTTTGTAAACAAGTTGAAAGACAACAGAGGAGAAGAGAAGTTCGTGTGTGTGACGTATATACTGAATGGGATGCTGGTAAATCATGTTTGTGTGCCTTGAAGTTATGAAAGCTAATTATCAGATTGAAAATGCATGAGAGAACTGATTAATGAGTGTGATGTAACAAAGACCTGTAAGTGTTTAAGGGTTATTGTGATGTACATAAATTATTTCAGGGGTTATTTCTGGTGCATGCCTAGAACTTTAATCAGTCACAATAAACTTTGTTGAATCACTAATGGCTTTTAATATTTTGCTGTGTGGGAGAATATTTGAAGGTGGTTTGCTGCCCTCTGGTGGATGTGGATCAAGTGAAAGCACACAGTAGAAAGTTATTTTAGTCGCTGGGATCAGTCTAATTCACGTTATTAATCTGTGGTAATATAAAAAAAAATACAGCTTAAATCTTTGTTACTGAATTCAAAAAATATTTGCAGTGACAGTTAGGCAGAATAATACCCACAATTATGAAACGACAGGGTTCGTGAACACTTCCTGATTACGCTTCTGTGTTACGGGTCACGTGTCACTATTAACCAATGAGAAGCTAGAAGGACTTCGACTGAGGTAAATGTGTGTAAGAATCACTGAGGCAGATCCAGCAAACTATTTAACTGTTTTAAACACTGCTGCTGTGAATATTTTAACATGTTAATATGTAAATAATAATTGTGAACATAAATGTGTAAATAGATAACTGTACGGGGGTCAATACAGCAAAGTATTATGGTATTTTTATGTGGCCATATCGTTTCATCACACAGTGCCAACTATCAATATCTTTATTAGCCTATATAAATTACTAATGTCACAAATACACATTGAACTTTAGGTAGCCTACTAATCAGTTGATTTTTCAGTCCACTAGGTACATTGTGCTGCAAATAAAATGACTGAGGTCAGATGAACAGATTGAAATCTTTATCTTATTAGATAATACAGATGTTGACAAAGTTTTTCTTCAAGGACACAATTTTCGGTTTAAAAAAAGGTAATAAATCGCAATATATTTTTCCACAACACTCAACATATCGTATCACGTTTAAAATCACAATGATATTGTATTGTGACTTGAGTATCGTGATTATATTGTATTGTGAAACCTCTGGTGATTCCAACCCTAAAAGATATTATGGTGATTTTCTCTAATGAAATGTGTTGGAACATAGAAAGAAACAACAACAACAACAACAACAACAAAGAAACAACAAATCAAACGGAGCAACTGGTCGACGTTAAGGCAAACAGACTGAAGCTCCATGGCAACAAACAGCTGATTCAGAGAAAAATAAACAAAGCTACTGTTAGTGATGATGATGATAATGTAGCATCTCTTCTCTTTTAAAGTTAACAGACAGTGTGTATTCTAACTAATTTCATAATTAAGACAATGTTCATTATTTACAGAAGTTGTGGAGCTTATTTGGTCAGTAGAAATCTCTAATATTCCTGCATTGTAGTTTAATTTAATTAATTAATTAATTAATTAATAATTAATATATTATAATACATCTCCTTACAGACTGCTTTTATATTTCCCTATATATGAAGACCAAATTTTATATATATGATATAACCTAAATAAAAAGCATAGGGCACAAACAAGCGCAGCACTCCAAACTGAGTGGGAGTTTTTATGAGAAGATTTTAAACACAACTTCATGTCATGAGTTTTGAGAACATAAAGATAAAAAACAATGACTGGTCAGCTCACCAAGTGTAAGTGTCCATGGTACAGGCAGGCAGTCCAAAAATACATCCCAGGCACTCTGACTGTAGTTAAAAATCCACTTCCCCTGACTTTATTATTTATTATTATTGATGATTATTTAATTATTGGTATTAGTGATAACAGGTTAAAGGTAGGATTAGTCTTAATATACTTCCTTCCCCTTTATTATTATTATTATTATTATTAGACTGTGAAAAAAAATAAGATTAATAAAAATGGCACCAGTGTGCAGAAATTTTTTGATCAAAACAAAAAAAAAAACAGTCATGCATATCCAAAAACCATTTCAGGCAGGAGCTGGACTGATTAAAATATAGCAATAAAATATAAATGAATTTGCTTTAGTCATGTGTGTGTGTTGTACTAATAAATTGCACCTAAAGTATCTACAGTGTGTGAACCTGTTTCGTATTTTAAATGCATCAGAGTACACACTCTCTGCTAACATCACCAGTAGAGGTCCTCCACCTGCAGCTATAGACTGCTGCAGCTGAAACTATCAACAGTATTCACTGTGCAGAACAGAACAGCTCTCTGTGTGTGTACATTATTGGATCATTTTATTGAGCATTAATGTGTCAGCAGTACTGAAATGTTGCATTAGACCTAATTTAAAAAGCTTTATTTACTTTTTAAAGTGTAATCATCTTATTTCATAAAGCGACTACCTGTTATCTGGAAAATAACCATGAGCCACAACCGTGAAAAATGTGTTTGCAATATCTGAGGAGAAAACACTTGCAAGTAAACACAAAACTAAAGTTAAGTACTTTTTAAAGTGTGGTAAGTTTCATTTAAGCACCAGTGTTATTACACAATCCCGTGTCTTTCTTCTCCTCATTTCGGTAAAAACCACAGTGCAGCTAAATGGAGGACTTGCGTGTCTGTTAACATGTGAGTGTTTGTCTCATCTAATTTTAGGTGCACCATGTCCTGGTCGATATGAAGAGGAAGTGAGCATTTGCATGTATGTGTGGCTGCGTGTGGGTGCAGACAAACCCCAATTTTGGCAATTTACATGCAGGAGATATTAAATCAAAGGATTACATGCTCTTTGTGTAGAAGGATCTAAAGATGTGGAAATTTCCTGACAAACTGAGTTTTGAATGTCAATGTAAAAACATGGCTGATTCTGTTAGTTCCTAAAACTTTGACATTTTGGAGGTTAAGTTACATGTGTCTGTATGTCGAAACTACAAGTTTAACTCTTTGGCCTCACATTACTTGACTTTGGGTTTGTCAGAGCTCCAATTTTACAAATCTAATTTATTTAATCAGATATTGTAACCACTTTGTTTTGTGTCTATGCCTTTTACAAGGACTTCCACAAACAGTGATGGATTGAAGCAGACGTTAAAGTGTTTGTTTTCCCTGTGCAGCTTACAGCCTCCTCCACTCGTACACGACAAGCCAGGAAAGTAAAACAGAGGTGAAGCTGTGGTCTGCAGACCAGACCTGACGTCAAGTTCTTTCATGAGCCACAGAGGAAGCAGCGGCCAAACACACCAGTGTTTATCTGTGGCTTTTTGTGTTTATGCACAAGAGTGGTGTGTGTGTTATGTAATTTCATCTGAGTACACTCGTGCCTTTTGAAAATAGCTCTGCTTTACATGTATTTGTTTTTGTGTGTTTCATCTGTTTTTACTATCAAATGAAGCGCAAACACCCACTACAATGAAATACAAACATGGACAAAATGGAATTTCATGCACCCTGTTTCGCAAGTTCTCCAGAAACAGTATTTGTTTGTCATCATGGATTACACAACAGTTAGTTCCAGCCAAGCAATATGACTGGACAAGAGGCATTCTTGTACAGTATAACAGCACTGGGACATTTAACTCTGCATGTATCACTTCACCTTAAGCGTGATTTATACTTGTGTGTTAGCTTTATGCAGAGCCTACGCCATGACTACGCTGTTGTGAGCATTTATACTTGTGCGGTGGTGTGTCTGTGTCACTCTGCAGTTACACCTCCAAAACACTAGTCGACGGCGGAGGTTTCTCTGAGGTGGTGTAAACTTCAGTTGATTCAAAACACACATTAAACACACATTAAACATGGCTTAATAGAGACAATTTCAAACACAAGTACACAAGCTTCACTATAATTTGCAGCATTCACAGACAAACACTTGTCGTTAATACAACATGCTAATGTTTTTAGCACAAGCCTATGGTATTTTACATTGTATAAATTAGCCTAGCAGCTCGCGGACTTTTCCTCTACTCATATGGAGCCAGGGACAACAGCAACATTTAACAAAGGTAACTTTGCATAATTCAGCTCCATTACAACTCACAAGACAACTGTCTTCCAAACAAATACAACATGCTATGGTTATTAGCACAAGCCTATGGCATTTTACCTCATATAAATTAGCCTAGCAACAAGCGGAGATTTACTCTGCTTATAGAAAGCCAGCTTCCAATAATAGCCTCACCGGGAAGCACAGTTATATTTCTAAGGTGGCATGCGTCAAGCTATGGCGTAGGCTCTACGGTGTCAATACGATGCAGAAGTATCCTGCGTTACAGGTGTTCTGAACCCTTAATTACATTAGCCATTAATTAGCCCACAAGTTGAACATATTTCCACAAATAACGTTTGAGTGAAATGATAAATGGCTTTCAGAAAAGGACGATGTAAAGAAGCCTGGACACTTAACTGCAAATCTCCAGGTATGCTGACAGCAGAAGAAGACACAACTGGTGATTAAACTGCCAACTCATCGGCATCAAACATAAGACACAAAAGCGACTGTTAACTAACATCTTTCATTGGTCACAAAATAACTGAAAACACACAGATGTAGCCTACATCCTATTAAGTGGCTGGTCAGTGGTGACAACCTATGCAGAGTACCAAGCTTGTGTGCAGTAATGTTTATGTGTTGCTTAGCAACAGTCCAGTCCCAGTCTAATTACAGAACTATTTGTGTGGGCTGAGACAAATAAATAACTGAATAAACAAACACATTATAACCTGTTGTCACTTTTCACTGTTAATAAAAGGCGCTTGTATAACTGTTGTATAAAGTTATATGACAATCAAGGTCGTGCTGATGTACTGAATATTATGGTTTTCTTCACTGTGACAGTCCCTGACTTATTCTCTGTTTTGTCTCTTTAATGCAGCAGGTAGGCTACCTGGTGGGTGGAGTGATGATCAGCAGTTGGCAGCACCTGGCCTGGTGCTCTCACACTTTAAAACCACTGCCTCTTCAGCTGAAACTCTTCCCTTAGATACATTGTTTGTTGCACGCTACACACAGCACTCATGCAGACACACACTTTCACCACTAACGTTAAACACATCTCATTGTTGTCTTACTTCATTTTGGGTTTCTTTCGTTTACTGTTTTTCTATTTATGTAAATAAATTACTCATTATTTTGCCTTTAGCCTGCGTCTCTCTTATTTTTGTCATGATTTCAGAGCCAGGTCGTAACATCACAAATTCAACTTCACACAGGGTGAGTAATTGATATGCAAATTATCATTTGGAGGGGGTTAAGTGTTTCCTTAACTCTGCTCTGAAATTAATCAGTATATATCAGTATTTTTTGCATTGTGTCAGCCATTGTCACCACAGGAAGTGATAAGTCGTTGTTTCAGTTTTACACGCCCAACTTTCCTGTTCTAGTTCTCTCTCAAGAGCTCTGATATAAACTGACTGTACCTGCCGAGTACCAAACAACGTTAGCATTTAGCTGGTGAGTAGAGCATTTAGTAAATAGAGAGACAGATATTTTCCCCTTGAGGAGTTAGTGGAGACTGAAACAAAACCACAAGGAGAGCAAATATTGAAATTATTTTCATCAGACAGAACCACAGATTTATTAACATGTTTACCATTTACTTTACATGAGAATGTTCTCACAGTTTGTTTCTGCTGCCCTCAGGTGGACAAAAATAATGACTTAATGCAGGTTTAATAACTAAAATACTCATGTTCTGCCTCTTCTGTTTCTTTGCTCAGGTGGTCATCCTGCTCCTCCTGCTCCTCCTGCTGCCTCCCTTTAATGTCGGGCGAGATCATGGTACAGATCACAGACAGGATCATCCGACCATCCAGATCATAGTCAGACACCCTCCATTTGTTCAGACACTCTCGTCCATCAGGTGAGTGAACAGAGGAGGTGACTCTCACACACATCCTCCCCTCAGACTCCACAGTGTTAAAGTGGTTCTGGGTGTTAGCCAGGGTCTGTATGTCGATGTCCTCTGGGTGCAGTGGAGTCACCAGCAGAAACTCACTGTTGTGAGGCTGCTGAGGCGTCCTACTCCTACTCTCATCCAGATGGGAAGTTGAGCTTAACTGCCACACATAAAATGTTTCTTGGTGCCACGTTTGGTCAAACAGCTCATCTGTTAAGGGGCCACAATGTAGTGTAGGTAAGCAGGCAGCCAAGGCTTTTATCTGGCCGTCAGTCAGAGTAGACAACCTCAGGTTCGATACCTCCATCTTGATCACCATTCGCTTTGGCTGTACCTGGTGATCACCTGTGAGTTTCCCAAAACAAGGAGAAACAATCTGTCTTATAATAAACATTTTTACCATACTCAAGTTATTTTGTGATGCAACATCACCAGAGGAGTCTGGATGCTCTGTAAACTGTGCAGACTATAGCATGGCCTACCTGCAGTTTCATTCCAGCAGACTGCTGACTTGAAAACAAGTGTCACAACATATCTTGCTACGCCTTCTGTAAAAAATCCTTCAGAAGGAAACTCTGCCATTTTTGCTCAGCTGAAACAGATTTGAATGACTGCTTTTTTTGCATCTGACTGAGCAGAATTTTTTGAATCAATACAACCCAAACATTCTGAATGCTCACTGTTGTTGTTCAGTCGTTGTTCAGTTGTTATTCTGAAGTTTGTCATTCTCCACAGTGAGACTTCTTACTTTTCATGGCAACATTTAGCACTTGTACTCAAGTAAAACTTTTAATGCAGGACTCTTACTTGTAACAGAGTTCTACACTGTGATGCTGCTACTTTTAAAGATTCAGTGTGGAGGATTTAGTGGTGTTTAGTGGTGAGATTGCAGAACTGAAACTTCTCCTGTGTTTTAAGTGTGTAGGAGAACTACAGTAGCCGACACAAATGTGTGAAAACACAAATGGCCCTATGTGGAGCCAGTGTTTGGTTTGTCTTCCTTGAATTACTGTAAAAACAAAATGGTTGACACTGTGAAAGAGGACCTGCTCTGTATGTGTATATATATAACGGCTCATTCTTCTTTTTTTTCAAAGATTTTTTTGGGCATTTTTGCCTTTATAGATAGGATAGTTAAGCGTGAAGGGGGAGAGAGAGGGAGATAATGACATGCAGCATAGGGCCACAGGCTGGAGTTGAACCCGGCGCACTGCAGCAACAGCCTTGTACATGGGCCGCCTGCTCTATCCACTAAGCCACCGACGTCCCTAAACAGCTCATTCTTAGGTGACAAAAACACAAAGATTCTTATTTTCAGGTGATTGTACACTGATGCTAACATATTTATGAAAATGATACACTGTTTCTGCCAATAGATGCCCCAAAATCCCACACACTGGACCTTTAAAGTAACAGTGTGTAGAATTTAGTGCCATCTAGTGGTGAGGATTGCAGATTGCAACCAGCTGAAACTTGTAGTGTGTGCCAAGCATGAACTCCTGGTTATAATTCCTTCAGTGTTCATTGTTCAGTAGGTTTTTACAGAGAGCTGAATTATCTGTAGAGGTGTCTGCTTCTCTAAAACAAATGAACCAGGGGATTAAAACTGGCAAAAACAC
Organism: Epinephelus fuscoguttatus; assembly: GCF_011397635.1. Classification (NCBI taxonomy): domain Eukaryota; kingdom Metazoa; phylum Chordata; class Actinopteri; order Perciformes; family Serranidae; genus Epinephelus; species Epinephelus fuscoguttatus. Next base: position 31,084,693 of record NC_064755.1, on the reverse strand, counting down.
TGCAAAGCCGTTTCACGTAAAAAATAATTTAAAAAAAAAAAAAGAATAAAAAAATATTTTTCCAAAGCCGCTCATCGTGGGGGCGCTACTAACTACCGTGGTCGATGAAAATGCAAAAGCACAAATGGCCCAATCAAGAGCCAGTGTTTGGTTTATCAATTCTGGGCTACTTTAGAAACATGGTGGTGCAACATGGCGACCTCTGCCTGGTGATAAACAGCTCATTCCAAGTTAATGAAAACATGCTGATTTTTATTTTCAGGTGATTATACTCTAAAGAAAACATACTTATTAAGTTATATTCCATTTCTGCCCATATATCCCCCTAAATCTGACACACTGGACCTTTAAATAAGTAGCACTTCTTTCATCTCTGGATTTGTCACTGCAGTGTAAATAGCAACTCTCTGAAAATCATCTCATCTAATCTAATCTTCAACTCTAATATTTGACTGTGACATTTAATTCTTGACAGCTGGTGGGGAAAGTTTTAAATTGACTTTTTGTCATTTTTATGGGCTTTGTAGAGTCGTAAAACTGGATGATGTGTGTTTTATATCGGGGTGGGAATCACCAGAGGCTCCATGACACGATATTATTACTATTCTTAAGCGAAGTTACAATAATATTTCAGTTTTAAATGCTTTGCGATATGCTGAGTATTTTGATAACACATGTATTTTATATATATTGGGATTCATTACCTTTTGTCAGTCACAAATGATGTCCTTTAAAGGATGACAGCATCTGTTTTATCTAATAAGATAAAGTTTTCAGTCTGTTCATCTCACTCCAATAATTTCTAACGCAGCAAAATATTGTATTTGCAGTATTAATGATTGATATAATAGCGGCTGTATAGTTACTATGGCTGTCAAAATAATACTTTAATTTCAATTAATTAAAGGCACTGTATGTAAGAATGTGGCCAAAACGGTTACTGCACTCAAATTCAAATTACTGCCGCGAGTCGTCTCCGCCCCCCCTCCCCTACAGATTTGAGGTTGCTGGACAGCGGCACGCTGGAGACTAATTTGTTTACCCACGGGCGGCTGCCGTGGCAGGGCCACGTCGCCGCGTCCTTGATCTTCGGTTTTCCAGCGGACCGTTCGTGCAAGTCCGGCTTCTCTGCTGCTAACGCTGCTGCCGGGATACAGCTGAGGAGGAGCCGGCTGCTAATGCTATGTACTGGGACACTGCTAATGCTGTTTGCCATGCTGCTGTAGCTCAGTCGTAACTGTAACTGATGCTGAGACTCTACTGACTGCGTGACTGGTAGACGGCAGTGGGTGGCGCAACAGGCCAAAACACAAATTCAAAACATAAACATGATTTGCGGACCGTAAAATTTTTTTTTAAAATGCGAATATTCTGGCTGTACTATTGTTGTCGGTGAGATCAGTATGTTATATGAACATTATTCCTTAGTCTCTGTGACATATTAGGAGGATTTTACGACTATTTGCTTTAGATTTCTTACATATAGCTCCTTTAATCACAGAAAAAAAAACACTTTAAAAAAATGAATGCTGATTAATCTCGTTCTGTGGTGCCCTTTGACCCGGTGCATTATTAAAGGCCACAGTGGCTTTGTCACATGATGGAGGCAGACAAGACGACGTTGCTTGGCCCCATGAATGGAATATTTACATTTAAAAAACAGCTAGATGAAACTGTTGATAGGAGCACTGTTCTCTGCAGTTTCTGCAGTAAGGAATTTTCATACCATCGGAGAACTTCAAGTCTCAAATATTACCTTAACACAGGATTTAGCAGCAAGGGGCCCAAAATCCAGCTTATCTACCACAGATCTGCCAAAATTAATTTGAATTGAATTTTTTAAATGCTGTCACAGCAAAATAGATGTGTGTGATTATGCTTTTTTTCAATCACATGACAGCCCTGATAGTTACAATATTGCCACATGAAATATCCTTATACTGCGCTGTATTGATTTAATCCCTCACCCCTTTTTTATATAAAATGTTTTTCAGATAGTGGCTGTTTTGTTTTGGGTAAATCTTGGGGTTAAAACAATCTCCACACTAGATATTTCTGTGATTGAAATGTTAGTGCAGCATTCTCTTCAGCCTCAGCCTGCTCTGCAGATAAAAAGAGAGGAGGAGTACATTTAGATTTCTCTAAAGGCCGAAGGTCTTTGGAATCAGAAGGTGAGTGAATGAATGTACGGTAACAGAATGTATTTAGAAGGACAAAATAAAATAAAAACTACAAGAAAAAGAAGGCGTGTGTGGGTGCCCAGTCTCACTCTGCAGACAAAAGCCCGTCACTGCAACCTTATCACCCACTCAGTGTTTTGAGACATGCCACAAAATAACTCACATTACGCTTACATAAAGAGTGCTGGCTGGCATCACATCACAACTCATCATCACACGTTACAAAATGAATTGCTTCTTCGAAGGGAAACGATTCATCTCCTCAGCTGTCGGTGTAGGAGGTGTGCATATGGCTATGCTGAAATAGCAAAACAGTGCTATGAAGCTGCAGGGCTGCATTGTATTAACTTTGGTTGATGAAACACAAAGATCCGAGCATCAGATTCTTCACAGTATCACCTGGACTGTATGTACCATCTGTGGGTTTATACTATGCTGCACTTAGCTACTTTTTGAAGGCATCGAGTTTGTCGTTATGCAATCCTGTCCTTTCTTCGGTGGTGCTATAGTGATTGTTACCAAGGACGCATCTGAAGCCTGCGGACTACTTGAGTAGAGTTGTTACATAACACTGCTTGTTTTTTTATCTGGATTTGTCGTGTTGCCTGCTGAAACCCGAGGGAGGGTGTGACGTCTGATGAGATATTACCTCAACAATACCGCAGGGCACAGGTCGTATACACAGTAGCTGCAACTAAATCCACTTGTCATGCACAGGAACATACAGTAACCACGAGTCAGTGCCTGGTTTGCAACTTGCAGTGTTTACTGGGTAATTTTTCAACACATATTCCAGCTATTACTCCTCACCCTCACTCTAACTCATCCTTCCTCTGCTGTAGCAACATCCTTTCATTTGTACACACACACACACACACACACACACACACCTTGACACCACGTTTGTATGCTACATAAGAAGCTACAGCCAGCAGCCGGTTATCTTTGCTCAGCACAGATACAAGTAAAAACACGTACGTGTAAAGAGGTTGATCTACAGGAAGTTATGTGCCACAGTGTTATCGGTGCAGTGACTTCCTGGAGTGTCTGGTGGTTGCCTGGTAACCTCACCTTGACGTCAAGACACGTCACTAACCACAACATGTCATTTGTGTACTTTATGGTTTAAGCAAACAGAACATGTCGTGTTAATCATTGAGCGTACGAGTTGCTGGTAAGTGGACTTTGTAATCCTGTCCTCTAGAAATTACGTTTGTATGTTCCTAAGCTGCTTTCTTAATTAAGTTGTTTTGGCAACGTACTTGCTGCCTGAATTATGTTCAGACATTTTTTCTTTTCGGTGATGAAACATTCATGTACCGTGTTGGCTTCTGAAAGAGGTAGCTGGGGGGATGGCGAGTGCACAAAGGGCAGGACCTTGACACCAGAACTTCGGGTTTGCGTCCACACCTCTTGTTTTACCTTTAGGCAACAAAAGCACTTTAATTAGGCCTCGTGTCCACAGAAGCATATTTTCCCGGCTGAAAATGCCAGGCGCTTGAGAGTGCTTCGGATGCACAGTGTTTTTACAGCTGAGAGGCTTTGGTTGCGTCTGGTTGCTATGATATGAATATCCATGGAAGTTAAAACTTTGGCACAAAGCAGAGTAGCCTACTTGCTCTGGATGAAGGAAAGGCTGACGTGCGAACGGAGAGAGGACAGACCTGCTGGTCTATGTGGATTCATGAAAGGAAACATTCTAACATATATATATATATATATATATATATATATATATATATATATACATACATATATACAGTATATTAACATATTTCTCGTCCACTGTTGTTGTTGTTCAGCACTTGTACATTTTAGATGTGGCAGTTGGTTTTCTTGGTATTTGTCCCGCCCCTCCTCCACTGTGGCTGAACGGCTGGGTAAACAGTGACAGTGACAAGTGCAGTGTTCTACCCAAAGTTAAACATTATTCAACTATGGGCTTCCAAAAACAGCCAACGAGCAGCATTCAGTGCAGAATTCATGCTCAGTGTCTTGTCACATTGCAGGCGTTTGTAAGGTGGCGCTAATACATGGCGCTCCCATTGCAAAGAATCCAAAAAATGTATTGGCCTCAGGAAAAATACTTTGGTGGCCATGACCCCTAAAGGTTAAGGAAAGTTTGTGATTTCAGTTGACTGATAATAAAAAAAGGTTTAAAAAATAATGCTGTGGTCACAATGACTGGATACTGTATTGCAAGATTGCCTATATTGGCATAAAACAACAGAAATATGCTACGTTATTAGTGAACATTTTTACTGATCCGGTCAGTGTCGACATTTTGGTGATTTGCCAGGTATGTTAATTTGCAACATTTTCCCTTTATGTTAATAGAAATAATAATTTGCTTGGTATTACATTTACCTAAAATGTATTTACTGTTTCAAATCATTTGTATATTAACTTATTTTTTCTCTGAAACAGAGCTTGACTTTGTTACCTTTGGACAGAGCCAGGCTAGCTGTTTCCCTTTGTTTCCAATCATTGTGCTAAGTGAATCAACCTACTCATTTAATTTCACCTCACGTTCTCCCAACAAGTACAAAAAGTATCATCCATTTAGGCAGTCAGGCTATCTTAGCATCTAAGGTCAGGGGTCATGTGCCACGGATTTCTTAGCTATAGCCCGAATCACTGTGATGTCATACTAACATTTCCAGGTAAAAAAACAAACAAACTGGCAGTTGATTTCAGTTGCCAAGAAATGTGAAATTGGCAAACTTAAAATATAGTATATATAGAAATATAGTTAAACTCAGTGGTCAGGCCTTTCTGACGTTTCTGCTGTGCTTATTTTATGTGCTGTGTTGCTTTGCTTATTGCTTTATCTTTGATAAATCAAATCTACCGTCATGGAAGCTAAGTAATTTACTGCTGTGGATGGGGCCGCAGTAAATCATATTTTAGCCATTAAAAAAATCGATCAGTTTAAATGTACACCATATTTGAATATTTGCTCTGCACACTGACAAACTAACTAATCAAGACAGCGATAGATCAGCAAGTCAGGTTCTGAAATAACTGTTGTCAGTTGAGTGTGGTGGCTTTGAGGTAACGGCTTCAGTCCCCTGTCAGAAACAATTGTCTGACGGTAAGCAGTAAAAATATTCTAAATATAAGGTACGCTTAGACTGCTATTCATTTTTTTGGTTGGGCCTTTTTTTAGGTGGCTAAAAACTAACTTATTGAGGCAGCATTTGCTCAGTGCTGTTTGATTTTATATTCATGACTCGAGGGTTTTCTACCCTTAAGTTATTGTAAATAAACATTGAGATACCGTCTATCCTCAGGCACCCAGGACCAGTCTTTGAAGCCAATTTTTGTAGAGGCCAAACAGTGCAATTACAACTCCTGGATGATGCCACTGGGCCAAATATGACTTTTTACCATAGACTTATGTTTGGAAAGAGGTGTCTGTAACTCAATGGATGCATTTTTTGAGCATCACAGGCCCCACGAAATGTCTCTTTTCACTATTGGGATTTGATTGATTTAGTTCGATAACATTTGGAAAGTCCAGAAGCACCACAAGATTAAATCATTTTATCTCCATTTAAGTTAGCAGAGTGCTAAACCCGAAGTAGCTGGCTTGGCCGGCGGAAATCTCTAGTGCTCTACAGGCCAAATGATGCAGTGAAACAGGGCCGATCATCTGGGTAATTTCATACCACAGAAATAGAGCTTTTTTGGCTCCATTTCATAGGCATGATTGAGGCCCCACCTTCAACACTCTTCAGGTCTCTTTATACATCCGTGAGAAACCTCACTGTGACGTCAAGACACAAACCATGACTTGTGATTTATGTACTTTAAGGTTTAAACAAACAAGACATGCTGTGTTAATCATTGAGATTCACAGGTGCTGTTAGGTGGACTTAGACTGAGCCAGGCTAGCTGTTTCCCTTTGATTCCAGTCTTTGTGCTAAGCTAAGCTAACTAGCTAAAGCTTCAAGTTTAACAGACAGATATGAGAGTGGTATCAATCATCTTATCTAACTCTTTGCCAGAGAGCGAGTAAGCACATTTCCAAAATGTCAAACTCTTCCTTAAATTCCACTCTTCTTCAACTTCTGCCTCATGTTCTTCCAACAAGTACAACCGTTGACACCCACCGAGGCAGTCAGGCTGTCTTGATGTAGCTGTAACTTCAGCGCAGACTGTGAAGTTAAACTGAGCTTTTGACAGTTCAGCAGTCTCAATTTAGTTCGTCTCTGTATGCTGGTTGTCAGAGCTACACAAACAGAGCCAGAGAGGAAGAAGAAGGTGCATCAGAGTGAAGAGTGGAGAGATATTTTCAGTGTCTCAGAGTCTTAGAGTTTTCCCTCTGGTGAAGATGACGGATCGTGTGAGGATGGTCAGGATGTTGGGCAGCGGGCGGAGGCCAACTGCGGACTGTGGACATTTAGACAGGCATTCCTTGCAATGCTGTGGCTGTGGATTCCCACACAGCTGGAAGCAGGCATTAAAGTGAAAGAGAGGTCAGATAGACAGGGAGAGTAGTAACAGGTGCACATGGTGCTGCAGGAAGATGCTGGATGACTGACAGCCGGATCAAACGTGTCGTTATTGAAGTGATGATGAGGAGGGGGTTTTGGAGGAGGTGAGAAGTTGATGTGACTCAGCCGTCAAAGCCACTTCCTTTGGCATCTCCAGGATAGACAGATGAAAGGGGCGACTCATGGTGTGGTCAGCTGACTCACCATATAGGAACGGATGCTGGGAAGGGAAGCACGCGCTGGGTGATGTGTGATGTGGGGGTGGGCTTATGTGTGTGAGTGCGCTCGGCCTTTGGTGTTTGACAGAGGCACAATTATTCCATTTCCCGTCACACCAGAGGAATGCATGTTGAGATTCCTGCTCTGTGAGTCGTGCCCTCTCACCTGCCATCACCATACGGATCCTATTTCACTCTTCCCTTTTCCCCCTCGGCCCGGGAATCCCCTCAAGTTTGTGTGCTTTTACTCATGGAGGAAGTTGCAGCGTTTACACAAGCTGCGTTGCTCTGGTAATGATTCCAACTCGTGGTTTAATTTAACAAAGCTGTGTTCCTGTTTTCTCTACGCACAATTTATTTTGCTCATTTAAAGGAGGGTCATGAGTCTAATCAAGTCTTAAATGAGAGTCGAAACAAGGAAAAATGCTGCTAATTTCATAGCATTTCAGAGCTGGTCACTTACAGGCATGGGGGAAATAAATCAGGGCTATAATGTTGATGAAGTGTGTAAACGGAGTAAATTGCTTGTTTGCGTTGGCGAGAGCGAGGATGCTTTGTCATGCTGGGTGTGTAATGTTTGTGTGCGAGAGAGAATGAGCTTTTGTGGTGTGTTTTACTTCCTGTATGGTTAATTATCTTGTGAAAACTGGTTTCCGTATCATTGATAACTCATTGTTTACACCCTTCTTGCTTATTGTAAATATAGATATTAACACAGTGCAGTCTATCTACATGCGTGTGTGTTCCTGTGTGTGTTTCTGTGTGTGTGTGTGTGGGAGCTCGTGTTGACTCACAGTTACAATAATGACTCTGGCAGAGCAGTTGGATGAACAACTCACGCTGACTGTAAAGAGCAGAGAGGGAGTGAGAGAGAGGAGAGGGGGCTGTGCTCTCCCTGGCATCTCCATCTCATAACTCCTCTGCCGCTCAGTGTGTTCACACACATACACACACAGAGACACACGCGTTCATACAGCCTGAAGACAACCCTGAGGACTACAGCATGTACAGTTCAGTATAATACACTCCAGTCAGAGCAGCGAGTGTGACAACGTCTTCAGGGAGGAAATAACGCATCATGTGGTAGGTGACGGCTCATTTGCAACAGGTTAGTGTTTGTGTCTGTCTCTGTCATCATGTGTCTGTTCATTTATTTGGGTGCTTAAAGACAAAAATGCTGTTTTTACTTACACTCTTACTGTTTAAATTAAAAGTTAAGTTGTATAATTTTATAGGGTGTTACTGAAGGTGACGTAGCAGTTTCACTTTCAGTCTATTTTTGAACCACAGTCAGTCACCTGTAGCCATGCCAGGGGACCGGTTTCTATCGTGTCCTGAAAAACTTGTTTGGCTTTAAATGTTTGCTCTTTTTCATGAGGAGCATTCACTGGAAAAAAAGTAAACAACCTCTCTCATGAACAAGATGAACACATTTGTGTTGACAGTGGGAGGATATTAATCAGCAATCTTTCCCAGGATGGAGGCGTCTTCTCTGACTTACTATCTGGTGATCTTGAATGCTGTCAGAGAAACACTTTCTCTGTGTCACTGTGCACTCACAGAAAAATGTGATGCTACTTGGTGAGTCTGTGAGATTGGTTTTCAAGGCTCTACATCCTGCCTTTATGCTTAATACTTGGCTTAATGTGTCTTTGCACAGCACTCTCTGTCTGTACTTTGCTCTCTTGCGCTCATATCTGAGTGTTGCATATGTGAGTGCCAGGTGACCACACCTGGATCCTGTCCTACATCGACGCAGGTATATATATAGCCACAGTACACATTCCCTGCAAACCTCATTCTGTCATTTAAATCCTGCCTGTGATGAAGTTTCCCTTTGTCTGCACAGTCACTGATCTCAGGCGAGGCGATAAAGGTCCACACTAATTAACAGAAGACTGGCAGGTCTCTAAAATCCCCCAGTTACTCATCCTCCGACATCAAATACCGTGACATTTATTTCCATATTTCTTGACGAAAGTAATTCAGCTGCTGCTTCTCTTGCGTGCTCGTCTTCATACATAACCATCACCGTGCCAAGGCAGATACATGGTTTCATTAACATGAGACGATGCACTGCTGCCTGTTCGAAATGAAAAGCCCAGGAAATATTTTCTATGACTCAGCTGTCACAAGGTTGATTGCTTTAAGTAAAGGAAGCAGAGCTGTTGTGTTTGCAGATGACGCAGTTTAGGAGTTGACATCATCAACTGTAAGTGGACAAAGAGGTGGACTGACTAATCTTCAGTTCAGTGTCCTGTGATTAAATACAGTTAGGGATGGGCTTCCTCCATCTGGTCAAATGTCCAGAGCCTTACTGGGTTTCTGATCCTAACAGCATCCTGTAGACCCGTGGTTCCCAACTGGTCCAGCCACCGGTTCCAGATTTCTCATTAGTCATCAGTTCAAGGTCCACACAGATTAATATATTCAACATCATACTTGTGTTTGGACAGGTCGTCGAGCTAGTTTGCTGTCTCTGTCAAGTAGCCGTCCATTAGTCACTGTCTCTACAGCAAGAACTAGCACTTCAAAATAAAAGCTCTGTGCCGTAAATTTACTGTACTTCAAAATAAAGCATGTTTTTTTTTTACAAACTTGACATGTTCACAAGTCACTTGTGGTCCATTCAGAATGGATCCGCGACCCACTTTTGGACCGTGATCCACTGCTGTAAAATTAAACTACACGTCTCTTAAAGATTTTTTTTTGGGGGGGGGGGGGGGGGGTGGGGGGGGGGTTTTTTTGCCTTTAATGAACAGGACAGAGTGAAATGGAGTGAGAGAGAGAGTGGGGTTTGACATGCAGCAAAGGGTTACAAGCCAGAGTCAAACCTGCGACCGCTGCAGCGAGGCATCACCTCTATACATGGGGTGCCGGCACTATCCACTATGCTACCGACACCCCAACTACACGTCTCTTAAAGCAAATTTTAGGAAATATACTTATTCACTTCCTTGTTAAAATTTGATAAGACGAGTGATCCCACCGTCCTTCCAATATGAAGCCACAGCCAGCAGCCAGTTAGCCTAGCTTAGCATTAAGACGGGAATTGAGGAAACAGCTAGCCTGGTTCTATCCAAAGGTAAGAAACCGCAGTTTGATGATTAATATAAAGATATAAAATGGTAATTCAGAGGCAAGTTAGCCATTTCCAGCTGTTTCTTGTCTTTATGTTAAGCTATGCTACCTGGCTGCTGGCTATAGCTTCATATCGTAACAAACAGATACATGAGCAGTCTCAAACTTTCAGCAAGAAAGTGAATAAATGTATTTTTCCAAAATGATGAACTTCTCCTTTAACCCAAATGAACCCAGCTAGCACCAGACATCGATATGACAACAGAAAGACACTGGACTCTTACATCGGACAGACATGTTATTTTGTTTGAAACAAAAATTGGGTTTACAATATTTTAATCGTCTAAGAGCATTGTGATTTCACGTTCTTCATACCTCACAACTAAATGTTGTCATGCTACGTCAAGATGCAACCCGGTCTCAGTCCAAAGTCCTCGAAATCTGGCGCTTGCAGTGTCAGACACTGACGAAAAAAGCCGTCTTTTAATGTCGGCATGATACACAGCTGGTTGCCATTATAGTTTAATGGCGCTTGGCGGTGTCAGGGGGAAACACAGCAGGGCAAAAACGAAAGTTAATGCGGCAAAAGTCCCGAGTAGGGGGGTGGGAGTGGTGGTGGATATGTCCAACAAACACAGACTTTCAACAGGGAGAGCAGCATCCTGTACGATTCTAAAGCTAAACCCTGTTTTTTGCTAAACCCAACCGCGATTAGCTGATATGACTGGCGCATGGAAGAGAAAGTCTTGCTACACTAAGTCTCCTGAAAAATTGGCCAGTGCCCTCAGAGGCTTTTCATCATCAGAGTGATAGTCGACGGGTCCTGAGATTGTGATTATGCTAAAATATGTGGGCATGTCACATGAACAAAAAAGGCATTTTATTAGGAGTAGATCATCATCAGAATGATCCTCCAGTAATTTTTCTGCTTTGTTCCTGAAAATGGAGCTGTTGTTGTTGTGGAGGGTAAATGCTTCAAATAAATGGTGTGAGTCACCTGAAGGTGTGACTGTCACATGTCCCCCCTCACATGCTGAACTTCAAATTGACTAAATTCATCAGTCAGTACCTCAGGAACTTAAACGTCAATTCTGCTTTGCTTGGGTCAATAAGCCTCCATGCTCGTGTCATGATAAATAGAAAACCTTTCCACTAGATTCACTCCTTCCTCCCTTCCCTCATCTCGCTGTCTCACGAGCACATGATTGCACATATTCATGGGGTTATACCTTCCACCATTAAGGATAATTGCTCTGCTTGCCCCAGGCGTGAACTCACTTAAGCATGCTGAGGAGCATTCAGTCTGATACGAGCATGAAGCTGCAACGAGAGACACACCACCTTCAGGAAGAGCTCCAGGGAACAATACATTACAAGCATCATATCCTCCTCCTCCGTGAGTCTCTACTGGCTCCTGCTCCTCATATCCGACTGACTGACTCACACGCTCTGGATTCTTGGACGCTTGATGACTCCAGACAAAAATATTGAGAGTGATGAGAGATAAATTGATGACTACAGTTTCTGTGGATGCCTCCTGGGGTCACTCTCATTGAGCTGCGTCTCAGTCATCAGTCGCAGTTGGGTGATGCAGAGCATTTACCATCAAACCCAGAGGAGGGTACAATTTAATTTCCTTTCACTTAACTCATCCAGGGTGATGTGGCAGAGACTGTACCGTGACAAATCATGTCCTTGAATGGAAACACGATTTATCCTTTTGTCTCTGCGTGTTGTTTTTATATTTATTTAGATGGGATTTGGCTCATGAACGCGGTAGGAAAGAAGGGGAAGAGGAGGTGTGATGAACAGTGTGTCATATGATAAACCTTCACCCCCTTCAGCTCCTGTTCAAATTAAGCCATCTGGGAACAAACATGAGTCACAGCATTATTATTAGACCCGCTAGACCTGTTACCTTTATGTTGCACATTTAATGTCAACAGTATTTCTATAGCTCAGACCTGGTTATTCAACCATAATGCATGTTTTTAAATCACCTCTCGCTTCTCTTCCTGCTGCTGTTACCTCACAATATCTGTTGTCACATATTTTTTTCATATTAAGGCAGCAGTTCACATATGTCAGCAATGTTATAACACTGTTTTGACTAGTGTTTAACTTCACAGGCTGAGCCGTATGGAGGATTTGTCCTTGTAAGATGTCGACTGACACATGAGAGGGGCAGGATGGAGGTGTCCACCCTGCTTCTGCTTCCATTCATCCTCAGTTTGCCCTTTCCTCCAGCGCCTTCTACTCTTAAAGGAATAGCGTGACATTTTGGGAAACACGCTTGTTCACTTTTCCCCGAGAATTAGAGGAGAAGATCCACACCGCCCTTGTTTCTGTCTGTTAACCCTTTGAAAGCAGCACAAAAAAAGTGATGTTGCTCCAGGTTTCAGACGCCTTTCGCAAATATTTAAACCTTTGAACCTTGGTGCGATTTCTTTTCATTTTAAAATCATGTTACAGAATTACAATAATTTAACTTTTTTTTTTTTTTTTTTAGTAATTTTCTTTTTAATTTTCTCTTTTTACTAATTTCTTGCTATTTTTTGGGTCATTTCTTCATTCATTGCTCACTGCTTTCTTTCCATGTTTTTAAAAGAAATCAAGACAGTTTGCTCAGGTTTCAAAGAGTTAAACATGAATTTACAGCCAGCGGGCGGAGGTGCTGGTAGGTGGATATTGTTACCTTCAGACAGAGCCAAGCTAGCTGTTGAACCCTGCCTTCTGTCTTTAAGCTAAACTAAGCTAAGCTAACTGGCTGCTGTCAGATATCAGCTCCTCTCAGCCTCATTTCCACTGCATGCTTCAGTTCAGCTCAACTCACGTTTGGTACCAGGTGCTTTTCTCAATTTCGTTTTACACTGCAGATAGCACATGGTCAGTATACAGTGCACCAGGGATGAGGTTTGGCTGAAGGCCGATGCGGAATTTAGCATTGCACTGGTTCCCTCGTCAAAAAGCCTGTGGGATTTTTCCATTGGCTTTTTGATTATTGCCAAAAACAACCTCTGTAACAAACGTTTACGATACAACATGTTTTGTTCAGCAAAATAATCTTCATAAATGAACGCCACTTTCATGATTATTGAAGCCTAAATGCAGTCACCAGAGTTAAAAAGCTAACCTTAGGCTACTTAGGCTACTTATTAGCAACTGCCTTTTTAAAGATGCATAGAAGCTTCAAAGTTGACGAGTGGGTTGTTAGACATATTTTAAGTCATAGAATAAAAGGTGAAAGCCTCCGAAGCTTGTGTTAACCACCAACCTTATTTCAGACATCTAACCAAAAACCCATTCAAAAAAAAACATTGACTTTGAGACAAGGAAACCGTTGGTGGTAAAATGCTGACTCATTCCAGAGTTTCAGGACTCATTCCTAGAGCACTCTGTAGGCGGGATTCTTTACTGATCGTTACGGCCACACCATGTGAAACTGCCGTGATATTATCTTCAACGCAACGTGTGTTGCTCCATTCAGTTCCTGTTGGATCCTTTCATAGTAGTATTGCCAACTTGCCAACGTGACTTTTCAGACCCTCTTTAACAACTTTATTTCTAAAAAGTGACTAGTAAAAATTTAGCGACTTATCAGGGCCATCAGGGAAAAAGTAAGAAATATATTGTTAGTCAGGAGGAGATGTTGCTAGCTGTAGAAGTGGAAATTCAGTAGTAGTGAGTTTCCATGGTTACGTTAATGCTGAAATAAAGTTAAATTGGAAGCGCAAGACAGTGGGGTACTATAGTATTACCACCAGAGCTATCCTTGCATTTAAATGTTTTGCTGATGATTTTTCTGTTGAATCTAATTCAGTGAAGTTTAAATGTTTCCATTGTCTTACGTACAAATTAACGTATGATGATGTCATCAAATATATAAATGGGCATATGAAGTCGTGAAGGCTTTAAGCGACTTTTGGAGCTACTTTTATTGGCAATGTGCTGGCAGCACTTTTTTATCAGCAAATGGCAGGTTTGTACTGTGTTATGCAATTGACATTTCTAGTATTGATTCTCTCTGACCGGTCAGTGTTCTGTAGTGTTTTACTGTAACTCCACCTTTAGTATCGTTTCTATCTAAACCTCAACCAAGGTGGTACCCCTACCCCCTCTCTAACATGAGAGTGATTTTAATCTTCTCTTCTTATTCTAAGAAAGAAAGCCGGTAAGAAAAGTACCAAATGTCAAACTGTTCATTTCAAAACACCTCACCAATGCTAAAATGTCATGTCATGTTCCTGAAGTATCATAAAAAATGACACCATGTCAGTCTGAAACTTGATATGATTGTTTTTTACTGTAATGTTGTTGTTGTGATGAGTTTTGTCTCTTTAGGTGGAGTACCAGGAGACATGCGGGGGTTTCCTCCGCAGCTTGTCTCTACAAAAAATATCCCTTTGAACTTCATGACGTTCGCTTTAAACTCTCCCCCACTGCCGGGTCACTTTTTGGCACTGGCTTCTAATGTAACCACACCCTCTGCTGTTCGTTTGTAGAATGGGCCACTGTGCAGCGAGAAGAGCAAACACAGGACAGCCTCCCTCTGCAAACAACAGCTACTTTTGACCTACATCTGCATCCAATTAGCAGCACGAGGCCAAGACCAGTCAGTGTTACACAATACCAAGGATGTCTGTTCATGTACCCAACATGTCTTGTTTTGCTTGTCTCACTAATTCACTGTCGATATAAAATCAGAAGACTGCACTCAGAAACTGATTTCATCTGGTGACGTAGATGTTTGTACCCAGTCTCTAGCACCATATGAAATCAGTGCTCTGGGAGGTGGACTGTCAGCATGTACAGACTCTGTACATGAATATCCGAAATATGAGATGTTATTTTTGTAACGTCACAAAGTAGGTCACATTTGTATAAATTACTGTTCATTCACTAACTGCTCACAGCTGCTGTCCTGCTTATTGTTAAACCTTTTCCTCCCTTTCTCTGTCTCCCATCGACTCAAGCATACTTTTATCAGTAATACGCTTTCATTGATAAATTCTGAACCCATCGGCGTTGTTGTTTAGCACATTTTTGAATTTTCAAGCCACACTATGTAACTTTTCCTGAACAGTGGCCATAACTGGGATGTAAGAGGTGATGGTAAATGTAATGTAACATTCACAACAATACACAGCTTAAGCTTAATAACATTTGCCACAACAGGCCAAGGGCGTATATCTGGTTTGAAAAGTAAGGGGACCCATTTAAGTGTCAGGGGGTCCTCCCCCAGAAAAAAAATTGCAATTTAAATCCCATTTTCTGCATTCCTACATGGATTTAGGGACTGCTGTAACCAAAAACAACATCTGGGAAATATTTAAGTTGGTCATAATAATAAATTCTGCCAGAATAGTATTAAATATCCTGCTCCTTTGTGGCATTTCATCAGATCAAAGTTAGAAGCTCAGTTTACATTCTCAGCCAGAATCTGACAGCTAGCCAACCAGTAGCATATTTAGCACAATTTCTGTGGTAAAAAAATAATATGTTTTTGATATAGACTGTAAAAATAATAGATGTAGCTACTGTGATGTCACCTGCCTGTTCTGAAGCCTTGAGTTTGACATTTCAGCCGTCGCCATCTTGGTTTTTGGGAGCCAGAAGTGACCATATTTGGGTGACAAGCTGACACTGTGGAGGAGGGTTAGGGTTAGGCCGAGAACTCTATCAGCAGACATCCTGTCACTCAAATCAGCCTGCCCTTCATTATTCGTAACTTTAAGCCTTAATAAAATGTAAACGGGTGAGTTGCTTAAAAAAAACATTCACTCCCTACAGTTGTCGTAAATGTTGAAATTAGCTACAGAGACCAATACTGTTTTTGTACCAGGCTGTAAACACGTTTATTACTGCTGTGAAGTTGGGCATTTCAACATGAGGGTCTACAGGGATTGACTCACTTCCAAAGCCAGCCTCTAGTGGTCATCAGAGGAACTGCAGTTTTTGGCACTTCAAGTTGGTGCAAGTTTTCAGCCTCAGAAGTCAACTTTTTATTATTATTAGGGAGAATGATGTGTTTTTAAAAACTACATAGTCTCATTTAAAAGCTTCATTTCCTGACTTAAGTCTGGTACCACCTATCTTCATGCTTTTCATCCCATTACAAAGTTTTCTCTGTTTTTTTTCCAGCTGATTAAGAGATGTGCTATTTAGCATTTATCAGAACAGATGAATGCAAGTGATGGCTACCTTATACAGTTTTAAGACAATCAAATGTTGATAAAATACTGAAATAAACTTGTATTTTGTGGTAATAAAATTGTAAACTTACATTCAGGTGCCTGTTGTGTCCTTAATAATTCTCTCTTTGGCGCAGCTACAGTACTTGTCCCTGTTTACACTCATCTGTACTCAACAGGAGATGTAACTGCTTTGTTTCTTTATGAGCTCTCAAGGTTTTCTAGCTTCATCTGAAATCAGTTGAAAAGGCTGTACTTAATCCCATCTCCGTTGTTGAAAACATATTACATAAGAAACATTAAAAGCCTCGTCGCCTCTTTGATGGATTTAATACAACAAAAATGTGTCCAAATTGAGACTGAAAGTTCTCTTTGACCTCGGAAAGCTTTTTTGGAGCTGTTGATCCCTCAGTCTGACTTGTCATGGAGTTGTAGGTGTTCAAGTTGCTGCACTGTTCTTCTCGCCGTGTTGGCTTATAAAGTAAGAGATTAATTGTATGTGACTGAAAGCTCTGGAACAGCCACTGAATGGCCCCTGTGGTGAAATTATTTTGTCAAATGCTGCTTCCAAGTTCAAGAATGAGCGTTCACATTGAAGGCTCTCACCATAGAAGGCTGTTCAGTAGTCTTACATTTGCAGCCCAGAAAAACATATTGCTCAGGCGGGTTGATAACTCATCACCTACAACTGCCAGATGGCATAAAATAATATTTGAGTTAATACCAATGGAATATCTAACATACAGATTTGAATGTAAAGTGAGTCACTTTTTAAAGACTAGGCCATACTTTTTCAAATATAAACAGAAAAGACTCAAATACTATACTAAAGGGATTGATGGCATGGCCAAGCCATTTTGCCATGCTCTTTTAAGTGCAGCCCCCATGGCACGTTGAACTGACATGCACGGAAATTGGTAGGCACCTGTATCATGCCCTGACACACAATGAACCCTCTTGGACCCATAGGCCAAACCCAACAAGAAGTCAGCCATTTTGAATTCCATTATCATTTTTGGCATTTCCCACGTGTTGTATTATAACAAACTCCTCTGACAAATTTCATTGGATTGCCTTCAAAATTGGTTTGTGCAAGCTTGACTATTTTGTGATCAAAAGTTATCACAAGATCTACCTCACGTTGAAAAGCCCGCCTGCTGCAGAGCATTGAATTTTGATGTCTCGCCATGAAACACGAAATTGCTACAACTTTGGAGTAAATGGTCCGATCTGCACCAAACTTCACATGATTCATAATAGTCCCGCCTTGACCACATCTATATGACAATATTCAGTCATAGATATAGTGCCACCTAGTGGTGACAGGAAGTACGTCTTTTCAGACACTTAATTTTTGATTTACCTAAAATTTACATGCTGTGGTCCATATGCTGTACAAAAACATGATGTATCATTAGTGTGTTCTCAGGCGCCCCCTAGTGGATACAGGAAGTGGTACAAAATGTGAAATAGGTCATTCCAGTGCCCACACTCTGTGAAGCATATGCCATCTCACTCCTGGGTGCAGTGTCCGACTTTGACAGAAATGGACTCCCACGTCACCTGGTGTCCTGCCAGCCCCCCAAGTTGCACAGAGGTGCAAAGGCCCGTTCATCGCTGCTTGCAGCTTTAATTCATATTTATTTTCCTATCTCTTAATCAGATGTATTCAGTATATTGTGTGCCTTGGACATTTTGTCTGGGAGAGCTGGGTCAGATGTTTGGTTCTATTGGCCACTGCATTGCTGTGTTTGTGTTGAAAAACTATAATAAAAATATTGCAAAAAAAAAAAGGAACTTTCATTTTAAACTTTTTGCAAACATGAACAAGAAGTGTGCAAAAATAAATAAATAAATAAGAATGATTGATTCCAGGACATCTGCTGAGGAAGAGTGTCAGATACAACTGAAAGCTACTAAATGACCTTCAGGTGAGATTTTGTAAAATACATCCATGTGTTTGTGGGATTGTTTTTATTTCATTCAGCTATAAACACACACTGTGAGATGGTTTCTATGTCTTCTCACCCATAAATACCCATTACAAAATGCTTTGACTTTATGAAGACACTACAGCAGTGATGTCAGGCACCATATGTCATGTGACTGACATTTATGTTGATTAAAGTGGAGCGGATGGTCACACTGAGGTGATGATGGGCTCCTGAAGGACAGAGCTGTAGGGTCAGAGGAGCTCACCATGTCCTGTTTGACTGATGGTCATGTTGTCCTATGGGAGCTGATCAGACAGGCTTCTGTAAGAGCATCTGTAAGATCTGATCCTGATCCTTATGTGAGGGTAACAAAAAGGTTTATTGCCATCACCAGTCTTACATAAGATTATATTTTCCTTTGATTAAAACCATTTATCCAGTATCACCAAAAGCAATATGCATGAGATGAAAAGGAGCTACATGGAGGCATCCTGATGAAATATTTATATGATGACATAATTTTCATAATATTTGCATCCTTGCCTCTGAACACAAACACATCTATGTATTCAAATAAAATTCAAAGTATTTTCTTTTCCTTGTAATGCCTTACAAGCTTACAACCTTCTCTAGCCCTTTAGTTCAGCTCACACGTTGACTGTCATGGCAAAATTAATCCACAAGGGATAAAAATAAGATGTGGGCCCAGTTTGACCTCCTAAATTAGCTTTAGATCTTGAGCTGGTTTGCTCAGGATTTCTGGAACTTTGGTGCTATCTAATGAACCAGCCTGCGTTTCTACCAGTGTTGATCAGAACCTTTGTAATCAAGGATGAATCATCAACGGAGGGCGTTGTACGATTCACATCAGAAGCAAACAGTAGTAGCAAGATGGCAAATCACAATGATTACCTCACCTGTAAGCTTCACACCCGTTTTTTCTAAAGTTCTGGCACCTAATGTCTCTACTGTTGCCTTCAACATCCTCTATTGTTAACCCATAGAATATGACACACCCTCGCCACAGTTAACAGAAAATCTGCTATTCTGTGATTACAGCTGGCAACTAACTTTTTGAGTTCTGTACCAATTTATTTTTTGTGGACAGGCTCTGAATGGTTCAGAATTAGGTGCAGAAACAGGAACAGAACCCCATTTTGGTGGAATAGGGGTGTAAGTGTATGTGCCCTGTCTCCTTTATGGGTCCCTGTACAACACAGACAACGCATGGCAGCTGAATTATCAGAAATACAGTCTCAGTCAGAATCTAATTTATTGACTGAGTGTGTTTGCACATGCAAGGATTGAGTAGCTCTAAATATACAAAGCAGAGAACAAACATGATGCACAATATGAGATATACAGTGAAACAAACATAGTGAATGTAAACACAGTGAAGCTAAATATATGGCTGCAATGAGGAAAGTTTTTGACAACAAGCATTTAAGCAGCTAAACACAGGTCAAATTATCAAAGTATTTTGTTAATACAGAGTCATGGTTCAGTTGTGCTGCAGGCCTCCAAGCAGTGCAGAGACTAAGACTGTATACTAAATAAGTATTGTATTTATTTGGTTTTCACCTTATTGTTATTTTAGTATATTTGCACTCTTTGTATTTGCACTCTTCCCACTTTGTAACTTCTGCACAGCAATTTTCTTCAGGATAGATACAGTTTTATCTTTTAATATCATATTGCAATTAACAGATGCACAGCGCTATGTGCATTTATTGATGGATAGAGTATATGTGCAGTGTATAATCACTTCACCTTGTGCTCCAGAAACCCTCCAGTGCTCCACCTCAAGCAGTTACAAGTAATAATAAATGATTGTCAACTACTTTAGTACCATCTTCATTTTTGAAACTATAACTAAATATGACAAGATTATTTTTTAAAATTAACAATCTATCTATCTATCTATCTATCTATCTATCTATCTATCTATCTATCTATCTATCTATCTATCTATTTGATCTTTAAAATGACACACAGTAGCGGACAATGACCATCACCAGTTCAAGTTGATGTCTTTTGATTGTTTTGTTCAAAACCTAAAGATATATTCAATTTTGCAAAACAGAAGAGCAGCATTACATTTGAGGAGCTAAAATCAAAGGAATTCTAATTCTTTTGCTTCATAAATGACTTTATTAATTATAGATTAACAAATATGTTGACATCTTAATTTCTATAGATCAGTAAGTTAATTATTTCTACTGCTACTCTCTTGATGTAACATACTGTTTTTGGAAAAGAGTTTCTATGTTTGTGTTTATTCATTCCAAGTGGGATAACTTAATATATTTTACACACTGAACGGATAGTGTAGGTTTTATACAGTCCACCATTGTTTAATTCCCTTAATAAGATTCATTGAATTTGTAAATTATAATATTTTTCATGGTCGGTTTAGTTTCAATAATCCCCCGCTGGTTAGAAACACTGCTGTGCTACATTCAAGGTCGCTTTATATCAGTCTGCCGGCCCCTCCCACCTCCTGGTATCCTAGCAGCGGAGCTCTGAGCCCTCTCCTGATTGGTCCATTTCCAAAGATCCGCCGCATTCAAACTTCCGCCGTGGTGTGTGTTCTGTTGTCATCGGTCTTGTGTTTTCTTTGTACACATCGGGCCAGTTTTCATACGTCTTTACTTTAAATTTAGTCCGCTTAGCTATCAATACGCCTCCGTAAAAGTGATTTTAAACGAAGACTCCTGCAAAATGGAAGAAAATGAAGAAGTGTGTTTAAAGACGGAGGGAAACAAAAAGCCGAAACTTCGCAGGATGTCATCGAGGACGTCCAACACCAGTATCATCAGCGCCGCGGAGCCTTCTCCACAAACACTGCAGAGAAACAACTCCAAGAAGTGAGTAGAACACGGCAAATACATTCAATATACATGCATTTATTTATATAGAAGGTATATTTGTAGTGTAATATGACTTTAGCACATTGGAGCCAACGTTATGTGTTAAGCTAGCTGTGACGGGCAGGGCTGTTATTGTAACTGGCACATGATGCCTTCAAGTGCACCTCGGAAGCCATATTCGGATGTTGTCACCACGATTTGCCATGCTCTCAGCTGCGTGTGGTGTAACTAAAAGTAATTATAGTCTGTTAACACGATACACGTATGTTTTTAGTTGTATGATTCGTTTAAGAAGGAAGCAGAGACTTTTATATTTATGTCTATGATTTTATAATAATACACTGTTGTTAATTGTTTCTGAATTGTCACTGTCTTGAATTGTACTTGTGGTTTGGCACCACATTAAAATATCATGTCAATAAAGCTTATTAAATTAAATTTGGAGAAAAGGCTATCTACATCATGTGGCTTAACCTATTATAAAAACTACAAGTAAAACTAAGAATGAAGATATGATCACTTATGACTGCAATTACTACATTTTTTTAATCATTAATTGATGGATGAATAAAGTTAGATTTTGAGTAATCGTTAAGTCAACAAATAAAAAAGAAAAATCCAAAAAATACAACTTCAAATTGCTTGTATTGTTTGAACAACAGTCTAAATCTCAAATATATTCTGTTTACAATGATGTGAAATAAAAACAGCAACAAAGTGTCACATTCTATGAACTAAAACCAGCAAATGTTTGTCATATTTGTTTGATTGCTTGAGGGTTTTTTTTTCCTAATAAAATAACTTTTGTGTTGATTGTCAAACGCACTGACTTATCTTTTTAACAGCACAAGAATCAGATTGAAAGTAAGATGCCTCAATAAACTATAAGCATACTTTTAATATCTGCAGATCTCATCTCTATCAGTATGGTATTGTTTAACCTTTTGAAACCTGAGCAAATTGGCTTGGTTTCTTTTGAAAACATGAGAAGAAGGTAATGAGCAACAAAAGAAGAAATTACCCCCAAAATTAGCAAGAAAATAGTAAAAAGAGAGATTTTTAAAAAATGAAAATTTGTGAAAAAAGAAGAAAGAAAAGAAAGTTAAAAACAAACAAACAAGGAAATGACTTGGAAAAAGTGCTTGAAAAAATATTTTATTATTTTATATATATATGCATTATTAATTGTGGAACATAATTTTAAATATATGATAATAATAATTATTATTATTGTACATATATTTCTTTCCTAGCTTTTTTTCTTTTTTCCCTAGCTTTGTTAAAATAATTTCATTTTATGCAATTAGTGAAACATTTCTTACCAAGTTGCTCATTGCCTTTTTTTCCCACTGTTTTTGAAAGAACTTGCACCAATTTGCTCAAAGGTTCAAAGATATAAGTCCTGTGAAAGGCATCTGAAAGCAACACATGAAAAGTGATGTCACTCCAAGTTTCAAAGGGTTAAACTGCTGATACTAAGCAACTGTAGCATCGGCACTTTTTGCAGTTTATCTCTGCCTGTATTTAACTTAAAAAGTATCAGAGGCTCTTGAATGTCAACACAACATGTTCCTTGAGCTCACTCAGTTCCTGTAGAAGGTCATGTCTGCATTGTTAAACCTGTGCTGCACCTGTGTTTGTTCTTGCAGGCTGCAAATACAGTTAAGATAATACAGTATTTACGTTGGCTCGTTGCATTCCCAGAACGCAGTGATTACAAAGTGCCAAAATTAATACAGAAATATTTTAACCTACATGATTGTTAGCTTCTAATTATTACATCTCAATAGCCTGGCTTGCAGATAATTGCAACTTTATTAGTTATTTTTCATCATCGTCTTTAATCTTTCACTCTCCACTCATAATTCATTTCCAACACGATTTGAAGGCACGATTACAAGGAGTAAGTTGTGCAGCAGTGTGTTCAGCTGACCTTGGCCTTGACAGCCCCCTCAGGGTGTTGTTCGCTAAGAAGAAGACATTGTAGCGGCCTTGTTTTGCCACCATATCTAACTTTTTCCTGCAGCAGCAGAGAGCAGTCCAGCTCCATTTATGGTTTTAAATATTAACGTCCTTCAGTCGTCATCCACGGGGTTTGACATTTTTGAAACATAACAGGGACTGGAGCAGAAATGCGTTCAAAAGACATCCATCATATTAACAGGGCTAAGTGCATTTCCTATGAAAACAATGAATCTCTGCAGTCATGTCTCTGTTCCTTGACTTGATGTTTGCGGTATGTTTTAGCCTCTGTGTCTGCATGTATGATCAGATTCATCTACACAATAGAAGACAAAGAAACATCGTCAGCAGAGTGAAAGACAATGACTCGATATAAACTTGTCGTCATTGAGCTTGACCGTTGCTTATCTGTCCCATTTCCTGTAGACCGCCACTGCAGAGAGGCAGCTCCTTCACCTTTCTCACTCCTGGGACTCCGTGGGACTTCAGTCTAGTGAGTTACTGTTCAAAACATAACTCCACCATGTTAGATTGCAGTGGTAACATCCTTGCACCTATGATCTGTTAAAATAAATCCACACGTGACTGTTTATTCAGACCTTCTACATGTATTGCTAATATGTGAAAGTGCTTTGAGCTGTGACCCTTGCATTTATATTACAGATGTTGCTGCCAGTGTCTTGTTTGAATTTTCATCTGACTTGTAAAAGTAACCACTTTGTGTTCTTATGTTGCCGCAGAAGAGAAAGCGTAAAGAGAAGGATGATGACACGGTCAGTCTGTCCAGCTTCGACCTCAAGGTGAGAGTCAGGGCAGTTGGGCGCAAGTCTAGCGTAGCACCCTTGACTGTGTCCTCACAACAAACTATAATCCCTCTGCATGACTCAGGGACTCACCTCAGACAGCCATGAGTGCTCTCATGTGTTATGAGCTCAGGATAATCCCGCTGTCTGTTAGACTGGCACAAGTGTCTGTCTGAGGAAATGATAATGGTGACAGAACATCTGAGCCATGTTGTCCCTCAGCATGATCATAGTCTCTTTGCTCTGTGAAAGGGTTTTAATACACTTTCTATACAACATTTACAACTAACATTTCCATTTTGATACCATAACATTAAACTTTTATAATAGAAGCCAGCTGTAATATTTCAAAGCAGAGTTTTTTCTGGTGCATTTAGAGTGGTTTCTCAGCAGTACAAGTGACATCAAACAAAAGCATTGCTTCGTAATATGTCAAATATTATATTGTAAGTGATAAAGTGAAAAAGCAGATCTGCCAGAAACAGAAAATATCCAATTTCTGCAGCTACAGAACAGCACTTTTATCAGGCCTTGAACGGAATGAGTTGTTAACAGTTTTATTCACAGTATGTAACTGAGAGCATTGTTTAAAACAATACTGTTTTATTCAAGGTATTGTAAAACACTTACAGTATACCCGCCTTAGTATAACTAAGTGGAACTGACGGCATTTTATTTCCTTGATTCCCAGGAACCCAGTAACAAGCGTGTCCGACCGCTGGCCAAAGTTTCATCCCTCGTCAACTTGATTTCTCCTTCAAAGAATGTGCGCCGCTTTGGCCAGACCATCCAGGTAAATGCCACACCAGGGTTTGTTTCCATGTGTCCTGGGAAACCTTAAACAGCTGACTAATTTTCCAGTCATGGAAAACACATGGGAAATGAGAGACAAAGGAAAATTATTTCAACGTTCTCTTATTTTCCTTTAGCTGAGAATGAACTACTAGGCTGTCAGAGCTCCCAAAAACGGATAACATTACCATCTGAAAGAGTGAAATTATATTCAGGATCATGTAAATGTTTTAATGGTTTAAATGGTAGTTTATGGACAAGAGTATTTTGAGTAGGCTGCTCAGTTATGTTGTGGAATCAACACATAGCTCCAAGTAATGCCACATGATCAGGATTCAGTGTTAATGGTTTTTACACTTGTCTGTTTGAGCGAGTGGGTCAGAATTCTACATGCCAAAAATCAATTTTCGCTTGCCTCTGTGCAAATTGTTTTAGTTATTAGTGGTTACCTAATAACAACAAAGATGTAAGATTAAACGGCTGCTAATATGGCACTCCACCACCATGCTTCACAAACTTGACGTGCCTTTGTAAAACGACCCTGTTTTGTCCACCTTGCTCTCAGATTTGCAGCAAACTGTGTAATACATAGTCATTTGTGCTTTTGCCCATACACTTAAACTTATTTATCTGCCCATGAGTAGGAAGTGAGATTGCTCACACCTGAGCTACAACCATTATCAGCTCTGGAAAAAAAAAAGTGTCTCATTTATGAAATGTGAGCAGAGCAAATTTGTGTTAAAACTGTTAGCAGAAGGAAATTTACATGTATGTCAGCATTCATCAATAGTAGGCCATTGATTTACCTGTCCCTGTCACACCACTACTAACAGAAGAAAATAAAGGACAGGATACAACTATCCATAGTAATTATCACCTCCATATATGGTGGTCACTGGCTATTCATGGGTGGGGATGTATGCTAGTTGCTGACTAGCAGGAGCTGTCAAGTTACGATTGATTGACATACACACATGCCTAAGATCAAATCTGAGTTTTCCACAGCATTCGTGAATCCGGTGTAGGTTTTTAGTACCGAGATTTTTATGTACAAATCTACTCACAGGTTTACTAACATTTCATGAATGAGACACAATGTGTTTAATTCTTTTTACCACTTGTCTGATCAGTTAAGCTGTAAAAATTCACCTGCTCCTTCAGGCAAGTTTCGTCACGCTAGATTTATTAGCTAGATTTACTAGCCCAAAGTGGCATTTTACTCACCCCAGGCAATCCGGCAATCCTTATTGTTGAGCCCTGATGGTAGCAGCATGTGCAGGTTGGATGACATTACAACTTTAGCAGCTGAAACTTTCAATAATGTCAGTTACATAATCCTTCAAATGGAAATTCTAACTGTCACTGCAGGGTGGTCCCTGTGGTAGTTACCAGGTTCATAGATTAATGTTGCTTTCTTCCTAACTTGTTTTTAATGGTTAAATAATATTAAATTGGTTGTGTTTGGTTTAGTTAGTAAAATTGATATGCTTGTTATGCCTGCAAAGGTTTGATATTTGTGATTCAGCCTTTACTGGGAGCAATTCAAACGTGTGTCAAATGTTCAGATGTTTGAAATGTGTATTGGGATGCTGGGAATTGTCGATAGAGTTGGATAATAAAAGAATGGAAAGCCAGGGTCTAGGATCAGTTTGTCATAATATCTAAGCCTGTAAGACATGATTTCATAAATATGTTATAGCCACACACCGCACATCTTTTGAATCAGACGTCACAGAGAGGAACATATTAGTCTGTGTCAGGATCCCTGTCTGTCACAAAAGTTACATCGTCACTGAAAATGTCTGTAAAAATGTCTATGAAAATCATCTCTAGAAAAGAGTGGGAACCCTGCGTACTATATCGACACTGAGATCAGCAGAACTTGTGTTTGACTCTAAAACAATTTTTTTTCCTCCTAGTCAATGTCATTACGTTGTGACAGCAAGTCACCAGGGATGTCCCGCAGAGCCAGCAGCAAGGCAGTATGTCCCACACCCACTAAACGCAGAAACAGCACGCTGTGGTCGGAGACGCTGGACGTCCATCAGAAGAGCGCGTTCTCGACCAAAGAGATCAAGAGACAAGAGGTGCTGCAGTTGTCTTTGTAAAGTTTATAGTAAAGCTGCAACAATTGGTCGAATAATCAATTAGTAGATCAATAGAAAATTTACTAGCAACTACTTTAATCAATGAATAATCATTTTAGTAATTTATTAATTAGAAGAGCAAGATTTTCTGGTTTCCTGCTTCTTTATTGTGAAAATGTGATGCTTTTCTTTGTCATACATGATGATACACTGTATAGCTTTGGATATATACCATTTGAAGATGTCACCTTAGGGCATGTTTCAATATTTTCTGACATTTTATTGACAAAACCATTAGGCAAATCATCTTAAAAGTAGAGCAAGCAGAAAAAATTAACCTCTGCCGTTTTTCCTTTTGTGTTTCTTTTTCAGGCAATTTATGAGCTTTTCAGGGGAGAGCAGGATCTCATAGAAGATCTACAACTTGCACGAAAGGTTAGAACATTTTTATTTAAATTACACAAAGAATCCAAAACAATTATGCTCCTTTTTGTGCTCACACACTGCTGCTTTTCTCACATTCAGGCATACCATGATCCGATGCTAAAACTCTCCATCATGACAGAGGAGGAACTAGCTCACATATTTGGGGACCTTGACGCGTACATCCCTTTACATGAGGGTGAGTCACCACTGTCATGCTTGGACTTAAACTGCTTTAATCGATGCCTGAAGTGTGTTTGATCATGTGTGCTTTTTTTATTTGCAGACTTAATGATAAAACTGACGGAGGAAACTGGCCCTGATGGAACAGTGGCTCAGATTGGGCAGATCGTTATAGACTGGGTATGTGCTGATTTTTACCTCACATGCATTATCTTCAAATATGATCTCTTTCAGCATGTAAAATGATTATAACTGTCACTGTATCTTCTCAGCTGCCTGGTCTGAACGCTTACAAAGCCTACTGCAGCAACCAGCTCGCAGCCAAAGCCCTGCTGGACCAGAAAAAGCAGGACAAGCGTGTCCAGGACTTCTTGCAGCGCTGCCTGGAGTCGCCCTTCAGCAGGAAGCTTGACCTCTGGAGCTTCCTGGACATCCCACGTTCACGCCTGGTGAAATACCCACTGCTGCTGCGAGAGATCCTCAGACACACTCCTCCTGATCACCCTGATGTAGCCAGTCTGGAGAGGGCTGTAAGATATCCACACTGTTGTTGCTTACATCTAGCTGTTGAATCTAATAATAAAACAGCTGTTATTTCACTCTTGGGCATTTTGCCAAACTCACAGATCTTTCTGTAATTATCCAGATCACTATAATCCAGGAGATTCTGTCTGATATCAACGTGAGAAAAGGGGAGTCTGAGTGCCAGTATTATATAGACAAGCTGGAGTATCTGGATGAAAAGCAGCGTGACCCTCTCATAGATAACTGTAAAACCCTACTTTGTCACGGCGAGTTGCGGAACAAGAGCGGCTCGGTGAGAATCAGGATCACTCTCCTTATTATGAACATCCACATACATGTTGTTTGTCTTGTAATAAAACAGGTTTCATTCTCTATAAATGTGTTTCTTTTTCACAGAGGCTGCATGTGTTCCTCTTCTCTGAGCTCCTGGTTCTGACACGGCCGGTGACCCGGAACGACAGGAGCTGCTTCCAGGTGTATCGACAGCCCATCCCAGTGCGGGACTTGGCTTTAGAGGACCTGCAGGATGGGGAGATCCGCATGGGGGGGTCCTTCAGAGGGGCTTTCACCAATGGAGAGAAAGGTGGGTTGGGTTGCTCTCCACCTGGTGGCGGAGTGTGGCTAAGGCGTGATGTGTCGCAACATTTGCAGAATGACTGTTATTCAGAGAAAGCCATTTGAATCAAAATCAGAACAGCAATTGTTGCCAAAAAGATTTTCACTTAAAAGGAATTTGCCTCAGTTTGGTACATATAATAAACATACAATAACGTATAGAGTAGAACATTCACAATGAAATATGCAAAAATACTATATACTTTATTTGCAAAATGATCATTTGTATATTAGTTACTCAGCACGTTACATTCAGACTTTTTTTTTCCTGCACGCCTCCACAGTGAACAGAGAATCCAAATGAGGCGAATATTCCCGATGAATTGAAGAAAATGAGATACATGTTTGATAACAAGCAAAACTATATGAAAACATCAGTTTACAAACTCACAGCACAACTCATACAGTACTGTTTAAGTTTCATTTATCCAGTGGTATGCTCAGTACCTCCCAAACACATGCATTCTGCTAAAACATTACAGTTTAAGACACATTAGTACAAACAAGCTGTGTCTCAGTTCAGGGGCTGCAGCCCTCGAAGGCTGCATTTGAAGACCAATTGCTGAAGACCAAGGCTGTCCCATTTCAAAGGCTCCTTCAAGTGCGGCTTAGAAATGCAGCCTTCTTTCCCAGAATTTGGAGGATGCAACAGATGAATCCTTTGTGGCCCAGATCATCCCAAAATGCATTGCATGCTGGTGATGATTATATATTAAGTTAACTAAGGGTTGTTAATTAGCAAACAGATTAACTGTTGTTAACATTATAATTAGCAAAAAGCACACCGCTTAAACAATCTTAATTTAACTGAAAACGGTCCATCAGCCTGAAATATATCAAACAGCAGTGTCTCTGGCGGTGAATTATCAGTCTCTGGGTCCATGATTTAGGGCTACTAACTTTATAGCTTACTCCTTCTTTCGTTAAGCACAGCTGGTTGCTAGGTAACAGGAACACCGACAGGTCGGTGCAAGAACAACCGGTGATGCAACCAGAAAATCCTCCTCCAAACTGTCCCATTTTGGAGACCGTTTGGTTTGGCTGGTGCGGCCTTTAAAGGACCTCAGAAGATCTGATGCACTGCCAAGTGGCATGCCTGGGCACGCAGTCTGCTCAGGTGGAGCTCATATGCATGCTCAGGGTGCACCAATCATAGGTGGAATGCATGTGTTTGGGAAGTACTGAGCATACGACTGGATAAATAAGACTTTGATTTTACTGCAGGAGTTGTGTGAGAGTTTTTACAAAGATATTATAATATAGTTTTGCTGTTGAGCGCAGTCCTCGTCTACTTCAATTCATGATGAATGTTTACTTTTTGGATTCTGCGTTCACCGTGGCGGCATGTGAGAAAAAGATTTTCTTTGTGAATTAAATGTTACACACAGTGAGTAACTGATATTAGGGATGCACAATAATATCGGCACATCATTGTTATCGGCTGAAATCAGCTTTAAAATGAAATACTAGAATCGGTCAACATACTTTTTCTTATTTAACACAATGAATGAATATTACATACATTAAAAAGCATTCTATTTCATGTCTCCTGCTGGTGGGCCATCATGATAAGAGCATGCATGTCTGATATGATGTTAATTCCACTACGTAAGAGACTTAATGATCACTCAAATTAGGTGGGAAAGAGTAGATAAATCAAAATTGGGATCGGTCGTGCATCCCTAACTGATAGATAAATGTTCATTTTGCAAGTGATGTATTCTTTTCATATAATATGAAAATATCAACTAAAGTAGCTTAAAATTAAATTTGCTGTTCTGAATTGTGGTCCTTAACATTGTGTTGGAATTAAAATACATACTATATAGAAAGAATATGTGCAGGAGTTTATAATTCAGATGGTATGAGAAAAAAACTGTTCCATTATGCTTGATTTTGTATCCCAGGCTTTGCTGCCTTTAAAGATCCTGTTAACCGTATTTCTTTCTGTGTCCCTGCAGCTAAGAATGTTTTCCGTGTGAGTTCCCTGGATCCGTCCCACGGCCAGTCCCACACACTGCATGTCAACGATGTCTACCACAAGCAGCAGTGGCTCAACTGTCTACGCACTGCGATGGCCCAACAACAGGGGGCTCCACCCAGAGTTCAGCAGGGAGAAGCTGTCAGAGCCAAGCGTCGCTCCTCCACTATCTCAGCCACCATCTCTGACGAGGAGACAGATGAGAACTGTCCGCCTGTCTCTGGCCCAAAACTCAGGCCCCAGACACTGTCCAAAACCAGACTGGACCAGAAGTTTCAATGCTCGCTAAAGAGGAAGGAGACTGGAGTGTAGACATTTAACCCAGCGCAAGGGTTCCTCTCAGACAGACACGTGCGCAACATGAGTCCTGTTTCCTCACGTGTGTCTGGCAGTGAATTTTCATGCAAGTGCTGTTTTTGTGCTTTTGCTTCGTCCGTGTAGCTGCACTGAAAAAGTCTTTCCTCATTTCCGTCCACGTGAATTGTCAAATTTTAGTCTTTTAAAAAGTGTAATTAGTTTACAAAAAAAGTGATGTGTCTGAAATGTATGTTTACACTTAAATGTGTGTGAAGTTAGGGTTTTATTTGTCTACCTACATTTAAACAACTTTATACCACTTGTAGCAGAAAAGTAGTTTCATCGTCATTCCAGTGTCGACACTTTCAAACTTTGTGTGTCTTTGCTGCTGTCAAATGCATCTGTGTTATAGGAAGCATGTGTGCAGTTTTAAGTGTTATCTGTGGCTAGATAAGGGATCAAGAAACCGAGAAGCTGTGATGGCCTCAGCTGTCTGTGCAGGAAGCCATTGGGTGAGCTGAGTATAAAAATGTTAAAGATTAGACACGAGATAATGAGCCGAACATGAGAACACTGACCACGACCACGATAAGATAAAAACATTTCTCAGAAGAAAAAAAAGATGTATTCAGTGAAACGCTGTTAAATGGAAAAAGATAAAACGTACAGTTTGTACTTTAAAAAACAGTCATGAGTATGAGTGACCATGAGATTGTATGTTTCAACACACCAACGTCCTCCTGGTTGTACTTTGACCCCTCAGCCACTTCCTTCTGCTGTTGACAAAGCTGTTCAGCAGTGTGTTGCAAGATTTGTCACAAAACAGAAGCAGAGGAAAACTGATGTCTGCACACTTCCACTTTAGTGTGTTGAAATCCTTCATGTCCTTTATGTTTAATAATGTTTCAGTCCATAGTGATACAGTTGTAAAGACCATTTGATGTACTGTCTGGAAACATTAAAAACCCACTGGAAAAGACTATCGTTTTGACTTATTTTCAGGTCAGAAGAACGTTCAACTCCCATTTTTCAAAGCTGATGACTGTTTGGTGAGACTTGCTGACATAAGATCTGCCCAGTCGAGCTTGATTTTGACCTGAAAGGCTCAGAATACTGAAGACGAGTCTATGAAATGATTTGCATTTAAGATAGATTTACATGTAAGTACACTTAAGCTAAATACCCAGTGTTATGCATGTGTTTGTACTCGCTGTAAAGCCAATTATTATCAATGTTTGGTGATGCAACAGCGCTCCAAATATGACGTGATTTTATCAGACTTGTTTACGCAGAGAAAACAGCATTATAAAGTGTTTATAATCCACACAGACAACAAACTGACTACAGAGTTTCATTAGGAAATAAAAGCAGTTAAGGAACGGAAACTGAAAGTGCAAAGAGGAACTACCTTTTGAATCAATTCCTTTCTGGAATGACACAGACTCTAATCATCCTCCTGTGTACAGCTCATAGAGGAACAGAGTTGGATAGTTTGACTCATTTGGGTTATGAGACAAACTGGGTGTGACAAGATCAGGGTCCTACAGTTAAACCAAAGTGTCCGCAACAACCTGTGGCTTTTACAGTTTCTTTTCACATGAGTTACCTGGCTGCATTCCTCTCCTCCCTGATGCCTGATGGTCCTGCCACAACCCCAGCTGCACAATAAACCACCTAACCATTTGAGTGTAGGGCCTCTCGCACAGTATTTATAGCTCATGGTGAGCAGCCAACTGCTTCTCAACAGCCTTGCTGAAACCCTCTTCCTCAAAATGTATTTTTCTGCAGAAGTGAGACACGATATGCAGAATATTGCTGCCTATACAGTCTTTCTCATTGTCCCTGATTATTATTTTTGGTAAAGAGTTGCTCAGTGGTTCCCCAAGTAAAAAATAGTCTGCTGTCCTTGACACCCAACTCAAACACCTGCTTTCATTGGAGGTGATCAGTGGAAACAGCTGATATGGGTGCGACGGTTTAGGTAGGATCAAATGACAACAACTTCAGGATGTTTTAGAATTAACACCTTCAAATAATGTGGCTGAATTCCCTGTTCAGTAATTACTCCCTCTACTGTAACCAAGGCTTTTTTGATCTGCTTACACCTATCTGATCTTATCTTAGCTCTGGACTTGCACAAGTCCTGCCCTACTTCCTGTTTTTGGAAATACCCTTTATGTCATGTTTATCGGTCAGTTAGGACAATATCTCGAGAATTTTATTAAAATTATCATTCAGTATTGATTGGAGTTCATCATTTCAGCGCTATAAATGGGCTACAAACCCATACACTCAAGCGTGAAGCTATTGTGTTAGTAGGAACTAGTGTTACAGGTTGTTGTAGTCAGTCCGGTTAAACAGGAAGTAGCACCGAGCTGTTAGCATCAGGCTAGCAGCTGCGGTGTTAGCTAACATATAAACGATCAAAATGCTGACTTAACGCCGATATTGTCAAAACATAAGTGTTATCACATACGTCCACTTTGTCTTTGTTGCAACTGCAGTTTTTCCCGAGTGGTTTTGATGTTGCAGTTGACGTTATTTCTGTATTTATTTCCACTTCCGTAGCCGTCTGCTAGCTGCTAGCTAACGTTGGGCTAGTACTATTAACAGCCATCAGTCCAAGTCTAACCAGTCACTTTGATTTATTAGTATTTATTTTGTTTAACTGTTGAGGTATGTCAGTCTTTAATTCCGACAATTTTTACTTTCCAACATGAAGGTTTAAATGTCTTTGTTTTATTCTTGGCAATAAAATAAAGGGCACGTGGAAACCAGCCTGGGCTGACATACTTGGCCAAACTGATTGAATCCAAATACAGTTTGTATTCCCAGAGAAGAAATACTACATCCTTTTTATTACAGCAGGTTGACATCTTTATTTTTTAATTAAAACTGTTTCTGAAACCCAAAGTAGGGTGTTGTGAAGGCACACATTAATACCCAACTCGTGTCCTTCATCATTTTTCAGTTTATACATAACTGGAATCAGATAGACAACAGTTTTTAATTGTGGACTAAATTCCCCCTCCCCCCTTTTTAATATTTATTTTTTATCCTTGAGATCAAGTAGTCTGTAAAAACATCTTTTCTGTTCATGTAATAAGCCATCAATATCAAAGAATTTACACCTGTCAGGCTCTGTAGCCATGGTTCAAGTTCAAACATGTTTTTGGTGCATGTCAGACTGAATGAATGCTGTCATTGTCTGTGCTTGTGGGCACGCCTCACTGGAAATTGTGGCTGCAGGTTGCTCTCATCTAATCTTCTGCAGGTTCCCCTATAACCGACAATCCTGATATCTACACAGGGTATCGAGTATCGTTTACTAAATGAATAAGCAGACTCTTGAAACTTGCTTGAAACAGTGAACGTGTGTCATAACTTCTGACAGTGTTACATTACTATAATGGGCAGTAATGCATTTTTTCCGCACAGATTAGTTTGGAAAGTCTGGACTGAACTAACTAATAACAATGTAGTTTTGACAGGTGCAGTCCTTGAGGCAATATTCCTCTCAAAGCAACACTGTCATAAACAAACAAAAACAAGAACCAGTTTTGACTTTTGCTCCAACAGAGGACACAACACTGAACAATTCTTTTTAAAATTGTCCTGTAGTGGTCTATTTATTTATACAAATGTGAGAGGAGGTAGAACCATCTGTATTATTTACAAATTTACATGAAAAATAAATAATATATATACAAATACATACAGTGATATAATCTTCATAATCAAACTACTTCATGTTCCATCTGGGTTCAGTTCAGTGTTACAGGATCTATAATGAAATGACACTTACATTCACACTCAACTGGTCAGGATGAGTGAGCCAAGTTAATGTTTATATAGTTGACGCACCATTAAGCAATACTTTTTGACTCAAATGACGTCAAAATTGTTGTGTTGCCAAAGCTTCTTGGAATTCAAAGGCCCTACACACCCACATGGGTGTGGCTGCTCAGTATGAAGGTGGGCTGAGCTATGCTGGAAGTTATTCGAGGTCATCAGACTGGATGAAGCAATAATGAAGAGAATGAACCTTATAACTCGCTGCTGTTACGTGCAAAAAGATAACAGAACAGTCTGTGTCAATCAACAGTCTGTACATGCCCACACAGTCCTGAGAGGACGTCTGATCATTAAAATGATTAGTATCACCTGTGAACACACAGTTGATGTTAATTATGGGTGTGCATGGCCTTTAATTGCTAGGTGTTAAAGTCTTGTGCCCTTTACACAGACTGTATAGTTGAATTTCATCTCTCTTAACAGTCAGGAACAGCCTTTTCTTTTAAAAGAAGCTAAAGAGAAACAGTTGAAGTGGCTGGTGAGTGTATTTTCCTCAGGAGTCAGTGGACCACACTAGAGGTCACGTAAATACACATAAATACTGGACTCATCATTCATTCAGTGGCCTTTAACATGACTCCAGTGGGATGCTCCTGTTGCTTCGTGTTTGCTGGATGTCAAAACAGTCTTGATAAACTGATGGTACATATAAATCAACGCTGTCTAATTTACTTGGGTAAACAATCTGATAATTAAAGTTATAAAATCTCTCTGCACCTTGCTAGTGCGGCAGTGTTAAGACATTTCATCTGTGCTGCACTTCTGCCAACGTCATCATCCCGTCGTATGACTTTCTGTGGAGAGATCCACAGAGTCAGCAGGTGTAACTGGTCCAGATTTATCCTCCGAGGGGCTGCGGCTTAAGTTCCCTGTGGGTGATTCAATTTCTATAACCGGGGGTGGCATGTGAGAAAGAAAACTTATAATACGATTGGGCAAGTCGAGCTTGGAAACAACTTCACGTGCTCTTGCGCCGAGGGCCCCTCTCACAGCCACCCTGCTGATCTGCTGTAGACTGAGAGGGGTATCTGAGGAGGAGGAGAAAACAACAGAGATGACGTCTTTATCTGTGCTCTTAGATTATCTACATACTGGCAGTGACAGTATATAAATGAACAGACTCACTCTCATAGTACTCAAGGCAGAGATAAGAGGGAGATCCCTGACTGGTGTAGTGGATGGGTTTCTTGTTCAGGTTATCTCTGGCGTACACGTTCCCCCCAAACTCCACCAGTAGATCGATCAAGCTAACGCTCTTTGTTTTGGCAGCATGATGAAGGGCCGTCTCATGTAGCTTAGCAGCGTTCACATTTGCCCCTATGGGAGAGAAAGACAAGACAGTTTGAGAGAGAAGTACTTCTCCCGTCCATAGCATGTGCATGTACACCAACTAATATGGTGATGGTGTCATTATTCTGTGGCCATTAAAACAAAGTTGTCGCAAAAGTCTTGTATATTTCCACTTAAACTTTTAATCTAGGGCTGCCCATAACTAAGAATATTCCTAGTCGACCAATAGTCATCATTTAGGGCCATTAGTCGACTAGTCGCCCACATGTTTACGATACCAATTTGGGCAGGGCAACACAATGGTTTGAGTTGAAGGTGCGAGAAAGAATAGTATCGTTAACATTGTTAACACTGTGCTACATTACAGAGAAATACAAAACCGTACTAATGAACCTTCATTAATATAGGCCTATATTTTATCTACAAGTGCACGTCACACACTGAGCGAGCCGCCTGTTAATGACGCTGTGGGCAAAGCAGTAATGATTGTGCTAAGTGGCTAATGGGCATGTAGCTACTGACATGTTTCAGATGATACGTCATGTTTGTAGTCGACCAATGAAGATGAGTTTACATATCACCTTGGGTTCATCCTTCACCTTCTCAAAATGATCCCACACTTTGGATTTCCTGCCCGACATGTTATTAACTAGCCTGTGGAATAACTGCAGTTACCAGCCCTGGAAATTAGAGGCCATACACATGCCACATCTTTAACCACCTGAAAAGTGCGAGATCAGGTGCTGGGTGCTACTCTTGTGCCTTTTTTGTGCCAGCTTTCAAGAGCACGGTGGCAGGTAACAAGCACCATGTAGCCGTTTACCCGAAATCCTGAGTGCAGAGCTGATCTTCTTCTAGGTGCTGTTTATAAGTGTGTAGGCCTATTGTACTTGGGACAGATGTAAAGCTCTGGCTAGCCCTGCACTAACAACTTTTCTGTGTTTATCAGACTGAATATTTACAGAAGAAGGGAAAGATATCTGTCAGCTGTGATTGGTTTGTAGCGTGGCTCCTGTCTGACTGCTGAGTGTTGCTACTTCCTGTGTCTGTCGTTTCAAATTTAATTCCCACATGGTCCAGTCATATAGGTTTTGATTTATTTTGACAAGGAGCAGCTC
This sequence comes from Epinephelus fuscoguttatus, assembly GCF_011397635.1. Taxonomy (NCBI): domain Eukaryota; kingdom Metazoa; phylum Chordata; class Actinopteri; order Perciformes; family Serranidae; genus Epinephelus; species Epinephelus fuscoguttatus. The sequence continues at coordinate 31,047,789 of NC_064755.1, read as the reverse complement.
CTAACAGAGTTTCACATTTGTTTTTTTTCTGTGACTAAGCAACCAATGAAATCTTGCTGACTGATGATTGTAATTAAAGTAATTTAAAAATGAATCCTTACAAAACAAACGTCATCAATACTGAGGGCGGGGGGCAGAAACTGTAGGTAATGTCTGATGACATCATGTCATGAGAAGACTGTGTGCTCTAACCAGTTAGGGCTGTTTTTTTGTAGTTACTGCTGTCATAGCTTGCAGGTGTTGGGAAGGGTTCATTTGACATGTAAATATAAACACACATGTTGTCTGGTGTGCCTTAGTATAATACTGAAGGCCTTTACTCTGGTGACTCTCTTTACAGCTGTCTGAATGCAGCAGATATCTGTTTCATCTGCTATCTCTAACTGAAATGATATTGCGCGCTGGCGAACCTCAGATCTGCTGCTTTCATTTAGTACAACCAGCATCTGACTGTTGTGAAATAAACACAGACCGCCCACCCTGCTATATCTTAAATGTCTTTTCTAAGATAACAAACCTTCAAAACATTTTATGACTGTTCTACAGTTTTCGAAAAAGTGGTTATTTGATCAGTCAGTACATAAAATATTTTTCAACTGCAGTCCCAACGACTAAAAAAAGACATCTACACAAAAATTGTTGCTGCCTTGAAATAAATAATATGAAGGAAGCACATTTAAGACATTTAATTATATCCAGCTCTGGTGCGCAGAGGACAAACATGAACTCACCTGCAATGAGGAGAACTTTGGCGCAGTCGTAATGTTGCCTCGCACAGGCCACATGGAGCGGTGTCCCATAGTGGCAGTCATGCGCCTCCATGTAAGCTCCTTGATCAATCATAAGCTGAACACAATCTGAATTCCCTATTGTAAGAGAAGTCACATAAAATCATATTTGATGAGTTAATATAGATACATTCATTTTCTGTGAGCTATACATGTGCTGTCATTTTTTGCAGGTTCATCCTTCACAGATTAGGGAAGCTGTTTTTCAGCATGAATAGATTTTGGCTGGAGTTTCACTAAAGCTTTCTCCTTACTGGTCACTTCAGTTTTCAAATCAATACTGCAACCATCAGTGTGTTCCAGTACCTTTGCCAGTACACTCTTGTCCCATAGTCTTACTGGTGTTTGTGTGATTGGGTTTCTGCTTTATCGCTACATCTTGAAAGGCTTTAAATTAACAATCAAGAGCTGGAGAGCTCTGGTATTGCATTCTGCTTCCCCTGCACTGCTCTCCCTTCCTGTTTTGTCTGCCACGTCCCTGCCTCTGGGAGAAGTTTCCCATCACAGGAGATTTTTTCAAATGTTTTCCAACTGGTTACAACACGAATTAAATGAGCCATGCGCATGAGCAAGCTGTGGTCCCTGCACTATTTAGGAAGAATTCTGAGGAACTTTGTGTAGTTACGGTCTGCCTTGATGATTCACTGATTCACTTTTTCCAGAAAGTTACTTAGTAGTCCCACTTTTCATCTGCATTAACACAGTACAAAAACACTGTGTGAAATCAATGCGAGACTGATAAGCGAATACATGTAGATGGACATGGCTCAACATTTACACATTCCTGTGTGATTTTGTACAGAACAAGACACACCTCCCATGCAGGCTTCATGAAGTGGAGAGAAGGTAAACAGTGGAGGATTAACGGTTGCTCCATACTCCAGCAGCAGCTTGACACATTCAAGGCTACCAGCTGCACAGGCATCACACAGCGGAGTGCTGCCATCAATGTTCCGAGCATCCACCTGGAGGGCAAAGAGCCATAATGAAGTTAAAAAAATATGCCAGTCATGCACTGACGAAGGAAGTCACCATCCTCACTGACGCCATCTCACCTGCGCACCAGCGTCCAACAGCAGCCTGACACACTGGGTCTGTCCCTGTATACAGGCCTCATGCAGAGGGGTGATTGAGTCAACTGCCACGATGTTCACTGCTGCACCTCCCTCAATCAGCTGCTGCAGCTGGAGGGCCCTCCCCTGTGCAGCAGCCTCATGCACTGCTGACCGGTCCGTCCAGAATCCAAGACCGTGAGCTGCAAATATGAGAGGTCAAACAAGACTGAGCCTTTGTATTCATGATGCTTACATTGTCTGGGTTACAGCAAGTTGACTTGTTATTAACATGGATCCCTCTTCAAATTCATGTTTATCTTTCTAGTCAAACCATTCAAACACAGCTGAAGTATTACTTATTTTTAGCCAGAGCTTTTCTTAGTATTCGTTCATTCGTTCGTGCATGAGAATTATAAGTGTGTCACTTCAAAAGCCCTAATTGGCAGCCAGTGTGAGGGATGATAACATTTAAAAGGAGAAAGCCATGAGTGGGCCGAGGGATCGCTTTATTGTACGGAGCAATTTGCAACTACGCACTAGCGAAGATGACCTACCACTGACAGAAAAGTCAGTAGACAATATCACAATATCTGTCTTATTTTTTATTATTTTTATTGTCTTATGTTGTGGTAAGAGTGATAACACATTATAGAAGCTATAGTGCACAGATATAAATACAGGTGTGCCTTGAGATTTTGCCTTAGGCTCAAAAGGTTTGAAAACCACTGCTTTACATAATGTATTATAGTGCATACACTGTACTCATATCATACCTTCAGCTGTTTGTTCTGTATTTGTCTGTTGTTAGCATCAACTGTAATTACACCTGCACTATATATTTTGCATTGCTTACCATGTTCATTCTGTCTATATCTGTATTCATACACACTATTAATGTTTATGCTGCTAATAATGTGTGTATCTAGTGTTCGTGTCCCTTACATTTTATTTACACTATATTTGATTGTGAAAATTACTGCTTTTTGCACCTACAGTTAGATGCTTAACTGCATCACTCTCAGTCGTGTCCTGTATTTTATTATGCTATGACAACTTAGTTGTATCTTATCTAATATGATGATGCAAACCCTAATAATAGCATTAGTGTATTGGATTGAATTACACTGTAATGTATGTGTTATAGAGTCCATTCACATGCACATTCATACAGTCTATGTTGTGTAACATCTTTAAGTGTGTCACATTCGCTGTTACACGTCAAAGCAAAGTGTACCGTTACACTTGTGCCTGCCGGCCTAACCTCGATAACGAGCTTACAGTTTGCTGCCATGCTTTCACACTAACGTCGGCCACTTTAATATAGCATGCTAGCTAACGTTAACCTAGCTATACGTCTGGCTAGCACTATAAGTTAGTAACCATGAAATTAAAGCTAATGACAGCTAGTGATAGCAGCTACCTGCTTCACCCGGTCACTCGGTTAGCTAGCTGAGATTTCTTGGGCTACCGTTGGTCACCAACTGTAAGCTACTTACCGATTTCTCCATACAAGGACGGTCTGGTCCGAGTGATCTCCATTTCATGTTACCGTTTTTTTTCGTCTCCGTTAATCACGTAGCTTCAGCCACACATGTCATTCATTTTAAAGCAGAAGAATAAAGACTCAAAGAGCCGCATTACTGTCAAAGCTGGGCAGCAGTGACGGCAGCGGAGGCTCAGTCCAAATAAACAATGGCATGGAATTCTGGGATATGTAGGCGACTGGCCTACAGAAGGCAGAGTCCAGTCAAGGTTTCCTTCAAGTTAAATAATTAATTAATTAATTTTTTGTAAAAAGACACCAACTAATAACATTGAAAAAAAAAACAAGACAAAAGTGTGAGGTTATTGATTATATTTTTACAATTAAAAAATAAATCCTTGTTTAGCCACTTGGGTTTAGCTAGCTTGCTTAACATTTTGGTTTTGCGCTAGCTAGCATATAAACCCATTCAAATTATATTTTTAACTAAATCAACATGATACAATACTGGACAGATGATAACATTTCTGAGAGCAAAGGTAGGAATTGTTGATTGTATGTGTTTTGTTTACACTAGTTAACATGGCTAATTTTAGCTAGCACTACCCTTGCTGACCTTGCTAACTCATGATTTGTGTCTTTTGAGGCTTTGGATTTGTTGTTTTTTTTCCATTAATTGCATTTCAACAGCAGCATCATTCATTTTTATGTTTGTTTGTTTTTTTTAAGTGTCATTTTTAAGCTGAGACAGTGTTCCCACTAAAAGCTATAGGCTAACTTAGGCTAACTTTGTGCTTTATCGCGTGAGAATTCAAAAGTTATTGTTGGGTAACGTTAATGCAAAATGTCTTGTATGGGAACGCATCATTTTTGCAAGGTACCTCAAATTATAGAGTACTGCAGGAATGGGTCATTAAACCCGGAGACAAGATAGAGTTTTTGCTCTTCCAGTTCCCTCTTCTTGAAGTCTGGGAAAAAAAATTTTAATGGGTTTTTGGTAAGCGCTAATGAGATTTTCACTTAACAGGCGGTTCACTTCTCTCCTACTTTCACGTTCTACGACATGAAATATGCCGGACTCATACATTTTGAAGCTTTTCAGGGTCTTTAAAAAGGTGGTTGCTTCCAAGTGGCTAAATAAGACTTCCCAATGTCATCATACAAAACAACATTGACAGTTTTACGGCCTCATTGTGGTGGCGACGTTGAAGTCATGCAACCTAGTGTAGTTTGTTTATAGCCTAACGTTTGTTTTTTATTTTTGGCAATTGCAGTTACGCTTCAAAAATCATGGAAATTACGTTCATGAGGATTATCTTGTTGAACAAAATCCAATGGAAAAATTCAATTGGCTTTTTGTCAAGCGAACCAGGGTGATGTTAATTTCCAGGCTGGCCTACAAATAAATATCCTGCACCACTTCATTGCAATGGAACACAAAACTTTTTCTTGTTGACTTTCAGCAACAGATCTACATCTAGTGTCATGATTTTTAACCTCCTATGGAGACGGAAATGTTGTTTTTCCCAGTGTTATCACAAATTGAAAATATCCAACATAGTAGATCACAGAGGTTTTTTGGAACTATGTACTTATTACAGTCTTGGTTTGTGGGTCATGTGATTAACTGTTCCAAAAATGTAGGCTAACTGATCACACTTTTAAGATCGATTTACCCATGTTGTTAGGACGGTACCTGGTCATATGTTGCGTCTTAGTAGCAACAGTTAAAAATAATCAAGCTTGAGTTCTAAAGAAAAGCTACAAAAATCCCCATGTCATTCAAGGGGCCAACCTTTAATGGCTACTGGAATGCTGTAACTAAATATGTTTTGGTGGAGCCACAGATGGCCCAGAAACTTTTGGAGTTCCCACTTTTAAACCATAATATTTGGGCAGGTATATGCAGTCCTGTGGTCTTACAACTCTGAGGTGTGTGTGCTGGATATAAGAGCTGTAAACCTATGCAAGTAGTAGATTAATTTGCCAGAACTGAATATATTGCGTATTCATTATGTGAGTTTTATGTATTTTGGTTTGGTAGGCATGTGGAAGTTTACATGGTCCTTCTTTAGTGTAGTCTCCATTGCAAGCATCAGGCAGGTGTGGTCATTATAATATTGTATTTCTGCGGCATTGAAAATGTCCTAACGTTGGTAATTCCAGCCGTCCATCAACAATACAGTGCTGCCAACATTTGTTTGTATTACATATCGGGCAACCAATAAAGCATAAAGTTGAAGGTTGAGGGCATTCCAGTCAGACTTTGTTGTAGCTATCTCATGTCTATACCATAACCCACGTGTAAATGTGAATTGTTGGTTCTGGTCCAACAGCGGCATCAGTCTATAGGTCAAAGAAGGACCAGTGTTTGTTTTGGCCTGTCATCGTAGCACTGCTCTTTTGGCCAAGTTGTGTTTGAAACTGCTGAATCAGTAGAGGCTTGATTTTATCAGAATATTAACACTGATATCAGAGTAAACAAATATTGTAAGTTGTAACTTTACATCAATCAGTGAAATTTTATGTCAGAATTTAGCATGACATTGTGGTCTGTGTGAAATTGACAGGCAGTCTCGAAAATTATATAATGCATGCATGAACAACTGAGAGAACTTAAACTTGTATTTACCCATATTTCATTGTGGTTAATAAAAAATGTATATCAATAGACCATCAACGTTTTCACAGCAGGTGAAGATGAGGCTCTGCTTAATGGGTATCCCTGCTACTCCCCGTGTGACTGCAGTAAAACTGCCATATCAGATAGTGAGAAGTCACTCTAACTGTCCCCACTGTCTACTCCACTGGCCATACTTGAGATAAAATTGCCAACTTTATCCAACTTGCAGTAGCTTAATACTCTTTCCTCTGTCGTCAAAATGTCATACCTGTCTTGTCCACCGTCCTGTCCTGCTGGGTGTCCCATTTACACAGACGTCGTTTCAGCACAGTTCTGCTGACAGTGTAAAGGCGAGCCCCAGAGGTTAATGTTTGGTCAGGCACTACTTCTGACCATTTAATATAGAGTGCTTCAGGAATGAGTCCTAAAAATGAGTTAGCATTTTAGCACTCCTGGTTTCCTTGTTTTGAAGTCAATGGGTTTTTCATTGGATGCCTGAAATAACACAAGGTTGTGATTAACACAACCTTAAGAGTCTTTCACGTTTTGTCCTACGACATAAAATAAAGCTTCTGTGTGTCTCATAAAAGCTGGTTGCTTACAAGTGGCTAAATGAGACTACAGAATGTCATCACGCCAAGCTGTGTCGGACATGGCTTTTCAGTGTATTTATGGTGGTTAGGTTACTACATTAGGTCATGTAACCGTAGTGTAGTTTGTTTATAGCCTAACGTTAGCTTTTTACTTTTGGTGTTGCTTTTAGGCTTCAGTTATCATGAAAGTGGTGTTCATTTGTGACGATTATCTTGATGAAAAAATATGTAAGTATCATACATGTTTGTTTGAGTTTATTTTCAGCAAAAATCCAAAATGGAAAAATCCTATAGGCTTTTTGACGAGGGAACCACAGGCCCCCAGGAAAGCTGCTCAGCCGTGCAGCAAATGTTTCCCAGTGGCCACTTGCAGTATTGCAGCTGAAAAAATCTCTTGCGGCCCAGATAGCATTTTCCCTACAGGCCACTATGAGCCTTGAGCCACGGTGGTTTTATATTTGTAAAACTTTCTTGGACTTTCTATGAAGTCATCACAATGTAAAGTCTATGAGCCAAATGGGAACTTGTGGGCGGAACCAGTGGGAGAAACATGACTTTTTGATGAGGGTGCCAGGGCGATGCTAACTTTCACATCAGCCTACAGAAAAACATCATCTTTGGAGCACTCTGAGTGTGTTTTGAATCGCAACCTTTGTCTTTTTACTTCTAGTAGGTTCTGCAGTTGCCCTTAAAAAGTATGTACTGTTGCATGCAGTATGGACACAATTGGGACATACTACTTTCTCATAACATTACGCCCTTAACTTTGACCCCTTTGCTTTTATATCCGTTACCTTAGATATAAAACAAACGCCACTTACAGAGTTCACTAAAGACGGAGATCAACCTGGAGAGCTCTGCTGTTCTTATTTTGCAATGTATGAAGTTTAACTTTAAAGTTAGAACTGCAAAGATTGTAGATTCTAACATATTATATTTGCGACAGTGAAATTACACCTAGAGTTCTTTTTCATTGTCATTTTATAGTTATGATTTTTTGTTGTATTAATGATTAGTTTGTTCACTTAATTAATATTCCTATTATTACTGTTTGACTGGTCATCAGTTACTTGAATGCGCTGTCATCCATCACTGCAACCTTTGTCCATCAGCTGTCAATGACTTGTCAAGCTGTCATCTCTTTGTGGCTGAGTCAATGTGACGTATAGTCCGCTGTGCAGAATAGCCAAAAAAGCATGCTGGCTTGCATACTGCAAAAACAGGCAGGATGTAGTAGAACATCCTGCTATTTTTGGCATTCTGCATTTGACACACTATGTACTAAATCTTATTTCTGGCATACTCTTTAGTATGATAGTATGGATATTGGAACGCACAGCGTGTTACACACAGATTCAAGGTCAACCTGTCAAATTCTGCTTGATGGAGCTTTGTAAGGTAACAAACCTCGGACCAGGTTATTGAAGACTTTGAATGATTCTCGCAGAATGGTCTTCAATCCAAATTCAGTCAGAAATCACCTACTAGTTTGTCTACATAAACACTTCACCCTAAATTATACAACTTGGAACTAAGGTTTGGTGGTGCCTCAATGAGTGTTTAAAATGTGTAAAATTAAATGTGTTAGCGCTCGTCTCAACTTTCCCTTCAATCTTTATAGTTCAAAAGGTGGTTATTAACAAGTGGCTAAATGTGACTACAGAACGTCATTACACTGAACATGCCTTTACTGCCTTGTGAGGATGATCTTGCTTACCAAAACATGTAAGTGTCATATACATTAGTTCGCCACAGAGTTTATTTTCAGTAATAATCTAAAATCCAAAATGGAAAAATCCTATAGGCTTTTTGATGAGGGAGCCAGGGATTCAAGGTCAGCCTATCAAATATTGTTTGATGGGGCTTTTAAAGGTACTAAACCTCATATTGGGTTATTGAAGACTGGATTGAATGGTCTTCAATCCAAATTCAGTTGAAAATCACTTACTAGTTTATTTACATACTGTAAATACCTCACCCTTAATAATGATACAACTGGGAACTAAAGTTAGTTGCTGCCTCACTGGGGGTATTAAAATGTGTAAAATTAAATGTGTTAGCACTTAGACTTTGACTTTTGGAAATTGCATTGAGGCTTCAAAAATCAAAAAAGTGGTATTAATTTGTGACAGTGATCTTGGTAAACAAGGCATGTAAGTACCATCAAGGTTTGTTCGCCACATTTTTTATTTTTGGCATTACTCCAAAATCCAAAATGGAAAAATCCCATAGTCTTTTTAACAAGGGAACCAAGGATTCAAGGTCAACCTATCAAATATTGTTTGATGGAGCTTTTGAAGGTACTAAACCTCATATTAAAGACTTTGAATGATTCTGGCAGAATGGTCTTCAATCCAAATTCAGCTAGAAATCATAGGCTTTTTGACAAGGGAGCCAGGGCGACGCTAACTACAGAATAACATAATCCTTGGCGCACTCTGCGACACAGGGATTCAAGGTCAAGCTATCAAATATTGTTCGATGGAGATTTAAAAGGTACTAAACCTCATACTGGGTTATTGATAATGTTGAATGATTCTGGCAGAATGGTCTAAAATCCAAATTTGGTCAGAAACTTGAATCTTAAGTTTGGTGCTTCCTCAATGAGGGTGGTAAAAATGTGTAAAATAAATGTGTGTAACCGCTGATCCCAACTTCCCGTTTAATGTTTCCAGTTACATTAAACTAGACTATACATAAATGGATATTACAGAATCCATATCATAACCTTCCAAAGACTGTCAGGCTTTACCAAGTTAAGGGTGGAAACAAAGGTTTTTATCAATGCCAGATCGTTTAGAGTCAGTAAAAATTCATTTTTCACTGGAAAGAGGAAAACACACTCACACACCCCCCGACCCCCCCCAACACACACACACACACACACACACACACACACACAGTAGAAGTGAACCGCAGGCGCAGACTAGCTTCAACAACTGCCTCACCACCACCAGTTTGGTGTAGACTTTCAAGATGGATGCTTTTGCGTCGATAGGTTTCTGTTTCTTTTTCGAAACGGACTCTACATGCGGCGATCCCCCCCACACGAACACTGAGGATATGTATTCACATTAACGGATTTACCACCCGTGAAACGATAAAAGTGGATTTAAGTGGATATTTTTGTGCCTACGTGTTCGGACTGTCGCTTATTTTGTAACTTCCTGGTTGTCGCATTAATATGTCTGTTGAAACTGCGGCGAGAGCTCAAGTTACGAAAGGTTTTCTGGACCCAGGATACATGGGACTTTATTATTCTGTTATGTTTAAAACCAGACACAGCTGTTTCCACGGAAGGGCAAAGGGAAAACGACAGATTTCATAAGTGCTCAGCAATGGAAAGTGGGAATGGTGGTGCCTCGAGTAAAGGTGACTGGCTTTTTTTGTAATGCCCTCGTGTAACTTTCATTTTAGGGTTAACAAGAAAACATAGGTTGGATGTTTATTTCCTTGTACGCATAGCTAGAAGAGGTATAGAGCTGCCGTTGATGCGTGATTAGACAGAAAAGGGACGCGTAGATAAGGTGTCGTGTCTCTCAGTACAAACAGTCCCAGCCTTGTGAAATATCTCGGAAACTTTTCCCCCAGCTGAAAAACGAAAACGCAGTTTGTTGTAATTTCGCCAGTATGGCGTGTATATTGTGCTAAAGTTTGCATTTGTGTCCACTTTTAGGTGTTTTAGTACCTGTCTCAGAAACTTCTGTCGTCTTTCAAAACAACATTTTGGCTCCACTCAAAAGTGCGTACTTGTATGAGGAGTCAAAGCAGTCTTTCAGATACAAGTCTGCTGTCCTGGTAAAGAATCCAGCACTGGAAGAAAAGGTCAGTCCACATCCTATTCCTCATTTCCCAACATTAGATGGCATTAAACATTAAGCCATGTGTAATGGTAAACCTTAAATGTGTGTACATGTAATCAACAGCTGCACAGGTTTTTAAAGCCTTTTAAATATCCAGAACACATCCTTATTTCAATTACTGTATCCTTTCACCCCTAGTAGTGATTTTATATTATATCCTGTATTTGAAAAGCCTTGGCCAAGAATAAAATGACTGCATGAACATAGGAACTGCCCCTTAATGCTATGAGAGGAGCTTCAAACATGACATTGACAGCTCCCAATCTGATTTCTTCTTTCGTGGTAGTATTATGCTTTCCGAGAAAATAGAAGAAAAGCAGGATACTCAGACGAGGACCTGAAGGAGTCCTATGGGTTTTTGCTGTTTGATGATGTCAACAAGGTAAAACACTTGAGACGCTGGCACACTTGAGACAAAAACATGCTCCAAAAAATCTCGCTGATGTTGCTGATATTGATATTTTTATTTGTTTAAAGGCTAATGCGCTTGGAGAAACCGGTGTGCTTACTGGAAACAGCACATGTACGACGCTGGGAGATCCTTCACATGGTAAATTATGATGAGTTGCCCCCCCAGTAGTGTGATCACAATGACATTGACATTTCAGTATGGGCAGCTCAAGCATGACCAAAAATGCAATAGTGAAAACACCAAGTTAAGATTTGTACACAAGAGTTTGTGTAGCATGTAACTCAGATATACTCAGTGTAGACTTGTTAAAAAAATTCAAAGAAGTACATCAAGTCTTTGTCATTTATTTGAAGTATTTTATTCAAAGTTATTACCTTGATGGCCTTATCCAGGACACTGCCCATGTATGCACCCTGTCCTGTCTGTAGTGCAGATCAAGCAAAGGAATAGTCCATGTTGAGTGTCTGGTGTTCCCCCTGCCTCTGAAAGTGAAAGCAACTTAAATAGCTGTATGAATGTCTGTAAATGAAAGTGGAAGAATTTCTGTTGTGAAACAGAAACTGTTGAGTTCAGGATATGCATTGTGTCGAAGGCAGAAAGAAGTTAACTATGTGTGTGACTGTGCACTGTAACATGGATCTCATTTAACTGTGACAAGTACTCCTATGATTTCTTTGTGACTGCACATTTAAAATGTTTCCTCTCAGAGATCCTGTCTAATATCTCTCAGCCTGCTTTAGGCTGTGATAAACATTGGTCAAAGTCCTTGTTTTCTCTGTGTACCGTGGTGCAAAATCACACTGGAGTGGCACATGAAACAAGAGCTTCACTGTGTCACGTGTAATTGAATGTTGTACAGGGTTAATCTGTGTTGTGCTTCTCACTCTGCCTGTTTTGATATGTTTTAGTTCCTGTGCAGATTGCAATGGTGTTATATCTTCTCATAACAGACACACTCATTCTTAACAGTATGACTGCATTTTAAATGGCTGAAAGAGACAGAGACATCTGGGAAGGTCATACAGCTAGTTTTTTTTTCTTCAAATATGTTGTAACTTTCTTCACTTTGTCAGCACAAAGCTTGCAGGGGAGTATAAAGGCTACACCGAACCTACCAAACCAGTTATTGGCTCTTTGTTTAGCCTCCTACGTTCAGAATTGCAACCTGAGAGACCTTATCTGTACCAGAGAGATCTTACCTGAATGTTGCTCATTGTTAAAAACATATTTCACTGCTTGAATGATGGTCTTTTCATAAAACTAGGCTGTCTGTGCTGTAGAAAGACACAAATACTTTTGACATTGGTGCTACATGACCATGACCAGAGAAAAAAACAACAGGAAAAGGGCTGTGGCCTTTGCTTTTGCTCAGGAGGTAGAAAATCTACAACTCCCAGAATGCACTGCGCTGCACTGGACCAGAAGTAACAGAATCTTGGTTCATATTTTATCAGCCCTGCTGAGTTTCAACATTTGATCTCAGCTTTTTCAGCCTCCATTTTTACAATACAGGAAATATTATGGCGCCTCCTTCCTGTTCAGAATTTTTTGTATTACAGCCAAACAGTGCACAAAAATATGTTTCAGAAGATATTTTAGGCAAGAAATAGGCAATACAGTAACAGAATCTTGGTTTATATTTGATCAGTCTGCTTGATCTGAGTTTGGTCTGAGTTTTAGAGGGAGCAATGGGTCTCTCTCTCAGTCTGCTACTATAGAGTTGTTTTTGTTTGTTTTTTTTTGTAGGCCGACACGGAAGTTGGCGTCACCCTAGTTCCCTCTTCAAAAAGCCAGTGGGATTTTTCCATTGGATTTTAGAGTATTTCAGAAAATAATCTTTGTGGCAAACAAGAGTTTATGATTCTTACATGTTTTGTTCAGAAAGATGATCTATGCAAATCAACCACTTCTATGATTTTTAAAGCGTAAATGCAATCGCTAGAAGTAAAACACTAACATTTCACTATAAACGAACTACACTACAGTCTCATGACCTAACATACTGACCTGGCAAATAAACTTTTATGATACTTGCACATTTTGTTCAGCAAGATAATCTTTGCAAATTGACCACTTACGTAATTTTTAAAGCGTAAATGCAATTGCTAACATTTGGCTAAAAACAAACTACACCACAGTCGCATGACTTAACGTCACCACCGCAATGCGTTTGTAAATCTATGTTCAAAGTGACAACATTCTGTAGTCTCAGTTAGCCACCTTTTAGCAGCCGCCATTTTTAAGACACCTTACAGCTTCAAAATTCACAAGGGGGTATTTATGTCATTTTATGTCATAGAACAAAAAGTGAAAGTCTCTTAAGCTTGTGTAAAGCACAGATCTTATTTCAGACATCCAAACAAAAACCCACTGACTACAAGAGGAGTGAACACGGAGTGTTAAAATGCTAACTCACCTCCTGGTTTTAGGACTCATTCATGCACCACTCTATATTCTCTGCCTCTGTGGTGGGAAGCATTCAAAAAAGTGCAATTTGTAGTTCAAGCCAGCAAAAATCTACAGGATGAGGAAAAAAATGCAAGTTTGACCTGAGAGATGGGCAGGCCAATCTGGCTGCTGGTAAGATGGAGGGAGGTTTACAACAGTTCATTTACACATACTGCCCACATTGTTATGAAGTTAGTTAAAAAATCTGCAAAGTATCCCTTAAAGTGTCTTATCTATCCCCATTCAGATGCCATTACATTGTGATTATTTAATTATACTGTGTGTAGTGCTTTTGTGTATTTCTAAAGCATGATTGACAATAACTTGACTTTTTTTTCTTCTTGCCATAATTGTCTCATGCCTCACCTCAGAAAGTACACTATGTTGTAAGACATGAACAGGCCTGTAAATGTGGCCTTAAATGAGGAAGCAGCAACACCCGCCCTTTGTCCTTCAGCCAGCTCATGTTGGACTCCTGTCAGTAATTTTAATTTTCACCAAGAGACAGTAGAAGAAGTGAAAGTAACTATTAAAGTCCTAGTATCTGGTGGCTATTAGAGGTACTTTCTGCTGATGGAAGACTACACTTTCTCCTTGTGGAATCAATAAAGTTTATTGATTGATTATTGCTTTGTGGGAACTGAGAATTAAGAGCTTGATTTTGAGTGTGAGATCTAGTCTGTGTAAAAGAAGCCTAAAGTATCTATAGGATTCCCTTCTCTTGTTGGTAAGCATAGAGAAATGTATGTATTATCACTTATCTAAAATATTTTTTACAAAGAATATAGTGTAACATTGTTTGGCGTTCATGTTCAACTGCAGGAACGAGGTCATTCAGATAGCTGTTAATGGTGTAGTGCGCCCTTGACAGCTGTGACACATTCATCTTTCAAGGTGTGGCCTTGCTGCTGTAGGAGTGTCAGATGTCTGTAAAGACACTTTGAAGTCGTGACTTAATAATTGTAGCTTTTTTATGGTTTCCTCAAATCTTCATAAGTGACCCTCCCTGTATTTATTTTTAATCAAACACACACTAAATGAAAGTTTTCTGTGTTCACTCAGGTGTTTACATATCAATGTACTCTGACTGTTTGGATCAAAATCGCTGGTATCATGGAAAATCTGGATACATTGCCATCATCAGGCTGACAAAGGTACTGAAGAAGAGCAATTGTGAAATATTTGTCTGAGGCGTTGTGTTTTTGCTCAAAGAAAATAATTAACAACAACACTGTCTTTTTGCGTCACCAACAGGGTAGAGTTAAAAAGGTTATAGAGAACTACACCCAGAATTTCACCGTGCCCACTGTGGGGTTTGACTGTCATGTGTCAGAACAGTTGCCTTCAGTGTCTGCCAATACCAGCTCCTTTCTTGCCTTCGAGAGAACCCAGGTGAGACGAGACATGTGACTAGCGATGAAACTGTGTTTCTCTCTTATCTGTCTGTGTGTAGATCTATCCTTGTGGGTGCATTATTGTTGAGTACATTAATGGATGAGTGCATGTTAAGAGGGTAAAATTGCAGAGACACCAGGCAGCTCAAGTGCCTCTTGTTTTGTCCTTGCAGTATTACATGTATGAGCGGCTAGATAATGAAAGCAAGGCAACGATTCAGTCTCCCAGCGCTGCCTGTCCTTTTGCCATTGTATCATTTTCATATACGGATACCAAAGCAACTTTTGCTGCACCACAGGAGAAAAGGTACTGTATCTCCACAGCACTACATTTACATGACCAAATACCAATTCATACAAACTGAGGGTAGTTAAATCATATTGATTTGTTGTTTCCTTATTTCTCTTTTCAGTGAGAAGAAAAAACTTGGTAAGTAACATGTAATTAATAGCATAGTTGTGTTTGTTTAAACATATTGCTTTCAAAAAGAAACAAAATAGCACTGCTATAAGGTAGATCAACCCAATAAACAGCTCATATGTACCACTGTTTAAAAAAATATGTCATTGTAATAAATATTTGGCAATATATTAATAAAATATTCTTACACCTACAGTATATCAATGTACTTATTTGATTTTTTTTGCCCCCAGTTCTTCATTACTTCCCATGGAAGGGTCAGCTTCAAATAGGCACCCAGTTCTATGATGTTGGGCTGAGGTCTACAGCAGGGGCCTTGATCCCTGCAGAACTGTAAGTTACAATATGCACATAGACATTACAGATGCTTTTTTATTCTTAACTGTCTAACAATTAAGATTATATAACCTATTTTCTGTGCTTTGTCTTATTTTTCCATTTAAGGCCACCAGTGGTGAAAATTGACAGAGCCATTTCCATGGTAGATCTGAGAAAGCTGTTGCCAAGGGCTGTCTTTGAAACCTGCTACTCTGGTGAAGGTGTGCTGTTAGAAAATGTTGAGGGGAAAAAACAGCCTTGTTGCACAGGATTTACATTTTCAAGGAGTGTCTCGACACAATTCTTAGATATACTTTTTGCTGTCTTTCAGTCTTTCTGGATGGCTTGTACTGCACCCTGTGTGAGCTGGTTTCTTTCGAGGCAGAAGAAACCAAATCACTCTCTCTGCTTCTGCGGGAGATCAAGGAGAAAGATCTTGTGAGTTCCTGTTTGTTATCAACCTTTCAGAGTTTGTAGGCCATAGTCAGTCATGCTATAAAATGTAAAAAAAAAAAAAAAATAATCACAAATACCAATCACAATTCATCAGAGCCCAAAGTTGTGTTTTTTTTCAGTGTGGCTAAGAGTCAGAAAACCTAAAGCACTTGATTTGTACTGATATGAAATGCAGAAAACTAAGCAAACATTTACATTTTTACAAATGTATCAAGGAAATGATTGTTTTTTGTTTTGTTTTTATCAAAGAATGACTTCAACAATTAATTGATTGTTAAAATTGCAAGTCATTGTCTGTAAATTGTCTAGTCAATAGTTATGGCACTGGCAATTTCCTTTGCCATACAACAGTTGGTCTACTTTTTATATCAGTATGCACTGCATAATAATGTTGTTTTTTTTAAGTTTAATTTTACTTCCTGTTCAACATCCAAAAACTCTAACAAACTTTTTCATATATGCACAGGCTCTCACCATTCAGCTGAATGATGGTGGTTTTCTTATCCTGTTGCACTCATCCCATTTCCTCACATATGATGGTAAGATATGAAAATGATGACATTATTTTGTTGCCAGTGTATGACAAAACTTGGAAAATTCTAACTTTCTTTACAACCATGATTCATCTTTATGTCAGCCACATGCAGTGCATTTGTGTTTTTTTTCCAGATACTGGGTCCAGTACTGATGTCCTGCAAGGCATGTTTGTGTTTCCAGTCTCACAAGTTATACAAAGAGGTGAATACAGCATGTGTGTATTAGTGGATATTTTCATTTGATATGTTGAAAAAAAGCAGAGATCAAAAACAAGTACTCTTTCTCGATTTTTCAGGCACAAAATCTGAACAGAAAAGGCCTGCCATGTCATCTGAAATCCTGCGGGTTCTACCAGTACTAAGTTATGCAGAGGGTGAGGTTGAGAAAAACCCCATTTATCCAGATGAAGAGCTGTGTGAAGTCTTGGCGCAGCATATGCAGAGTTACGCAGCTCTGATAAATCCTGGGTTGGCAAGTCCCTCAAGGGAAATCAGCATGTTTCCAGATCAGTATGATGTGCTGGATGCTCACAAGCACCTCTATTCTTCCCCAGAGTGGACTAACAGAGCATGGCAGAGCTTCAGGTCATACCTGAGCAAGCCAGTCTCTTTTCAACTGCCAGTGTCAAAGGCTTCTGAAATCCTGGCAGCCGGACAAGAGGAGCGAATGGAAGACCTTGATGATGATGTCTACATCTGTCTGTCGTCTCCTGAGGAGGCACCAGCCAATCCTGTTAGTATGGAGTTAGAAGACAAGCTGACAGGTCAGAGATCTCCTGTAAACATTGAAACATCAGTGGACAGTGGTATAACAAGTGTTGAGGCACAAGAAGACATCACACCTGTGTCCAAGAATGTTATACCAGATGATTTGCAAGATGGTGCAATATCTGTGCACAATGGTATAACAAGTGCTGAAGCACAAGTAGACGTAACACCTTTGCCCGAGAATGTTATACCAGATGATTTGCAAGATGGTACAACATCTGTGGACAGGGATATAACAAGTGCTGAAGCACAAAAAGACTTAACACCTGCACCTCAGAATGTTGAACCAGATGATTTGCAAGCTGGAGATGTTAGAAAAGACACTGGCAAATCTGATCTGACTGTGCTGATCACAACGGATAAGGGGGCAAGAAATCTTCTGATTCCCCCTACATCAGATGACCTTCCTGCAGAGCTGATTGTCAGCATCACTTCGGCAGAACGAACTGTCACTGATGAGAGTATAAGTATGATCAGTACGGTGTCTGCAACAAAGCATAATGACTTTCAGCTTTCTGGTGTTCCAGCGGCCAAATTGCAAACGGCAGAAGTGAACTCTCTGAATGATGACACTGTTACAACCAAAAAGGTTTTGGACTGCCCTGAGGTCACCAATCTCACAAAAACAAAACGGAGGAAATTACGCAGGGGTTATTACAGAAGTCGGAAGAAAGTATCAAAAGTTTGCCTTGAGACTCCCAGTTTGAAAAAATTCAAAACACCAGTGGAGTATGACAACTTGAACAGTCAGTTGGAAGGCCAGGCCAAGGAATCATCAGCCCAACAAGAGTTGAGTAATCCCTCAGATATTGGTAGAAGGAAAATACAAAGCGGAAGGCGCATATTTGGAAAATCATTGTCAAAAAATGTTGGTTTAGCAGTACCAGAGGAGAAAAAATCTGACGCGGGAAAGCAGACTTTGGAAAACACCATTTTAATGGAACTTGCAGCTTGTCCTCTGAGAAAAAAAATGGAACGCTGGGACTTGAAGCCGATCATCAGTGAATGTGGAAGAATCTTGGTTCCCCATGGTTCTGCAGATATTGCTGATCAAATTAAGTCTTTAAAGGATAAGCTTCAGCCTAAAAAAGATGAAGAGTGCCAAAGTAAAATGTCGATCAGTGCTTCAGAGAATGCTCATTGCGCAGTCAAAATGGAGTACAAGTCTAGCACAGCTCCAGAGACAGCAGTGGATGAAACAGAGGCCACAACATCTAAGGATAGAGGGAACTGTCTTCAAAATGGCAGTGATGTCAATTCTGAACACAGCATTGTGAGACCGTCAGATGATGGCAATGGTTCATTGACTTTGAATCAAGAGAGTAGTGTGCATTCTTCAAAGACTGATGGCACATCAACTCCTTCCTCAGAAGCAGTTCAGGAAAAACGCACTGATACCCTCTCCCCAGCAAAGTGTGCTACAAAAGGTGAATTTTTGTTAAGTAAATTGAAATCAGTTCTTCTAAGAGGAAAGAGAAAAACTGATAACCTTGCATCAGAGGAAAGACCTGCAGATACTGCCAAAGACACTGAGCCTTGTCTGAAGAAGTGCAAAATTGACTCAGATACTGGGATGCTGAAGACTAATTATGCAATTACAAGTGTCCAGGATACCAATGTGTATGTCAAGGAAGTTTCAAAGATGCTGTCAGTTGACCCTCTTTTTGCATATGCCCTTGGCCTTACCCCTAAAGCGACACCAGATAGAATACAGAAAACTGAAGGTCAGGACACTCAACAAAGGAAAGACTCATCAGATACACAAGAGCAAACCATTCTAGACAAACAACCTCAAATCATACAAAGGCCTCCTTCAATCTTTCCAAGAAGGGGAAGGATTAAAATGCTAAAAAAGCATCAAGGCATCTCTACAGAATATGTTAGAAAGAAATGTAAGTCCTATTTCAAAATTCTGAAATTTGGAATGCTTGTTTTTTGTGCATGATGTGTAAAATCTCTTCGGTATTGTGTATGACATTGAAACTAACTGACCCTGTCTCGGATCTGTCACCTTTGCAACTGTCCTCAGCATGCTATACTTGCGCTTGTTAAGTCTTTGCTAGTTCTTAGTTTGCTTTTGCTTTTCTCTTGCTTGAGCTGCATTATGCCTGTCCTGTGCATCTGCATCCAAACCTAACATTATTGGCTTAATAAACCAATCCAGTTGTTTGAAACGATGGAATATATTACATGTTGGTGACAGTTTCCTAATAGATATACATTGGTATATTTCAAATGCTTTCAATGTGCTACTTTCTATTTTCATGCAGTTTCTCTTTTTTCTCCTCTGTTTTGTCTTCACAGGGTGGTTGCATTTTCAAACCCCAGCTTGTTTTGCCAGTGAAAAACTCAAATACAAAGAGTGTACTAGGGATAATTCTATCAGGAAGACTGATAAGGAAAAAATGAACAGTGCTTGCTCATCTACAGATGCTTTGAACTTACTTGCTGACTTGGCACTCAGTGCCAGTAATGACCAGGTTCCACCACAACCAGACCCAGCACTTGAGAGAAAACCTGAGACAAGTTTGAAGAAAAGTGACCTTACAAACGATGTTACCAGTGCTGAACAAGAGTCAGTCCTTCATGCTCTGCTTAGACAGCCTGCTGCTAGACCCATGCAGCCTCTTGAGTCTCCTCCACCAAGCCATCTAATGGGAGGCAGTGAATTGGTTGGTTTGATATCTAAAGAACATGCTTACTCATTGCCCCCATCTTCCTCTCTACTGTTGGGTTTGCCAGGTACACCATTCCAGGTATCCCCTTTAAGTGGTTCTACAAGACTGCTGCACCATCACCAGACAATGTATGGCGATGGAATTAATACACTACACCCCTCTATCAGCCAGGATGATAGAAGTGAACAAAACCACAGGACTCCAGAATACCTGAAAAGACACATGGGGCACAGAAGAAAGTTCAGACAATCCCGTACCTTTGTTAGCAAGGATGGATCTATCCAAGTCACAAAGCAGTGGAAAGAAAACTATGACTTCAATCTAGACAGCAAGTTTACAAGTGACTCAAAGGATAAAACCATTGTCCGAGCCTTGCATGGGTATGTATGTTTTGTTACCTTTTTAAACAAGAAATTGCAACATAAAAGTAAAAGATGCATTTTACATTGACATAACTTCAGTACTATTCTTGTTTGTATCTAGTTGTCAAATGTGGGTGATAGTCAGTAAAGTTGACTTTTAGCTCAGATGACATGATCTGATTCACAATTATTTAACTGAAAGAGCTAATTTTTGTGCATCTCACATCTTCGATAGCCCATGGGATTTCTCAATGCAAGACACCAGTGAAGAGGTCCGGCTTATCGTCCACATGTGGATAGGTCTGTTCTACAGCAGATCAACAGCCAGACTCTTTCATGTTGACTCGAACTCATGTTCAGAAGAGAGAGATTCTTTGGAATTGTCCAATGGAATGGTATCAGCCCCGGCTCAGTCTGAGCTCAAGGCCAGTTCGTTTGCTCCTTTCCCGAGTGTAACAGACACTTCAGACCCTTCATTTTCAAAAGCTTTGGACCTCAGCAAAAAGGATGACTCTGTCTTGGACCAAGGACCTCTAATTTTAGACTTGTCAATGAAAAACTCCAAGTCAGAGATTGTCACTTCAGATCCACAATTCAACAGAAAAGACACTTCTGTGTCCGGTGATGGGAAAGAAGCTAGTGAAACGTTGAACACATCCAAGTCATCTGTGGGACTACCGGAGGCAAGCACAATGCAGGTTTGGTTCTAATGTTATTGTTACTTTAAAGACAAACTAATAAGGACCAGGTATGTGAACTTGCGACATAGTAGAAGACTTAGAATCATCAGCATAATTTATGGACAACTGATGAAGAACTACTGAAGGTAATAGGGTGAGTTGGTAGGGCGAATCCACTGTTTTCCGACAGTGATATGGCATCTGAATATTCACAAGCTCCTCTGCAAATCCCCTCAGACCTTTTGGCCACAGTTCCAAACAATTGTCTCTGCATTGGAGACTTTGAACATGGCTCTCAGACCTCATGTCTCCAGCTTCCTTTGGAATGCTGAAAAATCTTAGGCTGTGATGGACATCCAGAATTTAATTCACTACACCATTTAGGTTTATTCTGTCAATCTACAAGGCTCCACTACTATCTGATATAAAGATTCTGAATTGCTATTTGGCACATAGGTGCAAACCAATGGACTACCCTTTCAATTCCCCAGGGGAAACTCAAATGCATGAGCACACAACCAGAGCTTGAATATCCTCACACCCACAAGGCCAGCAGCCTGGACGACTCCGAACAAGGAGAGTCCAGTTTCGATCCACGAGCACAGAAATGAGCCCAACTAGTTGGTGTCATTTTGCCTCGTGGACAAATACAAATACAAATACAAATAGGTCTTTCAACACCAAAGGTGACAATTCACATATTGATTGCAAGTTTCAGTGGCTAGTGTTGAACTAGACAAGGCCTGCACCTTTGCTTGCTACTTAACATACCATGTACCAGACCCTTTATTCAATTTTTTTGGGCAGTGACTCCAGAACAGAAAAGGCTCTGCCTTTGTTCAGGCTCAGACTGGCAAAGCTGCATGGAGTGAGGCCAAATTACTAGGCAGTCCTGAGTAGACTTCTCTCCAAGGCTTGGCTTTACCAGGGATGCAAATATTCCACATTCCAGATAAGGTGGCTATGCCCTGTTTCAGCCTTCTCAGAACAACTTTCATATAACTCCTTTTCTGGCCTTTATACATGGACCAGTTTGCAATGGGAGACTCCGAAAAAAACTGTTGTCCCTGATAACACAGCTCCCACGTAAAATCTTCAAACATGGATACATGCTTCTGGTCCAGCAGAAATGAATTATTTACAGTTGACCAAGGTGTGAGCTTCAGAGATGGTCAACATCATCAGCTCCCTTTATCCCTTTTAATCTCCCCTTTTGGGTAGTCTATTGCAAGTTCATCCTACCACGCAAAGATGCCTCCTGTGTTCCTTATGGTTTGCGCTATATTAAACCATATACCACAATAAGTATTGATGATTGTGTACATTTTCCTAGAGCCCTGTGCAGTGTCTCTCATGTCACATTTGTGCCGTTTTCTGGTAATGCACAAATTCCCCAGATGGACTGCACAATCCATGCTGCTGACAGACTGTATGATAGCTACAGGGATTAAGCAAACTCAAAGTGAATACCTTCATACCCCAATTTGGTTTTTCTGAGCATAAAGTGACTGAATTTGGATGAAAGGTTGGAACTGACTCATGGACTGTGGTGACACCTTGTAGACAGCCTGTCACTTAAAGCAGCCATGCCCTTAATTATGCGTAACTTTAAGCACTGATACAATTTAAATGGGTGAGTTAAATAAAAATTCACTCCCTGTTCACAAGTCATGTACAGGGAAATTAGCCAAAGAGACCGAAACTGCTTTTCTTTATGAGGCTCTAAACATGCTAATTTTTGCTGCAAAGTTGGGCATTTTAACATGGGTGTCTATGGGGCTTGACTGGCTTTTGAGCCAGCCTCAGGTGGCTATTAAAGGAACTGCAGTTTTTAGCACTTCCTCATTGGCTCCATTTTTTTTCAGCCCCGGTGGTAGCCACTTGTTTATGACTGATGCACCTGCATGTCAGGTAGTCTCTTACACAGACGCTGAAGACATCAGCACGCTGGCTGACTCTGTCATCTGTGGACATTCCCATAGGAGAGTTGAAATAGAACTAGTGCTGGCTCCCAGCGGCAGTGATGTGATTGGATCCAAATCCATACTTCCTCGACCAAGGGCTGATTAGCTTTGCCTTACACCCGCCTACACCGGAATTGCTGTTCCTCGAATTGTTGTCCCTAGTACAACAGAAAATGAAGTGTTCAGTGCATCGCAAGAAGAGATTAAAATGTATATGATTTCATTTGATTCAGCTATATTGCAGAGCTGCAACATCCACAAGATTGGAGAAATTAAGGATTTACAGCGTGCTGTACCTATGGCAACGCCGTCACATGGTCTGGATATCCCTGCCCATTTCTATTACAAAACGAAAGACGAATGTCCCCAGACTCCATTCCGAAGTAAGGGAGGCTGGTCATGCGAGACTACATGTCAGGCAGCAATTATCTGGCCTCATTACGTCCACCAAAGGAGTTGTGTTTTCAGTTTGTTTTTCTGTTGCTGTTTGTTAGCAGGATTAGGGAAAAACTACTGGTCCAATTTTCATGAAACTTTAGGGTTTACCATGGGCCATGGACGAATTTTGTGTGACAGGGCTGATACTCTAATTATTTTTCACTTTTGATAAACATTGTTAGATGAGGCATTTGACCTTGGCGGGGGTCTGCCCTCTGCAAGTGCCCCTGTAGTTGAATGAAACACATTTGTAATAGATAATATGTCATTTTTATTCTGTTTTCTTCTTCATTTTCTAGTGTTACAAAAAGACGGTGCACTCTACAGAGATTATCAGTGAGGGGAATGATGTCAGAAGCACCTTTGAGGATAAGAGGACTTGTACCCCTTCTCAAAAAGCTGGGAGTCTGGACAACACAGATGTACCATCTTGTAAAGGAACATTCATTCTTGAACAAGAGGAAATTAAAAGTGCATCCAGTCAGCAAGAAAATGATCAGACAGGCCCAGGAAGTGGCCACATGTCATGTGAATGCAACGATAAGCCTGTTGGAATTGAAAATTCAGAACATACAGCTAAAAGCATAGTGCAAAAACAAGAAAGGAGTTCATCCAAATCTGTGACAGATGAAGAAGTAGACTCCAAAAAGGAAGCAGACGATGTGGTCCATGCTGTTGAGCATGATAAAATTGATTCCAAAGAGGGGGGAAACTTGGAAGTGAAAGAAAAGCCATGGCAAGAAGACAATGTAGAATCTTCTCCAACAGTTGTTGATACAGGTGATGATTCAACAAACACAGAATCCGGTGTACTCTGCAAAGGTCCTCTGGAAAATGAGAAGCAGTTATCTCAGGAGAAACCTACAGCAGTTTCCCCAGGCAAGGTTGAAAATGTAAATGAAGATGAGGGTTGTTCTGAAGTAAACACAGGTAAAGTGATGGAAGATGAAAATCACCTTGGAAAAGAAGACAGACTTGATGAGAAAGACAGATGTGATTCACCTGCAAAAGCTGACAGTGATCTGAGTGATCAGCCAGTACCTATGATGTGTGATGGCCCAGACTCAGTAAAGGATGGCATCATAGAGTGTTATCACAAACCACCATTGGATGAGGAACCACCTCAAGTCAACAGCGAAGAAGATGCTTGCCATGATTTACAGTTGAGACAGCTTTGTGCAACCAGCAGTGCGATGACAGACGAACAAGCCATTTCAGAAAAATCTCTTGAAGAATCCTTAAAAAAGGAGCCTATTGCAACCAGCAGTGCGATGACAGACGAACAAGCCATTTCAGAAAAATCTCCTGAAGAATCCTTAAAAATGGAGCCTATTGCTAAAGAAACTGCAGTTGAGGAACATTTGGAAAAAGATGTTTGTTTGGCAGATAAGACAATTCAAACGGCAGCATTAGCTATGTCTGATGAGAACAACTGTTCATTAGATGGCTCTAACTCAGCTGGGCTTATTCCCCAGACAAATGACAGTGTTGAAACAGGAAGCCAAATCAAAGTAATGGAAAACTTCAGTCTAAGTTGTGATGACCATGAAGATGGGGATACCCAATCATTTGAAGGAGAGCAAAAGGTTGATAATGTAACTGAGAAAGAGCTGTTTCATCATCAGTCTCATTCACTTCACAGTGAAGCCAAAGTGACACTATTTCAAGAAACAGATCTCAAACAGATTGACAAAATAAATGATGGATTGGAAAAGATCAATGGTCGGGTTGTAATTCCATTTATTGGAATAGACACCTCTGAAGACAATACAGTACAACCACATGGCTCACCCTCACCAGGCAAGGTTGAAGAAGTTGTTCAGGGCCAGGAAGAAATACCATTTATCAGTGGAACTAACTACCCTGAAACTGTCCTACCCACAGAGGTGTGCGGTACATTTCAAATGTACAGTAAAAAGGCAGAATTACCTGCTGGCAGAACATCACTATCACTTCTTCATGGAAGTGAAAACAACCAGCTGGTGGTTTCGGAAAATGAATATGACGACCGGTGTTCTACCCCAACTATGGATGAGAAACCATATGAGTACTTACCTTGCTCTGGCCCTAGTGCTAGTGCTTCTGATTTTAGTGGTGGTGAAACCACTGGAAACAAGGCTCATAAACCTCTTGATATAGGGCTGACATCTCAAAAGGATGAGATGTTACTTGAGAACAAACTTTGTCACAAGTCTACAGTAAACAGTGATGCCACACCTCATTGCGATCTTCACCCTGATCTTGAGCTAAGGACTCTAAGAGTTCTGCAAAGTATAGACAAGTACCTCCCCAAATCAAGCCACACTGACAAAACTAGCCAAATTGAGACAGCTGATATGAAACACTCTATTGATCAAACCCCTAATCCTACGAGCAAGTGCATACCCCCTTGCTTAGCCCTAAGACACACCTCAGCTGATGTCAACAACCAGAAAATAAGCAATACAAAGCCAGCAATGGGGGCAGCCCCTACCTCACAAGAACTGCAGACAGAATCAACAGGTCACTTTCTCATATCACCTTTCAAAAGAAACTTAGAGGAAGTACTTGGTGTTAAGTTGCAGTTTAAGAAAACAGACTCATCAGTTCCTCAACACTATTTTGAAAGAACAGATAAATTACAGGAAGCCTCGGTAGGGCAAGATTATTGTCATCCCTACAGATCCGTTCCCTCTACTGAGAGTTTGCAAGCTATTAAACCAAACATCATTGACCAAGATAAGCATAAGACAACATCACAGACCAATATAAGTCATGAATCACATTCGTACAGTCAGCGTCCTGTCATGGCAGTAAAACCATCTAAGAGTGATGAAAGTCAAGCAGACAGCATCTCTATAGACAGACTGATTGAAAAAGCTGCAATGTCACATTTCTTCAGAAATAAACAGGTTAAAACCCCTGTAGTCACACACACCACACCCACTACAATGCTCTTGGAGAAAAAGACAGAGAAACACAAGAGAAACTCTGAAAGACTAAATGATGACAAGCAAGAGACAAGTGAGCATTCTTCAATGAGCAGCTGGTTATCAAATGTCAGTGACAGTAAGTCTTACTCAGATAAAGCTCAATCTGTATGTCTAGATCCTTTCTACCAGCACCAAGGAAGGGGCAATTCAAAATTCAACAAAATGCCTTCATCATCTCTCCCTGTGCAGTCTTTTGAATCTGCAGGAAGTTCCTCTAAACATGTTGATGGAAACCAAGGTTTCATGACCTACAGTTTAGTTGAGAAATTTGGGCAAACAACTAAAGAGGGCATTGCAGTGGATCAAATAGGATGCTCAGACACATCGACTTCACGTGCGGATTACAAAGATGGTGGCATGATGGATGACAGTCTCCTCCTCGACCCTCAAAGCTCACTCATGTGTACGGTCTATAACACCAGCCGGAAGAGACCTTATTCTTTTCTTGAGCAAGTCTCTCGGAGGTGCCTACAAGATGACATCACTGAGGCATCAATGGAACAGGAGTGCCTTATCTTCTCAGAACAAATGAGACAGCTTTTGAAAAGAAGTAAGAGGGGACCCACCATGGACACACATGACAAATTGCACTTGTCTTGTGCCAGTCCTGTGACTGTGCAGTTTTCTAGTCTAGAAGAGCAGGAGGATGCAGTGGAACACTTGAACGCACACTTGGATCCACTGTCAGTTGTTGGACAAAAAATCAAGGTAGACATGTCAGACAGGAAACACCTGGCAGACACCACAAAGGAAGAAAAGACTTTTTACTCTAAAAAAACATCTCAAGGAACAGGGAACCCAATGGAACATGCTGGGATATCTTGCGTGACCTCAGAGTGTGCCAGGCTGTATGAGGCAAAGATGAATGATGTTTGTGCTGTCAAAAAGGTTCCATCCACACCCAAGCACTTCAAGATGGATCGAGGTTACCTGAAGACTGAATCAAGTAACCATTTTGACTTCTGTGATCAAATGAAGAGGGAGATGGATGAGAGTTTCCGCAGTAAACTGAATTCAGTTGTGAAGAAATCCTGTAAAACAAAGTACAGATTCTACATATTAGTGACATCAGATGATCCCTTCTTTGAGGAAACGAAGGTAAGACAAGTTTTCAACTAACTTCCAATGCAGTATTTCCTTTAAATATGTTTACTTTAATTTTCCAAAGATATACTTTTTATAACCTACATTCTTGAACTAAACCACCCCAAATGCATTTTTTGACAACAAAACACTTATCCCTTCTACAAAAGGAGCCAGTACAAGTTTGTCTGCTACTTATTGGAGTTTAGAAGTCAACTTGGATTCATGCCACATTTTCACGGCCAATTCCACAGCGCATTTTCACACAGGAAAAAAAAAAATCTAAATATCCATGCAAACTTCCAAGTCTTACCCTATAGAACAAGCTATTTATCTGCTGTCCATCTACAGTACAGGCCAAAAGTTTGGACACACCTTCTCATTCAATGCGTTTTCTTTTTTTTCATGGCTATTTACATTGTAGATTCTCACTGAAGGCATCAAAACTATGAATGAACACATGTGGAGTTATGTACTTAACAAAAAAAGGTGAAATAACTGAAAACATGTTTTATATTCTAGTTTCTTCAAAATAGCCACCCTTTGCTCTGATTACTGCTTTGCACACTCTTGGCATTCTCTCCATGAGCTTCAAGAGGTAGTCACCTGAAATGGTTTCCACTTCACAGGTGTGCCTTATCAGGGTTAATTAGTGGAATTTCTTGCTTTATCAATGGGGTTGGGACCATCAGTTGTGTTGTGCAGAAGTCAGGTTAATACACAGCCGACAGCCCTATTGGACAACTGTTAAAATTCATATTATGGCAAGAACCAATCAGCTAACTAAAGAAAAACGAGTGGCCATCATTACTTTAAGAAATGAAGGTCAGTCAGTCCGGAAAATTGCAAAAACTTTAAATGTGTCCCCAAGTGGAGTCGCAAAAACCATCAAGCGCTACAACAGAAACTGGCACACGTGAGGACCGACTCAGGAAAGGAAGACCAAGAGTCACCTCTGCTTCTGAGGATAAGTTCATCCGAGTCACCAGCCTCAGAAATCGCAAGTTAACAGCAGCTCAGATCAGAGACCAGATGAATGCCACACAGAGTTCTAGCAGCAGACCCATCTCTAGAACAACTGTTAAGAGGAGACTGCGCGAATCAGGCCTTCATGGTCAAATAGCTGCTAGGAAACCACTGCTAAGGAGAGGCAACAAGCAGAAGAGATTTGTTTGGGCCAAGAAACACAAGGAATGGACATTAGACCAGTGGAAATCTGTGCTTTGGTCTGATGAGTCCAAATTTGAGATCTTTGGTTCCAACCGCCGTGTCTTTGTGAGACGCAGAAAAGGTGAACGGATGGATTCCACATGCCTGGTTCCCACTGTGAAGCATGGAGGAGGAGGAGGTGTGATGGTGTGGGGGTGTTTTGCTGGTGACACTGTTGGGGATTTATTCAAAATTGAAGGCACACTGAACCAGCATGGCTACCACAGCATCCTACAGCGACATGCCATCCCATCCGGTTTGCGTTTAGTTGGACGATCATTTATTTTTCAACAGGACAATGACCCCAAACACACCTCCAGGCTGTGTAAGGGCTATTTGACCAAGAAGGAGAGTGATGGAGTGCTGCGGCAGATGACCTGGCCTCCACAGTCACCGGACCTGAACCCAATGGAGATGGTTTGGGGTGAGCTGGACCGCAGAGTGAAGGCAAAGGGGCCAACAAGTGCTAAACACCTCTGGGAACTCCTTCAAGACTGTTGGAAAACCATTTCAGGTGACTACCTCTTGAAGCTCATGGAGAGAATGCCAAGAGTGTGCAAAGCAGTAATCAGAGCAAAGGGTGGCTATTTTGAAGAAACTAGAATATAAAACATGTTTTCAGTTATTTCACCTTTTTTTGTTAAGTACATAACTCCACATGTGTTCATTCATAGTTTTGATGCCTTCAGTGAGAATCTACAATGTAAATAGCCATGAAAAAAAAGAAAACGCATTGAATGAGAAGGTGTGTCCAAACTTTTGGCCTGTACTGTATATGATAAATTCTTTAAAATATGGCTAAATATACTGCTTTTATTGCAGTCCCTGCAGAAAACACATTCTCTCAGACCTTGTCACATATTGACGTGCTTGGTTATGGATTTTCCACATCCACATACGATGTGCAAGGTATCCTTGGTGTGTTGGTTGTTGAAGTTCTGGGACACCGTGTCAAGTTCTGTCTGTTACGTGCATTGTCTTCTTTAAGATACAATTCTGTTTTCACAGCAAATTTAACGTTATATACAATCTCTTTCAAAATAAACGCACTACGTTGTTACAACACCACAAATTGACGTTTTTTTCCTTCAACAGCAAACACACGGTTAGGTTTAGGAAAAAAGAACAGGGTTTGGTGGGACGTGAACACAGCTCTCTCCGGTGAAAGTCAGTGTTTGTTGGACCTACCTGCTCCACTCTGACTTTTTCCGCCTTTACTTTCATCCTTGTCCTGCCGCATTTCCCCCTTACACCGCTGGGTGCTGTTAAACTATAAAGGCAACCGGCCTCGTATCATGCTGTCTTTAAAGAACGGCTTTTTTTTTGTTGGCTTCTGATGCCGCAAGTCACTGCAAGTCAGATTTTGTTCATTTTAGTTTTAGTTCACCTGTTAAAAGCACCTTAGTACAGCCATGTGCTAAGGCTGTGACCTGACTGCGGCGGATTGAATTCAGTACCAACCCAGGGCCTTTTGTTGCATATCGCTCCCTCTCTTTTTGCCCCCTTTCCTGTCACTCTTTGTCTGTACTGCCCAATAAAGGCAAAATACCAGAAAATAATCTAAAAAAAAAAGCCAGAGACAAACAGATAAACATTGAATAGGGTGGTAATTTGTGCTCGAATGAGTAGTCATACTGGTCAGGCATCAAAATGTAGTGTTTCTCCCACATTCTTTAACTTCCGGCGGCCTGCCACGCCTAAACTTTTAGGACTGGAATACCTCTTTGACCATTTCTTGACAATGAATCTGTCACTCAGATGGCAGTGTTGCAGTGAGTTGTTTTCTTTCTTTTCTGTTCACTTGCTGCAGTAAACTAGTCTACTTGTTTACTTGTATAGCTACTGTTAATGTTACCTAATGTGAAAGCATTTACTCAGAGTCTACGTAAATGTAACAAAACTACCAAGGTTGGCTTATATAATTAAGATTTGAATCACTAGAGATTACATAAACATTGACTAAAATATTTTTCTGCAATTTTTGGTCAGGAATTATGATCGAAATATCAAAGTCGCAGTGTTAAGATGAAATGTTGCACTGCTAACACCAGTTTGCAAGTTTTAACGAAGATTTAGATCATGCAATAAGGCATGCCTGCTTTGTTCTTTAATTGAATTGTCATAAAGATCTACAACGAATAAAACAACTTGTGAACGCACGTCAGAAAAGCCCAGACTCCATCTTGTGGGACTCTTAATGCCCAATGTTGATAGGTTCTGTGACACAGCCAGAAAGTTGATTGGCCACATCTTTTAACTCTGGCAGCAGCATGCGCCAAAGACAGTGACTTAACCAATGTACCGATCTGTTCCACATCACAGAAGTTTCTATGATATTGCCATAATAATGTTCTACAAGAGTCACATAGCCAGCAAATCATCTGTGGTGTTAAGGGGTCTAGTGAGTTCCTCCAGAGCTAAAATATAGTCATGCTTCACCTCTTGAGCACTGATTATCAAATTATGTTTGTCTTTTTTACCACTAAGAGATGTATTAAAGTGATAGACAACTATTAATGTTTTTTGTGCCATTTTAATGACAGTGCTCGCCTTACCACGTGCAAATGATTCATCAAAATAAATTCACCCACAACACTATTTTGCAAAGGCACCGTCCATGCATCCTGGGCTTAGTGCTGCTCAAGACGACTGCGATTGGTTTAAAGAAATAAAAACAAACACTCGCAACTCGCTAACACAGCACTGTGTAGATAGGTCTAGCTACATGAAACTAATCAAACACAAATACGCCTCGCTAAGAAAAGGAGCATTTCTGATATTTTCCCGTAAGCCCTTATTTCTTCCTTTTTTTTAATAATAAAGAACTTCTGATCATAACATTTAAAAAGGGATGAGTAAATATGAGTTCAGTCTGTCATAACTGGTTTGAATCCAAACTGATCACAGCCTCTGATCTTCTTATGAGTGTTTCATAACCAAAACATACAATTTGGCAGGAGTATCATTAAAAAAACACAGATGGTTTTAAATGGGGTTATGATTCAGACATCCAGTGTGTTTAAACCAAGGCTGACTCATTTCCAGCTTTACATGTCTTTATTAATGTAATGTCTAATGGAAAATGGCTTTTAACGTTTTGGTAATTTCTCCTTGATTTCCAAAAGGCACAGTTAGAAGCAGAGGGCCACACAGCTGTACAGCCATCCGAGTTCTTCCTTAGTGAGGATAGTGCTTCATCTCTACTCATCATTCTCAGGAATGAAGACATTGCAGAGCACATTTGTGAGGTAACTGATCAGCTGGTGAAGAAGATCATGATGGGACTTTTGCAGTAGATAATCATGAATTAATGACTCTGCTCACCACCACCTCAGGTCCCGCGTTTGCTCGAGCTGAAGAATACACCAGGTGTGCAGTTTGCTGGAATTGACGAACCAGATGATGTTGTGAATCTGACCCATCAGGAGCTGTTCACCAGGGGTGGCTTTATAATGCTCGACAGAGCAGCACTGGAGCCCCTCAGCCTTTGTATGTGCAATTTTAACTGAATACCAGCTTACTGTTGTTTAAGATGTTGTCATGAAAGCACCTTATAATTTATCCCAGTTTAACTCACAATATCATCTTTGTATGAATTTTAAGGCAACATGCAAAAAATGGCAGAAATCTTGAAAGAACTAAGCAGAACGGGGAAGTGGAAATGGATGTTGCACTACAGAGACAGCCGTAGACTGAAGGAAAATGCAAGGTAGGGGTCAACTTTAGAAACATAACTACAAAAAAACCCAGGTATTTCTTACTTCCCTATTTAGCAGGTGACAAGTGTTTTAAAAGTCTGTCTTTTTTCATGTTTTTCCATTCCATATATCACACTCTTTCACATATTTTCCTTATATTTTCACAGTCATTATACAGAGTGGTTACGCTGATTGTTTATTTTATAAAAGCCTTTTCATCAAATTGTTGCCTGTCCAAAAATTTTGTCTCTTCCCATATCCAGGTTGAGTGCAGAGGCAAAAGAGAAGAAGCAGTTCCTTAACTGGTGCCAAGAAGCTGGAATTATGGAGGTCATGCCGTACCATGAGTGTGACCTCACGTCAAGAGATCGGCCCGACTATCTGACATGTTTGGTCCGTTTGCAGGTCCAGAACATATCAGCCCGTTACCCTGTTTTTATAACTGGTGAGACATATGATATTGGGGTTCAATTCAAAGATGTTGTTAGCAAGATTTTATAAACATTGCAAATATGTAACTAAGAGTGATAGCTTTGAGTGCTCCGGTGCCTTAAAACCAGCAAGGTGAATTTGATCCCCGAAAGTCACATAGTGCTGGTTGAGTTTCGACACTGTCTCTGAGTTAACCTGTAAAGGTTTTATTTATTGTGCAGTGCATAAAGGAATGACATGTTTGTTTTTTTATTGTTACAGATTCAACAACTGACAGCACGTTCGGAAGGAATGGAATTTTAACAATGACTTTCAGCTCTTTCCTGATGTGTTCTCCAAGCGAAACATTTACAGCCTGAGCTGGAAAGGGTCTGATGGACACATTTAAGTTGTGCAAATTCAAGAACACAACAATGAGAACACTCACTGAATGTGAGGAGAAACTAGAGATTTACCCACAATTTCAAAAATACTACATTTAAAGGAATACTTCACTTGCAAATGACCATTTGTGTAACGGTCACTCACCGTGTTACCTTGACTTTGTGGAGAAAACTGGTCTTCTTGCATGTCTCCATCGTGAATGGAGAATCCAAAACAGGTGAACATACTTCATGAGTTGAAGTAAAGAGGGACCACTTTTAACAACAGCAAGACTATATCAAAACATTTGCTGACAAACTCTCACACAACTCCTGCATTATAATTCAAGTCTCATTCGTCCTGTCATTTGCTCAGTGCTCCCCACACACATGCATATTCACTAAATTATGATTTAAAACAAGTTAGTACAAACAGTCTCATTCACGGCTGAGTAGCATGCCTGGATATGCTCATGCATTTGAACTCTGATATACACACGTATGCTCAGGCCAAGAGAAAACCTGCTGTGCTGAAAAATGAAGTTTAACGTGCATGCAAAAAAACTGCAGTTCCTCTAATGGCCACTTGAGGCTAGCTCCAGAAGCAAGTTAATCTCCATCGACCTCCATGTTAAAAGGCCCAACTTTACAGCAGAAATAAACATGTTTACAGCCTGGTATGGAAACCGTTTTGGTCTACATAAGTAGTTTCCTCCTTTATGATAACTGTACAGGGGTGATTTTTTTTATATAACCCCCCAGTTTTCCATTTTATTAAGGCTTAAAATTATGCATAATTAAGGGCTGGCTGCTTTGAGAAAGAGGCTCTCTGCAGATACAGTCTTTGGCATCTCCACTCCTCCACAGCTACAGCCTCTCATCCAAATACGGTCACTTCTGGCTGCACAAAGTCAAGATGGCATCATCCCAAATGCCAAACTCAAGGCTTCAAAACATGAGTCCACAAACCAATGGGTGACGTCCATCCATTATTTTATACAATCTATTGCTCAGGCACACTCAGGGGTACTACTTGAGGGTGGAGGTGTTTTATATTGTCATGTTTAAATGAAAAGGCATGTGTTTGTAATGTACTGAGCATATGGCTGGATAATTGAGACTTGGACTATACTGCACAAGTTATGTGATTTTCTGTTAACAGATGTTTTGATATAGTTTTGCTGTTGTTAAACGCGGTCCCCATTTACTTCAATTCATGAAGAATGTTCACCATTATTGGATCGTTCGCTCACTGTAGAGGCATTAGAGAAAAACAGTTTTCTTCACGACTACAAGGTAACACACGGTGAGTAATTGATATACAACTGGTCATTTTGCAGGTTAACAGTTCTTTTATTTTTCTTGAATACATCAGTTCAGCTTTTTTGTATGAAGCAATAATTATTGATTTATTATTTGACATGTTTTGTGTTTGTTTCATTTCTCAACTAAGTTATCATTCAGTTAATGGATTGTGACAAAAATGCCAGTATACAGGCAGTTGTACTGTATATACTGTATGCATCTTGTATTATATTTTTTATTGTTTTTTACAGTGTATATTTAGTTTTTCTTTTCAGTCCTGATCTCAAACATTTGCTGCACAATCATTATTAGTGTTTGTTTTTAGGTATAAATTGACACAATTGCGACAAAGCTAAATTAGCCTGTTTGTATATTTTATATATTTAAGTATACTACTCTCGCTGTTTAGGTTGTTGACAGTGATTCTTAACTCATGAGTGTTGAATAGTTGGTGCACAGCAATGTAACAAACTCAGCACTTGTTTATGTTTATATTTCATGACTCTGTCAAGAGCAGTTTGACTGAGAATAAAGCAGTTTCTGTAACTGTTTTGCTTTAAAAAGAAAGAAAGAAAACATTCATACAAGCTGAAGAATGAACTACTCACACTACACTACGTGTTGCCACTCACAGATCATACTTCCAAAAATAAGACCTATGACTGTTTACAAAAGGATGAGGTTGCTGCCATCTGGCTGTAAATAGACTCAAATGAACTGTCTTTGTGTTTAGGTAGAGTGACACACATAATGGATACATGCAATGGAAAATGAGAAGTGAGGACTTTAACCAGGAGAGGGCCTCACTGAGAATAAAACTCTGGATGAGACAACACTGAACATAAGTTGGATTTATCCCAGAAAATCTTACAGCACAACTCACCGAAGATCTGTTAAACCTGAGATGTGATTTTAAACCAAATTAGAAAGATCCTTTTGATTTGTTATTCTTAAGTCTAGGTCATATTTTGCCCTCCAAATTTAAATGTTAGATTGAGGTGGTGAATGGTCTGTATATGAATCAGACCAGGTTTGTAAATTTGTTGAGGGAAAAAAAAAAAAAAAAGAGGGGGGCGGACATGAGTTTGTCTTGTAAATAAAACAACATGTTTGAAAAACTAATAGAAAATAGGACCTGAAATTAATGGAAATAAGGCAGCATGTCCAATGTCTGGCCCGAGAGCCCATTGTGGCCTGCAGACTGCTTATAAACAGCCAGCAGCTTGTCTTTTAAAATATACTACATGTGTCATCATACAATAGTGGTCAATCAGGCAAGATCATTTTGCATTTTTTACATTCAACTCACCATGCCAGGACTATCATACAATTTGGAGACATGCACCAAGAAGGAAATACATCAGCGGAATGTGTTTTCATAAATAGATGGTAAACAAGCAAACAAATGGTTACCTAACAACAGACATTTCCTGCTATGCAGAAGACACAGCAGAGAAGGTCATCGCTTTCAGGAGAGGTGGAGTATTGAATACACTGGAAGATGAAACAGTACCATTTGTCTCATTTGTATGGCTTTTTTTTTTTTCTTTTGATGACCCACGTGATGCAAGAAGCAGCTAGTCCCCAGGTACTTCCACATTTTCTAAACTGGCCTACATTTATAAAATTTTGAACACCCCTGAAATTTTTTTTTCTGGATTTAAATCCAGGACCACCCACTGTAGTTTAATTACCATATTATCATCATTATTCTTATTCTTATTACTGTTGTTGTTTTTATTTACAGTCAAAAACAAGCACATCATATCATATTTACATTCAAGTTTATTTTATTTACAAAGCCCAATATTAATATTAATTAATCACAATTTGTCTCAGAGGCCATTACAGCACACGACCTCTCTCTGTCCTCGGACCCTCACAGCCAAAAACATTTGAATACAAATGACAGTATTAACATAACCGAGCAAACTGCAAGACAGAAATAAATTATTATGTGTGACAAACAAAAAAGTGCAAGTGGTCATTCATGAATTAAGGTATAAAGACAAAGGGCCTTTCAAATTTTACAGCATTTTACAAATTTTTTGTATAGAATTTTCTCATTTATAAATGCAGGTTTTATAAGAAAAAAAAGTGAAAAAAATATTTTTCCAAAATAATTAAATTATGAATCCCAAACTCTGCTTTCTTGTCCTCCAGTTGGACATCCTTTAAATCCTTTATTTTCCTTTTTTATATTTCCTTTATAAACCTTTATAATTTAAAATCATAATATTTTGATTATTATAAGTCAACCAATATTGAAAAAAGTGTCCTAGTTAAATGTCCTAGTTAAATTACAAGTTACAGTTACAGAAAGTACAAACATTCAAATTTAAATTACACCTTTGATGTAAGAAGTCATTACGTGTAAATCTCATTTATTATTTCAAAGTGAACTGCTTAGTTTAGTTAATATTATGAGACTAAATTAGATAAATAGAAATTTTGGCAGCCCAAATTCAAGAGTGTGTCCAAGTCACTGCCTGCTTGTTATTCGAAAACAACACAACAGGAAATGAAATTGGACCCACTCTCTTGCCGCTTTTTAAAAATTTAAAATAAGTAGAAAGATTAGTCTTCACGCCCTGCACAACAATAACTACTGAATATAACGTTAAACTGAATTAAACTGTTTCTGTAGTTTTGCAGAGGCTTCAGATTCAGAAACTGCAGCCGGTGTTTCCTCCAACTTCAGTGTGACACAGCGGATGTGAAGCGGAAACCGAAACTGATCGTCGGTGTTTTTTACACGTTTAAAACTGGTTTTGAGCAAATTCCTGCCGCCGTTCACGACCAGTCCTCTTTATCCACGACTGCAGTGAACATTTAACACCAGTCCAACACGTTAACTGCGGCAGTTTGTGCCAAATATTAGCTACAAATGTGAACTAACGTGTGTACTATGACAAATGTGCTGCGCATCTTTAGACGTTGATGACCCGCTCGATCACAGCACAGCCGTGTAGGCAGACACTGATTTCTGCGCATGCGCGGTCTAGATTTCGGGGATGGGTCTATCGATGGAATCAAGATGGCGACTCTGGCAAAAGCGCCAATATATTTACTGAAGTAGATGTCCAAAATTAACCGCGGTAGCGGGTTTTCTCAAGCCCCCGAGGGCTTCCGTGAAACATGAAGACCGGGAACATGTTTTGGAAGAGGAACTGACCGGGATTAATACCGTAACAAAGTCAGCGAGATGTGTGAGAGCTATGCCCGCTCGCTGCTGCGTGTTTCGGTGGCGCAGATCTGCCAGGCTCTGGGCTGGGATGCGGTTCAGCTCACTGCGTGCGATCTGCTGTCCGATGTGCTGCATCGATATATCCAGCAGTTGGCCAGGGTCTGCCATCGGTACTCTGAGCTGTGTAAGTGCTCCCTTTAGTATCCTGATTACTTTTTAAACCCGTAAACCTGAAGTAGTCGATCACGTTGTTGTTGACTGGCTCTGGTGCTGGCGCCCCCTAGCAAAGGTTGATGTGTCAAAAAGTACAGTAGCTACATGGCTAAGTAGCTTCCATGTATTGTTGTTGTTGTGGCTATGATGCCTTGCAGCTGTGGTCACTGCATTGTGCCAGTCTATGTCACGTGCGTTAGTTACATAAGTACTCCTGTCTGTGAAATGATTCACTCAGTCAATCCGGGACCTGTTGAGCGTTACTTCTTGCTCCAGGTTGAATGTCAACATTAGTCAGGGCACCTTCTTGTATGTGCAGCACAGCCACCAACATGCTGTCAAACCTTTGTCCCAGGCTTTTATCAGCCCTCAGCTCAGTGAACAAGAGGCATGCGGAGTGTGTGCTGAGGTATAATGGCTTGTTATGATGCTGCATTTCAGATGGAAGAACAGATCCAGTCCTGGACGACGTCAGCCAGGCCTTCAGACTGTTGGGGGTGAGTCTGAGTGAACTGGAGGACTACGTCCACAACCTGGAGCCTGTGGCCTTTGCCCATCAAACGCCGCTCTTTCCTGTCAGCAAAAACAACCTCCTGCAGTTTCCCCAGCCTGGAGCCAGAGATGCAGAGGAAA
Source organism: Epinephelus fuscoguttatus (assembly GCF_011397635.1). Lineage (NCBI taxonomy): Eukaryota > Metazoa > Chordata > Actinopteri > Perciformes > Serranidae > Epinephelus > Epinephelus fuscoguttatus. The sequence goes on along the minus strand of NC_064755.1, from coordinate 31,009,415 downwards.
GGAAGGATTACATTCCAGATCACATGCCACCTCTGGTCTCCTTACAAGAAGGTCAGTGCAGATAACGGCTATATGCACATCTCTGAGTGTGGCTGTGTTCAGTATTTTTTACATGTTGAGATTTTATCTGCACTGTATATAGAATATACATATTACGGTACACTCACTGGCAAATATTTGTACATCTAGCTGAAAGTGGACTTTATACTGTGTTCAGGATGGTTATAATGATCACTTCTTTTTATACCCACTTCATTTCTATCAATGAAGGTAGAGACACCTCTCAGCCAAACACAATACAATTCAGTAACACCATAAATTACATCAGAAGAAGAAAAATATTTACTACCATGTAGGTTTCCCTTATAAGGAATTGGCTTTGGTGTTTGGTGCATGCAGTACAATAAACCTTCAATAATATGAACAACAATAATTCTTCAAAATGATCAGTGAGTTGAGTCAAACATCTTTCTAACTGCTTTAACAAAAACTGAACTCTATAACCATCGTGAAGGTGGGATTGTATTATACTTGGGTTTTAGTTTTGGCTAGGGTTACCTAGTAAACTGGAAACTGAGCATATGAAACCATATGTTAAGATCAGGGCAAATTAGTTTGGGTAGGCCACCATAGTAATCTGTATATGTGTCAGAACTACAGATGAAACTGTATGAAAATGTCATGACATGAATTGACCAACTTTATCACAGTTATCAGTGTTATAACAGAAGAAATGTGCTAAAAATAGAGCTGCAGCTAATGACTATTTTCATTGTCGATTAATGTCTTGATTCTGTTGATTATTTTCTCTGTTGATTGATTAGTTGTTTGGTCTATAAAATGTTAGAAAATGGTGAAAAATGGCGATCAGTTTTTGGAAGCCTGAGATGATGTCCTCAAATTTCTTGTTTGGTCCACACAACCCTAAAGATATTCAGTATATTGTCATAGAGAAGTAAAGAAACCAGAATATAATCACATTTATGATGCTGGAATTAGAGAATTTTGACTTTATTTCCTTAAAAAATGACTTTAATCAGTTACTTGATTCTCAAATTAGTTGCCGATTAATTTAATTATTGACAATTAAGCAATAAATTGTTGCAGCTCTAGCTGAAAATATTCAAATATTCTGATGCACACACTGAAATCACCACCACAAGTAAAATCAGTAGCAATTTGCATTTTTGTTTGCATGAACACTAAAATAATAACAATAGCCAATAGCTCATGTAAACATATAAGTTGGCACCATTTTGCCATGCATCTGGGACACTGTTGCTACTTTTGGTTTATGCTGGACGGTGAGTTTTTCAAAGCTTGGTGATCAAACACAGTTTTAATGATAATTGAAATTTTAAACAGTAGTACTTACTGTAAAGAATTATAGCGCATTTTGTTATGAAACCAGTAACTGTTAAATCCCTTAATAAATCACCTGCTGTGGTTGTGAAAATCCTTGGATGTTAAAATTGAAAACAGAGCTCAACTAATATTTTATCCCTTTCCTCTCCAGAAGAGGAGGAGGAGGAGGTCCTTGCTGACATGGGCACCTCAGCCGAAGCTATGCAGGTGGCGCTGGAAGAGGATGAGGAGGAAATGGACGAAGACGAGACGGTTAATGATGAGAACCACCCACTGAAGAGGCACCTGGACAGTCCTGACGCAGCTATGGGCATGATGCCTACCTCCAAGAGACCACGCATGTACCCTGGCCTCAGCCCAGAATGGGGGGTTGAGCCCAGGGAGCCCCTTACCTCTCTCAACCCTCAACGTGTTCCCCCAGGCATGCTGCCTTCTCATGATAGCCTTGACCCCCTGTCACCTGAAACACCTTCTGGAGCTCTGCCTTCCTTCAGACCTCAGCCAGCAGTACCAAAACACTCTGATCAAAAGGGCCTCACCACTCCAGGAAGAAAGCCTAAGGTCTCATCCCCTGGCAGACAACGGACTAAGTCCCCGAAAGGGGTCATACCGGTTCCGGTGGGTAGTAGTCCCATCCAATCTCCAAAACCGTCTAAGGAAAGGAAGAAATCCCCAGGGAGGACAAAGAGTCCTAAAAGTCCCAAGAGCCCGAAGGTGGCTTCAGCCAAAGCATCTCAAACCCAGAGCAAGACAGATGGTGTGCACAAGCTACCGCTGTCTGCGCTGAGTGAAAGGATGGGCAAAGAGAACATCCATATGCGTCAGAACATAGAGGACAGGGAGTTGGCTGAGGGCCCCTTCAAGAAACTAGAGCCTGATCATGCAGCTATCGATGACTCCATTGATGCTGTGATTGCCAGAGCATGTGCTGAACGGGAGCCCGATCCTTTTGCTTTTTCTTCGGGCTCTGATTCAGATAGTAATGGATTCTCCAGCCCGAGGAGGCTGACCATCATGGAACCGTCTACACCTAAGCTCCCGACAGGGGCCAGCATCTCTATAAAAGACACGTCAACGCCACTTCACCTACAGACACACACAAGCCTTGGAAATTGGACTATGGATGATTCAATCAATGAGGTGATCCGAAAGGTCAACCAAGGGGGTCCATCCGCACCCCTGCCAAACCTAGGAGATTATGTCTCATCAGGATCAGCCTCACCACCTACTCCTGAACCTCTACTCAAGGTGTTTGAGGAGAAGAACAAGATTGTGTCATCAGTAGAGGTCAAGAAAAAACTGAAGAAGGAGCTTAAAACTAAAATGAAAAAGAAGGAGAAAGACAAGCCGAAAGACAAAGACCGTGAAAAGGATAAGGGCAAGCTGAAAGAGAAGAACAAGGATAAGAACAGGGATAAAAACAAGGACTTTACCAAGGATGGCAAGATGCCCTGGAAAGAGTTTGGACTGAAAGATGATGAGCACTTCCCTCAGCGAGACTTTACTCTGCCTGAGGGCTCCATCAAGATAAAAAACAGAGACGGAGATGGCCCTAAGAAGGAGAAGGAGAAACACAAAGACAAAAAGAAGGATAAAGAAAAAAGCAAAAAGGATAAAGATAAGAGGGAAAAAGGTAAAGACCGGAACAAAGAGGACAGGCAGAAACAATCTGCATTAGCCCCCTTCGCTCTGGGTGAAATCCCGCCACTGTTCAGCCCCTCCGCCTGCCTGCGCATCCCCTCCATGCTCCCTCCTTTGGCCCCCATCCTCCAGGATAAGGACGTAAAGACCAAGGAGAAGGACAAGAAGAAAGACAAGAAGGAGAAGAAGAAAAAGAAAGACAAGGAGAAGGACAAGGAGCGCGAGAAGGCCAAAGAAAAGGAGAGGGAGAAAGAGGAGAAGAGGAAAGAGAAGGAGAGGGAAAAGGAAAAACGAGAAAAGGAGAAGGAGAAAGAAAAAGAGAGGATTCGACTGGAGAAGGTAACTTTTATTTTGTTTGGTGTGTCATTATGTGTCCGTGTTAGAGTGTAACTGATATTTAACTTAAAGTCCTTCTTGTCTTCCAGGTGAAAGTGGACACTCCAGCAGCTCTGCCATCTCCAGTCATCCCCAGACTGACGCTCAGGGTGGGAGCAGGCCAGGACAAAATGTAAGCACAATGAAAGTTTGTTATTTCTGGTAATATTTCTCTTTGCATGTTACAAGAAATCCTCTTTTTAATCCTCTATTTAAAGAAAAAAACATGAAGAAATGTGAAGAAGATATGAAGTAGCATTATATTTTTTTTATTATCACTAGTATTACAGCAGTTTAGTAAACAATAAATAAAGCTTTTATCAAATGCCTGTTCAGATTCAGTGTTGTTTACTTATTTTTGATTTTAAAAAAAGTCCCTGATTTAAGTTTAAAGTGTTACTAATTGTAGATTATTTAATTAGGCAAAGTTCTTAACATCTGAAAAAGTTTGGCTTCTTCTGTCACATGGAAAAGGGGATTCTGTAGGACAGGGTATTTTTGTGTTACTTATTGAGTATTTTAAAAAGTATGTTGAGGTATCTATGTCATAACTAAGGCATGATATTGCTCTTCATATAAAAATCAAATATGTAGACTGTGTTTAATCAATGAAGTCATCCTGCAAGAGTCCCACATGTAAAAAAAATAATACACTGTACTGAAAAAAATGCATTATAATATAAAAAAAGAGTTTTTTAAAATAGAAAATAATATGAATTAAAACACACATATAAATAAGTTAAAATAGACATCACGTATTTTAAAAAATGTTCAAAATCTAGCTAGAGTTCTTTATTATCATATACAAAACAGTTACAGAGAAGCAGACATTGGTGATCTTGGATCTCAGGCTCCCTCTAACAATTAAAATTGAATAAATGTTAATTAAATGTATAAAAAGAGAGAATCCAAAATAGAAAATAGTGCAAGTTAAAAATACAAGGATAAAATAAATTTAAAAAAAAAAAATAATTAATTTTGGTCTGCAAATGCAGCATGTATTAATCTACAAATTCATGTAAATAAAGTCACAGCCTCTCACAGAAAATGGCAGATACTTAAATAGTACAGTGCAAAACATTACAATAAAGTAATTTAACATAACTTAGACAGCTTGTATCACCTACCTTTTAAACAACACATCAAATTCAGCAATGAATGACAAAATATAAACATAAATAAAACATACTATAAATGAAATTAATAATATTATTAAATAATACTCTCATATTAAATAAAAACATACATTTGTGGTAGGTGGTAATTGCAATAAATATCCTGAACAGGAACGTAGTAGATGTATATGCATAATGAGAAGCATAAATATATATATCTATATATAATTACAGAGGTAGGGCTGGGCAACATTTAAAGAATTACAGTACCAGTACCCTTAAAAGTGATACTAGTTTACTGATACCAGTAGAGTACGTCATTTTATACCTTTTTTTTGTACTCCATTTGATACCCCTCATGTGAATGGAAGCATTCACTTGCATAAAATGCCACCACTGCCCAAATGCAGGTATTGTTTGACTGGAGAAGTTTAAATACTGCTTAGTACTGGATTATTTTGGTCGATACCTTAAAGGTATGGAGTACAGATACCCAGCCCTATACAGAGGTGTAAACAACTTGTGAAACAGTAAGTGAAAGTATATAAATAGTAAAGGGTCAAAACATGTTGAGCATGTTCGGAGGATATTATCGCTACATATTTCATTCACTTGGTTTTTGAAATTTTGACGATGGCTCATATTCTTTAAATTATATAGTTTACATCGAGATATTCAAGTCTCCTATTTGTATTAACTTGTTTCTGTCTCTGTCCGCCACCAGTGTCATCAGCAAGGTGGTTCCAAATTCAGAATCCAAGACGCCGGCGCCCAAGACCCCCGCTGCCAAGTCTGGACCTGGGAATCGCCCTCGGACGCCCCCTCCGCCCCCGATGCTCACCCCAGTCGTCCCCACTCTGCCCCCACCTCCGTCTCCGCTTCCACCGGCTCCCGCCCCATCATCGCTGCTCCCCACCGTCCCGATGCTCTCTCCCGCTGCATCCTTCAAAACACCGGTCCGCAGCGTAGTAACTGAGACTGTCAGTACATATGTGGTGAGAGCTCGTACTCTAGACTGCTTTTTATTTACTGGTGCACATGATAACAGTATTTTCATATAGAGTGGTTCATATTTAAGAGCTGGATGTTTTTATTTTAGATCCGAGATGAATGGGGAAACCAGATTTGGATTTGTCCTGGATGCAACAAACCTGATGATGGCAGCCCCATGATAGGATGTGATGACTGTGATGATTGGTATCATTGGTAAGAGACTTAATTCTTTTTTCTTTTCTGGCCCAATGACTCACTTTGTATTGTGTTACTTTTTATATAAGATAATAGTTTTGCATAGTTAACAGTTAAGTTTTAATTGTTACCATGAACTACAACTTTAATTCACAGATTTTTGTGCTTGTTTTGGGATTTTAATGCTACACACAGTTCATGGTTTGATACATATTCGGTAGAGCAGTTAAAACAGAAGCACTTGTTTTAAAAAGTACCAAAATGATTGCTTATTGGCCATTGAAAGACTCAAGCCCTGTAATAGAACCATTCGAGTGATGGTGTCGCTACCAGTTTAGCTTGTTTGGTTGTTTTCAGAAAAGTAATGTCACCAAACGTCAAGTCACTAGGTCACCACACAGCTTTGTTTCCCTTCCAGTATTTGTCCAGTGTCATTTTATCTGACTGGGGGACCATAATGCTTCCAAATGATAGATCTAAATGACATCTTCAAGCTCTGGTCTCTCATTTGTCATTTGTAATCTTCAATTATCCCACTGCCAAAGATGTATGGATACAACTGTCTCTCTAGAAATGTTCCACACTCGCTAAATGTAATAAATAAGGGCATAAAAATCAAAACAAAGAAGTACTGCATGAAGCATCCTTATATTTTTTGGAATATCTGTAGTTGAATATGACAGCTTTTCCATGGTCAGGCACCTTGACAGGCTCTTCACACATTGATAAACAGCTGATGCTTCAGGTTTTTCCGATTTAAGAGTAACTTAAGCTTATTTGACAGTAATTATTTTGTTAACTGGGCCTATCCTGAACTGAAGAAAGTCTCAAATTGAAATTAAACGCACAGTATGTAATTTCGGCCACTTTGGGTTTCTCAATCAAAACAATAACATAGGACAGATTTTGACGATGTCATGAAGTAGCATCACAGGAGTTAATTGTCTTCATTGTCAAATAACCAACAATGCAGATGCAAATCATGCTCTTGGATGAGTAAATGTATTAAAGTTTTAATCACGTTAAGTTTAGTCAGGTTATGTAATTTCATTCCAGTGAAATAGCTAATAATAACATTAGCTTACGTAACGTTTACTTTCTAACTTACCATGATATAAGTTGACTACCCTAACAGATACTGTAGCTAACGTTATTTAGGGAATTCAGTCAAGGGGTAGCCCTACGCCCTCATCTGTGGTCTAAACAGTCATGCTAAAAATACCGTTATGAGCGTGTTGAATGGATATAAGATCACCATACCCATTAGCTTGGCAGCTGACATGAACTACAGTGCCCTCCAAAAGTATTGGAACAGTGAGGCCAATTCCTTTATTTTTGTTGTAGACTGAAAATATTTGGGTTTGACATCAAAAGATGAATGTGGGACAAGAGATCAACATTTCAGCTTTTATTTCCAGGTATTTACATCTGGATCTGATACACAACTTAGATGATAGCACCTTTTGTTTGAACCCACCCATTTTTCATGAGAGCAAAAGTATTGGAACATGTCACTGACAGGTGTGTTTTGTTGCCCAGGTGTCTCCCAATTACATTGATTATTCAAACAATAAATAGCACTGAATATCTGAGCTCAGTTTCAGATTAGGTACGATAGATTTTGCCTGTGCAGACTGCATTTAGAGGTGGAACCAACATGAAAACCAGAGAGCTGTCTATGGGTGAAAAAGAAGCAATTATGAATCTGAGAGAAGATGGACAATCAATCAGAGCCATTGCACAAACACTGGCCATAGCCAGTACAAGCATTTGGAATGTCCTGAAGAAGAAAGAAACCACTGGTGTACTAAGCAACAGACGTCGAATAGCTAGACCAAGGAAAACATCAGCAGTTGATGACAGAAACATTGTGAGAGCTGTAAAGAAAGACCCTAAAACAACTGTTAGTGACATCAGCAACAACCTCCAGAGGGCAGGAGTGAAGGTATCACAATCTACTGTTCGCAGACTTCATGAACAAAAGTACAGAGGCTACACCAGAAGATGCAAACCACTCATTAGCAAGAAGAATAGGAAGGCCAGGCTGGAATTTGCCAAAAGGTACAGAGATGAGCCTCAAAAATTCTGGGAAAAAGTTTTATGGACTGATGAGACAAAGATTAACTTTTTCCAAAGTGACGGAAAGGCGAAAGTTTGGAGAAAGAAAGGATCTGCTCGTGATCCCAAACATACAAGCTCATCTGTGAAACACAGTGGAGGTAATGTCATGGCTCGGGCTTGCATGGCTTCTTCTGGGACGGGCTCTTTCATCTTCATTGATGATGTAACACATGATGGCAGCAGCAAAATGAACTCAGAAGTCTACAGAAACATTTTGTCTGCTAATTTAAAGAAAGATGCAACCAAACTGATTGGGAGATCCTTCATCATGCAGCAAGATAACGACCCAAAACACACTGCCAAAACAACAAAGGAGTTCATCAGCGGCAAGAAGTGGAAGGTTTTAGACTGGCCAAGTCAGTCTCCAGACTTAAACCCAATAGAGCATGCATTTTACCTGCTGAAGAGGAGCCTGAAGGGAGTAACCCCCCAAAACAAACAACAACTGAAAGAGGCTGCGGTGAAAGCCTGGAAAAGCATCACAAAAAAAGAATGCAAAAGTTTGGTGATGTCAATGGGTCACAGGCTTGATGCAGTTATTGAAAGCAAAGGATTTGCAACTAAATATTAAGTCTCATTCACTTTAATCTGTTTTAAGTTTATATGTTCCAATACTTTTGCTCACCTAAAAATGTTGTGTTCCATTACAAATAATGCTCTCTTCTAAGTTGTGTATCAGATCCAGATGTAAATACCTGGAAATAAAAGCTGAAATGTTGATCTCTTGTCTCATATTCATCTTTTGATGTCAAACCCAAATGTTTTCAGTCTACAACAAAAGTAAAGGAATTGGACTCACTGTTCCAGTGCTTTTGGAGGGCACTGTACTTGTCGTAGTAGCACATTATCATAGGCTGCATCGATGTTGAAATAGCCTTTCATGTCAATAAATTAGGTCTCTGCTGGATAACTGTGTTGCAAAATGGCATGCAGTTAAAAAAAATAATATTGTGTGACAAAAATGCTGTGATAGTATTAGTGAGCAAAATTTAGTGACACTGTATGACTTATGATGACATATCATCTGGTGTTTCCCTGGAAGTTAGAGCAAGTAGAGGGGTTAAATGGGATGTGATGCCATTGACAGGCAACCAGATAAATGCACTGTTACTTGGAAAAAAATTACAGATTTGTCTGGGCTTGAATGTTCAAAGGCAAATACACAACTTAAAGTATATAAACAGGTTTAATCGGTTTTAACATTTTAATGCAAAAATGTACCTTTAATGTCCTTTACCGTTCTGGACTAAGACATGTGGTGTTAGATGTCCATCCATTTTCATCCGCTTATCCAAAGCCGAGTTGTGGAGGCAGCAGGCTGAGCAAAGTACCTCAGATGTCCCTCTCCCCAGTGACACTTTCCAGCTTCTTTTGGGGTATTTTAAGGCGTTCCCAGGCCAGATGAGATATGTAATCCCTCCAGCGTGTTCTGGGTCTGCCTCGGGGCCTCCTAACAGTTGGATGTGCCCTGAACACCATTAACCAGAGGCGTTCATGAGGCATCTTGATCAGATGCCCAAACCACCTCAAGTAACCCCTTTCGACTCGAAGGAGCAGCGGCTCTACTCCGACCTCCCCTCCGATGTCTGAGCTCCTTACCCTATCTCTAAGGTTGAGCCCAGCCACCCCACGAAGGAAACTCATTTCGGCCACTTGTATCCGTGATCTCATTCTTTCAGTCACTACCCAGAGCTCATGACCATAGGTAAGGGTTGGGACATAGTTGGACCGGTAAATCAAAAGCTTCGCCTTCCAACTCAGCTCCCTCTTCACCACGACAGTCCAGCACAGTGTCCTCATCGCTGCAGGCGCCGCGTCAAACCACCTATCTATCTTGTGATGTTAAAAACCTCAGTAGAAATGTAAAAACAGCTGCATCCTCTGCATCCTTTCACTAACCTGAACCCTCCTCTTCTTCTCTTGTGTGCTCAGGCCTTGTGTCGGGATCCTCACGGCTCCTCCAGAGGACCAGCAGTGGTTCTGTGTTAAATGTTCCAGCAAGAAGAAGGACAAAAAACACAAGAAACGGAAACACAAACTGCATTGAGACTATGCAAAAAGCACATATTTTGGACTTTTTTTGGACTTGAAGCCATCACTGAACACTCGTGGCACTGCTGTAACATAATAATAATAAAAAAAAAAAAGAAAGTTTAAAACTGTGGCTGAAACTAACATCCGATGATTTTTTTAAAATGACGTCAGCCATGATGCATTGTGAGTTGGTATGAAAAAAAAGGCTTTAACCAGCACATATCCAGCCTTAGTTCTCACATGAGCTCTGTGGTTTTCCCCTTTTCACCTGTAAATCGTTTGCTTGTTGTTTTGGATGTCCAGTCGAAGGAGATCATGACAGTTATGTTTGTATAAGGAGGCTTTGACAGTTTGTCTCAGACGAGCTCAACAAAGCAGAGAACCAGAGATCAACAAACATCCATCTTCTTTATTTCTGTTTCCCGACCAACAAGTCAAACCCCTCCCCCGGTTTTCTGCAGTATCATTGAAATGTCATGTATATAAGGATGACGGCATCAGGTGTGTATAAATGTGTCAATACCAACTTCCAAGCCAAGTGCATTTTCTTCTTAGAATTCTGACTTGTTAAAAATCCATTTTCAGATATTGGTTTTTAACTCGAATGATTTTCTGTAATTTCTGTACATTTTTTAAATTTAAAGTTTGTATTTTTATTTTTTTCTTCACATGGATTTGTCCTGGAGTTAATACTGTAGCTGTGCTTGTAATGTAATTCATTTCGCTGATATTTCAATATTAAAGATGAACGGTCTGTGTACTCACAGACTTTACGACGTAAATCTCATTACCATCACAACTGTACCTTTAATTTTCTGTCACCCCCTGTTCTGTGCATCCTTATTTAATTTTTAACCTGTACAGACTTCTCTAAAAGAAACCAATTTCCAGTAGCTGAGTGTTTGCATTTGCTTGACAAATAGAAAAGATTGGAAATATTTTAACAAACTGAGTTTCAGATGAATTTTTGTTCTTGCTCATTTCACTCCTGATGACAAAACAATTTGTCTTCGCACTGTGCAGCTGGTTGCAGATCAAATCCAGGATCCTCCCTTGCAGCAGTCTGTGCAATGCATTAGCCTAGATTTGGGGCTATTCTGCTGAGTTGTCATCCTGCATTTCACCTACATGAGATATGTGGGAGAGCTCTTGGCAGTCATGTTGCACCGGGTGGCATTTTTTTAAGAGATCGATTGTGGAAAGCGAGGAGCTGTTTTTTCTCGTCTCTTTCAGTGTCTGACAGTGTCTCCTGTGCCGTTTGCAGCAAAGTTGTTTTTGCTTTTCCCTCCATGACCACACGGTGTCATTCTTCAAGCACACACCCTATAGCACGCCGCTCAGTCATGACATGTACAGACACCACAGCAGGCTCACACAAAAATGTAGGAAATAAGAATGTAAGAAATGTGACAGGTGTCTCCAGTTGATGCATGTGGAATCCATATCTCGCACGTAGAACCAGCTCCACAAGTGCCATCCTTCACAACAGTATCTATAGATGACTGAGACTACAAATAGGATTTACAGTCCCTCAGCAGCTATTTGGACCTAGATCTCTATAGAACTGAATGTGAGGTCGTAAAGCGTGTCTCCCCAGTTATCAGTGGACTATCATTTTTATGAGTTTTGCACGTCTGGTCCAACTTTTTATATTCTTTGAAATCATATGCTCCGTGAACACTTTGCAACTGTATATCTATAGTGGACAGTTTTATTACCAGTCAAGCTTGACTTTACATACTGAACACTGAAAGGTCTAGATGTTTATCAGAGTCTCTTCTATTTATTTCTGGGAACAATCAGCAGACCGGTGCTGGCTCAACCTGAGAAGTCTACGTGGTTGATGCTATAGCACATCAGAAGGTTATCTTGGTGCAAAACCTTTAAATGATTTATGAACAGTTGCGGTATAGAGTCAGTTGTGTGACAGAGTGGTGTGATGTGCAGAGGAGCATTGTTCTGAATGAGCTGCCAGAGAGCTAAAGCCCATTAAAGTCGTTCTACCTGCTAAAGGTAAAAGCATGGATTAGTTTAATTCAGTCTTGTTGAATTTTTTTTTGTCTTGATTGCTTTTAAAAACTTGAATCATGACCACACTCAGTCTTTCTACTGCGGCTCAAAAGAAAAAAAATCAGTTTTATTCTCATTTAATTGCAGACAATTATGGCAGACCTGATCACTGACTTATTTGATGTGTGCAGTCACAGACAAGTTGTACTTAAGTAATAAACAGGATTAAACTGCAGGCCCTCAGATCAGGTACAAATGCTTAGTTTCAATTATACCTCCTTTAATTTCCTTTTTGTCAACATGAGTTTAACTCTTCTGCACGAAAGAAACCATCCACTGATACTAATCCTTTATTTTTGGTTTATACTTGCACTCACCTTTTGGCAAAATGTAGATTAACCTAACTATTAACCTACCATATTCCCAGTTGTTGCAGATCCTCCTATAGGCAACGTAAGCCACAACCTGGAGAGAGTATGAAGGCTCTGACAAACCAAGCTGACGGATGGCTGTCAGTGAGTGGCCTTGCGGTGTGTCCCACACAGTTGGCCCTTGTTGGCCCTTGTCAGCTTTTTTTCCCATCTGATTCAGCCTGTTGAATAGATGTCGGAACCTGTCAGTGAATGAAATCACTCTGATTGGCAGTTCCACACACTGCACCAGAAGAGAAACTGAAGTGAGGAACGTAAACAAACAGCAAAGTCAAGATGGTGAGACCAAAACAACCTTGAAACATGAGGTGATATTTTTTTTTTTTTTTTAGCCAAAAGGCTCTGTAGCAGAAACATTTCATGATGGTTTGTGTTTTTGCTCTGTTCTTTCAACAGATAATGTGCTAACTGGCTAACTAGTGCCCTGACGGTCTTCTGGTTTCTCTTTTTGAATGACGATTACAGACTACCACCATCTACTGATGTAGAGAGTTAACTCCTCTCATGCAGGCACAGAAGGTAAGTGCCGGTTGGCCGTTAGGTGTAGTCTTTGCAGTGTGTTCATGTGCAACTTCTTGGCCAAGACAAGACACGTGTGCCGATGCAACACTAGTTCTTTGATCTCAGTTTGGCGGGTCTGGGCCTTTAGAATAAGAGAAAATAAGCAGGCAGAATCCATTCTGGGGTGCAGTTCAAAAGCAAAGAGATGAAAACTCCAGATTTGCAGATACTTAATTCTCTCAATGTTAGTTATAAAGTATTAGTTTGTTAGTGTAGTTGTTTATTTGTGTTGATGTCTTATTAGCTCCTGTTCCTGATAGTGATAACAAGATGGAGGGGGATTGCCTGCTTGGGGCATCAGATGTGCTAGGTACAGCACTGCATATTCCGACAATAAACCTACCTACATGTACTCAGTACTACATACCTTTATAATTACCTGCAATGCTTGAATAGGAAAAGGATGATATGTCCAAAAATCTATCAAAACTTGGTTAAAAAATGTCTTGTCTGAAAGGTCCAGTGTGTCGGATGTGGTGGCATTTACTGGTGAGGTTGCAGATTGCCTACTTAAACTTGTCCCGTGTGCCAAGTACAGTATGTAGGAGAATTACGGTGGCCTGCATGAAAGTGTGAATGGCCCTATCTAAAGCCAATGTTTTATTTGTTTATTTGTTCCATGCTACTGAAGAAACAACATGGCAGACTATATGGAAGAGGACCTGATATTTATGGCTCATTCTATGATAACGAAAACACAAGGACTCCTATTTTCAGGTGATTATAAACGAATGAAAATGGAGTTATGAATATTATATTTCATTCGATAGGTGCCCCTAGATTTTGCACACTGGACCTTAAAAAGCATTAGCTGTATGTGTCTGATACCTGCAGACACCTGTCAGATACCTTAATTAAACATGAATGCTTCATTTATCTGACAGCACACCAGACTCATTCACTTATTGAACTTGTGAACTGTTCCTTTTACTTACTCGCCTCTCTCTCTCTTTGAGTGTGTTCCTGCCATAAATGGCTCTGATGGAAATCTACTCAGTGTCTTCCGATAACACTGAATCAAAGAGGAAGTGGAAAAAGTGATGTGTGGCCGAAGCAAAAGGGGAAGTAAAATGACTTCTGCCCATGCAAAACAAGCTGACATTTCAATGTGGTGTTGCTTTTTATCATACGAGATGCATCCACTCATGCAAGCCCACACAAACAGTCATTTCACACAGAGTCAGAAATACAGTATATTAATAAATAAATGCGTGATGCAGCACTTCCATGATGAATTGTTTGCAGATAAGTGAAGTTTTAACCCAAAGGTTATTGTTGAGAGGCTGATGAGACTTTGTGCAAATTAAAATGTCAAGCAGGTCATAGATAGCTGCTTCCTCTAATGCTAAAATGCTAACTGCACTCACTGTCTCTCTCCCTCTTCAATCACACATGCTGGTGTCAGGTCTCGTACAGTCGGAGCTTGTTGCTAGCATCTGTTGGATCATAAATTTTGCTGCCCAGTGCCAGCAAAGATAGAACTCTGCCACGTCTGACATAAAGAGGATAAAGTCTTTATTTCTTATAAGGTAAAGAATGTTTCCACCTCGTTCAGATGCATCTACTCTGCCTCATAAACAGTTTTAATTCTGATGTAATGCAGAAAATGAATTTAACTTCTTCAATGTCAAAACTCACATTGTGCAGCGCTGTGCATTAGTGCACGCCACAGAACACAATGTGCATCCATTCGGAACAGTTTCAGTTTTAATCCACATAAACACAGACGGTATTTGTTTGTGCAATCAGTCCCAAGAGAACCCACAAGTGGTAAAAAGGGAAAGCTAATGGCTGCTTTCACTCAACAGGAGGCCACCTGCAGCGCCATAAACATGTGCTGCTATTTGACTTATTATATGACATGCATGGATGCGTTATTTCTCCATGCACTGAGACCCGCTAACAACACCTTTCTCTTCACTGTGGACTTAAACAGGATGTGGTTGTTTTCTCGCAGCAATGCATCTTTGCTGCTGCAGCTTTCACAAGCTACACATGCGTTCTACGCAGCATTCACGTGCCATTTTGTGGTGTATTATTTTACCTCTGCAACCTCTTTAGAATGAGGGTTAAGCGGGAGAGCATGTGTGCACACTGTATGATCATACTGAGCGTTTTTTTTTATGCTCTTACATGTTGTTAGATCAGAGCTCTCTGAGATTCTGTGCTCAACATGATGCCTGTAGTGCTGACAGTCATACTAAGCAGCAACACACCATAAAGAGCTGGATTTCAACATCAGTGTTTAAAATATTCATGTCAGCAGAAAAGAGCAGCGGCTGAAATGAAGAGGGGTTTTTGTGCCGTGATGATCAGAGGAAGTGGAGCCCCTTCATGCTGGTCTTCTCAGCTATGATACGAGCACACATCGCCGTGACCCTGTTTCCGATGACTTTCCTACTTAATGTCACATTACTCTAACAGGACACAGCACCTATGGGAGGATGAGGCCTAGATTTGATTTCTCCTGGGTTTTGTGCAAAGATCATCGCGACAAATTGCTTTCGAATTTTTAATCTCGTGGCAAAGTGACAGCAAAACATGCCTCCACCGAGTTCCCAGCTGTATGGCTCAGAACACAGGCAAATGAGCTCTGTCCAATGCAAATTAACACGCAATGAGTGTTGTTTTAAAGCACTCTGTTGTTGAGCCTCTTCAATAGGTCATCCGTTGATGATTCAGGTTTCCAGTAATTTCATTGTAATGTGGAGAACCATTTTGTATCTTAGATCATTCTGCAGAATTGTATGCACGTCATGATGCTTTGGAGTACTGTAGGCGGGCTCATAGGTGGGCCTGGAGCAGAGTCACAGGCAGTGTTTGCAGGTTTATCAGTGGTAGATTGGCTTCAGTCTGAAATTGTGAAGAGCCGGGGCTGTACTGTAACCTGTGCTTATTTAACATGCTGACTTCTATGTGCGCTTATATTCTAGCAGGCTATCTTTATCCCTATCCACTCCAGAATAATAATGACAGGGGCTTGTCAGCTCTCTACCTGTCACCCTCTGGTTTATCATCAGCCAGCTCATGGAGGGACAGTGACATGTACGTCCCTACAGGAGCTGAATACAGAATGGTTGCAGTATTAACCTGTGTATGTACAGGTATTCGGTGATGATAAGCAGAGTGTTTCATGTTAAAAATACTTATGAAGGGGAGAGTTTTTAGGATATCAAGCTTGACAAACCCCCTTTGCAGGAGTGTGCCTTTCCTTGGCTTTTATTTGGAGCAGTTCACTGATTCATACATGCCAACATGCACAGGAGCGTGCCACAAAACCAGGACTTGTGGATGAGATCTTGTGGCAACTGTGTCGATGTTTCCTCTAATTTCCCCCAATCTGACAGTGGGAATAAATCATCCACGTCCAATTTGCTGAAGTTTTCCTAATATGGGTGTCAATTAGTGAAAGAGTGCTACTGTGGCCACAGCTTTACAGCCTGCAAACTGGGCTGCCGCAGGCAGCACAATGCATTAGCGCACGATGAGCTGTCAGAGAGGATTATTTCAGCCACGCCAGTCAGCGAAGGGGGTGGGCGCCGCTCTGCTGCACTAAACCGAGGAGAAAGAGTGGGCGGGAGACAGAGAAAGGGAGAGAAACACGTAGAGGAAAGAGGGAAAGAGAAGAAAGTGTCCATTACACCGGGTGGATTTTTCCAGAGCACCGATGTTGGAACACTCTTCTGAGCTGGCCCTGGTGCAGAGTTTGTATGCCAACAGCATGCGCTGTCCCCCCTCTGCGGCCGGGATCTCTGTCAGGAATGAGGACCTGCCTATGAGGTACGTTGGGGTTGGCCCCTCATTCAAATCTGGGCTAGCTTTTGTGGAGCAGCCCGTATTTGGACTGCTTCTTTGTCTGGGCTGAATATTGTCATAGGATGTATTGTTTCCAGTTGAGGCGTTCTCTCATGCTGTGACTGTGTGACTGTGGGCAGGGTGGTGTTCCTCTGGTGTTCCAATATGTTTTTTTTCCCTCTAGGATCCCAGAAACCATGTATTTGAATCTAATTAATTTGGCCTTTCATTTCAATACCATCTTCCCAAGACTGAAATGATTCAGTCAGGAGGTGGTGGATTAGTTTTAAATTGTGTCAGAACAGAAAAATCAATACCTTATAGCATTCTCACATCATTTAATTACCTTCATCCTCTCTGCAAAGTTCCACACTGGCTCAGATACTTGCATGAACTACAAATAAAGAGAGGAGAATCTGTCAGTGATGCAGGTGTTTGTCTCTGAAATGAAAAAGGACAAACCCATGTGATAAGATAGGCCTTTCTACTGAGACCAGCCCAGGCCTTACTGTACTCCCTCAGTGAGAAACCACAAAAGATATCAATTATCTTTAAAAGAACAAAACGACATTTACATCCATCTTGGAATTTGCATAAATTTAGAGGAACTGGAACCTGATAAGACGCTGTTATCTTGTGTGCTCAGTACATCTTGACCCAGCAGATTTCCTCTGGAGAGAAAGCATGATAAAATGAAGTTCTCTCTCCATTTTGAGAGCCTTTTGGTTGGTCGCCATTCTGCAAACGCTCTCATGAAAGGCAGAGCTGATGATAAAAAAAAAAGTGTGCCTCCAAGTTGGAGGTGACGTGCTCAAAAAGACATGATGTGGCCCATTTGGGATTGAAGCTGTCCTATTTTTAAACAGAGCAGTTTGTCACGAAGGGGTACAAATTTAAATGCTGGATGATGATGATGATGATGATGATGGGTGAGACAAGCATGAGGGGAAAACATTTGATGTAAACAACAAAAGCATGGTACGTGTGGAGGATTATGGTGGGATTACAGTAGTAATAATCTGAGATTAAGAAAAGAAGGCTTGTATTAGAAGGTGCTAACAACTAGACATCAGCCTCTAGAATCCACGCCAACTAACATCTCTAAGAAAAGACAAAGAGACGCATAAACTGATGGCATTGTGAACTGTACGGACAAACTGCGCCGTATATTTTACATACCCTCGAGAGAAACAGGAGCCGCTCTCCATAAGAATCCTGCTCCTTTTCTAACAAATCTATTCAATAAGATCCCCTGAGATCTAATTGAGTCAAAGGAAATATGTGGATGCTGCAGATGGGATGACATTATTGTATTTTTCCTCCATTTTAATGAAACCTGATTCTCCAGAGAGGTTTAGACTAGCTTTTTATAGCAGCCCCTCGAGCTTAATGGTAATGCATGTTGCATAGTGGGCTCGTCTGCATGTATGGCAAAATAGGTCGCATATCTCATTATGCATACAAACCTCTTTTAGGCACTGTTTAATAGAGCATACTCTGCACTGGTGCCAAGTTGCCTTGAAATTGCTATGGATACAAGGATTAAATCGGATTTCATGAATGGGATGTTTCTTAACACTCGCTATGAATAATATTTTTGGATTGCGCAGCTGCTGGAGCAATAATGACTGATTTGACAATTAGCATAGCCCCCCCTGACTCTCTGCTATGGCAAACACTTGACAACGGCCCCCCTACCTTTCCCCACCAAGTGTAGAGGCCTCGCCCTGCAAGTCCAGCGCAACAAAAGAAGATAAGCCTCCCCCTCCCCCAGGGAAACAACAGCCCAGCACAAAGGGGAACCCATGACCTATGACCCTGAGTGAAGACAGCAAGGAAAAACTGCATTTTAACCACCCCACTTGTGATAAGAACAGATTTATGGACCTAACTGCATTGTAAGGCAAGCTGGAAACAGCCTTGTGTATTTGTGTAATCCAATTTAAAAGAAAAGCAGGTGCCTCATTTGGAGTCCTGAGAAAATATGGAAACAAGAGCAGCATTATTAATCTTGATGATAGTGACCTGGTTGCTATATTTAAAGATTCACAGACCTACCAATGGAGCTAAGGAGGATCTGACTCTTCTCAATGTGCCATTTGTGTGTGAGAGTGCTGCAGAATCAGTCATTATAAAAAATAGATTGGTGATGCCACAGGAGCTGCACCATCCCAAACTACAAATAGGTCACTAAACTCTGTATATGACACCACGTGCCAGTCCCTATAGGGGCATTACAGTAATTTTACATCGGGGCAGAGGCGCTGTGAGGCTCGCTGAGCAGCAGCAGCAGCAGCAGAAGGCAGCATGGTTTCAGACTTTTGTTGAAAAGGCCACGCCTCTGGTTTGCTGCAGCTCGGTGTGCAGTGTGACAGCGGGCTCGCCTGAATTTATTTCAGTCGGGGACGCAAGAGAAATTAGGTGGAAGAAGCGAGGCGGATACCGGTGCCCTCTCTCTCATGCAGTTTTGAAGAAGACGCCCCCTCCCTGCACCTGTTCTGCTTCGTCTTGTCGCCCGTCTCGCAGGAGTTGAGCCTCTTGCGAGTGAGCGGACGTCTCATTGTTAGATAGACGTTGTTTTGAGCATGACTTCGGCGTACAACCTGGATTTCCACCCTCTCACCGAAAGTCGGTTAATGACTTCGAGCGACACAATGTAAGTAATCCAGCTATCGATCTGCGTCGCGTTCACGTCTCCCTTTGTTAGCAGCGCAAACATTCACGAGTGTTTTAAGCGGAAAAACAACACAGTTCAAGGCGAGTTGGGAGTTAGCTACCGTTAGCTTAACTGCCAACGGGGATGCTAACGTTGCTAGCCAAACGAGCAGTGGACCGTACGCTCACCTGGAGTTGAAGTAGTTTGTCTAACTTGGCTAATAACGGAACTAACCTCAAAAGAAGTCGGTTAAGTAGATATTAACCGACTCTTAACTACAGCTGAGCACACACAATCGAGGCTAATACATATTACTCGGAGGGACAGGGAGGGAAACGCAGTTTGCTAGCCTCGGTGTCGGATGCGAGGCGCGCTACAATAGTCAAGTGACATGTGCCTCGGGAGATCACAGGTTTCGGTATCGGACCAGAAAAACAGCTTCGATTAGCTTTTAAAACAACAACTCAGCATGTCTGTTTGTGTTACTTGTACAAACAGCACCACCGTATTGTTTGGCGGTTCAGTCAGTTGAACAAGTTTACGTTGACGTGTGCTTAAACGAAACGGTAAGTTAGGTGTTAAAACAGACAAGTGTGAACGGGTTTAAAGGAAGTGCTCCGAATAGAGTCACCGTGTTTATTTCGTGTATAGCTAGCTATTTATATGTTTAGTTGCCGACCAAAGACCGAGTTGGTTTTCAGTTTTATTGGCTAAAGCTCAACAGCAGTAGTGAAGCTTGTTTGTAGGCAGCACACGGGCTATTAGCTCTGCTCGCCTGGCGCACTCCCAGTCCCTCCCTGTCTCTGTGTTAGCCATGCTAGCTAACATCGCTAGCTGCACCTCCTGTGTGCTCTGGTACCCCCGTCCATGTTGAATATACAAGTGCTTACCCAACGGCAAAAAACACGTGGTTTGCTACATTATTGAGCCATTAATGGAAATCTTGTGACAGGGCATATACACAAGGGAGAGGAGACACTCACCGAGCACAGAGGTCCATATAATAACTCTGTCCTGTCGGCATAACGCCGGCTAATCCTGTTTGACAAAAACATTTCCAAAACCACAGCCTGCTTTTACAAGACTGTTTAAAATTTAAATGTTTGCACTTTCAGGAGTGCTATCTTTATGTTGCAGTCAAACGGGCCTGGTCCTTTATGATTTCATGGTCTTGCACTAAAGGAAATGTCACAATCAAGCTGTTTTTTTTTTGTTTCAGTATTTCCCCAAACTATTTTTAGTTGATATGTCAGTAAGTTGTGTCAGTATGGTTGACATGAATGAGTAAAACTACTGTGATTACTAGTCAAAATGACAAGTAGTGTTTTGATAATTGATTTATTATATTTTTGCAGTCAAAAATACCCAACAGTACCTAGTTTCAACTTCCCATAATTGATTTATTATAATTTTGCAGTCAAAAATACCCAACAGTACCTAGTTTCAACTTCCCAAATGTGAGGATTTTCTGCATTTCTTTGTCTAATGCAACAGTCAGCTGTACATCTTTTAGGTTTATGAATGTTAGTGCTGCAAAACAAGCAACTGAAGATGTATTCTTGGGCAAAAGGAAACTGATGGATGCCTTTTACCATATTTAACAGTTTAACAATTAATTGAGAAAATAAATGGCATATCAATTGTTCATGAAAATAATTTGTTGCAGCCCTACCTTCTTATGATAATCCTAAATTAAAAATGCTTGGGGAAATTAGTGGGTGTTTATAAATAATGGATGGACTGATTTTTACAATATTTCACACTTTCACAGGATATTCTTTGGAGAGTATTTCACGTGTTGTACGTGGAGATAGTGAGGTGGTGATTAGATCTTGTCCCAGCTGCATTTGATTGATTTATCCCCATGATTGTTGACAGTGAGAGTGACAACGAGAGCTTAAGTGAGATCCTTTGGCAGCCGACACAGCCATAGTGCTATGTCAGTAAGCTAAGCGTTACAGTGATCCTTTTTGTTGTGGCGGGGGAGCTGTTGATCTGTGCAAAGTGTAGGATCTTGGCAGAGGGTCTGATGGGGGGGCTGCCCAGGCCAGCTGTTCTGCTCACTGTGAGGGTGGCGGCGGCGGTGGGAGAGTGCCATGCAGCCAGATGTTGAAGGCCAAGAGTAGGAGGGCTCTGATCTGGCCTGTCACCTGTTTCTCTGCTCCTGCTGCGAGCTTGGCGCTGCAATAATTACATGACTGGCTGTCCTGGAGCTGCATGCACCGCCTTGGAACGCTCATAATCACGTACTGTATGTGGAGCGGTGTGATCGAAGGTTGAGCAAATTCCTCTGCAATCCTCGCAAACAACAGATATTGCGGGACAGGGTTGCATAAGACCAGATGCACCCACCATGTCCATGAAATTGACAGTACTGAGCTGCTGTTTAGTTATTAACAAAGTACATTGCAGGGTTGTTAAATCAGCAAAATAAGAAATGGGATGTCTGAGCTTGTGATTCTAAAATTGGATTTCAATTAGCGCCTGTGACCTAGAAGTCAGTGTCTGCGGTTCACATGAAGTCGGATGAAAAAGCACTGCTTGAGTGGACAAGTCAAGAGTAGCAGTAATGGATTGGATTGAGGGGATGTGACAACAAGAGAAGCTCTCTTCTGGATTGACGGCTTTGTGGGGGCAGAAAGCTTCTGTGCACAGTTGTAGGCTGTGTTGGAAATAAGTAATTATTTAGGCTACTATAAAGTATAAATGTATGCCTTTTCATTTTAGTGTCCAAACACAGAGCGAGAATTTTATGCATAACATGTTGACCTCATAAATGACGGCAGTGGAATGAAAAAACAGCATCCATAGCGCATACAGTGCTCGCTGCTTAGAGTTAAACAATTTACTGTGTCAAGTGACACAAAATGATGTTTAGAAAGTGTTTGCAACCTCATTTTACTGACTTTGCTTGCTCACTATAGTGTAGATGGTATATTAAGATGGACTCCATGACAGCTCCCCAAAAGTAAAGCCAAAACATCCCAGGTGGCTGGCTGCAGTATCGGTCATCTATGTAAGCAGACGGGACATGGACCACACTAAAAAGTCAATAGTAAAAGGCAGATAATTTTCCCCCAAAGATGGTTTCTGCCATTTTAGGTAGTTCTTATCACACTGATGTAAGTTCAAGTGTTTGTTTATCTGATAAGTCAGGCTTTAATTGGTTATTTGAGGCTATAAAAGGGGATTTGATGCCATGATGATGGCTAAGTGTGCTTATGATCAATGGCACTGCTCGGTTGGATGGTAGTATATGTGGGAACTTAATACCGCAGAGGTCATCACTGCAAACTTTGGCTCCAAATGATGTCGCTAGCGCTATCACTAGGATGTATCCTGGATATTTGGCTTCATTTTTGTACAATGGGACTAAGAAGAAGCACATTGTTAATTTTTATATGCAGTCTATGGTCTATAATATAGGAAGTAATGAACAAGGGAGTGATTTCACTTAAAATTCTGCAGTATTTGTAAGCATAAGCTGAAAGCAAAAAACTGCATGTTAAGTAAGGGGAGTTTTGTATTAATTAAAGACGTTCTGTTTCTCATCACGGGTTAGATTAATGGATGACTGAGTAAGTCAGGGCAGTAAGCACACTCTGTCAAAGTAATCAAGTGTAATTGCTGCTTTTAGTGGGTTATTTGTCTCTTCATTTGAGATGCATTGGTGAGGCTGCTGCCTGTTACAGTGAGCTCCACCTGAAGACTTAAATTCATGCTCCACCTGACGCTGACAGAGGTGTGAGCAGAGTTTATTTTGTCGGATGTGTGACTGTTTGCTCACACGAGCTTATGCTTTAGCAACGTCATCTATAACCGCCAGGGACGCTTGGTGTGATTATGGAGCTAATGGGGCGGGCCTTGTCATCAGATGCTGGCCGTCTGTTAACATGCGGCCCATTCAGAGGCTGATTGAACATGTCTGTCTTCATCAGGGGAAATGCAACAATGAAATCAGGCCATATTGAGCTGAATTGGATTTAATGCCAGGAGGAAAATATCTTAATAACTTCTCATCATAACCACAATGTGCTGATTAGGGTCGACCACTTGGTATGGAAATCAAACAGCACGCAGCCCTCCTGTTTCTGTTTTCTGGCCTCAAGCAACATCCATCCTTGGTCTTCATTTGTTCTTTCAAACCTGGGCCACGAGTCTGAGTATTTCTTCCTCAGGGGTCCTACAGCAAATATTATGTAAATCCTACTGCTGTTTTCTGTGACCAGTTTTTAAGTTACAACTCCAAGCCCGTCAGGAGGATATATTTATGCCAAGCTTGTGAAACCCTATTCAACCTGTCAAAGAATATTCTGCCTCTTTTTGTTGGAGTGGAGCAAATAGATGGAGCTAGAAGAGGGAGCCTTCATGTTCTGCTTGACAGCTGTCAAAGATATTACCAAGGCATTAGAGGCATTCTGTGTCTCGTTGAATCAGCTTATAAGGCCACTGGTTTCCTGAAAGAAAAAACAACTCATGATTTTTTTGAGGGCATTACTAGCAAACAGCTGTTTCAGTCGACTGATTTTCCTCTTTTCTCAGAAGCATTATGTGTGTCCATGTGATCTTTGACTATTTTCTATCCCCAATAAAGCATGACAGCAATGTGCTTTCCAAAACAGCCTAAGGCACCAGAGTTTTAGTATATTACTCAAAACGGGAAGAGACTCAGAATTATGTGTAACACTGCCCCAACAAGACTTGTTTGCTCAATATTTTAATTAAAGCAACATAGTCATAGTTTAATTGACATTGCACCAAATAGCATTAATAATTAATGATCAGTAATGATAAAAATCCAATTATAGCATTGGATTCTAATGTAGTGACCACAGATTTTGCTTTCCATCAGCAGTGGTGACAAAACAAAATCATGTGGCATGTGTTTCTGCTGTGACCCCTGGTGGTTTAGGGATGAGTAATGTCCAAACACACAACGCTGAGCTTTCAAAATCTTGTGTATTACTGGGCAAATTGGCTGGCTTTCTAATATGGGCACAGCAAAGGTGTCGCTGGCATACTTGGCCGGTCAGAGCTCACCAACAGGACAGACACATGGTCCAAATAAATCACCTGTTTTTATGGGTGGTGCAGCAGTAAGCATGCAACTGTCGCTGCTCTGAATGACTCGTCAGCTGCTGCAGGGCGTCTCGGAGCTCGATGAGCTGCCACATCGCAGGGCTGTTTTCTTTTTTGTGGAAGCTCAGCAAAAGACTTCATTATTCCTGTCTGGGAGTACTCTGCTGGAGCAAAGATGGGCAGTTAGGACAGTTTCACATATAGTATCTTTGAGTCAGTACCTTTATCAGTGCCAACATTTTTTGTATGTCTGTTTTTGCTCTTTATATAATACTAAATTTAAATTAGAGGCGAATGACACGATCAGTGAGGGGGAAAAGTGAATTAGATGTTCAAGCAGATGACAGTCTGTCAGCAGTCAGTTTAAAAAATGTCATGAGTGTAGTGCAGGCTTTATGTCCAAAAAGTAAAAGGCTTGGTTCACCCAGGTAATAAACATTTTCCTATTCCTAGTGTTATAAAGCCACGCAAATAGCATTGGTTATATTTGTTCAGGTTTTGAAGCGCACTAATGCACTGTCTGTCTTGAGATTTTTGGTCTTACCTCAATACAACAGACAAATGAAATTTAATTCATGCTGCGTTAATCTTTTGGGAATTTTTTTTTTAATAAAGTACCAACAGCAATTTGCCTTTGCTGAAACAATGTCCTGCTTACCCTGACCTCACTGAACCTGTTGTGAATATTTTTCATTGAAACAAATTGAAACAAGAGAGAAAAATATATAATTCCTGTGAAAACTGGGAGTTGTTTAGGGTGGATCCCAGCAGCTTTGTATTGGCATGTCACTGCTGTATTGACACAACATTATGCAGCTTTAAAGACTTGACAGTGTTGTTCCACTGATAGATACTCCTTAGTGTCAGCAGGTGTCACTTAAAACTGATATGCTACTGGCAGATACTGATCCTTGTGGGCAGCTGTCACCTCCTGGTGGCTAAGCTAACAGGGCTAGCCATAGATAATTAGAAGCCCTTTAGAAAGGAATGGTTCAACATTTTGGGAAATGCGTTTATTTGATGAGGAGCTGGACTGTTTCTTGGCCTGTGTTTTAGAGGTGTGATAGAGTTTTTTTTTAACTGCCTGTTTGTGTGAGCTTCATATTTCCCTTACAGATAATACAAGTGGTATCAGTACTTGCATCTAAAGCAGCATTCATACTTCTGCGTAAATGCCTACCCACTGTAGCCTGATATGCGCCTCCCCAAAAATGTAACCGCACCTTGTTGCGAGTCAGACCTACCCCTGTATATTTCTGTAAGCTTATTTATTTCAGTGGAAATTAAGCTTTTATTTACTTGTATTTCGCAGATAAAAACAGTAAATTGTGAAGACGATAAAGCCCCCTCAAAATAGAGCACAGTGTTTCCGCTACATTCATTTAGCAGTGTCGCCGCTGCTAAATTATTGCCGCCGCTGCTGCTCCTTCAAAACATTTTTGCAAATGCACCACCACTCTGAGACATCTGTGCACTTGCACAGCGCAGCAGCCAGTATAGTGAGGAGAGCAGCGGTGAGGGGAGTGGGGGAAGGCTCCTATTTACGGATGCACCAAATATATTCGGCCGAATATTGCAAAAAAACACACATTCGGTATTTGGTGGAATAAGTGAAAAGCAAGGCCGAATAATAGCGGCGTGTTTTGATAACGCAATCAAACAGCGTGCGGTGACGGACAGAGTAAAATGTCGGCAGTGTGGCGATAAACAGTAACGGCGAATCCCGCTGGTTGTGGGTTGAACGGGGGTCACAGACACGGACAGGAATACGTATTCCTGTCAAATACGGCGGCGCATTATAACGGCTTACCAGCAAAGAAGTCCGGCTCCAGGTGAATAACTTGTCATGACTGGCCAAAAGTACCTGAACAGCTGAGCCATGGCGGCACACAGTATGTGGCGTATCAGAGGAGAAACTTTTGACACCCCCCCCCCCCCCCCACCCATGTTAATTCCTTATTGATGCTGTTTTTTAAGTATGAATAAGTCAATAAGTAATTTATTCCATTGAAATATCATTGATGTATGATAGAAAAGTGATTTATCTTTTTATAAATGACAAAAAGCACATCTGCCTCATTTTCGCTGTGGTATCCTGATACTACTCAGAACCATGATACTTTCACTGGTATTGTACCGTGGGTCCCAATTGAGGGATGTCTCTCACTCACAAGTATAAATGCTCACAATGGCTTAGTCTACACCACAGAGTGTACACACAACTATAAATCAGCCATAACTCTCAGCAAGAAAGAGAAGCGTATTTCCCAAAATGTCGACCGATTTGTCAAGGCTAGTGCAGCAGCACAGACACTTTTGACTTGAAATGCATCCTAAGCTTTTATAGTCACCTTCCTGTCTGTTGTTGCTCTTTCTCTCTTTCCTCCAGTTTTAACAAGAGCGGTCAATACAGCTCTTAATGTGACAGTGCTTACTGTCTGTGCACTCGTCCACTTTACAGTGTAACAGCACTTTGAGGCAGACAATTTGAATCAATGCTTTTTATTACTGGAATAGTAAAAATGTACAATATATAGACATTGTTGCAGTAATTAAAGCTGTCATTTTTGTGTGGGTGTGTAGGAAGGCCAAAGAATGTATTATTGCAGTTACATTTCTCTTCAGCAGTCTCTTAAGCTGAGGAGACAATGCACAGCTGCAGGGGGCTGGAGCGTCTAATGAATGTTAAGGAGATGCTGTCAAAGGGAGTTGATTTTGAGCCTTGGTGTTTTTGAACGCTGTGACACAAATCCAGTTTTTTTTTCCAAGTGAGATTTGCTATTTTCTACGGTGAGATTTCATCAAAGGGCCCTCAGCAAAATGGCGTCGGAGTGGCACTGGTAAAACTGGATAAATGGTGTCACCCACCAGTGCTGTGGCCTTAGCAGACGTAGCCTTCGATGTGTTCCAAAGCATCTCTCTGACTTGGCCCATTGTGCTGTAGAGGAACGGTGAATAGTGTTCTCCAGCATGGGCGAACAATATGTGATTGTTCCCCTGCTGTGGTGAAGAAGCTGTAGGTTACTCTCTGTACCATCGCCAAAGCGCCTGAGGAGGAGATGTACCGCAAAATCGCTGTCTGCTAACCAGCGATTCTTGTAGGTTTAGACCTCTGCAGTGCTGTTTTCCTTTAGCTGTCGGAGCTAGTGGGAGGGGGGCACTCACCCCTTTTTGGTGGAGAGAGGCTTTTGTTTCACTGGAGCTGTGTGGTTTTTTTTTTTTTTTGTTAACTGTTTATATGTCATCATTCGGATGTATTGACAGCCTCCAGGAAACAAAACATTCATACTGAGGTGTGGAGTTGGATTTCGGAAGAACAAGAACTGAAGTGATTTGTTAGCATGTCGTTTAGGTCCCTCAAGGAGTTTGGTGTTTCTGCGGAGCGGCTGGGCTCAATTTGTAAAAGATGGATGGCTCGCGTCCAAAGGTCTGTGTGTGATTTTTTTTTTTTTTTTTTTTTTTACATTAGTGTATCTTTTTGTCAGTCACATTTTTACAATGTTGTTTTAAGGATTTTAGTACTCTGTGTGCCAGCACATCTTTTGTACCAGTCTACACAGATTTTGTTGCCCTCCTTGATCCTCTGTGGTTCTACATTGTGTGTTTGGAGCGAGGCTTTGTGGTTAACATGATTTCTCTGCCTCAACACCTGTGGATGGCTGTTGCTCCGGCCTTATGTCTGGTTTCCAGCATCTCTACACCTGTCTGGAAATGTTTGTGCTTGATTTTGTGTGTGTGTGTGTGTGTGTGTGTGTGTGTGTGTGAGAGAGAGAGAGTGAGACAAAGGTGCTGTAGTCGTAGGTACATTGGTGGGTATTGATTCTCTGTCCCTGAGGCTTGCCTCAAAGGAAAATGGCACGATTTAGTATTTCACTCAACTCCATCATTGCTCTACTACCCTATAACACCCAGATTGTTACTCGATATGTTGTTGACTATGCAATTCAGAGTTGTTGCACCATCCATTATTGTAAACAATATATTGTTTCAGCATCTGCTTCAGTGTACACATGTTTAATGGTCACATTGCAAAGGATTTTATGGTCTATAAACCACTTGACTCGTCGGTAGTAAAGTTGAAATATATGAAAACTATCAAAGCACATTGGATTCCATAAAGACACAAACTAAAGCCCATTAAATGAATCATGATGTTGCCTGATTTCAGTATGTTTGGGTTATTGTTTTTCACACATTCAGTCCGCCTGCATGGTGACAATGAAAAATCAATCTCCGTGCAGGCCAATTAGCAAACAAAAGTGTTGTTAAAACTGTCAAAAATAATTGATAAGAAAAGTTGTGTCAGCTATTTGGAAGTATTTAGGTTAATTTATGATAATATGGAGCTTTATTTGTCTTTGTCTTACTAAAATCATGTAATTAGTTTCACTGATAATTATGTATATTGCCAAAATTGGTGATACTGTTGTTACTACTCTTAATGTCCACAATTGGTTATAAAATGACATGAAGCTGCCTTTCAAAGCCATATGCTTTTATTTAGCTGTCAAATGCATTACAATGTTAGTTATTTGGAACCACATGTTACTGACAAAGTTTTTGACAGCATGTGTCAGAAACAATGCAGTTTGGTGATTAAAACTGGGGTAGGCAGTTTTGTGAAGAAGAAGGAAGGTGTCAGAATTTGAAAATCCACCCTCCTCCATTTTTTGTTAAAGGTTGGGAGTTCTATTGGTCAGTTTTGGCAAATTTACACACTTGAACTGCTAGAGGCACAGCAAAACAGTCGCCACTCAACAAAAAAAAAGGATTATGGGACTGATGGGAGCACCAGGTTTCACAGTGACCGTGTGCTAGGTCTAACCTGTGTAACAGCAGCAACAGAAAGTTGCCCACTCTCCTCCTGACAACATCATCTATAGTGGCGGGAAGTGAGGCAGATGACATACAGTGATTTTAAGGCTCTAGCTAGCTTCATAAACACAAACTTATTATAAGACGCAGCCTTGACCCTTTGGCTAAGGTTAGGAAGCTAAACTATTTGCAACATTTTCTTTCTATCTTTGAAACACTTTGCCGATATCGACACATGCTTTATTTTGTTTATTGCTAGACCCTCTTTTGGATAAGTCTGTCTTCCTTCCTTCTTTGGTTGCTTTGCAGTGTAGGTAGTTGTTGCCACTGTTGGAATAGTGACTTTTCCTGCTTAATTTTCCACCATTGAATCAGGCTTTTACCATCTGAAGGGCCATGCACACATGCCTGCATTTGTGGAACAGCAAATAGTAACACCTTCTCAGAACATGACCTGTGATTGGCCAAAGTTTTCCGTGACAGGCCAGATTTTCTAAAGCCTGAAAACAGAGCCAAGAAGAGGTGCAGAAGTCTCATAAGCCACTTAAATTACAATATGTTTCAATTTTATTATAGGAAAATAGCAAAATAAAACTGCATACCCCAGTGTTAACAAAATATTTTAACATCAGAACTGAATATTGTTTTAGACCCGAGTAAACTAACAACAGATTTCTTTTTGTTTTTTTCCTCTCACAGCAACGGCAACGGCAGCAAAATGAACGGGTCGCTGGAGCATTTGGACCAGCCCGACCCAGACTCCATCAAGATGTTTGTGGGCCAGATCCCGCGGTCCTGGTCAGAAACAGAACTTAAAGAGCTTTTTGAGCCCTTCGGAGCTGTGCACCAGATCAACATCCTCCGTGATCGCACCCAGAACCCCCCTCAGAGCAAAGGTACGGTCAGGACACGAATTATCCCTTGATGAATGTTAGAATCTTGAAATTATTGTATTTTTAGAATATATCATTGAGATTAGTTCACTAAGTTATCAGCTGCTTACATTTCACATTATAGATGATTTTATTGAGAGGGGTAAGCAGTTGTAAGAGATTTTAGGGTTTCATAACTTGGCATGAAATGTTCGTATTCTTTACATTATATACAGTAAATGATCTTTTGTTTCCTGCAAAACATAAATCATTGATTTATTTAATTATTTAATTTGTTATTGCCAAAATAAACTGGCTCATCTAAATACTGGTTGGTTACCTTCCAAAGTGCAGAGAAACGTAGACCTTTATATAGCTGCCATTGTCCTCTACCTCTATTTGCCTGGCTTTTAGTGGTCAAGCACTATACACAAAACCCTGTTATTGCCACGTCACCTACCATCACATTTCAGCACAATCGCCTTAGGCAGTGCACAGCATTGCTTGTCTGCACACGCAATGCAGCTGTTTTTTGTGCTTACAGACGAGATGATTCAATAGTCTTTTGTTTCAGGGTTAAAAAGTAGCACCTTTTTTCCACAACCCTGCATTATGGGAATATTTTATTTCTTTTACTTTGGCGTGCTGGCTTAAAAGCAGCATTGTAAGGAGGAAGTGTTACTCAACTGCAATTTTCCATTAAGACATCTATCGATGCGCTCACCTTAGAAATGGTGCTCGAGTTGAGCGATTCAGTTTAGGTTCCAATTAGAGGAGACGGTGAAGTGGAAGCCTGCTGTCTGCAGAGAGCTGCAAAGTGCCACTGGAAGTGCTCAGTCTCCCGTAACTAACTGCAGGTGAATAAAGTAAACGACAGTTTCCCTGATGTAACTGTCCTAGGTTTACGACATCACCCAAATTTCAATTCCCTTGATGGTTGGATGACTCACCATGGCTAAAGGCACTAATCTACTCTGGGGTTTTAATGTGGTGGGGCCCTGGTTGATGCTGGGCTCTAAATGGAACCAGTTTTGGGCTACCAGTGGTTTATAGGCCCTGACTTACCAAGCCAGACTAAGCCGTTTGGCTATCATTAAAGGTTTCTGGCCAACCGATACCAGTAGTATTTGAGGTGTGTCCAAAGCCATTTGCATTATTCGGCCCTTATAAGCTGCTGTTCCGCAGATTGAGTCTGCAAACTTGATGGTGGAGGCAGTATGAGTGAGTGTTGCCTGACTGGCTGTTCAGCCGAGTGAATCAGAGATTTTACCCATTTAGTGCAGTCTATCCTTACATTTCTTGCCTTTGCCCTTTCTTCTTTTACAAGTGAAAGACATGCTGACAACAACGCTGCTACTTGGAGACAGACATGTTGCCTTTCAGGCGCTTATACTCTCCCTTTTCTGACTTTTTTTCCAGAACTCATTCAAACATCAGTCGTGGAGCGGTAAATCACAACATCTTGTTACAAAAATGTGTCTCAGACAAATCGGTTGCCTCTTAACTGGTTATTAGCAGAACAGTTTGCTTAATGGCTATGAAATGCGAAAAAAGGAACCTTTAGTGCCTGATTTAGATCTTGATTCAGTTTTCAAGGCTCCTCACTTCACTGAGACTGCTTGGTCAAAAAGAGCCTAGTGTGTCAGGGCCCTAATGGCAACCCAGCATGTGACCAGGATAGCACTTGATTCACATGATGATGATTTTTACAAAAATACACACACATCTTAGCAACGTGAGTGTGATCAAAGGTATACTAGAAAATCTCTGGGGTGCTTATTATTCTGTGTGTACGTAGATATACGGCCAACACTGCAGTTCATTGGGAGGCTGAGGAGTTCAAAGCCCCCTTTTTTTTAGCAGAGCCCTCCTCTGTTCTATGTGGAGTGTCAGCTGTGATGGCCTATTGACATGTTAATGCAATGTTAATGTATTCTAATAGATAATCTGGCCTGATCACAGCAGTCTTTGGCTCGCTCAGCCTGTGTGAGGTGAATATGTTGCAGCAGCACCCCCACGCCCATTTATCTCACTGTCGTCCTCCTTTCCCAGTGGTCCTACTCCTACTGGGAGAAATGGGGGCAGTTTATTAAAACACGATGGCCTGATGATATCTGGCTTATGTTTATTTGCATGGCGGATAATACACCCTCCGCCCCCTTCCTGTGTCATCAATCTTGCTTTTGTTTGATTTGTTGGTTGAAATTGCTGTAATCCCACTTCCATTTTGGTTGTTTACTTTGCCACAGATCTATTGAGGAGCCATCAGATTTGTGGTGTTTTTTAGGTCACATCTACCGCAGGTCATGAAAAAATCATCTGATAACTATCACGCCTCTCTGGATGGTTTATTTAGCTCCAGTAAATTGGAGGCAGGGCTAAGCAGCAGAGAAAGAGAGAGCTCAGCTGGTTGTGAGAGAGAGAAGAGAGCAGCTCGATGCATATTAGAGTTCAACAGCCCTCCCCGCGGCCTGGGAGCTCCAGTAACAGCATAATACACACTATGTAGGTCAGAGACGCTGCAGTGCTCCACTTCCCCAGCCCAGTGAAACTGACAGGCTGGAACGCCACTGGCGGTCTGCTGGGACGGAAGGATGAGAGGCTTTTTTTTTCCCTCCCCCGCTCTTCTTTTCTTCATCCCCCTCCCCCACCTCCTCTCTCCTCCTCCCATGATTCCTCTTCTTTGCTTTCACTTCTGCCTTCTTGTCTCTTGGTGCTGTTTTCATGCCTTCTGTATGTATGTTTGTATGCGACTGGGTTCTTACGTAACAGGGCACCACTCTCTCTGATGTGTTGGTACGGTGCCGTGGCACGCCCGAGCGCTGTTGACCCACGGACTGTGCATCAGTGCCTCCTGACAGCTATCTCACCCCGTGGTCATCTCTATGGCCATGTCACACAACAGCCCTCAGCTATCTCATTACTCCACTGTCCTCGCTGTGAGCTCCTACATGAGCAGTGTTGCACCATCTAACAGTTGGTGCTAAGAATATCCTGTCACATGTTTCTAACATGTGATCTGCGGAGAACATACACTCATCCGTTTAGCTTCTTTCCTGCTCTGCAGCAGTCCTGGTATCACATTCACTGTCTGTATGTGCTGCGTTTTTAATGCTGTTTTTGTCTCCTTCCCCCGCCCATTGTTTGTCCCTGTTTCTCTCTGCAGGATGCTGTTTTGTAACTTTTTATACAAGAAAAGCTGCACTGGAGGCCCAGAATGCACTGCACAACATAAAGACTTTAAGTGGGGTGAGTAAGCACAGTATGGGCTGCTTTTAGCTGCTTGAGCCCCTCTACATCCCCGGTGCAGGCTGTGAGCTGTGTGCCGGCCGATAATGAGCTCTCGGCTCACTGAACGCCTGTCTGGCCTGAAAAATATCTCGGCCCCCACTATGCACTAACACTACACAGAGGACTGCCTCTGAACCTCAACACACTGAACTGATAAGCTAGCTGACCGTACACACTCACTCACTCACACACACACACACACACACACACACACACACACACACACATATGCAGGTATCAGGTAGAGTGTGCTTGACCAGGCAGCAGGTTATTCACTGAGGCACAGGACCGGATCGCCACAAAGTGGAACAAATTATTAATGCTTGTCTTCATGAATCATTGATGCACATCTACATTTTTATTTCCCAAAGTTGGAGGTACAAAAGGAGGCGAGTTCAAGTCTTTTTAACAATGAGGCTTCCTGAGAGCGAGTGTGGTCTCTTAATTCCTTACCTGATTTATCTAGAGATTAAAGCCCAGTCAACCGGAATAAGTGCAGTTGCTTGTTAAACGTGTACAAATCTGCCCCGCCTATACACCGCTCTAAACGACTTTCCTTCCAATCAATTAAATCTATAACAAACAACTGCACCCGTCGATTAAATCAATAGCTCAGTCTATTGGAAATGTCAGGGAGGTTACAGGTAAATATTGAACCGGGTTGATAAATGAGTGTAGCAGTCTGAGTATACAGGCCCAGCTCTCTTCACTGGAGAACTATCAATCAGCCAGACATTTCAAATAAAGTGTGGTCTAACAGCTCAGCTCTCAAATCCCAGTCCCCGATCATACTGTTACTGGCATTGACTGCAGGTGACTGAGTTTGGTTTGCGTGACAGTGGGAAAAGCTTGTTTCTGTTCCTGTTTTCTCTCCCTTCTGTGCCTCGCTCTCCTTGGTCAGTGACGCTAGCCAGTACCCATACTGAGCAGGCCATCTGTCCGCTTCTCTTTAGTGCTTGTCAAAAACAAACCCACCACTTTTCATAAGTACAACCTGCTCGGGCATCTCGCGGCTAGATTTATTTCCTCTCTTTCACATCACATGGCAGGTAAAATGCGCTAAAAATACATTTCACTCAAAGTTCTGAGAGTCGCCTTGCACCGATGTCTTCATTAAATAGCGTGAAGTGACAGATCCTAAAGCACTTTCTCACATAATGAACACAGCGCGAGGGAGAGCGTCATGTTCAGAGATGTTAGGCTGACTCAAACGAGATTTTTCACAGCTCTGGTTCGCCACACCTTGTTATGTTTGTATGTGATATAATGGTGTATAGGGGAGGTGAAAGGCAATCATTATCTCAAAAACTTAAACTCACTGTACATTTTAAGATATACTGAAATGGCTCTGTTGTCAGTCATCTCTGTAAGATTGTTCTAAAGATGATGAGGGATGTTGACAGGAAGAATCGATAAGTTCAATCACAAGTCTACACTACAGCGAGAAGTGAAATTGGATACCGGCGAATTTGATCCCCGCCATCAACTCATAGACACTTCTTCCTGAATCTGGCAGCGGTGAGGGATGATGGTGTTTTGAGTGAGAGAACAAAACAAGAGGCAGAGAGGGATGCTTGAAGATGGAGGGGATGAGTGTGAAGATATGAGACCAAGCACCTGCATAGTTTATAACAGTGACAGGTGCGGTGTTAACCATTTCTCTTCCCCTCTTTATTTCCAGATGCATCATCCTATCCAGATGAAACCCGCTGACAGTGAGAAAACAAGTGGTAAGTGGATGCATGTGTAATGTAGGGTGACATCAGCAGCAGGGCGGGAGGGTACAGAGATGACTTCTGTAGAGGAAAAATCGTTTGAGATTAAGCCAAGACGAATGGGGTATGAGATTTTAAAAGAAGGCGGGGGCTGGATTGCGACTGTTTAATGCGAAAATGAAGGCCGGAGAGGGACTTAGTTCAGGGAATGTACGGCAATACACAATTTCTATATGGTGTCAGGGGTTAGGAGGATTAAGGGCTTTAAAAGGCACCAAGGGGAGAAGAGTAGAGCAGGTACAGAGGATCTGGGCGAGAGCACAAATGGATGATACAGTCATCGGTCTCGAGAAGTAGACACTGAGGGAAAACAAAGCTGCGAGTTGCAGAGATTTGTACAAGAGGCTGGCACCTTGAGTGAGAAGCAGAAAATGTGGTAGCATGACAGGGAGTGAGCTTGAAAAAGAGAAGTGCAAGATTTAACGCCTGATGTAACTGCCGCTTTCATAGCTCCATGATTGTTTGTCTGAATAGCTTTCCTCTTTTCATCCTCTCCACAGCGGTAGAAGACAGAAAACTCTTCATCGGAATGGTTTCAAAGAAATACGGCGAGAACGAGATCAGAATGATGTTCTCGTCTTTCGGGCAGATCGAAGAGTGCCGAATTCTCCGGGGACCAGATGGTCAGAGCAGAGGTAGGCGTGCTTTCAGCGCTGGCACAGTGTTCTTTGCCTCACAGCCGCCACCTTCAGCGTAGCCGAGTACATATTCTCATCAAGTATTTATGCAGGCCCCTCCCTGCTTCTCCCTTTCAGCCCCCTCCACCCCCAAAATCAAGTGCTATTCACCTCCAGTGGCACCCATTCCAGTCCCCATAGTCTATCCTCCCGTCACTGTTACACTCAGCCTCCACATCTTTCACAGCGAAGGGCCACTGCTCTCGCTGTCCGGCACAATGGCCCGTCGCCTTGGCAACCGCTGGCTGCTGGTGTTCGTGGGCTCAGCTGGCAGGCGGCTCGGCTCAGCTCAGCTCCTCCTTTACCGCCTCCTTCATCACACTCTACAAAGGCAGGAATTAGCTTGTCGTCGCATCTCCTACATAGCTCTCGACTGCATAAAGCCTTAGATAGCAGGCAGCACGAGGCTTTGCGATAAAACCTCACTGCAGAGACAGTTGGACATAAATTTCTCTTCCCCTTTTTTTAGTATATGTTCTTAATGTAAGCACAATTTGAAATGGGCCTTAAATACCCTTTGATGTTTGCAGATCTTGCACATTTTACCAAATCAAAGCCTTTCAGTGTGTATATATGTGTGCATTTTATGTGTTTATAATCACGTTGACTGTTTCACCATGACACCACATAGTCAAGCCTCTTTGGGTGGCAATTTAATCCGTCGATCACTGTGCTCATGTGACACGTGTTACTGTTTTCCTTGTTGTGTTCTTTCTCTGTGTGCTAACCAGTGAGGGTGGTTCTGTGTGCTTGGGAGTTGCCATTCTCTGTACTGTAATGTGTTTTTTGGGGTTCATAACGAGTTGTCCAAACCTTTTGTCTTGTTTTGTTTCTTCTTGTCCCTACCTCCCTCCCCCCCTCTCCTATTGTTCCCCCCCTACAGGCTGTGCGTTTGTCACATTTGCTACCAGGGCAATGGCACAGAATGCAATCAAAACCATGCATCACTCTCAGACTATGGAGGTACTGTACCCCTTAGCACCTATTTCTCATTTCCCCTCCCCCCCCCCCCTCCCCTCATACATTCTGCTGCCCCCTTGTGTTGGAAAGATGAACATGTCCAAGCAGATGGCGTCCATTCATCACAGAGCATGAGTCATTTCCAAAACCACTCTTGCTAATTACAGAATTACATTGTCGTCTGCAAAATAATTGAATAAAACGTGAAACATTACCTCGCATAGCCGCTGAATCCAGAGCTAACAGCACACAACTGTCATTTCCAATTTTGGGCTGAACTAAATGCATCTCATTTATTAATTCCTATCATATTTTGAAACCTAGCTATCACAATCATCCAAAATCAGTCTATAATTTGGACCACAGGGAAAAGAGCCCACACTATCAAATATAGGTTGACAAAGATTTTACCCAGATTGGAGCAGCTACCCTATCAGAGTTCGTCGAAAACTGGGTCCATGTCATCGTGTAGCCAATGGTATCTTTTTGGAAGTGGAGCAGCAGTAATTTGACAGCTAGCAGGTCAGAGGCTCCCCAGTGAAGCAGCAGACCAAGTCTAATTAGGAGCCCAACCAAACATAACACTCCTCCTCCCGGATTAAACGCAGGCTCCAGTGGTGCTTCCCCCTATATCATAACCTCCCCAGTTCTCAGCTGCCATGGGAGGTGCTGCTGGTGCAGAAGCCATTTTCCCTGTTCAGCCTGGTCCCTGTCCGGCTCTCAACTCTCAAAATACTTTAGCACCGCATGCCTCGTGTCCATGCGTCTGTTTGAACAGTGTGGGACTATCTGTTTGTGAGAGTGTATTGTAATGCATTTTTCTTGTTAATGTCTGCTGACATATCCTCATTTGAATGTCTGTTTTTTTTTAAGTGTTGTCTCCATCTGTCGTGTGCTTGTCTGTGGACTCGATTCAGCTCCTCAGAGTGCTAAAAAGAT
This sequence comes from Epinephelus fuscoguttatus, assembly GCF_011397635.1. Lineage (NCBI taxonomy): Eukaryota > Metazoa > Chordata > Actinopteri > Perciformes > Serranidae > Epinephelus > Epinephelus fuscoguttatus. Next base: position 30,971,715 of record NC_064755.1, on the reverse strand, counting down.
TCACTGTCTGCAGCATTGTCCTGTGCCCCTTTTGGAATGTGGCCTGGCTCAGCTATGCATGGCAGATGTCCTCTGTGTGTTAGCTTTGATATGAATGCAACAGGCATCAGAAAAACTGTCTTGAGGCATAGATGATAACCCCCTTTTCAAAGATTCCTTGCAACGACTGTGTCCTTGCATTGATGAATGAACTGTGGATTCTTCAGTGTGCTCCATAGTCGGTCTAATGTCTCTGACCTCTTCACTGCTTCAGGGCTGTTCCTCACCTTTGGTGGTGAAGTTTGCCGACACACAGAGAGATAAGGAGCAGCGGCGCCTGCAGCAGCAGCTAGTACAGCAGATCCAGCAGCTCAACAGCGCCTCCACCTGGGGGAACCTAGCTGGCCTGGGGAGCCTCACACCGCAGTACCTGGCAGTAAGTGTTGCTCAAACACGCTATCCTGCAGAGCTGCACAATTACTCATATTATCATATGGCACAGTTTTAATTTCAGTATGTATTATGGGTTTAGCCATGCGTTTATCGTGTGGGCCTCTTTAGTTACACAGTACAAGTGTAGAAATAAACTTCCTGACAATATGAAGGAATATATGTGAGGTAATACATTAGATGTGACGTCTATAATAGTAGATGGAGTATAGATAGAGTCAGATCGCAAAGAGGTGTCAATTTCTATTGTGGTGTATTGGTGGTTATATTGTGAGGTGTTAAGGTTCATGTTTGAACAGACCACACAGTCTCAACAAAAACTGAAAAAAGGCAGGATCTTTCTCAGGGATATGTTGTGTTAAATCATTTTCAAATGATCCTGTTTCGTTAACCTGCTGTTTGTTAAACATTGAGTGTGACTGTTCTGGATGGAAATGCAGCGGCCATTTTGTCTCCAATATAGACTGCCTCGTAGCCCTCAAACCTTTGCAAAAATCCTCATAAGGATATCATAAAGTTTAGCTCATCACATGGTAGATACATATAAACAGTGCAATGGTGTGGAATGCAAATGGATTAAAGGTTTAGGGCTCATACACATGCAGCGTTTTTTTGCATCCTCAAATCCATTGTTTTCCAATGTAGACACGTGCAGGCATACTCAAAAGTGAGAGCAATGCCGTGGCAGCACACAAGTGTTACCTTGTGCCTGTTTAACAGGACGCACCAACCTCACCCTTAGATAAACAAAGTTTAACTTTTGGAACACAGCATCGTGCACCACATGTCATGACACAAGGAACAACCAATCACAGATATACCAGATACAAATACAGAGATGTTGTTGATCATTTCAGTACAGGTATATAGTCTGTCCCACAGACAACATTTTAGACCTAGTACACCCTTAAAAAACATCACCTGGAAGATGATAAGCTTCAAACTTGGGATGGTAAGAAGGATATGATACAGTGCTGTTTATGGTTACTTAGCAACTTCAGGTGCAGCCTGCCTCGCGCCCCTGAAAGTTGGCACAGAGTAGCCACATGAACAGCACCCAGCACCCCCGACCTCGCATTTTCCAAGCACTTAGACGCAGCATTTGTCCCTGCCCTTAAACTGATTGTCTTCCGCTCAGAATAGGAATATCTTGTTTCAGTTTGTGTTCTGGCTGAAGGACACTGGCATGTGACTTGCATGTGCTCACTCTAATTCAGAGCCAATAAGCATGTGACTTGAACATGAACATAACATGAACAGCTGAGCTGTTTGTGTTTCTGGCTGGAAAACTAGAAGTAGTTACAGGCAAGAACGGATTAAAGTGACTGTGCTGGTACTTGATATATCCAAACACCACATACGTTTTGATTAAAGGGAAATGGAGAGCTGTTGTAGCATCAAAAGCATTTGGTGGTCATTTCTTAAGAAGAGAGTAGGGCTATACCTGACTGAAAATTACGTTAGTTAAATAGGAAGTGGCTGTTCAATATGTTGATTCGACTATACGTTCCCTTTTTTCCGTAAATAGCTAGAGACTTGGAACGGGGTCCAGTGGGATTTTCAGGGTAACAGCGATGTTCACGTAATATAGTGAAGAGCCAAGTAAAACCATAGAGCTAAAGTTAACTATGCTAACAATGAAATGAAAATGTGAAACAGCATTTTTTTGATGATACTAGATACAAAACAAAAGCCAGAGACTGTGCAGTATTAAGTTGCTGTGGGCTTTAAATTCACCAATACTAAGCAGGAGGCAAAGATACCATTATCTCTGAGCCTGAACGGGCAGAACCTCTCTTCCTCCAGGCAGCTGCCTCCATCTCACCTCAGCCTCACCCTGGGTCTGGGACAGCAGCTGCCTGTGGCAGAGAACAGCATGAAAGCAAAGAGTGCTCACTCTGCAGCTAAATCTGGGGGGCAAGAACAACTTGAAGAATCTTAAGTTGACTGAGGGGATGATTTGAACTTTCAGCTTTCAGAGCAGTCATACAAGACAGTGTCCATGTTAGTTTTTGTACAAACCTTGCTTTGCTACTGCACCTCAAACTAAGACCCCATTTACACGTAGTCACTTAATGAATACAATACAGCTTCAGGTGCATTAACACCTCTTCCTGGACTGGAGCAGAACTGACTGGGATTTGCACGTAGCCCGAGAAAACTAAGACGGAAGCGCTTTATACATTAAGTGGCTAAGTGTAAATGAAAGTCTCTCAAATCTTATCTGGAAATTATCAGGATATGAAACACTTGAAATATAAATGGGCCCTAACTCACCAATAAATTCTGCTTCTCAGTAAACACATAAGCAGATCAAAGCATCACATATTAAAAGATGAATGTATGAAAGCCGAGATTTTAACATCCAGTCTTTGTCCTCACATTTACTGTCTAATGGAAACATGTGAATAATCAACGTTATTCTGAAATTTAAGAAAACAAGCAGCTTTAATTACACTGATTGATTTTTCTTTTTCTTTTTTTTTTTTTTAATCAAGTCTTTCTTTCCTTCTCCACAGTTGCTCCAGCAGGCCACATCCACCAGTAACCAAGGCAGTTTCAACAATATGCAGAGGCTAGGAGGTGAGTTCACCCTCTCAGATGTCGAGACCACTGTTACTAAGTCATCCTCTGTAAAGCCGACACTTCTCGTGTCAGCAGCCTTGTGACTCACTGCCTGACGCCCACATGGTTTTAACTACCGAAAATCACATGACTCTTTCAGATCAGTGACACATTGATAATCAGTGCTGTTATTCCAGGCTTGTGCAGGCTGCTTAACGACAAACACGACACACATTACTGTGATTTGGTTGATTAAAAACCAATAGAGCAGTGAGGAAAGATGTGCCGTGTTAGAATCAAGAAACGGCAAACACCATCATTTTAATGGGGCCAGGTTTTTTTTTTTTTTTTTTACACTAAATACTAAAACCAGTACTGCATTTTCCCATTGGTATTAATAAAGTACTCGATGTAATACAGCCCTGAACCCAGTGTGAAACTACAATAAACGCTATGATTGGATTTGGCCAGAGTGACCAAATGTAATGATTTAAATATGGTTTTTAAAAAAAAGTGACTGAGAGAGGGAATATTTTCTAATAGGTGACACAACATTTATTTACTGATCAATTACTGATTCTGCTCATCAGTCAATTTTTTTAATCAGTTCCCTTTTTGACAACTGATCCATTTTTTGTGTGGAAAACGTTAGGCCTCCACAAGTTTAATGCATCAACGTAATTTTGTTACGTCTGGGTCTGTAGACGGTGAAATGAGAAAATATTTGTGCAGAGTTTGTTTTCATTAAGGTGTTCGTAGTCAAATAAAAAACCTGCTAAGCCTGCTTGTGTTGTGCTAATGTTACTTGAACATATATATATATTTACCCCCAGTAACAGACCAGCACTGTCTATCATCTGTCTTTGTGAAATGAAGCCACACTGTTTCCTCCACTCTGCTGTGACGACTCCTTGTTCCAAGTTTCCAGCAGTTTAGATGCATGAGCTTCATGTCATTATTTTTGCAATGTGCAATTGTCAGAAAACAGGCTGGCACCGATAATGGAAGACAGATTGGACAATTTTAAACCAGTTCTCAAGTGGGACTTGCTCTCAGTTCCCACTCTGATTCTCCGTGCTTACATTCTGGAGAAGTTTTTATCCTCCAAGACTTTTTAGAAAGGCGTATCTCAGTGAGAACTTGAGTATAACTTTGGACGTCTTTGATAATCACCTCTGTTTCTTTGCTCTCGCAGCAGGTGTGAACCCCCTTCAGCTGCAGAACTTGGCCACATTAGCTGCTGCTGCGGCTGCAGCCCAGAGTTCTGGCAGCCCGACCTCCACCAGCGCCCTGTCTGCAAACAGTGCAGCCCTGGGAGCCCTGGCCAGTCCAGGTAATTAAACATGAGCTGTAGTGTGTGTGTATGTACTGTATATACAGTGTAAAGCAAACACTGCGAGTCAGATCCTGTGATCATGGCTATTACAGTTCAGTTTTGTTTTGCTTGCTGAGTTTTGTTTACTAAATTCACCTGTGTCTGTTATCTTAAGTTTATATTTACACGTAACATTTAAATCTAAGTGTAAATATAAATCCTTCATCCACTGAGATGGACATACATTTCCACAGTTAGCCCCCAGGCTGCTCTGATAGTATCAGCAAACTGCTCTGCAAACCTCCCTCGTCTGCTATTTGCCTAACGGCCCTCAGCCATTCCTCATTTATTTTATGCGAGTTAATCAGCCACATATAAAATTTTATGAGAGCCCTCATTTCCCTTTAATCTGTGTAAATATACATTGGCTCCATCTGTCTGAGTTTAGCATATTGCTGCTGCGGTAATGACCTCTCCTCGTTAAGGGACAGATTTTTAACTGCCCCCCTCACTGCTGTGTCATCCTCTCATAACCATAACAGTTTGTGGCAAAGATGCCAGACGTTCAAAGTGATATGAGGTGTTTTGAACATGCGCTAGTCGCCCCTGTGGTAATCTAGATGTCCTTATTTTTGATTTGTGTCTTAAAACAGCTGGTTCTACAGCAGCGTCCAGCGCGGGTGCTGCCATGAACACCTTGGCATCTCTGGGCACCCTGCAGGGTCTCGCTGGGACCTCTGTGGGCCTCAACCTCAACGCTCTCACCAATAGCGTCAGTGGTAAGAATTTCCTTTTCTGAATAGCTGCATAAAAAATATAAGAAAGCTTGTAGGTAACAGTTGCACACTAGTACCAGGAGCAGAGCAAGACCTAAAGCATAGCTATATGTTTATTGGTGAGGCTGTAGTTTGCAGTTTTAAATGAGGTGTTTTTAATATTTTGCAGACTCAATTTAGACTTTACATCAGGGAAGAAGAATATTAGAAATGCATTTCAATTTAATCAAGTTCAGTGAGACATCACTAACTGCAACCTCAGCCTTGTTTTTCTGCCCCCTGGTGGCCAAACACATGTAATTCTTCAAAATAATTTTCTGAAAGTGGTAAATTGTTTGAGTTATGAGTGTACAACACGTGTGTCTCTGTTTCATAGGTATGGGGGGCATGAATGGAGGCCTGGGAGCCTCCATGGCCAACGGGTCAGCAGCCAGCTCCATGGACGCTCTGACCCAGGCCTACTCAGGGATGCAGCAGTACACAGCCTCCGCCCTGCCCTCCCTCTATGGCCAGTCTCTCCTACAGCAGAGCATGGCAGGCAGCCAGAAGGAGGGTGAGCGTGATCAGTTTTGGTTCTGTTTTTTAAATAAGATAAACTCACTGATTCTGTAATTGTGTCTGTGTGTGTTGTTGATATAAATTTGACTTGAGTATCTTATTTTCTCTCCAGGGCCAGAGGGCGCCAACCTGTTCATCTACCACCTGCCCCAGGAGTTCGGGGACCAGGATCTTCTGCAGATGTTTATGCCTTTTGGAAATGTGGTCTCTGCCAAAGTCTTCATTGACAAACAGACCAATCTGAGCAAGTGCTTTGGTAAGCGTGTTGACACCGCCGGTCTCTGAAGGCCTCTTTATTCTGATTGATATACCTGCTGAGTTGTGTTGTGGATATTAGGCTGTTATGGTGCCACCCTGCCTCCCATTGAAATAAAGCTGTACGCACTTTGTCGTCAATATAGTGAACCTGTGACATTAGTCCTTTCCCCTCATTTATCATACTCATTCTGTGGCATTGCCCTCCCATATTTGTGTCTTTTGTTTAATTGACTAAAGAATTAGGATTGCTGTTATTACTGTTCAAACTATAAATGTTTTTTCATGTATTTAATACAAAATGAGTGCAATATTGCAACTTAAAATTGTGTAGGTCATATGGACAGATTATATTACAGAGAACAACAGCTGGTACTCACATAGAGGAAGCTGTAACCAGCAAGAGATTGTTTTTTTTAACTTGATAGGTGATGTAACCAGCTTTTCAAAATAATCATCAGTATGTTTTTGTATTAGTTTTATTCACTACTGAGCCAGTATTGTGACTTTAGGCAGATGTAAGGCCTGTAATACAAAGCGGGATTTGAGGTTAGTGAGGTAACTTCAGGGTTAACTCTGGGTTTTCAGTACTACAAAGCTGGTTCACTTTTTACCAGGATTTATTAACTTGCTAACTTGCGCTGGACCGCTTTTCTGCTCCGGAGCGAGTTAACTTTTGAGTATCTGATCATAACCTGTCAACACCCAGACCACTGACGAAACAGATCACTTAAAAAAATTGTTTGGACATAGTCAAGAGTCCTGACATGTATTTTTCTAGGTCATTAGAATATATTTATCATTTCAGACTGATTCCTGCAGCTCAGAAAAACATGAGGCACCTGTGTGATGGAATTAAAATCGAAAGTGTCTTTCATTAGAAATATTATCCACACGCTGTTAATTGGCTCCTGTGATTATAAATGCAATGTTTCAGTCAGATAGACCTCTTCGATTGTTACATTTCCACTCTTAACCTTTGATGTAGAAACAGTCTGGCGTTTCTTTTAAGTGTTTTTATGTGGCGTAGATATATTCTGCATCATCCAATTTAAAAGCAAAAAATACTCACTGTATACATAAATCATATAATAATACCTCCACAAGTATTAAGCCTTGGCCTATTTTTAATATTTGGAAATGATTTCCAGTGTTCCTTCATGTTTATAGATTATAGACTATTGTTCAGATGGCACTCTGATGAATCTGAAACCCAGAGTTGACTGAGGTAGTTATTAACCAGCTTTATGACACTGGTTATTATCTAGATGACCAGTGCAGCCATATAACACAAAGATACCCTGGATATGTTGAACTTGTTTCATAGTACAGGCCGCTGTTGCGATAGCACCATGTAACACAATTTTTATTTATTTATTTATTTTTTTTGAGTTATTAAATAATATGTGCAGTATCTTTTTTTATACTCTTGGTTGTTTCTGGTCCCAGTCTTCAGTTTTCGCAGCAGTGGCTTTTGCTTTTTCCAAAGAAAATCCAATAACTCTGTCCTCTAGACCAAAAAACATCTGAGCAAAGTCTGTGATGTGTGCACCGTACCCTTGAAGTACAAGGCAAGGTCGCCTTAACTTCAGACCAGAGCTGTAGTTTAAAAACAGAGATTGTGACAGACAGTAGTAAGGTTGAAGCATTTTGTTAACAGTGAAGGGAGTGTGTTTAATCGCTCTCTAAATGTATGTGTAACACGTGTCCTCCGCCGTCTTTGTTCTCAGGGTTCGTCAGCTATGACAATCCTGTGTCTGCGCAAGCTGCCATCCAGGCCATGAATGGATTCCAGATCGGAATGAAGAGGCTGAAGGTTCAGCTGAAGCGCTCCAAGAACGACAGCAAACCCTACTGATCCTAGCCCCGGGGCCTTCCCCCCCTCCCCAGCTCTAATGCTAGCACTGCTAGGGTAAGTTCACCCTCCAGCCAAGGTCACCACAGCAGAGACTCAGTGGGGCAGGGGGAAAGGAGCCCACCACAGGAGGGAGACTCGCTCTATTCCTAAAAAAAAAACAAAAAACCATGGTTGCAATGATCTTTCCATATTTTACTGTATTTCATTCCTGCGGTTTTATCATGTACTTTGAGTCGGATTAAATATTTTAATGTATATGATTATTTATGACTATCACTGGAGTCAGTGTTTCGCTGGAGGTATTTTGTGTCACTGTAATTAGTGGAGAGCATCAGGTGTGTTTCCATGCCATTTCATTGCCTTGAGGTCAAGCTAGACAGGTTGACTAAGGATCAGTAGAAGGGCTGAAGCCAGGCCACGTAGACCCCGAGCCCAGAGCTTCAACCTGCGTTTGGCTTTTCACTTGTAGTCTTGTCTCGTCCGTTTGTCATTCTTAATGTGAAAATCTTTTGCACTCTTCGATCTTTGCTCCCCCTCCCCTGTCTTTCCTCCTCCTGTCCCCCACTCTTTCTCCGTCATTATCTAAGCCATGTTGAGCTAGGCTACCTCTCTCTTTTCTCTATTAACAACCTCTTCCAGTCATTCCATCCATCCTCCAAGTCTCCCACCAGGGGGGCTGGCTCTAGATGGATCTCTTTGGGTGCCAAGTATACAGTTTGTGCATGTTGGAGTCTCTGCCATATGTCCTGGTGGTGTCACTTCCTTAAATCTGTGTTTTTGTGTGTCGGGGGAGAGAGGGGGGGAAATGTTTACCGCACTGTCCTTACTGTATGTGGTGATTGGCATTGTTTTTGTTGTTTTTTTTGTGCCTCATGGCTAAACGATTCTTGTGCTGTGCCCCTAACTTTCTCTCCTCTTTGTCTTCTCTCTCTCTCTCTCTCTCTCTCTCTCTCTCTCTCCCTCTCTCTCTTCCTTTCGTGTTTTTGTTCCTTTTTTAGAACAAATCTCCATGCCTGTTTGCTCATCATTAGCCTAGCATGTCTTCATGATGTTGAAAGCCAAGCCAAACTCCTGGCCTCATCATCCCACCATTGTCTGTGATGTCTCTCTAAGCTCGCCTGACCAATACCTGGCCACCCACTGACCCTTGACCTTAGCTCAACCTGATTTTTCTGCATGTATATTCATTTTTGTTTTGTTTTTTTGTTCTGTATAGAAATGTGACAGGTGGGAGAGAGGTCAAGCAAATCAATGTGAAAACTTACCTGCGTTGAATTCATTTAAAAGACCTTTTTTTGTTATGCGAATGTTTTTTTTTCTTCTTTTGCGAATGTTTTAAAAACCTGTGGGATTTCTTATTTTTAATTTAGCTTTGATTTTTTTTTTTTTTTTTTTTAATATGTTTCTTTCTTTTTACCTCTCTCAGTAAAGTTCACTTGAAAGTTGAATACAGGGATTGGCACACAGCTGTGCTATTTGGTGCCATTAGCAATATGTTGGCTTCTTAAAAAAAAAAAAAAAGCTACAGACCACTTTCCAACACTTTTGAAAGTCTGACCAGTTAAACCCCTCTCAGTGCTCTGTAATGATCTCTACATTTTGCGGGCAGTGTGAAGATTTACACCAAGGCTATTTAAAACTATATTTTCTTTTCATTTACAAAACTATCCAGTGTATTTACCTTTTTTTGAACTATTGATGGCACAATAAAAAGGTACATTTGCTCTGTTTAGAGAAATGACTACCTACATGAGTCAACTTTTTTAGAACTGATTCACAAATAGACAATCTGTGGTTTAAATGCACACTTAGATTACCTATATTTTATACCATTGAATCTATAGAAGTTTAACTAACAGAACCCAGGCAAAACTTTGGGTTTTTTGTAGATTATGTTGTAATGTCATCTGTGTCGGGGGGGTCTTCAGTGTACTACATTTTTAAAGAGGACTAAAAATCAGTTTGATCAGTGTGACGGTTTGAGGGTCATTTCTAAGTAAATTTAAAAACACTTTAAGTCAAAAAAATTCCTCTGCGTTAATTGTAATTTCAACTTCTGCGGATAAAAACTTTTTTTCTCTTAAGTGTCACTGTATGTAGACTTTTTTTTCCTGTGTTAAAGAAAAAATTAGTGTTCAACTTCCACGGTACGTCATGTTGACTTTCTGTGAATTTATTTTCATTAATTAATTAATGGATGTTTCACTTTGGTTTAGTTTGGATGCCTCATATTGGTGAAAGATGGTGATTTACAATGTCTGTTAATCATACAGATGCCAGACAATGTCTTTTTGTTTTAATTTGTTAAAGTGCCCATGTGTCAAACTCAGTGTTTTTGAATTCACACATTATTTTCCTGTAATATTACCTAGTTTTCTTTACACACACACACACACATCCACACACGCACATACAAAACACTTTCTGTGATTGCAAATGTGGGAGCCCCTGAAGAAGAGATCACTTGGACACAACACACAACCCATGGGTCTCTGCACATTTTCTACACACACACACACACACACTTGCTTTTTTATTTTAGTTTTTTAGCTGATTGTTCTTTTAAGTGACTTCCAGTATCATCGTACACGATGCACAGCACATTACTAACGACTAAACCCACCACAAGTAGTGTTGGTTTACAAATACATTCCATTTTTTCAGCACAAAGTTTACACTTTTTTTTACTGGGGTGGTATTTTGTCTGTTGTACTACGACGTCATGGAGACAACCCTGGTAAAATAACAACCACTTCACCCCCAAAGAAGGGTTCCCTAAAGCTGCGTACCTGATGGCGCTGAAGAGTTGTCAACTCAGGGGCTTTTTTTGTGTGTGAAAACGAGACACTCACACAGGATTACGATACACAAAATGCACAATTATCACCATTTGACCTTTTCGGTTTGTTTGGATTTTTTTTTTCTTTTCTCAAAATACATAAATATTCCAAAAAAACCATATATATATATATATAAAAGAGGTACCAAATTTGAAACAGTGCTCGAGGAAAGTGTTGTTTTTGTAAGGAAACGTTAAGCACAATTGTGGGAGCTAATCACTTTTGCAGAATGTTGTGTGTGTGATTATAATCTCCAAATTTTCAAGGTACCACTGATTTCACTTTTTAATATGGGCATGTGCTTTTTACAGTGTGTTTTTTCTATCCAAATGCAATACAATATTCAAAGTGCCATATATACGTCTAGAAACTGCCTACACATCCTTATCAGGCCTTGGTTTAGAGATTGCTGCAGTTCGCCTTTTTTGTCTATTTATGCCAGTGTCATGAACGCTCTTGTCACCTGCTCATGTCCCTCCCCCTTTTTCTCCTCCCCCCACTCTGTGTGTTGAGTTATTGGTAAATGTGTATTGTGATGTACTCAATTTGAACAGTTGGTTAAAAAAGTTGTAGATAAACAATAAACTTCCCTATACGTTTGAAGGTTAAACCTCTTTCTTAGTAAGTGTGAACACGTGTACTGTAACACTTTGCGATACAAACGATTGGTGAGCAGATGTGTCGGTGGGGAAAAAACTAAAACTCAAGTACACAGACGACTTGGATGCCATGTTAGATCTTTAAATGCTAAAGCTGTGTGTCAAACACTGAAATGCAGATCTGTGGTTGGTTTGCAGTGTATGGTGAAGTGTTACTGTGAATGAATTTTTTTAAAAAAAAGCACAATGTACAGTCCACAGCGGTCCGAAACAGGAACTTGACTCACTTCAGGGGCTTCCATCACAAATCCCGTTCGAGCTCTAACAATCACTTTCTTTGTTCTGTTGTTTTCATATTCTGAAGTGCTATTTTTTGACAAGTGTGGTAGCTTTGCATCTCTATAGATATTGTCTTGATCCAAAAGAAAAGAAGGAAAAAAAAAATCTTTTCCTGTGTTATTTTCTTGTCTGATAATCGGTAGGACTTTGTTCATGTTCCACCAATAATTTAATAGATGTTTTATCTTGTCTTGATGAAAGCCAAAGTGGGTGCATCTTGATGTGATCTGTATTATACATACAGTAGTTTTTTCTTTCTGTTCAGTCAATATCAATTTTTTGAAACTGGGTGGGATTTGAAAAAGAGAAAAAAAAGACATACACAGGCTTTCCAATTTCTACAACTGGTTGTTCATATGTATTTTGTACCAGTGAAGCTTTTTATATTGGAAATTAAAGAAAAAAAATCTATATTGGAAAAAAATTGTCTGGCCTCTCAATGTGGCCTCGCCTTGACCAGGTCTTGAGTTTGGCCTCTTGGTGGTGTCAAGCAATTTTTTTTGTTTGTTTTTTGTCTCTAAAAGATGCCTGATTTTGATTTTACTTGGATCTCTACGTGTTCCTCACTTCGTTAATTTCAGTTTCGGGGGGGGGTTGGGATCCTCTAAATCGTGGTAAGTTTCATGTTAGTATTTGTGCTGTCCACATAGTTTAATGGTCATCAAGGATTTCGACAACTTCTGTGGATAATTGTCTTAGTTGAAGAGTTAACTATCTGTTTAGTTTGAGCCTTGCTTTTTACCTGTGTAGAGTTTTCTGTTTTTTCCCATAGCGGAGTGTGTAGCCGAAAGACTCTGTGTTCTTTTTTGGTCAATGTTTGTTCATGTGTGGTGTGTTTCTTTGCCTCTGTCTCCAAATTAAACCATTTCCCCTAATATGGACTGTGTGTCTTTGTGTGTTTGTGCTCGTCCAGTGTTGTAAAGGCATTTTACAAACCACCCCTCCCTCCCCCCGTGTGTCATGTCTCGCTAACTTGTTTCTCTTCGTTGTGCTTCTCTTTGCTTATTTCTGAGCAGTGACAGATGAAAGCAGGTTTATCTGAGTCCTAATGTGAACCTTCAGGTGTCTGATGGGTGTTACAGATTATTATTTTGGGCTTTAATTATAAGACGACATTCTACAGCTAATTTGGGTCTGGTGTATGTCTGTGGAGCTGCACCCTGAGGTGATTCCACAAATGAAGGAATATTTGTGTGAAAATTAAAACCTGCCGATATAAAGCTGAATTAATAATTAACACTTTGAGTTTAGACTGACTTCTAGGGTCGAAACAAGCAACAGAGGATTCAGCTTTTACAGGGTGTCTGCAGGGCCCTGCTGTTACAAACATGCAATTATCCAGATTTGGAAATTCCATGTTTGGTATCCAGGATCACCTTATCGGTCTTATTTTTGTGCTGGTTTTTCAAAGCAACATTGGATCGGATCACCGTGATCCAGATGCAGACCTTGTGCAATTACCAAATCTAATAAACCAGTGCTTTAAATGGGGCATATCATAATGTAGGCTGCCAGCTAAAAACTGGTAAGAGGCAGAAAACAAGATATTGTTAGAAACTACTTTTGACTGTGTCTTTGTAATTAACAAGGTGATAAAGTTAAAACGAATGCTTTGACATTCCACCCAACCGTTTGGTAGAGCACATTTAGAGTCACTGTCTTAATGAAAAATGTGTTGAGTTTAACTCAACCTGATTGGGCTATCTCTACCATTGGGTTAAGGCATGTTATGTTAAAAAATACCCACTAGATGTCGCTGTGTCCGTAAATAGTTTGCCTCTGCAGCTCACCTCCAGCAGGAAGTTGGTAACAAAGTCACCTTCAGACATGAGGGCTCAGTGTGGTGGGATTTTCAAAGGTAGGCATGTTTGTTTGACATATTTTAGCTTACTGAACAGATTCATGTAACTTTATACAAAAATAAAAGTCCAATAAGGGTCAAACAACATTTTTGAAACAGTCAACCAAATGGTTAGTTTGTCCTCTTATAGTAAAGGTAATGAAGCTAAGCTAATGCCATTAAAAAAATATCTTCTGATCATTTGTTGTCGTTAAATGATCCATTTAATGTTATCCATTATACGCATACTGAAGTAATTTTTTATGCATGATTTTTTTTTTTTTTTTTAACTGTCTAAAGCCACGATCACTCAAACACTTGCATTGTGATTTTACAGTAAAGGTAGTGATGCACATATAATAAATTCACAATTTATATAAAATGAAAACAGGATAAAGTTTCACTGTTGTTAATACCATATATTTAAAGTTATTCCATTATATACTTGATGAAATAGGGATTAGTGATGTTTTCAAAGCACTGGAATGATAAATAATGCGTAGAAATAATACTAGTGCTGGTGTTACTACTAATTCAGTGGTAACAAATTGGTATATGTTGGTATGCTAACATATTTCAAGTATTATAACAATGCATGATTTTTCATTTAGATTTTTTTCTTTCTTCTGTACCATTACCATGAAGGGCCATCTCAACCGTTTGGTAGAGGCCTATATTTAAAAATCTGTGGAGTCTGTTCAGAAAAAAAGACAGATGTTTATTATAAGTGCCCCAAGAGACTAAAAATGCATGAAAAATTAATTTTAAATTTTTTTGCCGCACACGGTGTGTCCAAGGACCATCAAACATTTTTTAAAAATCCAACACCAATTTCTGTTTTTCTCATTTCTGGCTGTGCTAAATTGTGTAATTCTGGCAATTTTTAAAGAGTGTGTGAGAGGCATGTTTCCCTTAAAAGTCAGTGGTAACATAAATACAAAATACAGCCATTTAAAGTTGTATGCTCCTCCCCTGAACCAAAATAAAAGCATAAGTCCCTCCCCAGTGCTTAAAAAATTATTTGACGTGTCCTCCTGTTTGCACCACCTGCACATAAGCTCTACCTGCGTAGTTCCTCCTTGATGCATGTCTACAAACACTGCGCGGAGAAGGGAAGAATGCAGCCATGTATATTATATTTTAAAGTCAAACTGAGGGCCATTTAAAATTGTTCTGCAGGCCACAATTGGCCCCAGGGCCATACTCTGGACATGTCTGCTATAGACCAAACAACTGACCGATAATGGAGATAATCATTAGGTGCAACCCTGAGAGTAAAGATATCAAACATTTGTGAGTTACAGCCTCTCAAATACGACCATTTGTGTCTTCTCTATGTTTATCATCACTGTACACTGGAGATATTTAGATTTTAGACTGTTGGTCGGACCAGGATCTGATGCTGTCACGTCAAGCTTTGTAAATTCTAGCGTGTCTTTTTCTCTATTTTCTGGCATTTTATAGACAAAATGATGAACACATGATCATCAGATTACCTATTCATATACATGATTATTAGTTGCAGCTCTACTTCATTAAAAAGCTCCAACAGTAACCCCAGAACATCCTGAATGTTCTCCAAATGTTCAGTGACTCAGAGTACATGCAGTTTCCTGACAGCACACATGTCACTGATCAGTCACTCGTTTCCTTTCCAGGTCAGTAATGTCCACTGACTCATATCATCAGTCTGCAGTGTTCTCCCTCTGAGGCTGTTATGAAGTGAAGTATTCACAGTTTGTAGGTTAGTCACCTGCGTCAGCTACATGAGACTGTTCCCAGACGACCCCTATACAGCACCATGAGAATGTTTTTATCTAATTATTATTGTCTGTATGTCTGGAGAACCATAGCTTTAACAGCACAGTGATGTAAGTGGTTTAATAAAGTGTTGCTATTGGGACAAAAAGCCTCACCTGCCTCACCCCTGAACCAAGACACAACATGTCTTGCTGCTACATTGTGCCATGATCTGATGACGTGGAGAAACTGGCATCTCTGCTTCAATTACTTAACAGTTTCATGTTGAAAACTTATATTAAAACTGTTTATATTGAGCTGATATAAAGTAGTTGCTTTGATCTAGAAGCTTTTTATTCCTACACCAGAGTTTAGGATTCCTGAAGATGCTTTTAAACACAGTCATGCAAACAAAATGGGTGCAGATGTGGCAGCCAGCCAGAATGTGAAAAACACTTTTAATAATGTGATTATTTTCAGGTTGAATTGTCCTTTAAAGGGATTCAATGGAAACATGATGTTGTTGTTTCTTTTTGTTTTCTGTTCTGTGCACAGTTCACACTCTGGGCAGAGCAGTTTAATGATTTGCTAATAGTCTTTAAAAATGCAAAAACTCCTCATCATTTTTTCCTTTTCAGCCTCTTAAATTACAACAATTTGACAGATAAATCCTCCCCCGAGTGAAAACTTATATATGTCTTCTGAAAGCAATATAAAGTAACTTATGACTTAATAAATGCCTCTGATGGTTTACTTCTTCTTCTACCAGGAAGTACTGTGAAATATCCAAAAGTGGTCAATAGCTGTCTCAGTCTACTTTGTAACTTTAGCTTAATGTCTTGTTATTATTTGGAAACACTTAGATACCAGGGCATTTAGGGTCAACATCACAGGAAAACTATACATTTACAGTATGGGTAAATCCATGTGTTACAATGGAGCTACTATAAAATACAAAGTATTGATAGTGTCTCTCCCTTATTAAAAGGGTGGAGATTGTTCCGTGTGTACTCAGGCTGTCCTTAAATACTGATTAAACAAAGATGATGGTGATCTAAAGGAAACAGGAACAATGAATCAGAATAAGGCTTATTGCCAAGTAGATAACTAACAAGGAACTGTCCCTCGTGTTTGTGCCAAGGCCGTAGTCATGGAGTCAACATTTGGTGGGGAGACAAAATCTGCCGGGGAGTCTAGGGGTTCCCCCACAGAAAAAAAGTCAAAATTTGAAAACAAATTTCCTAAGATATTCGATTATTTATCGTAAGGGGAGGATCCCCCGACCCCCCATGAGGTCAGGGCTAAGCCCCACATTTCCTCAGTTACTATAAAACTGGCCCCTGGACTCCTGTCATTTTGCATGAGTGTCCCTTGGGCAAAGAAGATGAGTATCCCTGGCTTACTGGCACATTGCTCCATTTTTTCATAGCTGTCCAGCTGGGTTGAAATCTATGAAGGCCATAACATGTGATCCACATAATTTGACTCACTTTACTTCATCATCTATATGATATTTATTTTGTCTCTGTCTTTCTTTCTGTATCATTTTGTCATATGGATTACTGTAAATTTATTATGTTGATCTGCTCTGTACACATGACATCTATTGCACGTCTGTCCGTCCTGGAAAAGGGATCCCACCTATGGCAAGCCGTTTTAACATTTAATCACTAAGTCCGACTATCCGGAATTACCATTATAGATATCTATAACGTCATTTTGACTAGTAGTAATGTCATTGTGACTAGTATGAATTTTAATTTAAGATATCTGTAACGTCATTCTGACTAGTCAAAACTGAATTACAGATATCTATAACGTCATTCAGACTAGTCAAAACTACAGTTACAGATATCTGTAATTCAGTTTTGACTAGTAAGATTCAAACTATTTTTGCCATTCATGTGTATGGGATTTGTCATTATAGATATCTACAATTACATTATGACTATCTATAATTCCAGTTTGAGATATCTACAACGTCATTTCGACTAGTCATAATTCAAATTCAGGATATCTATAACGTCATTTCGACTAGTCATAATTCAGTTGCAGATATCTACAACGTCATTTTGACTAGTCATAATTCGAATTCAGGATATCTACAACGTCATTCTGACTATCTGAAATTCAATTCAAGATATCTAGAAAGGACCATGTAGATATCTTCAATTGATGATAATTAAAGATATCTTGAACTTGAATTATGACTAGTCAAAATTAAATTGTAGATATCTCAAACTGGAATTACAGATATCCACAATTCAGTTGCAGATATCCGCAATAACAATTGCAGATATCCGCAACTACATTGGAGATATCTATAATGACAAACCCCATACACATGAATGGCAAAAATAGTTTGAATCTTACTAGTCAAAACTGAATTACAGATATCTGTAATTAGAGTTTTGACTAGGCAAAATCTAATTACAGATATCTTGAATCAGAGTTTTGACTAGGCAAAATTATGTTGCAGATATCAGCAATGAATATCCAGTCTACCGATTAAATGTTAAAACGGCTTGCCATATCCCACCTCAGTTGCTCTTCTTGAGGTTTCTACCATTTTTCCCTTGTTAGAGTTTTTTGGGGGGAGTTTTTCCTTATCTGCTGTGAGGGTCCAAGTACAGAGGGAAGTCATATGCTGTAAAGCCCTCTGACGCAAATTGTGATTGGTGATATTGAGCTTTATAAATAAAATTGAATTGAATTAAAAGTAATGAGAACTGAGAGCAATGAATTACCAGAGAAAAAATATACAGAAAATAGAAAAGGGTTCGTTTGTTATTAAAACCACTTAAAATCCCGCTCCGAGTCTGGAATTTACAAGGAGCACCTGAACGCAGCAGTGATTGCCTTCCTCGACACTTGTTGCGCTACGTCACAAAAGCTACTTCAGGTACTTCGGATTTCTTTATCTAGCTTAAACCTGGGAAACCGTTGCTCCAAAATTTATCGCCGTGAGCTAAAAATATAAAACGAGTGTTTTTAATTTATGTGACATAAACGTGACAGAAAACTTAAAGTGAAGTATTTCTACGTAACAGAGTTGTGAAACGAGTAACGTGAATCTCATCCAATCGTCTTCCGATGCGGCGTCACCTCCCACACCGCCCCTCTCTCGGCAGTATGGCCGCCGTCCTGTAGCCGTTGTAGCTGCTGCTGATGTAAGATTATAGGTTAACAGTTTAAAACAATGTCGGCCGTACTTTTCCTGAACAAGTCTCTGAGCAGACTTCCACCGAGTGTGGCTCGGCAGGTGGTCGGCTGCTGTTACCACACCGAGAGAGGTGTTTACGGGTACCGACCCAAACAGACCGAGAGGAGTCTGAAGTTAGACAGCGACCGCATCGCAGCGCTGAACCAAGGTCAGTATGGGGTTAATACACAGTGTGGTCAGTTCTGCATCACCTGGTGACACGACACACTGTGCTAATGTCACATAAACGTGCTTTATATTGTCACTTGGATCATAGTTAATGTGTGTCAGTGTCTGACACTGTGTTTCCTGCACTGCTCCTCTGACTGTTGCATGTTGTTTTGCAGATCATGGTCTTGCCCGTCTGGTGGAGGCATACAGAGCACATGGACACAAGGCTGCTAAAATTAACCCCCTACTGCCCCAGAAGCCTGTAACTGACAACATCCCGGAGATAAACATGCTGAATGGCACCATCACAGGGAAGCTCAACACCTCAGGTACATGACAGTGTGTGTGGACACCTGCAGACCACATGCAGCACAAGTTGGGTTAATAACAATATCCTCTCTTAATCATGTTTTATTGCTTTTATACATGCAACATTGTGTCACCTATCATTTTTATGCATGCATTTTTTCATGCATTACAGGATAAACACTACCAATGATTCACAGATAGCATAAGAAGTCATATTTAGATATTTTAACTTTATCTAAGTATGACTTTAATAAAAGTGAAAGGAGCAGTACAACCATGTTGAAGGACTCTAATGCAAGTAAAAGTTATGGATTTAAAATCTTACTGATGGATAAGTAAAAGTATTTAAGTGGTTTAAGCAAAATATACTTCTACAAAAAAGTATCAGAAGAAGAGAAGAAGATATACTATAGATATGCTTTATTGATCCCTGAGGAAAATTCAATCATCACTCTGTCATCATATACACACAGGCCTGAAATACACACACATGCACAGGATGAATTAAATGGAGGGATGTCAGAGTGAGGGGGCTGCCTTGGACAGGCGCCCTGAGCAGTGTCAGAAATTAGCAAGGGCCACGGGCCATTTGGCCTGCAATTTATCCAAGAATGCCCCCAAAAGCCATGTTCTGGGGGCCAAAATTGCCCCCAAGTTTTCGAAACAACTATATGTATTTATATTTTTAATGGTATTACAATCTGACATTAAAGTATAATTTTATTTTCATTAAATTAATTTACTGAGCGCCACAGGAAATCATTCCTGCCTGTGGCCATCAAACTATACAACTCCTCCCTCTGAGTGGCACTGAGACTTTTTCACACACTGCAATAATTTAATTTAACTTGTGCAATAACCCCATTCACCCTGACTGTATATATTCTGTTTGTGTAAATAATCTTGTTCAGTTTACAATAAATATATGTATATTTATATATATATATATATATTTATTTACATTTATGTTTGTTAATAATTCCTGTTTATTTAACTATATAATTTGTTAATACTATTGTTTAAATTTCTTATATTTTCACTTATCTTTCCCCTCTTGCAAGGAGCACCTGTAACATAAATAATTTCCCTTTGGGGATCAATAAAGTATTTCTGATTCTGATTCTGATCCGTCATGTCTACAACTCATTTTCCAGACATAATCAACGAGATTGCACTGATTACGTGAGAGTAATCTGACAGAGAAGGGGATGGGGCTTTGCTGTACCATAAGTATAAATTAACCATTTCTTAGGTGATCTGTGTCTACACAATGACAAATTAATGAAAAATTAAGGTAGAATCAAAGTTAAATTTTAAATTAACTTACTTCCAGGATGGCATCTAAGGAATTTATAGTAATTTGGCCTTTTTAACAGTAAAAGTAACTGTAATGTGGTGAAACATTAGTACTGCTATCAGTAGATTAATGGTTAAATCATCACATTTAAACCGGTTGAATTATAGGAAATCTGAGTGATATTTTGCAACCATAACTTTATGTAACCCATTATTTATTTCATTTATAGTGGTTTCTACTGAGGAGTGAAGACACTAACTTAGTTGGTTTTGCTTTTCATGTGCTTATTGTTAGAACATAATTACAATTTTTTGATGGCCCCCAAACATTTTGAAAATGCCCCCATTTTTTAGACCGTGGGGGCCAGAATTGCCCACAGAATATTTTGTTAATTTCATATCCTGGCCCTGAGCAATTTGGGGTTCGGTGCCTTGATCAAAGGCACCTTGGCAGTGCCCAGGAGGAGCACTGGCGGGTCTGCATCTACCCGCTGCTGCCCCCAATTATATTATATTATTACTATACAATTATACAGTTATTTTATTCTATTAATATGACAGATGCAGTAACGTGTAAGTAGAATTATACCGTTGTGGGGCGTCGGTGGCTTAGTGGTAGAGCAGGCGCCCCATGTACAAGGCTGTTGCTGCAGCGTCCTGGGTTCGACTCCAGCCTGTGGCCCTTTGCTGCATGTCATTCCCTCTCTCTCTCTCCCCCTTTCACGCTTGTCTGTCCTATCAAATAAAGGCTAAAAGTGCCCCAAAAAATATCTTAAAAAAAAAGAAAGAATTATACCGTTGTGATTGCGAGAGCTGCAGCGATTAATTGATTAATCGATTAGTCGTCAGCTATTAAATTATTAACCAGCTAATGTATTATTGATGAATTAGTTTGAGTATTTTTTTAAAGAAAAAAATCTCTGATTTCAGCTTCTTAAATGTGAATATTTCTGGTGTCTTTATTCCTCTGTGACAGTAAACCGAAAATCTTTGGGTTGTGGACAAAACAAGACATTTGAGGGCGTCATCTCTGGCTTTGTGAAACTCCACTGACATTTGTCACCATTTTTTGACATTTTATAGACAAAACAACAAAATGATTAATCGGGAAATAATGTAAATAAGCACTAGTTGCAGCCCAGGGAGCCGCTCAAGGTGGAGCTAATTTGAACTATTTTATATAATGTCAGGTAATTGTATTATTACAATGTATTTTGCCTATATGACATAAACAGCTGGATGTCCCAAAACTTCTTAAAATTTAACTCTGAAAAGTTTTCATCCTTGGCCCTGAACATATATCATAACAAATTCAGCCGCTCGTCAGCTCCCTCGCTCCGAACATAAAATCAGGTGTAAAAAATCTGTGTGTTATTCTGGACAGTAACTTGACGCTGGAGCAACATGTAAAGAATGTAGTCCAGTCTTGTTTTTACCAGCTGAGGAATATCTGCAAATGTAGGTCACTTCAATATCACAGAGAAAGTCATACATGCTCTAATGGAGTTTGCATGATCTCCTTGTGTCAGTGTGGGTTTTCTCCAGGTACTCCAGCTTCCTCCCACAGTCCAAAGACATGCAGGTTAACTGGTGACTTGAAATTGGCCATAGGTGCTTGTAAAGCATGAATGACTGTCTGTCTCTAAATGACTACTTGAATAAATTTAGTCACAGTAGTTACACTCCACCACAGTTATTGCCTAGTGAAAATGTAACTCTCACAGACCAGATTTACAGAAACCTGGTAATCCTTTTTAAATTGTTTATTCTTAACTCCACTTTGGAGTTCAAGGGACAGACAACAAATTTAGTGTATTTGATTGTTGAGAGCAAGCTGAAGATTACAGGTGATGTAGTTCAGCCACAGAAGAGGGAGGCTGACTGAAATGCTTTGTAAGTAAGAATAAGAATTTTTTTGGGCTTTTGCATTTAATTGACAGGAGAGAGTGAAGTGGGGGAGTGAGAGAGAGTGGGGGGACGACATGCAGCAATTTTGATGGATCCTAAACTCAACAGGGAGCCAGTGAAGACATTTCACATCGTACATGGTTTTGTTTTATAAACCAGGATGTGAAGAGCTGCCGGACAGTGTTACCTTTCAACTGCGGTGAAACTAAAAGTGCAGATGAGTTTGTGAAAAGCCAGTTAGTTAATTTCATTCACCATTCACACCAGGGATGAAACAGTTATTGATTAGATAAGATTAGAGCCAACGACAGTGGTGCTTCGGTCCCAAGGAGTAAAACATGAC
Source organism: Epinephelus fuscoguttatus (assembly GCF_011397635.1). NCBI lineage: Eukaryota > Metazoa > Chordata > Actinopteri > Perciformes > Serranidae > Epinephelus > Epinephelus fuscoguttatus. The sequence continues at coordinate 30,949,372 of NC_064755.1, read as the reverse complement.
AATCACCCATCACTTGTCGGTGTTATCACGACTTATTAAATGTTCTCCTGCAGGTCTAAGACACTTTGGCAAGGCGGAGGCTTCAGTGGAAGAGGTTCAGGCCTACCTGGAAGGAGCCTATTGTGGCCACCTGTCAGTGGAGACCAGCCAGCTGAGCAGCATGGAGGAGAGGGAGTGGTTCGCTGATCGCTTTGAGGAACTCAAGAAGACGAGTTTCTCCACCGAGGAGAGGAAGAAGCTGGCCAAGCTCATGCTGGAATCTCAGGTCGGTCCAAGAAGAAAGAGGAGGATGCAGAAAAATGGCACGTCATGTGTTTTTAATCTGTTTCTTTACTTTCTCTCTCACCACCTGCAGGAATTCGACCACTTTCTGGCCACCAAGTTTGCCACTGTGAAACGTTACGGAGGAGAAGGAGCAGAGAGCATGATGGGCTTCTTCCATGAGCTTTTCCACCACTCAGCCCACAGCGGAGTTACTGACATCGTCATCGGCATGCCGCACAGAGGCCGACTCAACCTCCTGACAGGCCTGCTGAAGTTCCCACCCGAGGTCAGTCAGCCATATTCAGCGTGACGTATACACTTTGAAATCATCCATGACCTAACAGGATTAGACTGTTTATTTAGCATGACTGTAATCAGCAGCACAAGTAAACAGAAAGCCACAGCCAGCTGCCAAACAGTAAACAGGGGTGCAATCACATCAACCAACACTGATCCTCCATCGTTTCTCTCTGCAGCTCATGTTCCGTAAGATGCGCGGCCTTAGCGAGTTCCCGGAGACCTCACCTGCCATCGGGGACGTCCTCTCCCACCTCACCTCCTCAGTGGAGCTGGATTTCGGAGCTGAACACCCTCTTCATGTGACAATGCTGCCCAACCCATCTCACCTCGAGGCGATCAACCCCGTGGCTCAGGGCAAAACCCGAGCCAGGCAGCAGCTCAGACAGGAAGGAGACTATTCACCTGAAGACAGCGCCCTGCCTGGGGACCAAGTCGTCTGTCTGCAGGTACACAACAGCTGATATAGACACGCAGCCAAGAAGTTAAAGTTTACAAAAAGAGGAAGAGCAGTTCAATGCTTTTGCCTTTATTTGACAGTAACAGTAGAGAGACTGTCTAGAAAACATGGAGAGGGACAGAGAGGACGGTGACGTGCATATTTATTTTGTGTGATCAAATTTTTATTTCCCATCACTTTGCAGCAAAACAAATCTATCCAGCGATTCTGATAATATGCCAGTGATCAGCTTGTGTGTATATACATATGTATTACTGCATATAAAGTATTCTTATTCTCCTTTTAGTACCACCGTCTGTCCATATATCTGTCCATATATATGATACAGTATATAAATGCAGTGATTAGCAGCCCTAAAAGGAGCTCCAGTCTTTAAATCACCCTCCTGACTGTCCATCAATACATTTTACTCAAGATGTCCCGATCCGATCTCAAAAATTGGTGTCGGGGGTGATCGGTCATTTTTTTCAAGTGAACGTAATCGGCTATATTGAGCATATAGAGCTCGATCCCATCCTTTATTTTACATCTGCAGGTGTTTTTTACTCACGAAGCTTTCATGCACAGCAACACAATGAGTGCAGCCGTCATCAACTCCCCAACTCTCCACTGCTCCTCTCTCCTCTCCCTTTCTCTTTCCTCCTCTCTGCTGAGCTCCTTTGTGCAAACTGAGCCCCGACCGTGGCAAAACACTACACAGCTTAAACAAAAGCAAAATGCAGAATGAGGCCATTTATTGTGTTACTAACCAGAGTTATGAGCACTGTTTCATTTCAGTTCAGTGTGACATACTGCTTGTTTGTCATCTATGGCACAAACTCACCACACCACTTCAAACTAAGAGTAATTTCTTAATTAATGTGTGTAAAAGAAGTCCGGATGATGAAAGTAAACACTCAGAGGAACACAGCTGATTCAGGCGGCTCAGACACAGGCTGCACCGAAGCAACCAACACTGGAGAATACTCTCCTACAGAGAATTCCTTCAAGCCAGCGACAAGGTCAAAAAGATTAGCCAGAGGGTTTGTTATTTTATACTTTATCTTTTTTTTTTTTTAGGACTTTATTTTTATTGTTTTATACAAGAAATGAACAGACACAACCAGGGACACCAGGCAGGGACATAGGTGAAGGTGAAATGCTTAACATTGTGTAAAACAAACAATGAAAAGAAGCAGGGTTACATTGCAGCATCGAGGACAATCTCAAATGGATCCCTTACCATCAGGTTAAGAGCTAAACTGACGGAGAATTGGGACACCACTTCCCCTCACGTGAATGCTTAAAACCAAGGGGAAGGGCCAAGACCAGGGCTAGTCTGTAAGGGATCCATTTAGGATTGGGGGAGTGGGTCCTTTATGTCCATGATTTTCCCTTAAGATCACAAAGGTTGTTACGGTCCATGACTTTAATTCATGGAAGGATTTTTTTCGTCTTAACACCTTGCAGAGCTATTTAATTGTCAAGAATATAGGTCGACACAGGCGCCTTTACAGAATTCTCCATGGTCTGGCTCCGCCTCCGTTAGATGAATTTATGAAAAGGAACTCTATGAGGTCAACGAGAGCCGGCTCTAGAGGGGACTGTCAAGTCCTGCTCAGGAAAAGTATTTTCGGACAGATGGTGTTTTCATATCGAGCGTCCCAGACATGGAACATTCTACCAAGAACTATACAGGATTCGCCAACTCTTGCCTTGTTCACTAGACATTTCAAAACATGGCTACTAGAGAGTCAAATTTGCACTCATGCATCTTAAGAATTTTATTTTATTTATTATTATTATTTTAATGTATTCTCTTATTATTGTTCTGTGTATCTGTGCAACTGGTTTGTTGGGGTACCATATTTGTATGTGCAAGTATGTCAAGTACTGTAGGTGACATTGTGCAATGTGAATTGGCACTTAGCAAATTGGCACTTTACAAACTGCACTATGCACTTTACTCTGTTATTGCACTATGCACTTTACTGCGTTAGGGCTTATGCAATATACTGGGGCATCTGCAATACGCACTCAGCACTTTGGCACTCTCCACTTTAACTAGCACACCTGCAATTGTAATCAGATTGAAATTTCTATGGTCGCCCAACTCTTCACCTGTTGTGTGTTTTGTGGTTTACATATGTTGTCCTTATGTTGTTCTTCTCTGTGTATTTGGTGTATTGCCAATGGGACTGGAGATGGAAATTAGCCACCTGGCTATAATCCTGTGCATTTACATGTAAATGTCCATTAATGCATATTGTCCCATTTTTAAAAAAAGACTAAATCTCAAATCTCAAAATCTCACAATGGATTGAGTTTAATAACTTGAAAGTTCTTATAGTGTGCACTGTGCAGCCGTATCATCTAGGGAAATAGAAGTATCAGATTGGGACATGGCAGATTCTCAATATTAATTGACTCAGATCAGGGGAAGAAAAACTTGATCAGGACATCCTTACATTTTACTATTTTAAAGCATAATTAAAACAACTTTGCAATTTTCTCCAGTGCAGACCGTCACATGTCCCAGCAGATTAAACCTAATTCCCAGTCAAAACAGGACAGAAATTCACCCGATTCACAGAGAAATAAACATGTCCGCAGCCCTGACCACAAGCTGTTGATCTTCAGTAATGGACATCTGAGTGTCTTCTGTCCTGATCCAGGGTTCAAACTCTGCAGGGCGTAATGACACTAAACCCCTCTGGGCCTTGTTAAAGGAGTCATTATCAAACTAACCTGCTGTGTTACTGACAGCTTGAAGACACTCTCTGCTCTCCTCTCCGCAGGTCCACGGTGACGGCTCTTTCACTGGCCAAGGGATCGTTCCAGAAACCCTGACCCTCTCAAACCTGCCTCACTATAGAGTCGGTGGGAGCATCCACCTCATTGTGAACAACCAAGTGGGCTACACCACTCCATCAGACAGAGGGAGATCCTCTTTGTACTGTAGTGACGTCGGTTAGTGAAAAACGTGATTTTAATATTTGCTTCTTTCTTATAAAGCACAGAAACCTCTGTCAGATTGTACTTATTGTATTGATACCTTTTGAATTGCTGAAGTCTAGAGATTTGTTTTCATGTATCGTGTTTTAATCGGATACTAACGGTCACATTTGCACCACAGGTAAGATGGTGAACTGTGCTGTGATCCACGTAAACGGCGATGATGCAGAGGAGGTGCTGCGGGCCACTCGGCTGGCTGTAGAGTACCAGCGGCTCTTCAGGAAAGACATCATCCTGGACCTGATCTGCTACCGTCAGTGGGGCCACAATGAGCTGGATGAGCCTTTCTTCACCAACCCGGCCATGTACAAGATCATCCGGTCAGTTAGATTCACCTGCTTTACTTACGTTACAAAACCTATTCACTTAAAAAGTTACTGTAGCATAGATAGCATATTCCTCAGGATCCTTAAGCAGATGATAAAACTCTGAAACATGTTCAGATTACAGATCGTCAGTTATTGGACAGTATTCACTTTAAAACATCACTGTCTGTCTTATCCTATCGATTTTGGCAGTGAAATTGCAGGAGCACCAGAAAATTTCAAAAAATGTAGGGCAACTTGTTCCAGTGAGAATAAAACCGCACTGCTCTGAGTTTGTGATTCATACGGCCCCAATGTTCCCGCTAACTATGCAGATTTAATCTAACTCATCTTGATTCTTTCAGCTCTTGGAGCAGATCTGGATCCTCTGTCATAGTGATTTGTCTTGTGTGCTGTCCATTGTGTTTCAGTCGTTCTCAGGGTGTGTTTTTCGGTACAAAAGTGTTTTCAAATCGAAGTTGTTTGTGTTCCACCACAACGCTGCTCACAGGGAAAACAGTTTATCCCCTCCTTTGTGCAGAACATCAGGAAATTGGTCTGCATGTTCTTTAGCAGTGATTTTTGTTAGTAAATGTGAGGCTGTGTGTTTTTTTGGCATTGTTTTGGCCTAAAATGCCAGTTTCACAGCAGTTTTTCTCAAACATTATAATGCATGTTGAAATGATTTTAGATTTTTTTTTGCAATTGAATTTCAGCAGCAGGAGGAAAAAAAATTATTATTCATTAAAAACCAAAGGCAACATGAAACAGCCCTGAAATCAAGTGTAAAATGGCACTGTTCTGAGTGTTTGAAGGAAACGTAACAAAAAGACTAAAAAAGCTTTCACACCATGTTTAAACATTTCTTCGAGACCTTTTATTCTTAAAATAATCTTTATCCCTCACACACACACACAGTTTGTCAAGCAAACAGGCAAACACACCTCCATTATTTTGAGATTTACACCTCACTAACTTTGCATATTTAATCCAATTTACCTTGATTCTTTCAGCACGCGCAGTAGATCTGGATGCAGCAACAGCCTCTGTCTGTCATGGCCATTTGTCCTGTCTTTTCTGCCGATGTATTTTGCTGCATAAGTGTTGTCATTTGATAACTTTTGTGTGTGTTGCACCACAACAGTTGATCTAAGCTTTTTGTGCAGAACAACAGGGAATTGCCGTGCACAGTCTTTGTGTTGATAAATAAGAGATGTTCATTTCTGAATCTTTACAACCAGAAACAAGAAAGTGAGTTCGCTGATTTGCGGGAAACTACAATGATTGGTTAAACTTGCGGAAAAGTTGCGGTAGTCGGACACAATTGCAAGGGCAGCTCACAGGGATGGGTTGAGTATGTGTTAATTGTTCCTGGAGGGGCTGTCATGGTCTCAGGTAGCATGGAAAGCCTTTTCACACAAAAAAACCCCATCACATTTGTTGCTGTGGGTGGTAACATGCTGTGTCATTTTTATTGTCCGACCATTTTTAAACAACAGTTTGAATACTGAGCAAAAGTTCTCTAATTCAAATTCCTGATAATTTATCAATGGTCATCACAGCAGCATTTCCTTAAAAAAATTGTCTCACTCAACAATTTTATTGCGATTACAACTGCTGTAGAGAAATAATGGTGCAACAGGCTTTTCTATGTGATGTGCAGAGGCTACATGTTTGGCTACATGTTTGGGCTCTGACCAGAGAGACAGAGTTTATACAAAAAAAGAGGTTTCTGATTAATGTAAATCTTTAAAATGATAAAATGCTTTGCATTTAAAAGTATACAAAGTTCCTTATGGCAGACAGACTACAAAAATCCACACTTTTTTTGCTTTAACTGAAATTTTTGTTAGCAAGTGGACCTGGTGGGAACAGTAGCACTGGAAGTTGCATCTCGACTGACGTGGTTTTGAGTATTTTCAATTTTATTTTATTTATTTATTTATTTTTTATTTTATTTTTTTCAAAATAGAGTAAAACTAGCACAGGTGGTTTAGAAGCTTCAGTATCTCCCGAAGCACTTCTTGGATCATTAGTATAGATTAATAAATGATGTTATTCCCCCACAGACATATTGTGTCTATCATGTTCTGTTGACTGAATCCTTGTCACGTTGTTGCATCCTCATAGATCTCGTAAGAGCGTCCCCGACTCCTACTCAGACCTGCTGATCTCTGAGGGTCTGATGACCGATGTCGAGCGTGACGAGATCAAGTCCAAGTACTACAGCATGCTCAACGACAAGCTGGCCAACATGACCGTGTACAGCCCTCCACCCACCAACCTGCAGGGCCGCTGGGGGGACCTGGTGGAACCCCAGGCCAGAGTCACCACCTGGGACACGGGCGTCCCCACTCCCCTGCTGCAGTTTGTAGGAGCAAAGTCTGTGGACATCCCTGAGCAAGTCCAGCTGCACAGCCACCTTGGAAAGACTCACACACAGGTACGGTCACCGGCTCTGTCATTTCTGTTAGACTGTCTGTTGACACAGCAGCAGGAAGATAATTTCGTTCCTCTTCCTGTGTGAACTCAGGCTCGGCTGAACAAGTTGGAAGAAGGAACCAAACTGGACTGGTCCACAGCAGAGGCCTTGGCTTTGGGCTCTCTCCTCTCTCAAGGTCAGTGTTAACCAGAAAATACACCAGGTCAAATTTAAATGGAACATTTTCCACCTTTTATGTGGATGTCCAACCAGTGTTGATTGTAATAGAGAAATACAAAACCGTACTAATGAACCTTCATTAATATAGGCCTATATTTTATCTACAAGTGCACGTCACACACTGAGCGAGCCGCCTGTTAATGACGCTGTGGGCAAAGCAGTAATGATTGTGCTAAGTGGCTAATGGACATGTAGCTACTGACATGTTTCAGATGATACGTCATGTTTGTAGTCGACCAATGAAGATGAGTTTACATATCACCTTGGGTTCGTCCTTCACCTTCTCAAAATGATCCCACACTTTGGATTTCCTGCCCGACATGTTATTAACTAGCCTGTGGAATAACTGCAGGTACCAGCCCTGGAAATTAATGTGATTCCTGTCTGAGTGCTGAGTGTGGCCACTTCCTGTGTCTGTCCTTTGAAATTAAATTCCCACATGGTCCAGTCATATAGGTTTTGATTTATTTTGATGAGATGCAGCTCCTAATAGAGTTTCACATTTGATTTTTTGTTTTTTTTTCTGTGACTAAGCAACCAATGAAATCTTGCCGACTAATGACCTTTGTGGTCGTCTAACGTTTGGTCGACTATCGGGGGGCAGCTCTATTAGTAGGCTATTTTTAGACGGCAAATCAATAGCATTTTATGAATAATGACTAACAGACTGACAGGCGTCTTGTTCAGTAATGATATGGGGCCTTAATATTGTGGGACACACTTTTTAATTGCCTCTCACAGTATGAAAGCAGAACACGTTATGGTCATGGATACATTTTACATTTTTTATTGTCCTGACTGACTGAGATATTCAGCCATAGTTGCAGAGATTGAAAACCGTACCGTTTATGCCAACAGAAACTAAATCATTCTGCTGTAATACGTTTCACTGTAGGCATCTTTTGTTGGATGATGTCACAGACACCAAGAGAGCCCGTTTGTGCATGAAAGTTTTACTCCAGGTGTACTGGAGACCTTCAGGTTCCCGAGGATAAACTGGAAAAGAAAACCAAGACTAGCGGGGCCAAGAGAGAAGACTGGCAGATTTTTTGTCACGCTATGTTTTAGTCAACAAAGTCATAGCTATAGGCTTGTAGACCAGTTAAAGCTCTGGGTGTCAGAAGCTTGCATGCAATGCCGTCATGGCTCCATGAGCAGGAGGACTCAGCTTTCAGCTTCAATCAACTACATTTACCATCAACACTAATTGGACAGCCACGTTAAAGGCAGTGATTTTTCCCTTGAGGAGTAATTGACTTTTATTTCTGTAGAGGAAATGGATTTGTAGATTTCAAATTATTGTTGTTACAGGCTTTAATATTCGAATCAGCGGACAGGATGTTGGAAGAGGCACGTTCAGTCACCGACACGCCATGGTTGTTTGCCAAGACACTAATGACATGTACATCCCTCTGAACAACATCAGCCCTCAGCAGACAGGTTTCCTCGAGGTAAAATCATTGTAAATCAGATAAATTGTTCTGAACATAATCTGTCTAAATCATTTAATATCTGTAACCACAATATTAAACAATTTCATCCTCTCCTGTTTCATATTGTGATGTCTTCGTGTGTGTTCAGGTGTGTAACAGCCCGCTGTCTGAGGAAGCGGTGCTTGGGTTTGAGTACGGTATGAGCATCGCCCAGCCGAAGCTTCTGCCCATCTGGGAGGCTCAGTTTGGAGATTTCTTCAACGGAGCGCAGATCATCTTTGATACCTTCCTCTCTGGAGGTAAACTTCTGACCACAGATTCATCATTACTCTCATTATCTTCTATTTCTGGAAGAATGTTCACACATCAGATGTGACACTGCTGTGTCCCCAGGTGAAGCCAAGTGGCTGCTGCAGAGCGGGTTGGTGATCCTGCTGCCTCACGGGTACGATGGAGCCGGACCTGAACACTCATCCTGCCGTATGGAACGTTTCCTCCAGGTCTGTGGGACTGACATGTAACCAGTGTCAAATCAAGTTACCAGTTTATGATTTGTGTCAGTAGCATTCATGTCAGCATCCCAGATGTAATTAGAAGTGACACGTCAGACCTGGCACTCAAAGGGTATCCTGTGTATCCAGTGAGTAATGGGATCAACATTTTTTGAAAGTGGTCTGGTATTATAGCGACAGTGCTGCGGTCTGCAGTAGCTAAACAGGCTGCCATGTAACCACTCGAGGTGTTCTCACTGTTTAGTTATGTTTACTAAAAGTGGTTGTTTTTGTCACTGACAGGCTCAGACTGTCATTATAGTTGTCTTGGGAAAGGATCCCTACAGAGTTCGACCTTTTTGTGAAGGAGAATGGACAAATTCACACTGACGCTACTTGGTCCGCTTTAAATGAACCCTCGCCGCTTCCATGGATAGTTTGGTTCGTTTGGAGTGGTGCGAATGCTCATTTGAACTCTGGTGCGGACCAAACGAGCGAACCCTGGTCCATTTGAAAACTGAGGGTCTCGGTTCACTTGAACGTGAACCCTGGTGTGGTTGTCTTACAGTGGGAAATGCAAACAGACTATCCAGCAAACCAAAGAGAGGAAGGGAACCAAAGAGAGGAAATGACGTAGAGCGCAGTGCATTTTGGGTTGAAAAAAAAACAAACAAACAAAGCCGACAGCACAAACCAGGAGAAGCAGAGGTAAAAACGTAAAAACAGAACCCCATGACTGCATAAATTTGGTGTTACTACATTGTTTCTGTGGTGACAAAGCTGGCTGAAGGGGATGGATTTCCGTTTTCAGTCCTGGCCAATCGATGAGCCCGGTTTTCTTCTTCCTCATGCTTTTTTTCTTCCTGGTCAGTGGCCATTTCGGGCCATACTGCCCCCACATGAGCATCTGTTGTAACTGCTTGATGTTGTCCAGGCTGTTTGAACTGAACCAAATGGTGTGAAATTTTTCGGCATTCCCCACCCAATCAAACCGAGTCCCCCTGGACTATCCTGGTGTGAATGCGCCCTAAGACCCTTTTTGTTTGACCAGGAACAGCTTTGAAATCGCCACCACCAAATCCACCAAACTGTGATTTTATCATCATAAAACACACTTCATCCAGAGTTTAGAGAAACAAAATAACACATACAAAAACCATCTATGTTCATTTTTCCAATGTTCCAACAATAACCACTTCTGGTTTGGTTGAAATAAACCCTTAATTCACCCAGTTAGATGTTAAAACATGCTGTCCATATACACACTAAAATTACTGTTTATTTAAATGGAGTCTGGAGTGTTTGGCAGTAGGGACTTCCGGGCTGTTTCTGGTCAAACAAAAAGGATCTTACTCTTTAACAAAAAGATCCTTTCCATACTGTTGTCAGACACTTAAAGTAACAATCTGAGCCTGTCAGTGGACAAAACAAGCGCTTTGAATGGACGTGAATTGACGTTGAGAACATCCCCCGAATGGTTATACTGCTGCCTGTTTCACGGCTGCTGTTGCGGCAGCTCTCGCTCAATACTGGACCAATTTCAAAAACTGTTGTCCCCATTATTCACTTTGACACAGGTTGACACCTAACACTTAACTTACCCTTTAATATTATGTTACTGCTGGAAAACAAAACAAACATGGACCCCTCAGGTCAGACAAAGGTAGTTGAGTCCAAATTACAGTGCGAGTTGTACACAGTACACAGCACACAGTATTTCTTCTCACTCACACAACCAGCTTTGCCGTCATTCATTCGATTTTGAGTAGTCAAATGACGTGAACCATCACAAGTGGTGATCTTTTTTTATCTCTATTTGCATCCCATGTGACATGAACACTGCATGACCACATGTTCAAGTTCTGCAGATTCATCTGGTGTCGCTTTATGATACGCTAAAAAACCTTGGAAGTTTTCATGGAGGTTTAATGTTTCACCTCAGCCAGAACAGAGGTTATCTTTTCATTTCAGTCCAGTTAAAGCTTCAGTCCAGTTAAAGCTTTGAGAAGAAGAGTTTTAGATTACACTTTGTGGACCAGCGCCCCTTGGCCCCTTGATTATACTGTAACTGTTAAACTGAGTTCATGTGCTGGTGCAAAGATCTAAATAAACAAACAGACACCTGCATACTGGGAAAACTTAAGAAATGAGCTAATGAATCACATTTAAATGAAATACTGTGTCGTGGCCAGTCCATGACATCTTTCTTCAGTGCAAAGGAACATGGTGCAGCTCAGAGGATATAATTAACAGGCCATTAACAGGAGTAATCAATAACAAATCAGCGGAGATAATGTATCCTAATCGTCCATTAGCAATCAGCAGACAACAGGCATCAGATTGTGTCGGAAATCACTCCACTGTTTACTCACATAATAGGCACTCTGTCGTTTACACTGTAGTGAGCGGTAAATAGAGACTTCAGACACTTAATGATCGTCATTATTTTGCGTCATCACAGCTTTAGTGACACACAGCTGTAATTTTATTGATCTCTAAGTGTGATGCAATGTAGGATTGTGAGCTTAAAGTCACACACATGCCCTGCACTCTGCTTGCACTCCACACAAGACCAGTTTTGGGGCATCAAAGCTTCAGTAAGAAATATCCAGGATTAATAGAAGCAGGGGTGGTAATGAGAGATAAGACGACATTTTATGAAAACATCAGTTTTCAGTAAGTGCACCTAAAATAGTGTGACGGTTAACCACTTTGTCAGCATGCAGTTCATAGTAGCATTATCCATAAGAGCTAGAAAAAGAATACTTTGCAAGATGGCTGCTGTTACTAACACTTTTCAGGTGATTTGCAAAGCTGGTTGTAGGTTTCTGATTTGCCAGTTTCCTTTGGCTTGTCTAGCGCTCAACTTTTTGGGGTTCATCTTTGTAAATTTTGAAACTGTTTCAGAAGCTTGACTCTTTTGATACCTTGCGTATCTTTAACCCTGTCATGGGTGGTCAAAGAGCCTGTTTAGACCTGGTATTAACACGAGTCTTGAGTGATCCGGTCACAAGGGGACTGCACTTGTGTAGCTTTTTTCTTTTACACTACATGTCACATTCACACACACATTCATACACTGGTGGCCGAGGCTACCATACAAGGTGCCACCTGCTACTCAGTAGCCATTCACACACACTCACACCGATGGAACACCCATCGGGAGGAATTTGGGGTTCAGTATCTTGCACAAGGATACTTTGGCATGCGAATTGGAGGAGCCGGGGATCGAACCTCCGATCTTCCAATTAGCGGACGACCTACTCTGCCTTCTGAGACACAGCTGCCCTGTAGTGTTGTAACAGGTGTAAGCGACCACAGAGATGCATTGTGATCCAATCTGACCACATATCCTCTGTAGTGTGAACTCTAATGCGTCCTGATGCATCCCTGACAAGGGCTACATCTTCAGTGTCGGTCATGGTGGTTGCTTTGGTGACAAGGGGTTATTGCTCCATAGCTTGCCCATTTTACAACAAGTTGCACTAATTGTTGCATGATCGTCCATCATTTTGCCCTGTGGAAGGAGACATGCTGAATTCTGTTGACAGCGATATCTCCAGCTCTACAGACACAACTGCTAATGTGACTAGCGAGCAGCTAGTGAGAATGTAGACGTAATAACAGTGTGCTGGGCTCTTAAACGTCTAAGGCTAGTGATGCGGCCAGTGATAAAATCTCAACACACACAACAAGTGGTCAGCTGGAAATGCGTAATAGACACAGGTGTGTACAGCGATGTGTCTCAGCTTTCCACTTGTGTTCAGATCACAGAAACACGTGCTAATAACAAGTCACAAGACTGGGCCTGTCATTAAACTTAAATGTTCGTGTCTGAGTTAACTAATAATTAATGTTAATGCATAATGAGTTACGTTGGATTGTTATATCTTAATTTATGAGCTTTTTTGGATTTTCTGGGTAAGGGTATAGAAGAATGGAGCTTTTGAATACTGATTTGGACATCGGTTAACATGGCAACCATCGAAGCTTCGAAGGCTTTAAGTCAGCCCTGGTGCACAATTTAATAACTAAGCGGAGATTAAAGACATAGCATTTGTCTGAAGTCGGTGGCTTTTCATGGGATGGTCCACTATGTGGCATTTTAGCTGTATTTTAACATCTAAATGTGATGGAAGATCAAGAAAGTGATGGTAGTACTGTTTTCAAAGCCTTGATCTTTCTCTGCTCGTTTACTGATTCAAGTTTAGATGTTTCTCAACTGACCGGCAGGTTTCTAGTCAGTTACATGTTATGTTAAACGTTAGCTGTACAGTAAATGATTGCTAACTTGTCCTGTTTTGTCTCCTAGATGTGTGACAGTAAAGAAGAGGGTGTGGACGGTGACAACGTGAACATGGCTGTGGTCAACCCCACCACATCTGCTCAGTACTTCCACCTGCTGAGGAGGCAGATGATCCGGAACTTCCGCAAACCTCTCATTGTGGTTGGACCCAAGATGCTGCTCAGATTCTCTGTAAGCACTGCAGAAACATGTAACATGCAAAACAAATTCATTTTCTCAGATATTTCCGCGCAAGTGGCCAAATAATGTGTGTTGTTCTTGCAGGGGGCAGCATCCAGTCTGGCTGAAATGGCACCAGGAACGTCTTTCAGACCAGTGCTGGGTGACACTTCAGTCTCACCTCAAAGGTACAGAGAACTTTGATGGAACTTTTAGACCTCTTCAGTTATTGTAATTTATTCTGTAGTTTGTCCTCAGTGTGGTGAAAAATATTTAAAGGAATAATTAGGTGTTCATGGACTTTCCCCCCTCCAAAACGTGGATGTTTTGAACAGCCCCTTAATACAACCTGCTAAAACAAGGAAGACCCTTACAAAGCATGTCCCATACGATCCACTGAGTCCATTTTTCTGTTATTCCACACAGTGTCCAGAAGGTGGTGCTGTGCTCTGGGAAGCATTACTATGCCCTGCTGAAGCAGAGGGAGACAGCCGGAGCCAACCAGAACACAGCGCTCATCCGACTGGAGGAGCTGTGTCCATTTCCACTGGACGCTCTGCAGCAAGAGCTCAAAAAATACCCCAACGCCAAAGGTATGTGTGGGACCGCCACCTCCACTGTCAGTGGGCACACTTGACTGCAGAAGTGACATCACAACTACAGTTTGATTTCAGTCCAATCATTGAGGAAAAGTTCATCCCCCATTTTATTTAGGTTTTTGTTAAATCAAATTAACCCTTTAACAACATTGTTTTTGTTGTGAACAGTTCAGCCTGAAGCACTTGACTGTGTTCCTCACCATATGTTATAATATCTGGTCTTCAGTAGAGTATAGAGGGTAAAAAATGACATAAATATCAGTAAAGAAATAAAGAAATATTGGAACACAGTAATAAAGAAATACATATGGAAATAAAAGAAAAAAGAATAAATAAATGCTGAAATAAATATGGAAATAAAGAAATAAAAAAATACAAAGTTAGGGCCTTCTACCTCATTAACATACAGACACGGAAATATAGAAATTAATGAATTCATACAATGGTAAATAAATTCAGAAATAAATAAATAAATAAAAGAAGAAATAAATGCTGAAACAAGTATGACAATAAAAAATAAATAAATGCAAAGGTTAGGTCCTTCTACCTCATTAACAAACAGACAGAAACACAGAAATAGATACATATGGACATAAATAAATTAATACAGAAATAATAAAAGAAAAGAATAAATACATGCTGATATAAATACATTCTGAAATTCTAAAAAGAAAAAATAAATTAATAAATACAGAGGTCAGGACCATCTACCCTATAAATAAATTGATTTATATAGAAGTAAATAAATACAGAAATAAATGAATGAAAGCATAAATACATGCTGAGATATAGAAAAAAAAATGCATATGCAAGGACCTTCTACCTCATTAACATGCACGGAGGAATACAGAAATGAATAAATCCACAAATGAATAAATAAAATCTGAAATAAATTAATAAATGCGGAGGTCAGGATCTTCTACCTTATTAACACACAGACAGAAATAAATAGATGAAACAATTAATTAATGCTAAAAAAAGGGGGAAATAAATTAATAAAAATACATGCATATGTTACGACCTTCTATCTCATTAACATGCAGACAACTACATAAAGAAATAATTAATTAACTAAGGCAGATGTCAGGATCTTCTACTTCATTAACATACAGACAGAAATAAATAAATTCATACAAAAGTAAATACATGAATGAATACGTGAAATTATGGCAATAGAAAATAAATAAGATAATATAAACATTAATAATATAATATACATAAATAGAAATAATTGTGATAAAATGTACTGTTAAATTTAAGATATTTATTTATGTCCTGTTTACTCATCAACTTTATTTATTTATGCATTTATCTATTTATTTCCATATTTATTTTACCATTTATTGATTTGTTTGTCTATCTATTCATTTATTTATTTATTCCTATATTTATTTATGAATTTTAGTATTTATTAATTGATTCTTCAGTCATTTTATGTCCTCTACAGTAAGACAACTAATTAATAGCCCCTACAACAACCCCAAACTTAATATAAATGTATTAAAGTTCATAATACGTGATTTAGGGCTTCACCTGATGATTGTTTGTATCTTCAGTTATTGACAATATAAATTTATCTGATATATTTTTTGCCTCAGTTCAGTAAAATGCTTGCTTAAAAAACATCATAGGCCAAATAGACGTTTTTAAGATGCACTGAAATGACTTATAAAACAAATTTTAAGTCCACTGTATGTTCGATTTTCATGTATACAGTCAGTATATTCAGCTTGATGGTAATTCTGTCAGACAGCAGTGTGTAATGTAATCTGTTGTCTCTTTGTGTCCACTGTTCCTCTTCCCTAACGTGCTCGCTGTGTTTTGCATAATGTCATAATTTCTAAGGCCCTGTGAATATGCACATTACATCATACTGCAGTCTGACTGGTGCACAAGAGGCAACACAAGTTTATTTATATAATGTTTTTCCCACACACAGACAAGTCGTAGTTCCTTACCCCGAGCTTAAATATGCTGTAAAACAACGTCTGATAAAACTACATATTCTGTAAAGTTTCAGGTCTACGTCCTGCTGAGACATATGTTATTCAATTCTCTTTATATTTTCATGATGACACTCTTATTTGCTCTCAGTCTCCAGTGAAAGTGATTTAAAGTGAGCATTGACCTTCGACCTCTCACTGACAACACAAAGTAATTTCAGTTTAACATTGTTTACTTGGAGGAGAGTGATTTTTCTTCAATACGCTCGGGACCACTTGATGACACAGCCGTCTAAATTTGAGCGTCGGGGAGAATAACAATTACAAAAGCTGCTCTTTAAGTGAGTCACACTAAGTTGAATGCCACTCAGCGGCATGCGGCAACTTCAATAGAAGTCTGACAGTCGCCACTTTCAAACAGAGTCCCGAAGAAAAAACATTAGACAACTTACAAAGAAACAAGAAATGCCGGTTCATCAGTGTTTCTGTCAAACAAAAATCTAAAGCATGATCTTCAGCAGATTGGTTTTCACTGCGGGGCTTTTGTGTTAAGTGTCTCTGTTATTTTGTCCATGCTGAATGACTGTCAATCCAGACTCTGACTGCTTCACTTTGTTATGCAAGACTTTCCGAGCATGAGGAACTAAAAGCTATCAGTGTCAACATCCTTCTCTTTACCCAGACATCTTTGCAGCTGTGGGTTAAGTGTTTTTAGTAAAGACGATTTTTGCTCTTCTGACAAACTGCAGCACAGTTACATCACGTCAGATGATCCTGAAGTCACCTCTGAGTGTTTCTTTAACCCTATGCAATCTTTGTTTGAGAGTTTCTTCCGTCAGGCTGTCTAAAAACGTCAAACGTGTTCCTGGGTTCCTTGTCCTTCAGGTCAGTCTTAGATGAATGGACGAATAACTCGATGAGTTTCTTACAACACAAATCTGGACTGAGAAGATCGTAAACACAGTCATAGCAAAAACTTCATACCAACAATCACCACCACGCAGGAGTCAAAACAATGATAGGTAACTTTTGTTCCAGTCTATTTATCTTGGGAGTCGGGACATCTGCAAGGTCCTCATCTTATCTTAACCAGCAGACACACAGTCTCTTCACATAATGTACGCCAAGTGTGAAGGACTCCGAGGCCTCTGAAAATACCAAACCATGACCATGGACAAATTATACATTCATGATGACACTCATATACCTTCATGTCAAATACTTCCTTCTACCAAACTATCCATATTCTAAGGGTGTTGTTCCTTTTCAGCCCTCTAAACAGATTCATTCAGACCCCTCTGAAGCGAACCAGACGAGTTTGGTTCGCTTCAAGTCTGCGGTGCGGTTCACTTGACCTGTGCCTTGCGAACACTCCAGGTTCTCTTTACTTTTTAATACAAAATCAGGTCCGCACACTAGAAACTGCTCCTTTTGGAATTTTAATCGTATCACGTGATGTTTCTGGCACCAGCCCTTCATCAGAAATGAACGAGATAAGGAGACACACCTCTACATATACAACCAGTGGTGGTCGCCCAACAGATAATGTGATAACACATGTAGCTATACAGAAACTGGGAACAACACACTGCAAAACCAGAACAAAATTACATCAAAGTAAAATCAAAACTATGTTAATTATATATATAAGCTGTAGTGTGAAAATAAAGAGGACTGAGGCCCCATCAGAGCTGAAGTTGACCAGAAAGAGTCCTCTTTCAAATGAAGTGACAATGTGACCACAACAAGAACTGAGTCTCTTTTCTGTTGGTCCACTTTTAGGTGCACTTTAAGAGGACTGAATTCAGTTTGTTGAAAGAGAACCATATGTGAAAACACCCCAAGAGACTTTAGTGTCTACTACAGCACTTGTTATTATTTTGATGCTGTTTGATTTGAAGTAATACAACAATACATTTCTTGGCTTCCATTAAGTTTTATCAGCACAACAGCGCACATGCTTTCATCACTGTAAATGTTTCTCCCTTATCCATGATATCCATCCACACCAGGGTGTTACCTGCCATTATACAGTTTATCACAGTGCCTAGGGGTTCTGTGCTGCGTCTCTGCATGAACATAAAAACAATGTGGAGAACATCTGGATGAGCCGACGCATGAGACGGCTTTTGCCAACAGGAGGGGTCTCTACCTTTCTTCTTGTGGCATGAGCAGGTGGTTGGTAGGTGTGGGGCAGGGAGGAGGACGCTACTTGCTGCAGTATTGGGAATTCAGTCGTGGGTTTCGATGGTTATGTTGACGTGCTCACTCTGAAACTTTCTCTTGACTGGAATTTTTTAAGAGCATGAGGAGGTGGTGCAGATTAATATAAATGCAGTAGCTCTCATACCATTCAAAGGTTTTGTTGAGGATTTTTCTGTTGAATCTAATTTGGCAATATTGTACACCCCATGTAAAAAGGCTTTGTCCTTGCCGCCGCAGAGGCCGCACGTTCAGTTCCAACCCATGGCCCTTTGCTGGATGTCGTCCCCCCTTTTGCTCTGGATCTGTCCTGTCTAATAAAAAAAAGCAAAACGCCAAAAAATAATAAAAAAAAAAAATAATAGTAATACATAATTTTGTTACTAAAATGTCCTAAAATAGTGGAAACAACCATCACAATTTTCCGGTGTTTTCCGGCTGCCCATAAACCAAAGATAATCAGTTTAGCACAACAGAAGAGCAAGAAAACCTGCAGTATTCATATATGAGAAAATGTTTGCTGATTATCTTTCTATAAAACAGCTAATCAATTATTTGGGTTATCGTTAGAGCTTAAAAACTCATATTAAAATATACTATTTTCCCTGTCTACACAAACAGTGAACCACTTGAAATCTTGTTGAGTGAAGGCACTGCATGTTCCAAGGCTGGAGTTTTAGTTATTCAAATGTCATTGAAAGCTGACATTTGTAAACCTCTGTAACCTTGAAAGTTCAGGTTTCACTTCCGCTCTCACGATTTCATTGTTCTCACCTCCCCAAAGCGAATCACAGACAGTTTCAGTTTGATCTGGATCAAACCGTCCGCAGTTGCAGGGTAAAAGAAAAGAACTCCCCAAGCTGCAGGAGCAAGTCACATGTTTGATGAGTCATGTCTTCTTTTACTTTCATTATCAGTAATTTTAAAAAATATCCCCCTCAGAGTTCGTGTGGAGTCAGGAGGAGCCGCAGAACATGGGTCCCTGGTCGTTTGTAGCACCCAGGTTTGAGAAGCAGCTGGCCTGCAAGGTGAGCAAACAATTTGAAGCCTAATGTTTCAGAAATTCTTAAAGGGACAGTTCAGCCCAAAATCAAAAATACATATTTTTCCTCTTACCTGTAGTTATATTTACTAGTGTAGATTTTTTTGGTGTCAGTTGCAGAGTGTTGGAGATATCAGCTGTAGAGACGTCTGCCTTCTCTCCAATATAATGGAACTAGATAGCACTCGGCTTGCGGTGCTCAAAGTGCCAAAACGTTTCATTTAGAAAACTCAACAGCACTGTCTCTTTCCAGAAATCATGACCTGGTTACCATAGATAATCCACAGACCTTGTTGTGAGCAGTTTCATTTCATTCATTTCATTCATCACTTTTTTCTTTCTACCAAACTACACCCACCAACTGTATCACTGCACAGAAGGAAGCCTGCATCTACTTCTAGCTTACCTAGCACCACTCAGCTAGCTAACGTTACAACTCAGCCGAGGAGGACGCCAATAATGTTTACATCGCAAAAGCATGAGCCTCTTATCCGTGAGTAGATGCACTCTTCCTTTTGTGCAATGATACGGTTGGTGGCTGTAGTTTGGTAGAAAGAAAATAGTTCCTACATGAAACTGCTCACAACAAGGTCTGTGGATTTTCTTGAGTCACCGGGTCATGATTTCTGGAAAGAGACATTGCTGTTGAGTTTTCAAATGTATTTTTTATGGCACTTTGAGCACCACAAGCTGAGTGCCATCTAGTTCCATTATATTCAAGAGAAGGCAGACATCTCTACAGACGATATCTCCAACACTCGGCAACTCACACCAAAACAATGTACACTGATAAATAGCACTACAGATTAGGGAAAAAATATGTATTTTGGATTTTGGGGTGAACTGTCCCTTTAATGCTACACAAACTAGACCTCCTTTGTCTCTTTCAGCTCCGGTTAGTGAGCCGACCTGCTCTGCCCGCTCCTGCTGTCGGTATCGGGACCCTCCATCACCAGCAGCAAGAGGCCATCCTCACTGCGACCTTCTCCTGAAAGACTCAGCGAGACTAAATGGGAACTAAAATAAGCACTGCTGCACGAGCATCAGCACTACACTACATACTGGTATCTGCCGTGGTCCACCAAACCATTGCTGCTACATGTGCTGCACGGCAGATACTCGGGACCTTTTAGACGATGCATGTGCAGCTTAAAAGATAAATTGGGCACTAATAAACAGAACAAAGGAAAGGAAGTGTTTAAGAGAATAGTGTTGGAATTTTTTTTATCTCTTACAGTCAGACACAGGGTTTTAATTATTATTTTATGGTTTCGAAGAAAGGCTTATATTCCCGTCTGCTTGTTTCTAATATATTTCCCCCTCTCTCTCTCATTTAATATGCCTGTACTCTTTATGTGTTCAACGGCAAGGCACTGTGGTAGCACAAAGAACAACTGCTGATGTGTTTCAGATGTGAATCGAGGCCTTAGAGACGATGTTTACAATGTGATTGAAGTAACTGTTGGCTGACTAACGTATTTGTAGCACTTGGGACTGTGTCTTACCTGACAAACTGGCACATGCTTCACGTTTCAGGAATCAAAACTGTTACATCATCTTACATTTTCAGTCCGCACAAGTTGTCCATGTTTGTAGTATTCTCAACAGACAGTATCAGTAAAGGTTGTTAGAAATATCCTTAAAATGATTTATGTAAGAACAAGATTTCTGAAGACACACAAAAGAGTTGTTCCCATTTTGACTGCTGAGTGTTGTGTCCAGGTGTATTTGGATATTTCATGGCACAGATTTGGGCTAATAAGTACTGGATCATTATCATTATTTAATCAAAGTTCAAACAAAGGCAGAAAAAATAAAGGCATTAAGGGCTAATGTGAATACACCAAATCGGGTAGATATTAAATGGAAATATTTTCAAATAAATCTATTTTCATGTTTCATGCATTGTGGTTTTTATTTCTCCTATCATACTCATGTAAGAGTCAACAGACCTGTTAAATTTTGACTTCATGTGATTAGAAAACGTTTCTCAGGTAGTTATTTATATTGATAGTTGTTTGTTTTATGTACAACTAGAGATTATAATAGTATTCTCAGTGGGCTCCACTGTTAAAGCCAATATACAACTGTGATTGGAGCCAAAAAACATTAGCTGCTGAGAAAAAAGACACTTTATACTGTCATATATATTGTTAAATTCATGCAGTAGTCTCAACTGATTTAGCTTTGCACTCCTGTAACACTTCCTGGCTCATGACTGACAAAGATATTGTCCTTTTATTTCACGCACTCTTCTTTGTCTTCCTGGTGACATGACCTGTACGCCTCCCTTCAACACCCGCTCACATCTGGCTTTTGTATTTACAGGGAAAGGTTACAATCAGCATTCATCCCCAGGACAGATGACTCTGCAGTAGTCATGGGTATTTATCGACTCCAGCTCCAGGTGACTGATGGAAACATGACACCCGAGTGGACGTGTTAATTTTCAGCCCCTTGCAGCATGTCTCTTCCTTTCTCTGTCATGATGCACCACCACAAATCCATCTGTCTCCGTCCAGCATTGTTACAATTTAGTCGCCACCTAGTTTGAAAGAGAGGCTAAAAAAGCAAAAGATATAAAAAAAGAAGTAACCACTGTAACACTTTCACAGGCCTCTGTGCTGCTTTCTACTCTTTATTAACTTGTTTTCCAGTGCGTCCGTGATGTTGAAAAAAATTACAAATTACAAACAATATAAAAAATACAATAAAAATATTGTAAAAAGTATAGTAAAAATATAGTTAAAATATAGAAAAAATATATAGTAAAAATATAGAAAAAAATATATAGAAACAAATATAGGAAAAAAAATAGTAAAAATATTGTAAAAATATAAAAAATAAAGAAAAAATATAGAAAAACAGAAAATATATTAAACAATATAGAAAAAAATATAGTAAAAGGTATAGTATAAATATAGAAAAAATATAGGAAAAAAATAGTATGGGAAAAAATTTTGGAAAAACAGAAAATACAGTAAAAATATAGAAAAAATATAAAAGTATAGTAAAAATATAGAAAAATAAAGTAAAAATATAGAAAAAAACAAAAAATACAGAAAAAAGTATAGTATAAATGTAATTAAAATATAGAAAAAAACATGGTAAAAAATATAGTAAAAGATATAGTAAAACATTGTCAAAACAGAATGGCATGCTCGTCTGCTGCAGTGCGGCAACCTCTGAGGCTGAAAAATGAAGCCAATGTGGCAAGTGCCAAAAACTACAGTTCTTTGAATGGTCACTTGAGGCTGGCTTCAAAAGCGAGTCAGTCCCCACAGACCTCCATGTTAAAATGTCCAACTTTACAGCAGAAATAAACATGTTTACAGCCTGGTACAAAAAAACAGTTTGGGTCTCTATAGCTAACTTCAACATTCATGACAACTGTACGAGGATGTCTTTTTTTACAACTCACCCGTTTACATTTCATTAGGACCATGTGAGTGACAGGCTGCATGTGAGGCGTCGCTCAGATGAAAACAAGCTCTCCAAGACTGTCAACAATGCAGGGAAGGTGATTGGGCTTCCTGCATACAGCACTGTCAAACATATTGCTGAGTTGTTTCTGTGACTTGCCAAACATGTAATTGCAGATGCCTCACATCCATTATACTCAGTTTGAGCTGCTCCTGTCGATTTAAGTTCCATAGAACAGTCAGAAGGTATATAAGAGGTCCTTTATTCCCTGTGCCATACAGGCAATGAACAAAGAATGACTGTATCAAGGACACTACTATTATAAGATGTGCTCTCTTTTACTACTTATTGGTGCATTGTGTTACGTGTCCGTGTCTGTACCTTTGATTTTTGAGAGGAGCCAATGACAAATTTCATCTATCTATCTATCTATCTATCTATCTATCTATCTATCTATCTATCTATCCCCGGTAACATGGCCCCGTTTCCACCGAACGCTTTCAGTATGGTACCTTTGAAACCAAAAGTAACCCTTCACACATGGTACCTAGACCCTAGAGTTTCCATTGCAAACAGTACTCTTAAATGTGGGCAGGGTTGTTGTCACTCACTGCTCCGTCCAGCACTCACTGTATTTCCTCCTTTATCAGTCTGCACCTCGTTTATCGTCCACAGAACAAGGCTATACGCCGACATTTTCATAACAAAATAAAACAGGCTGCAGTGAGACTCTCTCTCCATGGGATATTTAGAAATAGCAGGTTTGTGTATTTAGTCCTTCTCAGGCAAGCTCAGGGGTTTAGTGTTGCCGTAGCCCACAAGAACGACACTCTGCAATGCTTTTTTTTTCTCTGAGTGAGGATTAGACTGTCATCCACATAATCTGGTTGAAATTAATTTATATTTTGAAATGCTTGAAGATCCACTTATTACTACAAGTGTATGTCATATAAAAACTAAAGTAATGGTCAAAGTTGTCACATTGATATTTAAGATGTGCTGATGGATTCACGTTGTTAGCTCTTATATTGAGTAACATTACAAGTTAACCTTCGACCTTAAAAAGCAGTTGGCCCAGTGAATGAAGTTATTTTTTTCAACGATTGCAGCTGCTGCAAGAGGCAGCAAAACATAATTTCATTTTATAGTTTACTAATAAAACTCTCCACAGTATGAACAGTGGTTACATGAGCCTCAAAACCAGCCACAACTCAGCCCTGATCAGAGTGACCGTCCTCTATTGACCAATCAACAGACTGCAGTGTTCACAGCTCCACCTTTTAGTACCAGATCTGTGTGCTAGGTGAGCCTGGTGTCACTCCGAAGTCATTGAAATCTGGCACTTGGGCACTGACTTGCAGCATCAGTAACCAATGAGAAAGGGTGTCCTTCAATGTCAGCATGATACCCAGCTGGTTGCCGTTATAGTTCAACGGCGTCCGATGGTGTCAGGGGAAACATGGGGGGACAAGGACGAAAGTTAAGGCAGCGAAAGTCTGTTGGGAGAGGTGGTGGATGGGTCCAACAAACACCAGCTTTCACCTGAGAGAGCTATGTTCGCCTCCTTTAAGATTATAAAGCCAACCTGTTCTTTATTCCTGAACCTAACCACATGTTTTTGTTGCCTAAATCCAACCATGTGTGTTGCTGAAGGACAAAAAAACGGTAAACTTGTGGTGATGTGTATTGGCTAGGTACCCCAACAGAGGGGGGACCAAAAATGGCGACAGTATGGAACACTTCCATTGGTACCATCCACAACTTTTCACAGTGGAAACGGAAAAAAGCGTACAGAACTGAACTGTAGCATACCGTACTGTTTGGTGGAAGCGGGGCTGAAGGTGGCCAGGGGTCATCTTGTGTGAATGGGCCCCCATGGCTCCTAGCTGCGCCCCTGCCTTCACATCCCAACTCATATGAAAATGAAAGCATCTGTGCGACACAAACATGACACTAGCTTTCAGTGTGTTTTCAGCTGAAACTCTGATGAGTCCGACAGAGTTTCCACCGGGCCGGTGATTTGGTGCAATGCGAACACTTAAACCGTTGATTGTGCACGCTGTCAGATAGACAGGCGGGAGCAGCAACCTCCCACTCCTCCTATTGCTATAACAACCACAGGGCGGTCGGTGTGACTCGATGGCACACAGCGGCTCGGATGCGACTGCCAAGTGTCATCCTCCTGCCAGCAGCCCGACCTGAGCTCACCGCATCGCCGCTTTGACACTGACTGAATCCCTCCCGGGGAAGAAGAAGACGAAGAGGAGGAGGAGGAGGAGGAGGAAGGGGGACAGCCTTGTGTTTCCCCGTCACAGTGATCTGAACAGTGGGGAAGCTCAGACTCGGGATCCGCTACGTCAAACAGATTAGTCAAATAACCTCTCGGGGTAGGACATACCTCCCTCCTTGGGCTTGCCTGGCTGCATGCATGCACTGAGGAAGCAAGACAGTCTGACAAAGAGCCAGGAAGCCCTCGGCGAAATACAGAAGTGCACTACTTTTCTTTTTCTTTTTTCTTTCTGTGTCTGGGTGAGACGACAGTGGTGCTGGTGGTGGTGGTGATCCTCCAGTTTCTTCTTCTTCTCCTCTCCCCACCCCTGGTGCGAAATGGCGAAAGAAAACGGCGAGTCCAGCGATGGATCTTGGAAAAAGCATGTCGATGATATCAAGAAGATATTTGACTTCAAGGAAGTCCTTGGCACGTGAGTAACAGAGATAACGCAGCCTTGCAGAAACTTTGTGTCCAGTTGTGTAGATTAGCGTCAGACTACAATGACACATTGTTGGCGATTTAACGGAAATGAGGAGCAGACTGACAGCTGTTGAATATGCGCTCAACACACACACACACACACAAACACACACACACATATAAAGGGCCTTTGCAACTTAGACATAGACATTAAATCCAGCCTTCAGATAATTGTGCAGGGAGGTGGAAATAATGCTTCATGAGACACAATAATGTGTGAAGTCAGACACGCGTGATGCCCCTCGTTATGTCACAGTTCATTCAGAAAAAAAAAACCCTGCAGCGTGTTTTTATTCTCCTCACAGATCAGATCAGGGCTGAAGCTACACAAGAGCAGGCAGCCATTTATTTTTGGGGCTCGTTTTGTCCAACATGATACAAGTATGACAAAGACAGCAGGGCCTATTTGCAAGTGATGAAACCAGTTCCCAAATTAAGGGGGACCATCTGTGATGACTTTATGTTCCTGTGCTCAATCTCTCCTCTTCAAACAGAGGAGCAGCCGAGGAACATGATGTCTGGATTTACTGGCTTGTTTGCACAGTTAAAAACACTCATCATGAGAGACCACTTTGGGTTGAAGTTATTCTCTTGCCCTTGGATCACAGAGCAGACTAAATTCCAGAGTTTATTTTGGGCCGCTGTTAGTGCTGCTTGACTTCATGTTGAATAAGTTATGCTGCAGACACAGAGGAAGTGTTCCCCTGAATGGATGACCCCCCCCAAACTGCTAAAGGTCTCAGGCAGTCAATCTTTGTGCTACCACACTGTGTATTTCTCATTTCTCCTGCTGGTCTTTGGCCCCTGAGGACATGTCCGTCCTCCCCTGGGTGGGAGGAATTTAATGAGGTGGTGTTTGTATTGTTGGAGATTCGGGGAAGGGCCGTGTTGAGGAAGGAGTCTCCCTGGGGAGATATGTTTTTTTTTCTTTAAAAATGGCCCCTTGTTATCATGTTTGGAGCTAAACTGGGAAGCTTAGTCATTCACAGATGATAAAACACAAGGGCGAAGGCACATATGGGGGTTTGGGGTTCTGCCGCCAGAAAATTTTGAGCGTCAAACACTTAATTTCCTGCATGCTGGGGAAGTTTTATGCACCAGTGTGTGTGTTTTCTGATTCATTCATGGTTTAAATAGGTATGGGCATTTTAAGGAACTTCCATATTCGAGTATAGAGTAGTCAAGTACTCCCAAAAAAACAAAAAATAGTGTTCGAATAGGAATGTAAATTGGTGAACAATGAAAAACAAGTGCAGTTTGAAATGTATTTATCGAGCAGACGGCTTTATTTAGCCTATAAATTGACAGTTAACATGTTGCTGCCATTACATAGGTTAGACGCAGTGCTGAAGGGACATCTCCTGAGCCGCTCTCCTCGAGGTCAATTCAATGTCTGTCGAGTTTGAGTAGGTATAGCTGCAGCTGGTGAAGCTACATGCCTCGCCCACCATCGGTCCACCATCAGCCTCCTTTGCTTCTTGGTCTGGAGGCTGAAGCCCTGGAGAAAATGCTTAGTGTTTAGTTAGCTATGAATCGTTAGCTTATAAGAGAGGTGGTTAATGTTGGCATTATTATAATCTCAAAACTTAAAAGAAGAATGACATCATTGCTACATTTGGCCTCATATGTAGTCACTAGAAATAGCATTAAAGGTTTATCTTGTACTGGTGTGCGTGTGGTTTTTAGTGAGCGTGCTGTGAAGACTTCAAACGGAATGTAGCTGCAGCGGTGCATGTCTCACTCGGGTTAGCATCAGCTAACACAGCAGCAGCAGCGAACATCAGACAGCAGGCCGTCTAATGTTCCCAACAAAGTCATACCAACACTGAAAGAGCTCAACTCTGTCCTGTTACTGTTAGGTATGTTAATGTTAGCCTGGTTGTGTGATGCTAGTAGTTAGCCCTGTCACCTTGTGTGTGTGTTCCCTGGTGCAGAGGTCATGCTCCCGTAGCAGTAGTCCCATGATAAACACGGATACACCTTTACCACCAACATGGAACCATTTTGTTTTGGTTACGAGACCTAATTTTGAACCATTCATAGCATTTCGGCCAAATATAAGTTTGTTTGGAAGGCGAGAAGTTCTTAGCTGCAACCAAAAAATAAGTTTTACTCGACCTTAAGTGCGAACCGTGACGACATCAGTGGACGTGTCATATTCTACAGAATGGAAAGAGTGGAGAAGGCAAGTGAGAAATTGTCAGGGTCAGGGATGAAAAGAGCGTGCAGTCTTATGACTAATTGTTCCATGCATGTTTTTTTGGGTAAAAACGAGTATTGGTTATAACAGGACAAAAGATCGCAGGTAACTAATTAAATCCGCCATTTTGCTGCTATCGTTTTACTTCAGTTATTGATTGTGCAACGTGCTCTGTTGGTGACACAATGGTTCTGCTCAAAACTGGTTGATACATGGGTTGGTTTACTCAATGGCACCAAGGTCCAAAGAATCCTGAACAGAGCAGGTTCAACAACCAGAGCTAATTTGGTGGAAAAGGGGTACGAGAGAAGCAACACAGCTGCAAGGAGGTGCTGAGCAAAGCAATACACTGCACGCAGCTCGACAATTAAATAAGATTTCACCTGTTTTAAATAGTAAAAAAAATATCTAAAAGTCATGTTCAAATGTGGGAGGTTGCCCTGTGATTACTTTATGTTGGAACAAATACTGACGTCCAAACGAGTGCTCGAGAACTCATGCCCGACCCTAGTCTAAATATCTTAAATGTCAAAATAAAAGTCGTCCACTACTTTCATGTTTTTACTGGGGTAGACAAATGCACATGTTCTAAATATTGAGGGGGACGTGTCCCCTGTCCCCCCCTGAAATCTACACCCATGATAAAAGAGACACACTGTGGTTTGCTGATGTAATACATGCAACCTCATCTTGTGTAATAATCTGTGCCTTCTTCACCATCATCTCCTCATTCTGCGCTGCCTGGCATGACCGCGGACCTGTTTTTCCTGAGGAGCAGCATCACAAAATTCTCATACAGATCGGTGATTCATAAAGCGCACTCGACACTTCATCTGTTGTACTAAACAGTCAGACATTCCTACCTGGAGGCTGTTCTGATTTCCCCAAGGCTTTCATCTATGTGTGAAGCGCCTCTGAAAAACAGGAGTGAATCATCGTGATTTACTGTCCACACAATGGCCAGGTTGGAGGAACACACATCCCTCGCCCACAAACTGTTCGGCCCTTATGTTACATATCGTACAGCCTGTACTCGTCCTGATTGACTTTAGGAAAGTCCCATTTACTGGGTCCTGTGTGTTCTAATCAGGAAGCATCTCGTTGCAGCACAGTAGTGTTTCGACAGGCCACCTGAGGCAGAGAGGCCCTGCAGCTTTGCTTGGGGATTAAAAATGGACAAGGAAGGAGTGTCGGCCAGAGGAAGACACACAGATTATCCTCCTCCTGCTGCTCCACCTTTCAACTCTGGCCTACTAGTCAGGTTTCCCCATCAGCGTCCCAGAGGGATCATCCCTCTGCAGTGTCCTTATTCATTAGTCTTTACACACCAGCAGCAAAAGTACATTTACTCAATTTACTTGGGTATTTCTATTATGTGACTTTATTCTTCCATTCTAATACAGAGAGGATGATGTCGTACTTCACTACATTTATCTGGCAGCTATTTGCAAGATCAATATTGCAGAGGGGAATTTTACAGCTAAATTTTTAATGCAGGTAATTTTCCTGGTAACAGTATTTTTGCCATTTTGTACTCAAGCTCAGGACACATTTTCCACTACTGCTACACAGAGATTTGATTTCAGCAGCAGCTGGAGGCCGGACCATCTGTGTGTGTGTGAGCGTTATGACTGATTAGATATTGATAGGAGTTTGGGGAGCAGGAAGCCTGCGGCGATGTCGGTAGAGCTTTGGCCGACACTTCTTTCCCGTGTTTCTTTGCAGTCGGTTTTGTGAGCTAATGAGATCTTTGCCACTGAAGCCAGTCTTCCTGCCTCAGCACCACTTTGCCTTGTGGCTAATTTCAGAGCCTTAAGCTGCTCTGTGAGAGCAAATTAAGTAACCTGACCACAAGTACTCTCAGAGATCCCAGTAAGGGGGTGGTGTTGGAAATGTGCAGGACGAATCTGGTTGCTACTCAAAGAGGGGATGTTTGTCTGAGTTACGTTTTTGCCAATATACTAAAGCTGGCTAATCAATGAGGAGATAAATCCGATCCAATTTGTGTACTTCACTGCACGTTGCTCCTATGAGCATCATTTTTATGTAAGGTAACATGAGGATTACTGTGGCATTAAAAACATCAGTGTCTGTCGGGCTTGAAAATGTAACAGACAGCGGAAACATTGACAAAGAAATGGTCACATAATGGCCAATACTCGATCTGCCTAAAAATGTGCCTGTACAGATACACTGTTTTGGATCGGTTCAGCCCCACTGATTATTGAAGTGGCTGATAGATCTGCCAATATAAGCCTATCATCAGTACATTGCTATCTGTATCTACAGCAGATAAACGAAAATATACGTTTGCTATAATTCAGAAACAGTGTCTCGATTATATTGTAACAAATTTGTTTTTTACAGTAAAATGTTTTGGCAGTATATATGTTGGGTACAGAAACAAGCTGCAAACACAAGATAGACATATTATCACTTATTAAGTTGATTTTTTCAACATCTAGTATTTACAGAGCAACATTATCATTAATTTGGAGTCATGTTTACGTCCACATGTTGAATCTAAGTCCAGTATTTACTCTCTTTTAGCTCTGTTTTTGGTCTCCACAGACTCCTGATGGAAATATCTGACCCTTTGGCAGCTAAATGCTCCACTATATTCACCAGCTAGCTGGTTACGTTGTCTGATGCGAGGCAGGTAGCGTAGAGCAAAGCTATGAGAGCTGTGAGAGTCAACCACAAAATTTAAGTTGTGGGCCAGACAGCTGAACAGTGAGTTGAAAGATGCTCAAAGGCTCCGTAGAGCTGTGGATTCCTCACTATGAGTGACCCCTTACATTTTGTGATCTGTTGTTAATATAGAAATATTGATTCAGTGAAAAGAAAATTGACGGATATATCATTATATAGCAACTCTCAGATATCAGCATGTCATCAACCCAAAATAAATCCAGTACGTGTTGGGTACTGCAACACACCTAAAGATCCCCTCTACTCCAAAATGTGTTTTTCCTCTGTTTATGTCCCCTAAAATGTCTGACCTTGACTATATTGACTTGAATTTGTGGAAAGTTTGTCACTAGAGAGATGTTTTCACATATTTGGATGTTGGATGTCTACCAAA
This sequence comes from Epinephelus fuscoguttatus, assembly GCF_011397635.1. NCBI lineage: Eukaryota > Metazoa > Chordata > Actinopteri > Perciformes > Serranidae > Epinephelus > Epinephelus fuscoguttatus. The sequence continues at coordinate 30,918,755 of NC_064755.1, read as the reverse complement.
CACCCCACTGTAGCAGACATTGTATGTTTTACACTCACTAACACACTGTCAGCCACTGCCAGTTAGCCTCCACCAAACAACAAAAACAGATAAAAGATGCTAACTGCACTTAGGTTCTGATACGTCTGATAGTTGCTGATTTTGGTGAACAACAGTCTTCTCATCTGAGTCTGGGTCTGACATGTACGGCTGAATCTCTCTGATATTTCCTCTCATGCTACTGTTAGCCGTCTTGATGGCCACTGCTCTTTCACTAGTCTCCCATAGCCAGGCCTGTCTCCACACTTTGTTTTAGCTCTGTGCCAGTGCTGGAGAAAGCAGAAAGTGAATGCAATCAGCACTGGTGGGTGGGGCATGGGGGAAGACCCAGAATTTCTCAATGAGGGAGAAAGAGTAGATCTACTTCCAGCCACTTTCAGGGTTTCTTTTTTACCTTTAACATAGGTAAAACCACGTTTAACAAAATATTATCTTGTGTTATCTTTTTATATTCTTTAAAGGGTCTGTATGTGACATTTTGAGCATTAATATAATAGCAAACCACCATATGCCATGTAAAGATGTAGTGAAATAATGGCGTACTAAGCAGAGAATGAAGTCATGCTATCTGTGTGTGTATCTTGTTATCTGAGCCAAGGGTAAGCTGGTCCAGCTGTGCATGCATATTGGTGCGTGTGTATCTCACTGGCTAGCTCATCACCGCCACTTTGCACTGCTTCATACAGCGGTTACTGCAGAAATGGGTGCAGCATTGTTGCTGAAGCATAGCACCCAGCCTCCAGCTCGCCCCTGGTTAACACTGTAGGCTCCATCTGCACTGTTGCTGTTGTTTAGCGCTGTTTATGGAGTTAGCACAGTTGCTTGCCACTGATTTAGCCACCTACATTCTGAGAAACATGTCAAGACAACTCATACACTCTGAATTTCACATAAAGCACCGTTAAAACTTATCTGGAGGGGGATTTTAATCATTTAAATCACTTGAGAAACGCACACTTCATTTATTTAAATGTCATGGATAAAAAGCAGTCCAAAAATGATGATTTCAGTTTAAGTTCTTTGTCATGTTTTTGCAGAATCCCACTTTCGCAGATTAAAGTTGTCCTCTGTGATCTCCCTCTGCAGATCACTCAGAGCTGAGCTGATTCATTCATGTCGCTGATTTCCCCCTGAAGCCTAATTTTTATGATTCTTTTTGCCAACAAAGAGAAAAAGCAGTTCTGAGTTTGATATAGATAAATAAACAGGCCTCTACATTGGGTATTAAACTGACCCTGACAAATCCGTCCGAGATGTGTTAAAGTGACTGCCTCTGTGCATTGATCATTTTCTGAAAACACAGCTTGTGCAGAGACTCATTGGGTCCTTGATTCAGTGAAAATGGCAGCTAGGCAACTAGGATGATGTAAGTCCTTGGTTGCTCCTTCTGAAGAAGACACTACCTACCACCACCACTGTCCTCCAGCTACATTCACTGTGGGCGGAGGTACTTTGTCATTGACCACAATGATGGAGAGTCAGATATGCGTAGTATGTTCTGTGCCTCCGAGTTTCCATTTGTATTCATGTCCCTCTGACCACATTGAATACCAACAAAGCCACAGTGTACCATCCTCTGCACTCAGGGAGCTGAAGTGTATCAGACTGCCCTGTATCAAAGCACAGGACATGATAATCACCCCTTATTAAAATAATTCAGCTTCTCTCCGACAGGCAGATCTGTGGCTCCCGACAGATATCTGCCAAACATTTCCCTCGAGCGATAGATATTCTTGCTTTTTAGTTGTTTGTGAATGTTATCAGCTCTCATTGCCTTGTGAACCGACCATCTTTCTCTGTTTGATCAACATTCCTGGAAAGTAGCCTCGGGTACAGAGTTGTGTTGGTAGGTAATGGTTTCCAGCTTCAGGTGTTGGGACTGTGAGAGTTTCTGGATTTCATTCTTGTTGAATTATTGGAATTGATTTAACTCTGCAGCATCAGATCAATGCTGTTTACTACCTGGAATGACTGAAAACCAGTGTTGGCTAGTGTTGCAACAAGAAGCAGAGACAAAAACCACAACTTAACTAAGGACATTTCTCCTGTGCAGTGATGGAAAGTAACTGAGGTACAGTTTTGAGGCATTCGTACTTAACTTGAGTGGCACCATTTTATGCATCTTGTGCTTTTTACAAGCCACAACATCGTGACAGCTGGTATTTTTTTACCCCATTAGTCTGTAGCTTTTTTCACATACTGATCACTTTGGATGTGGAAATCACAGATGCCTGAAAGACAAAACTCAACAGAGATGGTGGATAGATAAATGATTGGGTGAGACAATCCAATTACAGCTGGCAGCTTCTTGTTGCTGGAACCTACCGATATTGGCCCAAAAACTGGGCCTGCTGCGAAGATAAGGCGGCGGTAGGTTTGTGCTGGTGCGGTTTCTCTCACAGGTGTATGGCAGCGTCAGGGCGCCACTCTGTTGACTTAAAATCCAAGTGTCCAATGACTTCAACCTTTTGTTCATTAAGAGGACTTAGATAAAAACAACCATGAGGGCTTAAAAACTGGATAAAAAGTCGATTTACGACAGAGACTCTGTTACATGGCGGCTGATCTGGTCCTCTACTCGGAAAGTAAGGAGCTCCTGAATGTCATTGATTTCCTAATTTGTGGACATTTTATGCAGCTGGTCTTCCTCTTTGAGTTAGCCACTAACTGCTACGTTTTAAATCTTTTAACACATAAGCCATTTTTAGTATTTTGCCAGGTGTTTATGTGTCTGTCTATGTGTCGCAAAACTTTACAGCCGTGTAGTTGAGACCAAAGTCAGAGTTTGTAGATGGCCATCGTCGAAGCAAGGGGTCTGGAAGTAGTGGTGTAGGAGGTAGGGAAGGAGCCATTGGCCAACCCACTTTATGCTCTGGGCTCATGAAACGTAACAGCTGTACAGCTGTGGTCCAAGCAAGGGCGCTGGAAGTAGAGAAGGGGCCAATGAATGCAGGACCTTTACTTGTAATAATGTATAGATCTATAATATATTTGAAATTATAATCATTGCATTATAAATTGGCCAGGCTTAATATACCAGCTTTATTTTTCAACTGTAGATCTTTAATCATCGAAATGATAAGTTCCTATCAAAAATGTTTATCTATAGAGTGGTGCACAAATGAGTCCTAATATCTGGAAATGAATGAGTGCTTTTGAACTCCCAGTTCCCTCGTCTCAAAGTCAGCTTTTTTGTTAGATGCCTGAAATAAGGTCTGTGATTAACACAAGCTTTAGAGACAGTCAGTGAATACCTCACTCGTGAATTTTGAAGCTTTTATGTGTCTTTAAACAGTGGTTCCCAGCTGGTGGGTCACGGTCCAAAAGTGGGTCACGGTCAATTCTGCATGGACCACAAGTGACTCTGAAACATATCAAGTTTGTAAAACTTGAATAAAAGTGAATTTCCGGCACTTAGTTTTTATTGTGAAGTGCTGTTTCCTGCTGTAGAGTGAGTGAATAACAGACAGATACTTGACAAAGATGGCAAACTAGTTTGATGACATGGCCAAACGCAAGAACGCTGAATGTATTAAACTGTGTGGACCTTGACCTAATGACGAAGGAGAAATCTGGAGCCTGTGGGGAACCACTGTCTTAAAAAATATGGTTGCTAACAAGTGGCTAAATGAGACCACAAAACGTTATCATACAGAACATGGCTTTACAGCCTCATTGTGGTGTCGACGTTGAAGTCGTGCGGCCGTGGTGTTGTTGCTTTATAGCCTAATGTTAGCTTTTTACCTCTGGTGATTGCATTTATACTTAAATAAATCATAAATGTGGTGTTAACTTGTGAAGATTATCTTGCTGAACAAAACATGCTAAGTATTATAGATGTTTGTTTGCCACAGATATTATTTTCCACAATAATCCAAAACCCAATGTAAAAATCCCATTGGCTTTTTGATCCCTGCACCACTCAAATTGACTGATACATGTTTCTATCCAGTTGTTTTAAACTCTTACTCAAAAGTCCAGTATCAGTTGCTATAATGGATTATTTTAACATTATTATATCAGGACTTTTCCCTAATGTAAGGGTCTAAATACATCTTCCACCACAGCCCCCTATACAGAGTCTTTACAGCAAACATAGAGAGCTGATCCAGGTGCAGGTATGTTCCAGATTATGGCGAGAATAATGATGCATGTTGCAGAAATGGTGTCATTTTCACCTCGTCTGTCTGGCTGACACTATACAGTTTACAAAACTCTGTGTAGACAGCGTAGCATATCGCAGCTGAGCAGATGGTGGTGTGAAGTCTGTTAAAAAATAATAAGTATATTGTGTAACTGTAAAAGGTGTCTGCTGCCAGCAAAACTTTCATCTCCAAATTTTAGAGATGTTAGATAAAATGTGTACAATTATGTTTACTATACATGACAGATTATTTTTATATGCATGTAATTATGTTAAGGAAAAATAATGACATTTTCCCTGGATTATAATTCCTTTAAAAACTGTAGACATTAATTTTACTTGTGTATTTTTAAGCATAGATAACACCCTTTGTTATGTTTCTGTTTGAAGCTGTAGTTGCAGTGATGAAAAGTGACTTTGACCGCAGTAGGTCACACCAGTGATCACTCCACCTGGATTATTAGGTCTGACTTCCGTCCCATATGTTGTGTAACAGGCCGCTGTAATGCATCTTACACAAGATGGTTCAGTGTGATTACTCAGCAGCGCCGCAATACAGTTAATGTGAATAAACCAGACTTAATCGTCTGGACCCCCACCCCCACTCTCTCCATCAAAAAAACGTCTCCCATCATCGGTGACCCTTCATTTTCATAATTGCCAAAGGATGACCGGCTGAGGTCGCGGCTTTAAAAAGTTTTCTGGATGATTATTTGATGCACTGCTTCACTTTGCATCTGCAGCATCAGGCGCGGGTTTCACACAGAGCACAGCCCACATTCACATTTCACATTAGTCAGCCGCTTTGGCTTGGCTGTCCTGCACACAGTGTGGTGGTGTTGTGTGACTGCACATACACACACACACACACACACACACACACACAGAGCTCATACCGTCATCCAAGAGCCGTGAAGAGGGAGCTCTGTGGCTCTAAGAACTTAAAATTCAAATATTTTGTTATTCAACCGAGTGAGTCAGTGTGCTGACTTGATTGTGCAGTCTGTGTGACACTGGGTCAGAAACATTTTTGCAGCCATACACTTGTATTTATCTTGCGTAATAGATTGAGATTAGTTTCAATAAAGGGTCCAGTTTAGGCGGAGCTTTCACTCATCATTTAACGCTCACCATCACATCACATTTGGGATTAATCCAAAGATGAATAACACTTGCTGGAGCTGTTATCAATAAATCTACTGATCATTTTCTTGAGTTACTGTTCAGTCTAGGGCTGCACAATAAGAGGAATATATGCAATATGCAATAAAGTAGTTGAATATCATGATAAATACTTGGAGAGGTACTCCTGTATTTTTCAACCTGGACCCTATTTTCCCAGGTTTTGGTGTCTAAGACAGTTGTGAGTGCAGCGATCCAGTATTGAGAGAGTGTGCTGCAGCCTACAGTGTAACCACTCGGGGCAGGTGTGCCTCGTCAATTTACGCCCATTAAACGTGCTTGTTTTTGCCACTGACCAACTCAGATCGGTTAATATGAGTGTCTTACAACATTACAGAAAGCAGCCTACAGAGAAATGTTTTTCTTTACCTTTCGCTGTTGTTGTCTGTTTGGTGTCCAGGGGTGCGTTTTGAATCACATAATTTTTCTTTTTACTTTTAGTAGGTACAGCTGCCCTTAAAAAGTACGTACTGTACTGTACTGTACTACTACAATCGGGACACACTACTTTCTCCATTACCTAAGAGATTAAACAAATGCCACTTACGGATACAGATACAAGATCAACCTGGATAGCTCTGCTGTTGTTACTTTGCAGTGTATGTAGTTTAACTTTAAAGTTATAACTACACAGATTGTAGATTTGAACATATTATATTTGTGACAGTGAAATTACATCTGCAGTTCTCTTTCATTGTTATTTTTATAGTTACGTCCTTTTGTTGTTTGTGATATTTATGATTATTTTGTTCACTTAATTGATATTCCTATTGTTACTATTTGACTGGCCATCAGCCGTCATTGCGACTTCTGATAACTGTCAATCAGCTGTCAATAAGTTGTCAAGCTGTCAGGTGTTTGGGCTCAGTCAGTGTGAGTTATCGTCCCCTGTGCAGAGGATTGTGGGTAAGAAAAGCATCCTGGCTTGCATACTGCATAATCGGACCAGATGTAGTAGAACATCCTGGTATTTTTGGCATACTGCATTTGACATAGTATGTATTGGGACACACTAAATCTTCTTCTGGCACACTATATAGTATGGTAGAATGGGGATTGGAACACACAGAAAGTCTCGCTGACAAATCAGCTAAATATTCAGCTGTGACACTGAAAATCTTTTAGATGAGACTGAGATATGCTTTCTGTACTCCAACATAAACTATTACCAGCACTACTCTCTCAAACTCTCACACACATTTACACCATTTATTTCCCTCAACAAGTTACGTCCCATGAGATATTATATAACAGGACTTCTTGTCAGCGAGACTTGGACACAAAATAGACTGGAACAAGCGTAAGGTGAGGAAAAATGTTTCATTTCTCTGTAGGGTCTTTCTTGTGATGTTGTAAGACTTTCATATATTAACAATCTGAGCCTGTCAGTGGCAAAAACGAGCACAAAGGCCCCAATAAAAAAAGAATAATAGTTAAAGTTTATAGTGCAGTTTTCTACTGCTACTCTCTCTCAAGTGACTCAAAATATCCCAGAGTGCAATATCATACACTGTGTTTCTATTGCCAAGTTGACATGGCAATGACGACTGAAAGGGATATGTTGTGAAGCCCTAGTTTAGTCTATGAAATATTATACAGCAGAGAAAACTGGATGAAATTGGCATCCTCATGTTGCTTTATTAGTTCAGCAAACAGTCCAGATCCTAAAGATATTTTATTAACTATCATATATGACCAAACACCAAATTCTCACATTTGAAGAGCCGTTATCAGCATGTTTTATATTTCTGCTTGAAAAACACTGAAAAGACGAATCAGTTATCAAAAGAATTGCCTTTTGATCGACTAGTTGTTTCAGCTCTGGAGTTACGTGTGATTGTTGTGGCTGTGTCACTGTCTCTGTGTGTATGTATGTGCAGAGAGAGCATGTGGGCAGTCGGTAGCATCACCATATGTCTCCAACAGACATCACACCTTTCTCTTTCCTGTGAATAAGGCATTAATAGATTGAATGCTCGCAGCACAGTTTGTCATGCTTCATGCATCGACAGAGCGAGGGAAGTCACAGGCTTTGGATCCTGTCATATTGTCACTCACAGGAAGTGATGTTGCTGCTTGTCAAGGCGGTGAGCAGGGGGGACCGAAATGGTGCTACGTGCTCTAACCACCCTCTCAGTTAGCTCACAGGTTTCCTGTGGTTTTCATCATTGTGTATCTCCGGCTGCAGAAAGCAGAATGCGTGCACTGAAAAGAAAAACGTGCAAGAGAGTCATTTGACGGGCTCAGCGTGCTGGTGGAGGAATTTTCTCCTAATGTCCACACAGCTGGGGAAATCGGTGGCATGCACTGAATAGAAATGATGTTCATTGTCCTCACGGCAACAGCTGTGGTAGGAAGATAGTGGCAGCAAGTACTGCATCGACTCCCTCCCTTACACAAGCCCTTGAATTTACATATTGTCCCACATCATGTGTCACAATGAGGTCAAAGTCAGAAGGGCGCGCGCTCTAAGCCCTCTCAGCTCTGTTTGTTTGAGTGTATTCCACCTCACCACACCTGGGGCCAAGCTTTGTGACCAGGTAGTGTTTGTGCACAGTCTGCTTATATGTCGTGCCTCTGACTGACCCTCCCCCCCTGCTGTGTGATGGTGGAGTGAGGGATTAGCGTGGATTTGATGGCCTCGGTGGGACTTAGTGTGGCGAGCGGCGCTGAGTTTAGAACCCGCTGGGAGGAACTGATTACACTTTGAGAACATAATGGACCTCTTGATGTTTGCCGTCTTGTTTTTTGTAAGGTGGTGGATCATGTGAGGTGTGTTTCCTCTGTGTTGTATAACTGACGATGATCCAACGAGAGACTTATTCCAGCAATTAAACACTCTGTCAGAAAGTGAGGAAACAAATGCACGAGGCAGATGGCTGCCATTTTCATATTCTCTGGGTTTGTCCTTTTTCATTTTGGCAAGAGATTACTGAAGAGATAATGATGGATTAGAAGTTGATTGCTCTTTTGTTGCATTATACCCTTGGCAACACCACAGACACATTCATGGCACAGTGTAAATATTTCCTTAAATACATTTGGCAGCTAGATAAAGCCATTGCAAAGAAATGCTTCTAGCAAACGCTCCAACAACGACAACTACTGGGCTGAAACAAACAGTGTGGAGAAGCCGATCTTTATCCCAAGACTGTGATGTGAACTAAGCGTAGAATATTGGGAGAAAATCGACCATATACAGCATAAATATTTAGTTCGGGCAGCTTCCTTCATACCTACAGATCTGCATCTTACACAAAGTATTTTAAAATCAATCCTTTGTTGTCTCTGTTTTATTGGGAGCCTGTGAAGAGAAGATAAAACATGACTTATATGATCAGACCTTTTAGTTTCTGTTAAAACTCTGCTGCGTCCCTGATGTTGAAGTCCCCTAAGTAATAAACAACATGAAGAAAGGTCCGCACACTGCAGCTCCCTTAAGTGCAATTTATTACCACATCCACGTGTGCTGTTGTGACATTTCAAGCTAGTACTTTTCTTCAGACTGAACTGCATGTGTAAAGACGCCACCTTTAATGCATATGCTCCAACCACATGACTGTGATGTGATGATCCCAGTGAAATTCCCCCCATTTGCTACACAAAAAACTATTTTAAAAAACAACACAGCGCACAAGACAAACATCAGACTCAGAGCCCTCCTAAGTAGCCTCAGTGTACCCAGACACTGACAGTAAAGGGAAGTGGTTAAATTGTTTACACTGCATCCACATTTTGTTTTGTCTGATGTGATATACACCGATCAGCCAAAACATTCAAACCACTGACAAGTGAAGTGAATAACTTTGATTATTTTGTTCCAGTGCATTGTTCTGCTGGGAAACCTTTGGTTCTAGCATTCATGTGGATACCACCTGACATGTTCCACCCACTCAAACACCGTTGCAGACCAAGTACCCCCCTCCCAGGCAACAGTACTCCCCAATGGCAGTGACCCCCCAGCAGGGCAGTGCACCATGCCACATTGCAAACATGGCTCAGGAATGGCCCAAGGAATGTGACAAAGACCTCAAAGTGTCAACCTGGCCTCCAAATTCCTCAGATCCCAATCTGAATGAGCATCTGTGGCATGTGCCATTAACCCACCTCACAACCCACTGGACTAAATTTATCTGCCACCAAGGCACTGGTGCCAGACACCCAGGACACTACCAGAGGTCCTGTGTCCATGCCTCGTAAGATCCAAGGAGGCCCCGCCTTGGATTACGGGCCCATCTGGGGCACCAGCACATCACAAGAATTCTTGAGCAGATTAGGACCTGGGAAATTTAGAAGCAAGGTCGACACCTTGAGCTTTTTGTCACGCTCCACAGGCCATTTCTAAACAGTTTTTGTAGTGTGGCATGCTGCTTTTTTCTGCTGGGGGGGCACTGCCATTGGGGAGTATTGATCGGTGTATAGTTTTTGTAATATGATTTTGTTGTTTGGTTAAATGTTGTGTTTTGTATTTATGTGTTATGTGAAGCGGTGTGCGTCCTGAGACAGACGACAAAATATTCTGATAGTAAAGTGAAATCAAATCAAATGTTATTAAGAGACCATTTTGCCGAACACATATTGTGTATCCAATGTCAGCCCACTCATTTACACTAAAAAATATTAATGAAGATTGAGTTCAAAGAAAGAAAACCTTTATGTCAGCTGTTGTAGATTAAAATGCTGAATTATAAAAGGACAAAACGAAAAGAAAATGTAAAACCACAGAGCTGTAGCGTAGAATATAATAAAGGGAAACTCCATGTCTTTGTAAGCAGAAGAGTTGATTAAGAATTTATAAATTGGGGAAGGACAGAAGCGTCAAAAAAACAGAAAATCTCAGTGCTTTGGCCTCAGGCTCAGTTTTTTATTTCTAATTTCTCAAACAAGCCTTCATCAGAGCCTCGAGTTCAGTGGATCGAGGATTAGTTCAGTCTTCTTAGATCATATTAGTTCAAATGAGACGATCCTTTTTCAAACATCTTCACATTAAACCCTTCTGACGGTGCCTGTGAAGGTGCGTAATGAAAACAAGAAAGGTGGAGGGGGAAAAAAAGCAATCATGCTGCCTGCTCTGTGAGATTTATTAAGGTGGACTGACTGTGGTATCATAGCAACAGATACAGATTGCTTGAGCAAATATTCCCTTAATTCCGTATTTGTTTTTAAAGGCTCTCATGTATGGAGACAGATGGCCCGAGGAAGACACGCTATCCGCCGTCCTAAATGGGTGTTTTTTAGAGGTTTTAAAAGTGTTTGCCGTGCTTTTGGCTGCACACAAGCACCGAGCGTAAGCCAACACAGACGGCTGCCGGCCATAGTCAGGGACTTTGCCAGTTCTCAGTAAATATTCACAATATGCTGTTTGTGTACTCTGGCCTGTCTGCCTCTGAGTGCCCTCTATCCACTCACTGACGATGGGTTTTCTGTGTCAATATTGGCCGAGGGCATATAAAGCAGGACTAACATGTTTCTCTGTCTCTGTCTCTGTCTGTTGCAGGGGCGCGTTCTCTGAGGTGGTGATGGCTCGGGAGAAGACCACGGGAAAGATGGTGGCAATCAAGTGCATCCCGAAAAAAGCGCTGAAGGGGAAGGAGTCGAGCATCGAAAATGAAATCGCTGTGCTTAGGAAGTAGGTACCGCATCACTGAGCCGCGGGGGAGTTTGCAGAAGAAGAACACCACTTTAGAAAGGGTCACCACCTCGCAGCGTCCTCGGGGAAGCTCTTGTGTGTGTGTGTGTCTCTGAGTAATGACTCAGAGTCGGGATGCTGGTGCCGCTCAGTTTATTTAACAGTCATTGTCAGGCTTAAGTGACTTCCTTGTCGAATCCCATCTATCCACCATTTTGGGTCTTTGCAGTGTACACACACACACACACACATTTGCACACTGACATGATAGGATTGCGCTGACACCAGGTGACACTCCATCCTCCTCCAGGGCCTGATGGGTATTTCCCCTGAGAAGCTCAGTTATCAGTCACTCTCGAAGTGAGCACGCCAGTTGTTGGGTGTTGTTGCCTGGTTACGGTTGCTATCCTTTGAGTTCCTCCCTCTTTTTCTTTCTCTTTTATTATTTCTCCTTCTCTTTATAATCTTTACTCGTCTCTGTGAGTCTAACAGCCCTCTAACTGCAACCTCATTTTCTTTCTGGACTTTGCTCTGAAAGGAAGTTGTGAAGGTTGTTTAGTCCTTTGAGACTTTCTCCACCGCCTCCTCTTCCACCCCCACCTTTTCCTTTTCAGCCACCTGCCCTTGCGAACACACTCTGTCATCTGCATATCTCTTTGCAGAGGTTTTTTTTTTCTCTCCTGCTAAAACCTTGTTGTGTGGTTGCCTGGACACAGACTCCCAGCATCTTGATCCATCCTGTGCGATTTTCTTCAGGTGCTCCCGCTGACGGGGATTGCCACTTAATGACTCATTGATTCGTGTCCTTTTCAAGAACCCCCTCTGTCACACACAAAAGGTCTCTCCCTCGTGTGAAGGATACAGTGTGCCAGGTTTATTTTTGACAAGCGTGAACATACACATGTGCACAAACACACACACATGGTATAATTACAAAGTGCTGCAACCGAAAGCAAAAAAAAAGCTCAGTTTTCATTTGGCAGGGCATCATTTCAACAAAAGAAAAGGCTAATTGCACCTCATTAGTGGCCTGTGCTGAAATGAACAGAAGCTGACAGCAAGCAAAGTGAATTTTCTCTATATCTGTCTCTGCAGGATAAAGCATGAGAACATTGTGGCTCTGGAGGACATCTATGAGAGCTCAAACCACCTGTACCTCATAATGCAGCTGTGAGTACATCAACCCACCACATTGTTTGTTTAGGTCAGCTCTTTGTCTCCCATTCGGCCCGTCATTTTGATAATGTGTTGTGTCTTTTTATTTTTTTTGCTTGAATAAGCGTCTGTAATGTCCTTGCGGCATATTTGCCCTCAGATGAATGTCTGAGCGAGGCACAGTGATGCTTTAAAGATGAAGGAGAAATGAGGAGCGTGTTTATCCGGGGGTTAGATAAGAAGATTGATATGGGGGTCATGTGGAGGATGAGCCCCTGTTTGTTCCTGTCAGGTATTATTATTATTATTATTACATTTGAGTCACAAAGCTTAGCATCTGTTTTTCAGAAAATAAATACCTTGTTGATCTTTGAAAAACCCACAAGGTCATTTGAAATCACTTCTTGCTGCATGATACAAAAGATTTTAAACCTGTTTCCCAAATTGTGACTGTAACTGTGTTTTATTAGTAGTTACACTTCCCCTCATTGACTTACCCTCAGCCCTTTGGTGTTACGTAACAGCAAACGTTGCGCGGAGGCCACTTGATGAGCAGAGGGGAAAGTGGGTGGGGGAGGAGTGAGGGATTTAAATGGGACGACCTGTCCTTGTACACTTTCAGCCCAAACTGTCATGATTGACCGCCAGATGTAAACTTGGTGCTACGCTGCTCTTTACAAATCATCAGAAATACCTGCAGATTGGTGTGCTCAGTAGCTCAGTAGGTAGGGTGCGTGCCCCGTGTACATAGGCAGAGTCCTAGCTACAGTGGCCACTTGTTCGATTCCAGCCAGGGGCCCTTTGCTGCATGTCGTCCCCTCACTCTCTCACCCTGTAACGCTTCAAAACTGTTCTGCCATTAAAGGTAATAATCTTAAAAAAAAGAAATACCTGCAAACTAATTTAAATGAGGTGAAGGCGTCTGCTGGGGACAACTGCAGTTGTTGGTTGCTAGCAGGCTGAAAAGTGAAGCCAACGCAGAAGTGCCGAAACTGCAGTTTATTTACGGCTTGCACCGAAACAGAGTCAATCTCCATAGACTGCCATGTTAAAATGCCTAACTTTACAGGAGAAATAAACATGTTTACAGCCTGGTACAACAAACAGTTTAGGTCTCCATAGCTAATTTCCCCATTCATGACAACTGTAGGGGTGCTGAATTTCTTTTTGCTCTTAATCAAGGCTTTAAGTTAATGGCAGGGCTGCATGAGTGACAGACTCTCTGTGAGGCATTGCTTAAGTCTATAGCCCCGTTTCCACCAATCACTTTCAGTATGGTACCTTTGGAACCAAAGGTAACCCTTCAGACATGGTATCTAAACTAGGGATGCACCGAAATGAAAATTTGTGGCCGAAGCCGAAGCCGAATAATATTAAACGCTTGGCCGAGTACCGAATACTGAATATCGTTGTTTAGTTTTTCATTTGTTTTTGCAGATGAACCCCCTCCAGATTAGTGTTGTCACGGTACCAAAATTGGATCCCACTGTACGATACAACAGTCCCTAAAGAGCGGTGAGGTTTGTGGGCCGTGAACGGCTCGTTTCTCCTCTGACACGTCACATACCTGTGTTCGGCTGGCTCGGCTGTTCAGGTACTTCTGGGCAGTCATGACGCCAAGAAGAGGATATTAGCGGAGCCGACTTGTCCGTCGCCGGTAAGCCGATGGCCGCCATATTTGACAGGAATACATTACTGTCTGTGTCTATGACCCCCGTTCAACCCACAATCGGTGGGATTCGCCTTTCGTTTCTGCTGCTGGTTGAAATCTGTAGGCTGCTCGCACAGTGTGCTGAATGATTTAAGCCTGTTTTGCTCGCTCAAAACTATTTTTAGTCGCAAATGCGAGTGCGGTAACGGACGGATCGCCACACTGCCTACATTTTAATCCGCCCGTCACGGCAAGCTGTTTGATTGCGTTATCAAAACACGCCACTATTATTCGGCCTTGCTTTTAACTTATTCCACCGAATACCGAATGTGTGTTTTTTTGCAATATTCGGCCAAATATATTCGGTTACCGAATATTCAGTGCATCCCTAATCTAAACCCTAGCGTTTCCACTGCAAACAGTACTCTTAAATCTGGGCGGGGTTGTTGTCACTATCGGTGACTCAGATGGAAGTCTGCACCGTGTTTATCGTCCACAGACCGAGGCTACATGCCGACATTTTCAGAACAAAATAAAACAGACAGCACTGAGAGTCTCTCTCCATGGGATATTTTAAAAAAGCAGGTTTGTGCATTTAGTCCTTCTCAGGCAAGTTCGGGGGTTTAGTGTTGCCGTAGCCCACAGGAATGACGCTCTACGACACTTTTTTTTTTTTCCTCCAAGTGAGGATTGGAATATAAGTTTTAAAAAATTAATATATATAAATGCTTGAAGATCTACTCATTACTAAAAGTGTATGTAATATAAAAACTTAAGTAATGGTCAAAGTTGTCAAAGTTGTTGTTCCACCTTAAAAGTTGCCGGCAGTTGGCCCGGTGAATTGAATTATTTTTTCTACGACTTAAGCTGCTGCAAGAAGCAGCAAAACATTGTTTCTTTTTATAGTCATAGTTTACTAATATATATAAAACCCTCCACAGTATGAACAGTGGTTACATGAGCCTCGAAACCAGCCAGAGCTCAGCCCTGAGCAGAGTGACTGCCACGTGGCTTCGGAGCCTGAGGTTGCCAACCCCTCACCTAAACTATTAGAAAAACTAAAACTGGAAAGCATGTCACATAGTGAATTAATGAATTTAAAAATATATATTTTATTTGTTTTCCAATTTATTCATCTTTTCCTTCAGTGGTAGGCAACTGGAGTTTTATGTGTAGTTAGTGTCTACAGCAGGACGATGGTGAGCGCTTCAGTCCAGCACATCATAAAAATGCTCCCACTTTTTGTTTGTTTTTTCAAATGATGTGCTGCATGTCGGTTTTGTTTCTATGACAAAAATATCTTGACATTAACGTTAGCTAGGTAGCTAATGACGTACCTGAAGTGAACTGTGTCCTTGGAGGGTTTCATTTGTGTGTAAGAAACTTGCTTTGTAGCCATTCCCATGACCGTTATCAGTAAACGTGAGGCCTCCCTTTTGCTCCTGCTCCTCTACATTTTAATTATACCACGTGACTGACTCTGTTCTGCTTCGTCAGACCTACAGAGGACACTCCAGGTTTCAGAGCTCTGACCGTTCAGCTGAAATAAGACTGACTCTGTTATAACTCTTATTATTCTGTTCTATCATTTTATTAAGTAACACAAAAGACAACTTGATCGTTTCACTCTTTACTTTGTTCACTTATGCCGCCACACACTTCAGTTCCTCAGACAAAGGGAATGACACATTGGATGGTGGTGGGGATTCCCCCTGAGGGCTGGTGCCGAGGGGAAGTCAGTGAGGGCATGTTGGATGACTAATGAAACACAGTGTTTGTTTGTTCTGTGCTTGCACTTTTTATGACACAAGAAATATATGAAGATAATGTTTTTATTAAAATATAAAGTAATAGAAAGTAACAGAGACAGGCTAGCTGTTTCCCTCTGTCTCTAGTCTTTGTGCTAAGCTGAGCTCCTCTGGTCTCTGCTTCATTTTCACTGTACAGACATGAAAGTGGGATAAATCTTCTTGCCTAATTCTTGGCAACGAAGGGAATAAGCACTTTTTCTTTAAGCTCTTCAAGCTCAAGCTTTTGTTGAGAGCTGTTGATTCCACTTAACGGTCATTTCGAGGCTGCAGTTCAAAATGTTTATGTAGCAAGTGTCTTGTTGCTAAATGTATTTCTGTGTTTGTGAAACCGCGTGTGTTAAAACCTCTGTAGCCGTTTTCCTGTGTGACATATGTCGTCATGGTTTCACAGACCTTTCCCCCCTCACCACATAATTTCGCAGTGTTCGTGACTAATGCACAGCAATTTCGGCAGCGATTATCTGCCATCACTGTACCTCTGCACGGTGCGTACCGTTGCCTTCAAGTCTCAATTATGAAAAATGGTGATTGCCAGTCTTCCTTGAAAACGGGAACATACTGTAATTAATGCTCAATTTAATATGAGTCACTTGAGTCTTTATGCCTTCTGCTGGTACATCAGCTGCAAACGCTTCAAAGTTACATAATGTGACAAATGGACAGGTTTCAGAAGTCAAGATGGCATGTGATGAATACCCAAAAACTCCACTTTAAAAAAAATAAAGTGTGTTAGCAGAACTGGTTGATCCAACAACACTGTAACATACAGCCCCTGTACTTTTCCTTTCATGGCCCTCTCCAGAAGCCGAAAAGTTCATGCCCCCCCACCCAATTTTTTTGATCAAATATCAATCAATAATTGGGGAGGCAACTAATAAAAAAGCACCCATGTTGATTTTTAGTGAAATAAAGGTCAGCATGATGGCATCGGAAACCTCTTTTTTGTTTATTTTCCCTATATTCCACTGTACATGTACCATTGACTACTTTTACATGCATACTAACATTCCTCTATCATATGACAATATTCAGAATTTGATAGGGGTCATGTAAAGAGTATATTCTGTCTCTTTGGATAGTAGTATTGCACATGAGTTTGAGAAAAAGATATTGCACTGCATAGACATGTGATCATGATGTTGAAAAATAATATTGTACAAGATATTAAAAAGTAGTATGATGTTGAGATGTGTGGGATATGCTGATATAAGTTCTGCTTTACCATATTTTGACCAGATGAACAACACATTAGGGCAATCGGAGTGTGCAAGGCCGCATGTAAACGGGAATAATAGTTGAATATTATATATGTGTTCATTAGCTGTGTAAACAGCTTAGTAGGAATATTGTCTTTTTAAAATAGGGTCAAAAATTTGAATATTTTGTGCATGTAAACGTAGTCATCGTCATTGTTGTGTCACAATAATTACAACCTTTTATTTATGAAAAATTTTGTAAAACAAAGGTACAAAGTGCTTCAGTCATAAATAAGAAAGAATAAGTAAATACATGTCATAACGATAAATAACAAAAATTATTTGGACAGTGGAAGTGTTCTGATCCATGAACAAGCATCAAATTCATTTTAAAAGGAAATGCAGGTGTTTGCAATTTGTTTTTGTTTTGTTTTTTAGGATAGATTTAAAGGAACTGAATCAACAAGGAGGCTTCTATTATTGTTGTTATTATTATTATAATTGTTATTTTTATTGGTGTTATTTTATTATTATATTAGTATCTGTGCCAAATTTCATGGCAACAGCTGTTGAGATATTTAACTATTACTACTACTGTAATAATAATGATAATAATAATAATAATAATAATAATAATAATAATAATAATAATAATAAAAATAACAATTTAAATTAATAAATTATTGTTTAATCAGTAATATCATTATTTTAAATAAAGTTTAATTTTTATTATCATTATTTAATTAAATTATTTAATTATTAATTTTATTTATACACAACTTTTTACAAAGACCTAAAAACAAGAGAAATTGCCAGATAAAAAATAAATAAAAGTATAATTGATACAATAATAATGACAGGTGAGGTGTGAATTACTGAAATACAATAAAAACAAATAAAAGCAAAACAGAGGAATAACTGACTTGAGAGAACGCATGGCTACAAAATTCAGAAATGAAAGCAGAGCCGTATTTTTCTTTATTTTGTAGGTTAACCTGGTGGCTACATGTCAACTATACTTGTGAGCCAATCAACAATTTGTATTCAGATTGCTTTTACTTTAAATCACTGATTTGTGATCAGGTAAGTGTCCAGAAATAAACCAGTGTTGTGTGCTGACAGGGTGTCTGGAGGCGAGCTGTTCGATCGCATCGTGGAGAAAGGTTTCTACACAGAGATGGACGCCAGTCGGCTCATTCGGCAGGTTTTGGATGCAGTCAACTATCTGCACTCTATGGGCATCGTGCACAGAGACCTGAAGGTACGGCTGTGTCTGGTATTCAAAAATAGTTCCTCGCTAAATCCAGAGTGTTTGTTGTTGTTGTGCCACTGATCTCGTCAAACTCACCGAGAGGGGAAATCCCTGCTATTTAACCTGTGTGTACGTGATATTACGTGAGCGCCTCATGAAGTTCACCCACAGAGGTTAAAGTTCGGGGATTTTCCTTCTCAGTAAAACTGATGAAGCCTCTTGGATGAGCCGTAAAACTCCCCCTAACTCTTGACTGACAAATCGAGGGGGATTTAGTTTCATATTTTGTCTGATATCTTCCCGCCTGGATGACTGAAATTAATCTACACAGACAGAATGTGAGGTCATACGAACACAGACACAGTTATTTAAAACTATTTTTGTCTTATTTCCAGCCAGAGAACCTGCTGTATTTCAGTCCCCACGATGAATCAAAGATAATGATCAGTGACTTTGGCTTGTCAAAGATGGAGGGAACAGGTGACGTGATGGCAACCGCCTGTGGGACTCCAGGATACGTGGGTGAGGACGCCCTCTGAGCTCTGGAAACTTCCTCCCAGATAATTAGATGCACTAGTTGGCTAAACATGATCTAATCTGATCTGCCAGGAGCCGCAGGTCAACCTTAGCCATCTGCTACCGGCAAACACACAAACATTTACGTTCTTCTCCAGCCTCTGTGTCATGATGAAAACTGTTCGAATTGTTTCATCTGATGAATATAGTTTTTCTGACCAATTTAAAAAGAAAATAATCATGATTGTATTTTTCCAGCTCCTGAGGTTTTAGCTCAGAAGCCCTACAGTAAAGCTGTGGACTGCTGGTCTATTGGGGTCATCGCTTATATCCTGTAAGTGCTCTCTCCTAAGTACAATATGATCATTAACTGAGGCTTCTATTGTGTGTGTGTGTGTGTGTGTGTGTGTGTGTGTGTGTGTGTGTGTGTTATCTTTATCTTCTTGTGCTGTTATTTTTAATTTTCATTTAATCAGGAAGCCAGAAACCACCAGTGAAACCTCAGTGAGATTAGAAACCTCTTTATCAAGAGTCCTGACCAAGAAAGGGAGCAAAGTCAGAGACACAGACAAACGTCAAATGAGATTAGAATTGAAAAGTAAACAAGAGTCTACAGCCTTACTAACTCTGAACTTAATCCTAAGGTTCAGCCTGCTCATAATGACATGTCGATGTTAAGCAGACACAGTATTTAGGATACCATGTTCACCATCTGACAGTGGTGAAATTCAATTTCAATCAATTTCAATTTTATTTATAAAGCCCAATATCACAAATCACAATTTGCCTCACAGGGCTTTACAGCATACGACATCCCTCTGTCCTTATGAGATTATGAGAAATTCATACTATACTACTAGTAGCCTACTACCACTACATTATCATTTTATTTTTTAGTACTGTGTATAGTGTATGCACACTAGTATTAAATCTTTGGGAACACATTTTTTTATTTTATGTATCTATTCATGAGGTCAGCATTAATTAATAAACATTTCTGTAACTGTATTAATCATCTAGCTAAGTTTTGGTTGCAGTCCTTCAGTGAGATGTTTTAAAACCAGTGCAACTGGAAATAATAACATTTAGTACAATAATAGAGTGCCCCAGGGATAGGCTGATGCAAAAGTTAGCATTGCACTTGTTCCCACGCCAAAAAGCCTATGGGACTTTTGGATTTTTGACGAAAATAAGCCCTGTGGCAAACCAGAGGTAAAAAGCTAATGTTAGGCCATAAACAAACTACACTAGGGTCACATGATTTAACGTCACCACTATAAAAAACACTGTTAAAGCTGTGTTCGGCGTAGGTCGGCGTGATGACGTTTTGTAGTCTCATTTAGCAACTGCTTTTTTAAAGACACGTAGAACCTTCAAAGTTCACAAATGTGGTATTTACAGATGTATTTTATGTCGTAGAAGAAAACATTAAAGTCTCTTAAGTTAACCACAGACCTTATTTCAGGCATCTAACCAAAGCCCCGTTCAAAAAACCCGTTGACTTTGAGACAAGCGAGTGTTAAAATGCTAACTCATTTCCAGGTTCTAGGTCACTCCATACATCAACAATATCCACTATTCACTGCATTTAGCCATGAAAGCGAGCAACGTGAAGCAACAAAACACAGCCAAGAAATGCTGATTACAGCCATTCTTTGGCTTTGGCATATACAGAAATGTAGGACTAAAGCAATCATAATGAGGATATTGATAAAAATGTTAAAGGATGCAGTTACAAGTTGGTAATATGACAAACCATATAATAGCCATGCAGCACAGAGTTGTAAGACACAACTATAGAAGAGCATATGAGATTGTTAAGGTCACCCTTAACTTTTTGTAATTGTGAAAGGTATAAGCTAAAGCACGTGACCTGTCCTCTAGCTACATGACTCACCCACCTTAACCTACACCCTAGCTAGCTATGAAGTATTTCATTAAAAGAAAAGTGGTCAAGGTTAGGGTAATGGGAAGGCTACATCTCTTCACTCATGCTAAGTTAGCAGTTAGCTAGCTATGAATCAGAATCAGACTTATTGATCTCCAAGGGAAAATTGTGAAGTATTAGGTTAAAAAAGAGGTGGTTAAGGTTAAGGTTAGGGAAACGGGAGGGATACATTTCGTTTCTTATGGTAATGCTAGGTTCGCGATTAGCTAACATTAGCTATGAAGTATTATGTTAACAAAGAAGTGGTTAAGATTAGGCTAATGGGAAGTCTACAACTCGTTACTGTGCTATTGCTAAGTTAGTAGTTAGCTGGCTATGAAGTAATGTTATTACATTAAAAGAGAGGTGGTTAAGGTTAGGGTAATGGGAAGTCCACATCTTGTTACTTATGCTAATGCTAAGTAAGCAATTGGCTAATGTTAGCTATGAACTATTAACTTAAAAGAGGCGGTTGAGGTTAGGATAAGGGTTATGGGAAGGGTGACGTCTCACTACATATAAAGTGAATCATGGGGGTCCAGATAACTGTTGTGTTGGTCATGTCGGCTAAATCACTTTGATCTGCATATGACTGCAGTTTTTTCTTAAAAAAAAAAAAAAAAAAAGCTTATGAAGCTAAATGATTGTCAGATGATAGCTGGTGGATTCTGAGATTGCATTTTGGCTGTTTCTCCTTTCCACAAAGACTGTTTCCTACTGCTCAAACATGGTTGGTCATGTGCACATATCTGTTTATAGAGGTTATCACCAAAGTATCCTCAGGAGACCATGAATATTGATGCCAAATTTCATGGTAACAGAGGATGAGATATTTCTATAAAAACAGAAATGTGAATGTCATGATGGTGCTAGATGAAAAGTCAAACGATCTGGGGACCATGAATCTCTGTAAAACCATCATCCGATCATTAGTAAGATATGACGTCATCGTCAGCGTCATCCCTAGAGTTACACCATATTGTGACTGAAATTGTAAAATACATAAATAAGAATCATGTAAAAGATCTCACCCTGAAAACAATACTGTGGTTTAAAGACGATCTAAAATCCATCAAACCTGAAATAAATCCAGATTCTGAATAACACCATTAAAGCAGAATGACTGTTTGTAGTCTGAGTGATTCCCACAGCCATTGTTCCTGTTTTTAAAGAGCCTGCAAAGCTTTCAGTGGAAAGTGTTACATGATGCTGCCAAATAAATTAAGTGGTGTTGCTCGTTAGCAAAGAGAAAATCCCTGGTCTCGTTATCTATTCAGTAGGTGTGAGGAATTTTAGGGTAATTAAGTGGAAGAGTTTCTAAAGCCCTCACAAATTAGGTTTCTGCCTGGTTGTTATGGAATAATTAGACTGTTTCATAATCAGGATCACAATGTAAATATAAAGCATGAATTTATGTTGTCATTTTTTACTCTATAACATATGAAAATGTGTTTCCTGGTTTTCTCCCTCTGAGTATTCATGTAGCATCCGTAATCCCTCTGAAACGTCTTCTGTTGCATGCCATATAAAAAAATATAACTGCCAGTGAATGAGATTAGGCTGCAGCAAATCCTTTTTAGATTTGGGTTAAAGTTTCTAACATCAGCTGCATGACGGCACTCACACAGACTGCGGTTGTGTAATCGTTCATCTTCATATTCTCAGGCTGTGTGGTTACCCTCCTTTCTATGACGAGAATGATTCGAAGCTCTTTGAGCAGATTCTCAAGGCAGACTATGAGTTTGATGCACCATACTGGGATGACATATCAGACTCAGGTGAGTTATAAGTGTGTGTGTGTGTGTGTGTGTGTGTGTGTGTGTGTGTGTGTGTGCCACTGTGTTTATTTAAAGGTTCCCATTGTTATCTCACCATTTTCAATAAAGGATCTTATGTGTGGAGCTCAGAAACTGGCAAAAATGAATGAAAAAACAGAATTAATACCTACTTAAAACTGAAGATAGTTAAAAGTATGCGACATTCAGAACGTTAACATAGCAGCAAACCACTATTTGCTATGTAAAGATCAAGTGAAGTAATGGCGTCCTGAGTAGGGAATAAAGTCACACTCCCTCTATGTGTGTGCTGCAATCAGAGCTTCTCTGTGGTTTGTGGTGGTAAGCCAGTCTGGCTGCATGTACATGTTAGTGCATGTATGTATCGCAGTGGCGAGCTCATCACTGCCGCTTATATTGCTGATGTCAGGACGGCATTGTCACAGAAGCGTAGTGCCCGCCCTCTGGTTCTCCCCCGGTTGACACTGTTAGCTCTGGTGCAGTGTTGCTGCTGCTTAGCTCTGTTTATTGAGTTAGCACTGTTAGCTGTAAGCCGCTGGCTCAGCCGCCTCCACGTTGAGAACTATGGCTGCACAACTCGTACACTCTAAATGTCAAACAGAGCCCCTTTCACTAGCTTGAATGGAGTCTATATTTTTCCTTTAACCTGTTGTCCCATCCCTTTTTGCTCTGAACATGTCTAGAACACAGCAGAACTTCTGTCAACATTTTACTGTTCCTGTAATACGTAGGGTGCGTTTGTAAATCCAATCTGACACGCACTAAGTGTTCTATTTCTACATGAATTAACATACAGATAAGTTAATCACACATTCACTCTGCTTGGCACTCTGCTGCTCCGCAGCAGAGCGCCCAGGGTAGCTCTGCTGCTCCGAGAGTGTGGTGCTCTGAATAACCAAACAGTACACTCCAACAGCGCTACAAATTTACGAACGGTCCAGTTTGTGCCAGAGTGCACCCTGGCATTTAGAGTGAGTATTTCCTTACACACCCTTAGATAAACTATGTGCTTGTTAAAAATGTAAACTGATCTGGGGAAACAGCACCTTTACTTTACTTGCATATTTGTACAACAATGATGGTCTTTTAAGTTTTGAAGACATAAAACAAAAGATTGGATTGATTCCAAGCACTTCTCAGTATTAGAAACTTTCAGAACAAAAACACAAGACTCACTCGGTATGCCAAATGTCAACACTTGAGAAAAGATGGCTAAGTCTTCTTATGACAAGTGGCCAAATCTCCCAGGACTTAGACTCCGTCAATAGACTGGTAAAAATGAAGAAAATCTTTCCTTCATCTCAAATCAGTTGATGAAATTAATTAGACATATATAAATATATGTATTTGATTCCCACCTTGGGACCTTTGTTGCATGTCTTTCTGTCTCCCTGTTTCACTGTCATCTTTCAAATAAAGGCAAAAATGCCAAAAAAAAAAAGGGAAATTCTTTAGGTAAACATCCACATGTTTTAAACCCTGCACAGCTGCTGTAACATTATCTGGTTCCTCCTTGAATACTAAACTAATGAAGCTGGTGTTTAGTATGAGTGCTGCCACAGCTGCGTCTCTATTGTCCCTGTAATTACTACTAAATTACATAGTTCTTTCCAGGACCTTTCACTGCTGCAGAGTATACAACATCCTCTTAACTGGACGTGTTGTTGACCTTTTTCATTTCCCTCCTCAGCCAAAGACTTCATCAGCTGCCTAATGGAGAAGGACCCGGAGAAGAGATTCGAATGTGACCAGGCTCTTCAGCACCCTTGGTGAGAAACTAACCGCCGCCACACTGCGCCTCAACCAGACAAACACAGGGAACCACACACATCTCGCTGCGATTAAACAGCAGTATGACGCAGATTGCCAGGCTTACGCATTTGTCATGGAGAGCATGTCCTCCCACTGTCATCTGTCGCCATGGCTCCGAGCCGCGAACCCACCTCTACTTAGCATTGCCAGCCCTCAGAGAGAAATCTGCTGAATAAATGGCTGCCAATTAGTGGCTGGCGTCCTGAAGGATCCTTGAAGAATGTGGAAGCTTTAATGAACAATTAGGATGTCTTCCCAGGCCTGAGCTGCAGCTAACGAAAGCGAGCGGCGTGGGCTGCTGTCTCCGGCTGAGGTGGCCAATATGAATAGGCCTGTTAGCCAGTAATGGGCCTTTTGGGTCCTGGGCAGGTGGTCCTCCAGATACAAATATGTGGTTTGTGGCAGCGGTAACAGGTGTCATAACAGAGAGAAATGGCTTTCATTGACAGGGTTTCATACATAGATATTATGATGAATGTGTTAGAGAGTGATGCAGTGTGTGAGCTCCTGCAACAACATCACCCCATCAATCAAGATATCTAGCGGAATGAAATTTAATGAACCGAATGAATAGGAAATCAGCATGATGACGATTCCCAAAGGTATTACAGATATAAATATAAACCATTCAGGGTGAAGCTGTGTGTGAATTCTTATTTGCATCATCTAAAAGGACTTTAATTTTCAGGATTGCCGGAGACACAGCTCTCTGCAAGAACATACATGAATCAGTCAGTCGACAGATGCGGAAAAACTTTGCCAAAAGCAAATGGAGGGTGAGTACACAAGATAAATAAAGACAGAATATTCTCTTATCTTCTTCAACAGCTAACATACAGTGCTATGTGTGTCTTTGGTATCACATTCGTCTGTTTACATCCGCTCTTCACAGCAAGCCTTTAATGCCACGGCTGTGATCCGCCACATGAGGCGCCTGCAGCTGGGCACCAGCTTTGGCAGCAACATTCACAACAGCAACTCCATGTCCAACCCTCAGAGCCGTGCTCCGGCCAAGAGCCAGTCTGTGGACTGCGCCCCACTCTCTCTGAAGGACTGTGAGTGACACTTTAGACATCTCTGTAGACACTAACACGTCCATCTTTTAGTGCCGAGCTCTGTTCACTCTGCTGCCCTCCTCATTGAGATGATTGGAAATCTCTTGAGACGTCATTTTCAATTAACCAATTCAATGATTTGACATGAGCCATGTGGTCACAGCATTTCAGGTGCCATTTAATTTAACATAAGATCTAGTACAGTACCACACTTTTGCTAGTTACTTTAATTATGTAAATTATTTATCAAACAATAGAACAAAACAAAAAACATTTGCTTTTTTTGACTGTTGGTGGAGACGTCACCGCTAGATCTGAGAAAGCGTTAAAGCAATTAATAGAATTTATTATTTGCTGTCTTAATATGTTCATCATATTATTTATTGTGTTGAAGTATTTTGTATTCTTTATACTGTAATGGAGTCTCTCAGTGCATTCTGCTGTGAGTTACAACAAAATATGTTCAACAAAGTAATCTTATCTCCACAAGCCAGTCCTTGAATCACATTTCATGGTTTTCATCCATAGAGTTTGCTCAGTTGTCGTGCAGAAAGCTCAGCGATGTTTTCACTGTTTCCAAAGTCAAGAACTTCAAGAAGTAGTCTAGTGATGGTCTACATTTTTCATTGCCAAAAATCCCATGAAAAGAAGCAAAAACCAACAATGAAGTGATCCAATTGTATCGTCTGTGCAGCCAAAACCTGATAAAGCTTACGCCTCTGTGTCATCGAGCTCGGCCGCTGTCGAAAAACTATTAAAAATACATAAATGAGTCACACTGCTACACCGGGTGACCTCATTACAATGGACATGTCCAGTGGAGTTTATTATGAGTCAATCAGCTCCAAATGTGTTTTCATTCATGGCTGAAAATAGCAGTATTTTACGTTTGCTAAGAACTACAGTGCTCAATTGTTTCAGGGAACTAATTACGCCTTCAGTAAGAACCAGTGGGACAGAACCAGCTTGGGATTCAGTGACACAGGCAGGCTCAGGGATTCATAAAGTATTCAGTTTACAAAAGTGCACACATCCACATGATGAACACTAGGTGCTGGACGAAACATCACGCAAAACACACTAGACTAAGCTTCAGTAAACCTAGAATGAGACATGGTATGCACCAGATTGAATGAGAAGAGATGATGGGAGAAGGGAAGGGAAGATGAAGGAATGAGGTAGGGGGGATGATGGATGAGGGGAAGGGAAAGGGAGGGTGGGTGAAGAAATCTGTGATAGTATAAGTTGGCTTGGTAGGTAATTAGAGGTGAGGTTAAGGTGTGGCCCTGCTCCCGAACCTCAGTTAACAAATGAACTTCATCTGATGAAGAGCATGAAGTTTGAAACGTCACCTCCGTAGTAAATCTTTAGAACATTTATGGGAGCTTAGTCCTGTCTCAAGAACTATGTTATTCCATCAATCCTTAAAGTATTGACAAGTGGCCTGAAGGGCTCACTTATGCTCAACAATAGATACGGATTATCTGTATTTGTGCATGTTCCCTGAAAGCTTGTGGATAGGGACAAAATGGAGCAGTACCACAGGAGGTCATGGAGGCAGTGTAGTTCAAGCGAGATACGACCATAGGAGACTATTTAAAAAAAAATAGAAAAATGGCAGAATCGGTCACATACGATAATCAAATGCTCTCGCCTGGAAGACACTAAAAAAGCAACCTTGGAACTAATCGGCCATCAGTCTGAAGACCAATTTAGCCTCTGGGGGCAACTGGTAAAACTGGAGGTTCCAGTGTAGCCAGCAGATATCTGGGGCAAGACTTCCTCTTACATGCACTAGTGTTTATACAGTTAGATGAGTAAGTTGAGACATTCTATCAATGGATATCTGCATATGAATTTAGGTAAATTTGCATGCAACAAAAGCCCGCTCAAAGGTGATTGGGCAATACTACTGGGACTACAAACAAAAACCAGAGCGCTTAAAAAAAACTTCAGATATCTATTTATAGAGACCAGACCCAGACCCTGTTTCCTGACTCACCTCTGCACAGCTGGCCAATGAAAGCGAAAAGCGAGCGTGAATGTAGTGTCAGTGTCAAAAAGGTGTGGGGGGAAAGGGCATCTCTGCGATGCCTAGTGACATTTCTGGGGAGGTGCACGTCAGGCTACGGCGTTGGGTATGGCATAGGCTTTATGTTGACACAGAGCTTAGGTACGGCGTCAATTTAACGTAGAAGTATAAATCCCGCTTAAAGAATCACCTGGCTTCTTTAACGCATTAGTGGTTTTGGTCTTTTCACTGGATTTGTTGACAGAAAACAGAAGATTTCCAGATTTATCCTTTAACTTGTATCTAACTCAGTAAATGAAATGCAACTCTACATTTTCTCCCACAGGTCCTCCAATAGCACCTTTGCCCTCCACTGTTCAAGTGTACAGTCAGGACTCTGATGCCTCCTCTCCTGTACGAGAAGAACCGTCTGTGGTGGCTGAGCCATCGCGGCCACGACCCTCCACTGTTACGGTCATCCACACTGGGACTAAATGACGCCAGGTTCCGCGGGAGGTGAGCTGGGAGACCACCGAGCTTTGAGAGACGGGATTCAATAATCCCGGGCCTCAATGTCGTCGCCCAGTTTGCCCATCCCGCATCCTCCCATCTGTTTCTGCTAACCACGGGGGGAATTTGAGGAGCGTTGGCTCAGCTCCATTTACCATGGCTCAGCTAGGCACCCCGGCTGCTTCCCCCTGCCACTGTCACACCAGACCTGGAAGTACAGAGGGGGGAAGATGCTCACCAGACGTTGTTATTGTGGAAGCCATGTTCAGGCTGGATCATGTTTGTGCAGCAGATAAACAAGCAGCTGGGAAGTGCCACACTGAAGGGAACTCTTTATTGAAGCTGCTATCAGACTGTGAGCGTGTTGAGAGACGGACGCTCCACTGTATGCCTTGTGTAAATATCCTGCGTGGAACTGTTGAGTGGAGTCGTGTTATGCAAGTGAAATATAAGCTTCAAGCTGTGGTGAAATAATCGTGACATCATCTGCACTCTGAACTTCTTCTCGTTTCTATGACAGCTCTTGTTAATTTGCTGTGGTATTTGCTACAGTGGCTCCCAACAGTGTGATGGTATGTGTTATCTCTTTGCTTTAAAGTGTGCGGACGGGAAGTACGAGCAGGACAATTGGCTTCAATCACGGCAGTGATTGCTGAGAGGGCTGGTGCTTTGCACTTAATGTACTGGATTATTTATTTTCTTACAATCTATAATGACTTTTGTAAGAAATGTGTAAATGTGTTATTAGACTGGACTGAGAAGCTTTTTGTTTGGATGAGAAAGACGCAGTATCTAATAGATGTTACTTTGTAAGTGCTGTTTTGTTTGATGAGCTGATTTTTTGACGTGACTGTGAAGTCCTCCATGACCACAGGAGGGCAACCACGTGTTGTTGCTGTGTGACCAGTTCTCAGGGATGTGCTCCAACATGAAGCCAACCAAACCCCTCTCACTGCTGACAAGGACTGTGGCGGGGAAATAGCTGATAAGTAAAACCTCCAAATAGTGTATATTACTCTTTGCCACCGGGACACTTTGACGGATGCTTTCTTTCTTTAAATCCATCATTACTGACAGTATGAGTGATAAATCACACCGAATGGATTGTTTTTCCCTTTACAGGTCCAGTCTGTAGGATTTAGGGGGATGTGTTGGCAGGAAATGGAATATAATATAATAAATGTTTTCTTTAGTGTATAATCACCTGAAAATAAGAATCATAGTGTTTTCGTCACCTCAGAATGAGCTGTTTATATCAACATAAGCAGTGACTCTTCGTCAACGGAGATTGCCATGTTTCTACAGTAGCTCACAACGGACAAATTAAACACTGGCTCTAGATCGGGCCATTCCAAAACCTCATACCAAGTCATCAAATACCACTGCTTTGTCAGTGGAGCTACATGCTAATATACGTGCTAGGTACCCTTTTACGTCAGTTTTAGACGTTCAGGGATAGCATTTCAATTTATGCTTCTTCAGGCCTGTGTCCACATGGGGGGGGGGGTTTGGGTTGGGGGGGGGGTGCGTGTGTGTTTGTAGAAAAGCACAGGCAGGACACTGGGGAGTGCTTCATCTCAGCGCTTCATAAAAATTAATGACGTACTGCGTGTGGTTTTTGTTTCTATGACAAGAATATCTTGACACTAACATTAGCCAGGTAGCTAACATAATGCTACATTAACAGAGGGTTGAATACACTGTCAACAAACAGTGATAAAAACACAACGCTCACCGGCAACATCTGGTGTCCACTGACTGTTCTGCCCCCCAAAAATGAGCTTTTCAGACTTTGTTGTGACAGTAGACAGTAGCCTAGCTAAAGAAGCAGCAGTGACGTCACTGGCGCCTTACCCAAAAGTGCAGAGATTTTCAACTTAAAGCATTTTGAGCGGCAGCACAAAAAAGGCAGAGCACTCTGAAAAAAGACACTGGGCGTGGCGCTTTTTCCCCAGGCGCCCACATTAGGACACATATGCTCACTCCTCATTGAGAAGAGTTAAAAAAAAAGATGCTATGTGGACACAGGCACTTAAGTGCATTATGTCCTGTTACATTTCTAAATAAACTTCAATTACTTACAGGAAATGTACAGTTTCTGCTCATAACATGCACACAGTCTTTTTAAATTAACAACATATGCAAAAAAAAAAACTCTTTAGGTTTACTTCCTTTAGGTTTAGGTAACAAAAGCATGTGATTAGGGTTAGAAAAAACATAATGGTGTAGGTTTAGCAAGTACAGTTGTTACTAATGTAATGTCACATTATATATGTCACTAGCCTAGCATGCTACACATACTAGCACACTACTTTGTTAACATAATAACTCGATTGACTTTTGGTTTCACACTGGAGATAAACAGCAGGCTCCAGGGTGAAAGTCCAGAGTTTGTTTGACACATCCACCTCCACTCCCGTCCGCCCTATGTGGACTTTATCGCTTTTTATACTATGGTAGTTGCCAGCAGCATCACCTACTGCCACCACCCGGTGCATATTACACTGCTGCGAAGGGTGCCTCTGTGCTTTAGTGTCTGATGCAGAGGTCCACTGACAAAGCGGTGGTATTTGATTGGTTTGGTTGTTGCCTGTTGCATGAGAAACAGCCGCCATTTGGCTCGTATCATACTACTGTGAAGGGTGCCTCTATGTGTTTGTGTCAAAGACCAAGATACGCTGATAAATGATGGTATTTGACGAGTGAGCAGAGAGAACGTGCTGACTATTCGGGTTTTCACGTCATTGGCAGCCCCTCTGCGACAAGCAGCATCAAAAAACACTGATTTTTTTTTCTTTACGGAAAACTGCTTTATACAGTGTTTTTTCAGGGTTAAATGACTGGGTCCGTTTGTTTTGGAAAGGATGAGACCTGAGGATAATTTGGCTTCTGGCAAAAACCTCCTAAAGGTCTGGATCTTACGTTAGCAGGGAAAAAAGGTGAGCACACATTAACATGTTCTTGGCTAGGGGCCCAACTCCCACATGCTGAACAGTGCCAGAGAAGCTGATTTGTAACATGAAACTGTTTTATTAATTGTTTTTACCAGTTTATATCACCTGGTTCATTTGTTTTGGAGGGAGAGACCTCTGTGGTAAAAACCTCCTGAACAATGAACACTGAAGGAATTCTAACCAGGAGAGGTTTAAGCTGGTTGCAATCTGCAATTCTCACTGCTAGATGCCACAAAATCCCCCTAAATCTTCCACACTGTTCCTTTACAGATAGTGTTCATCAGTGAAGTGCACATTCACAAAAATGTAAAATGACAAATAAATGAAAACGTATCTCAATAACGACTGCAGAATCAGTCAGATCAGTAGTGTACAGTCCAGTAGTCGTAATATCGTGCTCTGCTTCTGTGGCTGGTCTGAGAGCAGCTCACTCACTCTGTGTTTAACCACTGTGCTTTCATACCACCCTGTTGAATTTAGCAGAAACACTCTTCCTCCTCCCCTCTCCAGAGACTTTCACACAGAGATGAGAAGGGATCTGTCTTTGTATTTTCTCTGTGGTACCTCTATTTCATTTTAACATGAATGAGCGAAAAGAGAACACTCTACCAGAACATGTCCACTATCGAGGACTCTGCCATCTTGAATCATCTAAAATGTTGTGGTGAATACTGAAGTCTACTCACTGTAAATACAAATCTCAACAACACAGCTAGCTTGGGTCTTGAGTGTTTATTTTGGTCTTCCCTATATATCCCAAAAAAAAATCTGTCAGCAGAAAGCAAAAATATGAAGCATTTACAGCCCCACAGTTTGCATGTATTACATATTGTTGCAGAAATGTGCTTTGGAGTTGTAGAGATTTATGTATTAAAATCAGAGTCTTGTTTGCATGAGTTGTTGCTTCTTTGACAGGAAATAAGGTTAGTAACAGTTTGTACTTATGTCTTTAAGTAAAAATACAGATATTTAAAGGATTATGTTAGAATATTAAACACATGACATCACAAGTGAGTAAATGTATAGTAAGAACATTATATGTATTTGAGTAAATACAGATTATTCACATGTATTCTTTCTCTGGTAATATAGCATGAAACATTGCACATCTATTTAACCCAGGCCCTCCTTTACAGCTAAAAACAGCTCAGTACTTTATAATTTTGTCTAATTTTATTTATTTGAATTTTATTTCAAACTGATGACATGTTTAAGACATCTGCAACAGACTTGGGTTTGGGGTTATTGGCTAGTGGCTATTAAATACAATGGATTTTCATCTGCTCTGTTTCTATGACTGGTGTTGACAGAACTTTTTATGCAACACTGCATCTCCATAATCCCGATTAAGTCTATTTGGGTGTCTGTTATTGAAGTTTTATAATAATTTCTTATAAGAAGTCTAAAGCAGGATTTATACTTCTGCGTCGAATGGACGCCATACCTACGGCGTAGGCTCTGCGTCAATAAAGGGCCTATGACTGCCTGATGAGCACCTCCCCAGAAATGTAACATTACCTTTGTTAAATGTTGCTGTTGTTCCTGGCGCCATACAAGTAGAGGAAAAGTCTGCTAGCTGCTAGGCTAATTTATACAATGTAAAATGCCATAGGCTTGTGCTAAAAACATTAGCATGTCGTATTTGTGGGGAAAATGTGTCCAGCAAAAGACAAATGAATGCTGTGAGTTATAGTGAAGCTGATTTGTGTACTTGTGTTTGAAATTGTCTCTATTTAGCCATGTTTGATGTGAGTTTTGAATCAACTAAACTTTACAGCACTTCACAGAAACCTCCGCCGCCGACTAGTGTTTTGGAGGTGTAACTGCAAAGTGACACAGACACACCACCGCACAAGTGTAAATGCTCACAACGGCATAGGCCACGTGTGTAGGCAACGGTGTAGGCTCTGCATAGAGCTGACGCACAAGTATAAATCCCCCTTAACAAGAACCTTTTTAGGCTCTGATTGACTCCAAACATAAGTAACTTCACTATTTAGTATGAGATAGATACTGTAGCCTACATTTAATTGTCCGTCAATGACGTTTTTGAAGTAAAACCAGTCATCAGAAGAAAAAGTTGGCATTGTTCGTTTCTGCAAACCACAAATATGTTATTTGCCCATTTCATATGTATCATTCAATGTTAGTTTCTAAAGCAACAGTATACAAACATAGCTGACCTCTTCATTGGTGGGTGGAGGGGATGGTGGATGACATGTCACCTAGACACCTGCCAAGCTTCAGACCACTGTTCAAAACCAACAAACAACAACACTGGGTGTTTTTAGGGACCTGTCACTGGTTTTCCTTCAGCTTTTTAGCCACAAGACGTGGGTGTTTATTGTTTTTTTTTCAGCAGGGATAGTGGCATGAAAAGTAGTTGCTTTTAACCAAGACATCCCTTCTTTTCCAGCAGGGATTGTGCCCCCAAAACCAGGTATCTTAAGCCAACATTTGATTTTTTCTAGCCGTAACCAAGTAGTTTTTGTGCCTAAACTTGCATTAGTGGAGTCCATCCTTTTAGTTGAAAGTTGAAAAAAGTGGTCAAGTAGAGCTGTAGGTTCACTGGTGTTACTTAATCTACAGCATCTGTATGAAGAGAGGGTCACCTCTAAAGCTCGGTCTGTCGTCTCAGACTCTCAACATCCCCTCCATGGTGTCGGTGGAGGTTTTGCCTCTCTAAACACAGCACTAAGCATTACAGATCCTCCTTTGTCCCATCTGCTATCTTAACCAGCAGTGACCACTAATGTCCGTGATTTACCCCTGACAGTTTGTGATAGTGGATACTGTGTGTTATGTGTTGTTCTCTGTTATGACTGCTGTCTGTATCTCAAATTGGCCCTCGGAGACGTTAAAGTTTACCTTACCTTACCTTACCTTACCTTACCTTTAATGTTACCACACATTAATCACAGAGTTGTTGAAGCATAAAATTTCAACGTATCTGTAATGTAACGTATCTGTGATTTGCAAAAACGTACATTGCAGACATTCTTCTGTCACTTAGCGAAACAGTCAGATATCCACCGGTTCCATTTTCTCAAATGTAGCTAAATATTTGCTGGTTGTCTTCGCATACTACAACAGTAAAGTGTGTTGGTTGATCTTCAGTTTTTGGGTTTTTGACTGCTGCTCAGACAAAGCAAGCAATTTTATTGTTATTATTTTGGTCTGTTTTATTTATTAATTGACAATGAAAATAATCTTTATCTATAACCCATACAACACTCGATGTTTCTTTATTGTGTCTAATATCAATGATTTTTGGTTATCTTTTATGCACTGTGTCACGGTCATTAAATGCAGGGAAAGGAAAAGGCACTTCAGCACCTTTCTACATATTGTTTATTAATTCAAAAGTTAGCTGTAGTAGTCTGTGGCTGATGTCTCTGCTGTCATCGTCAGAGGACAAAGGCCTCACTGGTGTTCCTATAAACTCTTACAGCACCACCTCTCCCCTCTGTCTCAGATGGACTGACGGTTGTACTCGTGTGGGGGATGCATCCCATCGTAGTGAAACTCCCTCCACTGCTCGGTGCTCTCTCTGCTCCTCTCGTTTTGCTCTGGGAAGATGATGAGAATTTTAGTGGATGAATGAGCCCGTCGAGTGAATGAACTCGTCGCTCTCATCTACATCAGATATACCATCATGCTCCTCTTCAGCGTAGCTCTCAAACTCGTTCCTCTTCTCTTCGTGGAACTCTCTCTTTCGTTCATCTGCAGCCAGCATCAGCCTCTGCTCAGCTGCAAGCACAGAGGAGGAGGAGGAGGAGGAGGAGGAGGAAGAGGAGGAGGAGGATGAATTAACTGAGTGTAGAATGATAAACATCTCACATTCAGTAGTTTATTGTCATATTAACACAGGAGGAGGATTTGCTGATGAAGCAGACAGAACATCAGACACATAAAGTGCACATAAAACAGCTGCTGAACCAAGAAACTGACTTTAAAAGACACTGTGAGTTAGCTTGATTGTCCCTTTATTTGTTTATTGTTGCATTTCATTTGAACACTAACAACAAAAGAAGATTTAATAATTCTAATTGATCCATTATTATCAATATGACCAGGATAATCTTGGATTTTAACTGATTAGCGACCATATTTTCACTAAAAAATGTCTATAAAATGTAAAATAGAACAACGAAATCATGCTAATTTAATATTTGTAGCTAGTTCCTTGTGAAATAACCTTAGATTTATGACATTAACAACAGTTTACTATCAGAAAACTTTGTTTCCTGTGCTAATATTTACAAAATGAACATTTCAGCTGAGTGAGCTGGTAGTGTAGGTTTTGTAGAAGATGATTACAGTCATCTGACGTTTTTTCGGGGGTATTTATTTATATCGTCCTGCTCGGTAAGCTCTGTAGAACTGAGCTAAATAAACCACCTGTAAAAACCATAAACAGGGGAGGGGTGGTTTGTCTGCAGCTAACTTCCTGTATAGAAGCCACTGGGGATTTTTTAGGCCTAACATACTTCAATCAACTCTCTCACGTACAGCTAATTTTTCCGAACATGCTCTCTCAAAGAGAAGACCACTGTGATGACATGGTCTGGAAATAAACTGCTATGTAGAAACAGGAAGCACAGTTTCACCTGCAAGTATAGACACACATATGCTCAACACAATGACTGTTAAACATCTCAAAACTACAACCTCAAAAAACACCCCAGGACTGAATCACCGTGTCTGAACAAAAGCTGCTTTTTTGTGAACTTCATAGCGCGGGTATTTGTGGTGAAGCTGTGATTCACAGAAGCTGTTTGTTGCCAAGGCCGAATCTTGAAAACACAAAAAACCTGGAGCCCCAAGTGATGGAGAGAAATCTAATGAGTAACGTCTCACCCCTCTTACTAGATCCAGAAATATGCATGTGGGTAGAAAGAATTCAACAATAGAATCACATTTTTTTCAAGGCCATCTTAATATAAAACTCACAAATGCACACTGATGTCATTGGTTTTCTGCTGAACCAGTGATATGAGACTCCAGCAGACTTTTTGATACTACAGAAATATGTTTCCTAACTGCATTTAGGAAAAAATCAGATCTTTGAATAGGTATTTTGTTATTACAGAACTGTCCTACAACAACATAAACACTGAAATGTAATGATTGAAAGGCTCCTCAAACTGTATGATGACGCTTTAAATGTCCTGGACTTTTTAAATGGAGAATATCGACTGCCAAGATGATTCATTTTGAATTCATTCTGTCTATAACAGCACAGCCTTGCATCTCATGCAGCCTCACAGAGGTCACCCAAGTTATCTGTACTGTGGTGATGCAAAATATATTTTCCACATGACTCGTACATCTCGAGTAGCCTATCCGTACATTCTGATCGTGTACATTCTAAAAATAGATACAAACTGAAGAATCAAATTTACAGTCATAGTTAGGATTTCTTAAAGGTCCAGTGTGTGGGATTCAGGGGCATCTATGGTCAGAGATGGAATATGTTATTCCTAAATATGCTGTTTTTTAGGTTAGAATCACCCGAAACTAAAAATCTCAATGATTTTGTTGCCTTAGAATGAGCTGTTAATATCTACAGAGCGGGTCCAGGGCCGCAGAGGTGTGCTGGACTTTGAAGCCAATTTGACAAAGAGGCCAGTGGAATTACAACTTCTGGGTCCATCATGTGATGCAATAGGGCCCAACAGGTCCTTGCCTCGAACGCTATATTCAGTAATCTTTATACCTTCATAAGCGGGTCATCTTTCAAGGAGTCCATCATGTTGTTTCTGCAGTGGCCCAGAACGAACAAAACGCTGGCTCCAGACACTTGGCACACAGGAGGAGTTTCAGTTGGTTGCAATCTGCAACCTCACTGCTAGATGCCACTAAATCCTACACACTAGATCTTTAAGTTAAGATAGCAGGTCTGAGATAGGACACAGACACGAGTTTAGGAACTGCCTCTGTAATGGAAGACATGACGTTTCCTGTCTTTGAAACCTATCACGTTCAGATTCTTTGTCCATTCCAATAAACAGAACTTTTCTAGGATGCCTCGATCTATGATTACTGTCATCTGACTCCACAAAAAGTGCACAGATTTATTTGTCTATAAGCCAATCACAGCATTCCACATCATCTAAAGTGGACTGCAGTAGAACCACGCTCCCTTTTTCAACAAGTGTGGCCGACGGTGAGGCAAAGACGAAGTGTAAGGTAAGTTTTAGTCTATTAAAATACATAACTTGTGTTTAAACTGCATTTAAAGTAAACATGAGTTGTTATATAACTTCTAAATGTCAAAAAATCATTAAAGATTTGTAGCTTTTACTCAGGACTTTTTCAAAAATATCCGTCTATTGGAATGGACAGTGAATATGAAGTGCGGAAATACTGTTCTAATTTGATTTTCTTAATGACTTTATAATGCATTTTATTGATTATGTACACACAGTATTCATCTCAGGAAGTTTTCAACATACTGTTTTCTGGATATAAGTATTAAGGATATTTTTGGTAGTGACAATACAAGCATAAGGGCAGTGTGTTGCTTTGAGTAAAACATTCATGAAAAATAAATAACCTTGTGTTTTTGGTTGAAAAAAGGTCTATTAAGACCATTTATTGCCATTTTTCAACCCGGTCTCACTTCAAAGTCATCTAAATACAGCACCTGGGCAGTGACTTGTGGTGTAGTGGTGGTGACGACGAAAAAAGACGTGTTTTAACATCTGTATGATACGTGGCCGGTAGCCTTTATGTTTAATGGTGCTTGGTGGTATCAGGGGGAAACGCAGTGGGACAAGAGTTAAGGCGGCGAAAGTCCAAATAGAGAGGGTGGGTGGGGTGGTGAATGGGTCCAACAAACATCGACTTTTCTAAAGCCAAACCCTGTTCTTTTCTGCCCAAACCTAACCACGTGTTTTTGCTGTTGGAGGGAAAAAATGTGAATTTGCGGTGTTGTGCCGATGAAGTGCCTGTATTTTGAAAGAGACTGTATGTAAACATTAAATGTCTGTTGAAAGAAGACAATGCATGTAACAGGCAGACCTTGACATGGCATCCCAGAACGTCAACAACCAACACACTCAGGGTACCTTGCATGACATATGTGGACGTAGAAAGTCCATAACCAGATGTCAATGTGTGACGAGGTCGGGGTGAGAATGTGTTAAGATTTTTCATCCACTGGAATGAAAAAAAAATACCCCCACATAATTCAGTATCCTGATCTTTAATGAGTGCATTTAGAGTAGAAATCCACCATTACACTATTTTTTGTGTGTTTGGAACATAATTAGATCTAAACAGGTTAAAATAAGAGAAGCAGTTAGGATATTTTTCTGTAAGGAGACCCCTGGGTTCATGTTAGTATTAATATAGCTATAGAGGAGTGACCTGCCTCTGACCTCTGATCAGCAATATTGGATATACGGAGCACATTAACGTCCTCATCTGTCATGTTAGTGAGACACACACACTGACTGCAGTAACAGAGAGAGCCATTAGCTGAGATAAGAAAGGTTTGGGATATTCACGCTAACCTTTCCAAATGCCGGTCACAACCTTTGACCTTTCAGCAGGATTCCCAGCACAAGTCTGTGCATGCAGTGGAGCTGGAGCTCACGCTGCAGATTCAAGACACTT
The DNA here is from genome assembly GCF_011397635.1 of Epinephelus fuscoguttatus. NCBI lineage: Eukaryota > Metazoa > Chordata > Actinopteri > Perciformes > Serranidae > Epinephelus > Epinephelus fuscoguttatus. Next base: position 30,880,492 of record NC_064755.1, on the reverse strand, counting down.
AGTTTTATGTTACAGAGTTTAATGTTTATAAGATTTACAGATTAGCTGCAGATCAGTATTCGTGATTTGCAGATAAAAACATTTGAGGGCACCTTCCTCCTGTTTTTGGGTTGTTATCTTTCTGCACAGCAGTGTTAATCATCCATTGTTTTCTTCACCTGATACGCCACAGCAGATCTCACCAACTCCCACAAAAAGTCAAACAGCATATGAAGTCTGATGTCTACATTTTGATGTCCATACTTTGCCTGAAATTTACTTTATCCACCTACTGAATGCCTAATACATTTATCAGATATTTTCCTTTGCAAATTTCACCTGCCCGCCAGCGAGATGTTGTGCTTTTATGTCATTATGTGGCAAGAGAGGCTCTTCAAAGTGCGCACAATTTATTTGTCTCACTTTTTTTAACTTGGCTTTTCTCTGACCCCTTTCTGCCTGTGTGTCGGCACATTCCACATTCAACTCCCAACCAACCGCTCACCCACTCACTCTCAGTCCATCTCGGCCTTTTCACTGTGTTTACTGCTTTGTGTTCACTTTATCCCTGCTTTTAACTGCACAAAGTGTCTTTTTGTTGTCGATACACACACACACACACACGCACACAGACCCACGGCATGTTACACAACCCAGACTCAGAGCAGCAGTGTGTGTGCTCTCACCTTCCTGTTGGCAGAACTGTACATAACCGGTGCTGTTAAATCACTCGAGAATGTCAAACAGTGTACAGCATGTGAATTTTCTCAATGCTCGTCAAGGGATATTCACTGATTTTATCGTGAGGTATGTGTGTGTGTGTGTGTGTGTGCGGGGATGAGCTCCATGCTGCCCTGTGGCTCCTGCTGCAGTCTCCAGCAGTGGGAGCAGAGCTGCTGTGTGATCAGACAGGTCTGAGGTGGTCTGTGGTCAGAGTAGGTTCACACAACTGTTAACAGCTGCTGGCTGCCATGAAAACATTCAGACTGTCAATAACATGTTGGCTCACTGTCCAGTCAAACTGCAGGAAAAAAATGTTTCAAGAGTAACTGTCTCTGTCTATACAACAGAACAGCACCCAAAAGCAAAAGGAGTGTGCATTGAATAATCTTGACTTTGTCTTGAATGGTCTAGAATCATTTATTGTCTTTTTCAATTAGCAGGCAAACCATAATTTACAGTGTATTTAGGAAGATAAAAGACATGCATGCTAATTCATATTTAGTTTGCATTATTTTATATTTATATGCCCCAACTGTAGCCATTTTTAAAACTAAACTTAAGACTGTTTTCTTTTCCACAGCTTTTTATTAAAACTTTGAAAGCTGAGCAAACTGATTTGATTACTTTTAAAAACATGGTAAGAACGCAGTTAACAATGAAAGAAGAAATGAGCCACCCCAAAATAGCATGGAATTAGTAAAAAGAAAGTTAGGAACAAGAAAATTAATTTTAAAAAAAGGGAAAAAATAAAGTTAAAAATAAACAAACATGCAAATGACCTGGAAAGAGTGACTCAAAAATTCTAATAATTCTGTAACATAATTTAAAATGTAATATAATAATAATTATAAATACATTTTTTGCATAGCTTTTTTCCCTTTTTTTCATTTCTGAATTTTTTTCAGTAGCTCAGTGCCTTTTTTCCCACGTTTTTTGAAAGAAATTGCACCACTCTGTTCAGGGTTCAAAGGTTTAAATACTTGTGAAAGGTATTGGAAAGCAGCACAAGATAAGTGATGTCACTCCAAGTGTCAAGGGGTTAATCCGTTTTTATGATACTTTTATCTGATCACTTTGGTTTTTAAATTCATCTGTACTCTTATTTGTCTTATTTCATTTATTTTTCTTATCTTTTGCCTGTAAATGACTTTGAATGACACTTGTGTATGATAAGATGCTATATAAATAAACTTTTCTCTCTTATCTGTGAAGCTTTTAGATAAGACCGTCATGTTTTTTTAACCACACCTGCACGTGTATTTTATTACAATGTCCTTTTTTCTGTCTGACCTTTCTTTGTTGCAAATAAAACATAAACCATATCTATCACTGTGCCCAAAAAATACATTCTTTTTAACAACAGAGAGAAATATATCAGTGTGGTTAAACTGTACAATGACTGATTATGTTCAGAGGACACAAAGAGGTATTATCTCTGTTTTTCACACAGTATTTTAGATGCTTAACACACTTTTTTTTTACCCTGTTAATAAGATGAATGCTTTGTTTTGTTGATGTCGAGCATATTTACCTCGTTTCCCCCAGTGATATCCGCTGAGTTTGTACAGGTCTATACTTTCTCAAGAGCTACTTCTGTGAGACGACTTCTTTTAGGAGGCAGTAAATGTTTTACTCAGATCAGTTCAGCCAAATCTAGTAAACTTTTATTGATGGCAGTGCAGCAGTCCACCCTGTCCTGTCATGTTTGAGGAGAATAACACTTACTTCTGTAGTATGTCAACCTTCACTTGATTTATCTCAGCCCTTTTTTAAAGAGGTAAAAATTGTGACAATGTTTTTGCGCACCATAAAGTTTTAAAGATGAGTGTGTGCAAGGCTGTAGTTTTTGTATTAGCATTGGGGGGCACGTAAATTGGGGGTTTGGAGGGCCTCTACAAAAAAATGTGAGCATCAAACACTTAATTTCCTGCATTCTGGTGAATTTTATGCACCAGTTTGTGCTTTTTCTGCATCAATTTATGGTGTAAATGTTTTAAATTTTGTCAAAATAAAAGTTCTCTGCTACTTTAATGTTTTTATTGTGGGGGATGAATGCACATTTTTTAAATATTGAGGGGGTCGTGACTCCTGCATCCCACCAAAATCTCCACCTATGGGTGTGTGTGGGATCACAAACAGTTGACTGTGAGGGAATCAAAGAATTTCACATAGTTTATTATTTAAACTTGCTTTTTTCCATAAAATAAATCACTAATAAATGTGAGTGCAAGTGATCAAGAGTGTGCAGGATTATTTTTCTTGTTTCAAGAAAAACAAACATTGAATGCTATCATTAATTTGGATGCAATATGATGACTTCAGCTGTGGCATAACAGTGAAGAAATTAGTGTGGGTGCGTCTCTGCTGCCAAAATGTCCTGCATTATAAGACACGGATGCCAACACTCACCACAAACACACAGACGCACACCACCTCAGCTGACCTGACCTGAGTTCAAACTGCCACAAAAAAACCCAGAGTGAACTCACTGTTAATCTCATCCTGAGACTTTGCTCCCCGTCTGCTGCGTCTCCTGAAGAAGTTTGAGGCATCTGCCTCCTTTAAGAAGATCTTCCTCAGCGGACCTGCAGCGGGGGAGCAGGAGGAGGTTCAGCTCACAACATAAAGGGATAAAGAGATGTAGGGATGCTAGAGATGCAGCTGATGCAGCTTCTCACCTTGTGGATGTTTAGCGCGGCTTGTGCTGCTGCTGGGCACAGCTGCAGAGTCGGCCTCTGGAGACACTGGGTCAGAGGACAAAACATGAAGTATCTAAATTAAAACACAGAATCTAGGCGCCCGTGCTTACCTCTGCATGACATACAAAGAACACAAACATCTATCATCACACAAAACCCCTTTAAAGATGCTCCTGATGTAAATTCTCCTCCATCAGACTCACAGGAAAGTGCCAGAAGCACAGCGAGGAGAGCCAGGAGGGCTGCAGACGTCCAGGACATCTTCAGCTCTGTGTCTGAATGTGTTGAGAGATGCGGACTAATGTGGCAGACCAGGAGGGAGAGGTGAGTATGTGAGAGGTGGGGTGTGAGCCTGGAGGAATATTGACTGCCTGTCAGAGAAGAGGGAGGGTGCAGATCTGATAAGAGGCTGCAGAGAGGGTTTCCAAGTGACAGGAATTTAATTTTGGCTCAATATTGTGATCTTCTTACCACTCAAGGGCCTTTTAGTCATAGAGAGAAAACCTACAGGCCTCACTTTGGAAATGACACCATGCACCACTTGCCTGGTTAATACCCACACTTACAAGAGAAAAGATGAATGATAGACAGTAAAAACATGTTTCTGACATTTCTGGGGGAAAAAGCGACTGAAAACAAATTGAGCTGGAGCAGGGATTTTCTTGCCAAATGTCTCTTTTGCAGATTCAGCTGACGGGGGCCCCTCAACAAGGCCGCCCTCTCTCTGCGTCTTGCATAAAGTCCTGCAGGCCGGAAAGTATGCAGCCTTCTGTTTGCTAGAGTTTTTTTTCTTCTCCTTCCCACCTGAATTCTGGCGGTGCCCCAGAAAAGACTGAATGTTTAAATTGTTTTGTGGGGCAATCCAAGGAGGAGGGATTGTTGCTCGGGGAAGTGAGAGGAAATTAGTGGGAGGGTTTCAGAATATGTGTCCTAAGTTTGTTCAGGTAAGTGAGGAGAGCGTGTAGGAGGAAGGAAAGTTATTCTGATTTGCGCCAGCTGAATGCCATATGTGATTTAGGATGCTAAATTCAGCAGAGAGTCTGTGAGCTCTGAATCCAGGAAAAATGTCACATGTTTTTGTGACCTGTTTTTTTTTTTTTTTTATCTGCTCCTCACAGTCATCTTTTCTTTGTCTCATCAGTAATAAAACAGCCACTTATTTGGACATGACTGAATTCTGGTCTGTTCCTCCTTCTTGTCTTTTATTTAGTTATAATTATGTTTACACAGAGGCATCATACAGGCCAGAACCAGCCCGTCAAAGTGTCCAGTGCAGCCCACTAGATGACTTTGCAGACCTAATACTGATGCACTTGTGAAGGCTAAGAGGTGCCAGGTATATATAGAACATTGTGCAAAATATAGTAAATCAGCATCTCTAGTCCAAAATAATCTGTATCAGCCTTCTATCTCAAAACAGTATTGGTGGTACTCTGTTGTTGAGCCAATGACAAAATGTCTGATCTGTAAATGATTTGAAAAGCATTACAAAATGAGTATTAGTAGTAGAAATCTCACGTGGCACTAGCCAAAGTTTGCTGTGTCAATCTTTTAACAGAGTCTAGATGGTAAATAATTTAGGAAAGGGCTCCAGATCTTAAGAAATGACTCATCATCATCCGTAAGGAGAGCACTTATTCTTTCATGAGGTAAGACATGAAAAATCTCCCTGTACCAGACTGTTGGTGAAATATCTTTACTCCATTTTAACAGGAAGGAAAAAGAGAAAATAAAATACATAAAAGAAGATGATGAAAATAAAAATAAAAATAAAATAAGAAAGCAAAGGAAAGAAAAAGAGAAAATAAAATAAAAGAAGAAAGATAAAAGAAAAGAGGAAAGGAAATAAAATAGAATAAAATAAAATAAACAAGAAAGGAAAGGGAAGAAGAAGAGAAAATAACACAAAATGAAAGAATGAAATAAAATATAATAAAATAACAGAAGAATATAAAAGAGAATAAAAAATAAAATTAAATAAAAATGAAATAAAGTAAAATAGAATAAGAAAGGAAAGGAAAGGAAAGCAAAGGAAAGAAAAAGAGAAAATAAAATAAAAGAATAAACAAAATAATAAAATAAAAGAAGAAAGGAAATGAAATAGAATAGAATAAAATAAACAAGAAAGGAAAGGAAAGGGAAGAAAAAGTGAAAATAAAATAAAATAAAAGAAGAATATAAAATAGAATAAAAAATAAAATTAAATAAAAATGAAATAAAGTAAAATAAAATAATAAAGAAAAGGAAAGGAAAGCAAAGGAAAGCAAAGGAAAGAAAAAGAGAAAATAGAATAAAAGAATAAAATGAAATAAAATAAAAGAAGAAAGGAAAATAAAGAAAGGAAAGAAAATAAGATAAAACAAAAAATAAAACAAAAAAGAAAGGAAAGGGAAGAAAAGAAAGAAAGGGGAAAAAGAAAAGAAAATAAATGAAGAAGAAGCGGAAAATAAAATAAAATAAAACAAAATAAAAGAAAATAAAAGAAGAAAGGAAAAGAGAAAAGGAAAGACGAGAAAAGTACGAGTACATCATTTCCTCCACTAGGGGCCGCTGTGACGCCACACTGACAGTCTCCCTGCAGTTCCCAGCACCGGCCGTTGGGTGTCGCTGTTTCCCCGCTGACATTTTGATGACACGGCTGTGTGGTGGCAGCAGCAGCAGCAGCAGCAGGCAGCGTCAGCAGGCAGAGGACACACACTCAGATCAACCAGTAATCACCATCGTCTCTCACACTGCCATGGTCGAAAAACCAACAACAGCGCTTCCTATTTCGCACCGGGAGTGAAACTTTAAAGCCTGTAAGAAACATGCTGCTGGAAGCTGCGACCCCGCGGATATAAGCGACAGTGAAGAGCGGAAAGTAGCTCCCACAACGCCGAAACCACAAAGAAGAAGAAGCTCTTTTTTCACGCTCGGAGGGAAAGACGGCATCCGGCCTGAGAAGAAGCTCCGAGGTCGGGGACTCCGGTCGGAGCAACGCTCATCGTTTCTGGTGAGGGTCACTCACATATTTCGGTATAGTTTGGGTTCATTTACCGACGGCTGAACCACCGGTTAGAGCCGCGGTGACACCAGTAACATTCACGCCGCCCTGCGTTGACACAAAACGGGCTTAACAATGTTTACTTCACTGCCTCAGTGTGAAAGCAGCCGTTTGTTGTGTGTGAGCTATTCAGTTTGACCCATTCACCGGTGAATGGCCGCATTTCACTAAAACTGTGACGGGCAGCTACGTGCAGCGTAAATGAATGGTAAAGTAAGTTGAGAGTGGCTCGTGCTTCATCATGTCCGCGCTCACGGTTAAACATTTGTGTCAGCTTTGTTGTTAAACGCAAACACAAACAGGCGGCTGGTTTAGTTGTCAGTAAACTGTACGAGGTCTGGTTGTAAGAAGGAGAAGGGCTCTGCTGGCTGCTCTGCGTGTATCGTCTTGCATACTTGCCACCAAAACATTCACTGACCCACATTTTAAAGATGTCCTATCTCCCTGGTCCAATTTTTTCCCTCTAACTACTTGGAAGCACCGTGAAAACTGCACCAGCCTCTGGACTCATGCATACACACACACACACACACAGTCAGTATTAACAGCTTTAAGCCGTCTCAGCTGTTTGTGTGGAGGCCAGGAGGAGAAGACAGCAGCAGCCTGCATGGGAAACAGTTTGAGAAACACTCAACAACAGTTTCTAGGAATCTCACCCCCAAGAGGAAGCTTTCACTGAGCTCCTGCACTTATGGAGTTAACCTGTGTGGTATGTGCATGTGTGTGGGTGAGAGATGGATGTGAAGTTAGCAGGATGTCCAAGAGGAAGGCATCATTGTTCTGGAGGAGGGGGAGGGATGCTCATGGCAAACTGATGAGGAAGTTCGTTTGGTGTGAGAACACCCAGGAGCCTATGTGGTTACATATTTATTGTTCTCGTGTTGTTAACAGCCTTTTTCTAAGTGTACTGACTCAGGGCAAATAAGGGAAATGTTGTGTTTTTATGCAACTGTGCTCCACTCTTGTGCTTTGCACTAGACTTCATAGGTGTTAAACAGAAACTAACTTTGGGTTTTAAGTGCGAAATGACAGGCAACTGGACTTCCATGTGGCAAGCAGGTCCGGTTGCCTATGATATAGCACTGGATCTGGATTACTGAGTATCTTCACCAACATGTTTAACTTAAAACTTTAAAAAAAATCACATTGCAGTAATTTTGACTGAATTGTGATAAGAGCCGCAATTTAAGTGGGAATAGTTATATTTGCACTTCAGTTTTATTGAAGAAAATATAAAATGATGATGATGTGATTTGTGCTGGTTTCCAAACAAGCATGTTCCCTTACATCTCGAAAGGCACCACCATGCTTGATTTAGGTATGTTCTGACACATTTTACCTTCATCAAAAAATGTATCTCCTGTGATTTGGATTTTGCACTTGGCATATTGTGATTTGCATCATACTGTAAAACTTCAATTAATAGCCTGGGCTATTATTTGCTTAAATCACTGAAATCAACAGGCCTGTATTTGGGACAGGCCTTAAATTCTTTCAGACAAAACTGCTGCTCAGCAAAGATGGGAATGCAATCAAATTGTTTATGAATATTACTCGTATAAAAATAAGCCGTCAGATAATGTATCAATTATGAATCATTTATTTGATCTAGCTCTGACAGAAAGCACTTCAGAGAAACCTGGCATACCAACACAACACCACTTTATCCTGTTAAAACTATACTCACAACTCTATAATGGACACAAAATTTGAGGTAGCCAATAACAAGAACTTATATAAAAATGAACTGCTTGGCAACCAGACCAGGCGTCTAACTGAGACAGGCCTTTATTTGTAAAAATGTGTAGTCACACAGGGCGAGTAAAAGGGACTTGGCGTTTGATTGGGACTAGGCTTTTAATTTAAGTTTTATGGCATTTCGATTAGCTGTGTGGCCATATTTTTTAATCATAGCATGCTCAGAAACTATTGTAAACTAATGTATTTTCATTATCCGATAATTTGCTAACTAGTTTCTCTATTGCTTGATTTGTTAAGTATATAAAAATACAGAGAACTGCTCATCAGAATTTCCTAAATTCCAAGTCCGTGTCTTCCAGTTTTTTTGTCTGATCAACTCTCCAAAATCCAGTATATTCTGTTAACCATCACAGAGGACAAAAAAACAGACAAATATTCACATGTTAGAAGTAAGAACATTGTCACTTTTACTTAAAACATCACTTGAACAATTTGAAACTGGTTTCTGATCAATGTTCTGTTGGTTTGATTTATCAACTAGTTGTAAAATAAGATCATATCTTTAAAATTTGATTTGATAGGTGGTGATATTTAACCATCACCCTGCCTACTGTTTATATGAGAGAATAAACTTTGCTTCTACGGCTCTGTTTCATCACAGCAACGGAATTTCTAACTTCAATATAATACCTTGAAATATCTAAATTTTTGATACCACATGGAAACAACGACTTGGTCAGTAGCAGAGAACAGCAGAATGACCGTAGTAAACTTTAACCATAAGAGAGAGTGAGAAAGTGCAGTTGATACAGGTCGATATTGTGGAAAATGAGGATTTAAACTGTTAAAAATATTCTGAATGTATAAGTATTGATAAATCAATATTTTTGACAACAACTCTACAGCTGAGTTTCATGTTTTTGATACTTGTGCTGATAGTTTCAGCCCAGATACCAAAACAATACTTTTTCAGAACTCTATTTTGATGAAGTCTGTTTTCCTACAGAGCCATTTTTCCTCTCTGAAATGTTGCATGCTGTCTCGCAGCCAAACAACAACTTAGCTTAAATAATTGCAGCCAAAAATATGATTAAAGCCAGAAACCCTCTAATCAAAGAACAAGTATTGCAGCAAGCACTCAGTGAAAGCTTTTGTCGCTTTCAGTCCTGTGCTACGAAAACATTTTTGGTCAGGACCTGATTAAACACACTGAGGTTAAATACCCAGTCCTGCTTGTCCTTCTTTACAGTTTACATTGTTTTGCTGAGTGAACGATCCGTCAAAGGACTTTCTCTCATCTCCTATGAGCAAGTTTCAGTTTGATGGCCACTAGCTGCTGAGCTTCCATGAATGATGCGTATCACTCAGCAGCTTCAGGAAGTGTGTCATTTTTTGGGCTCAAAATACCTCGTGTTGAGCCGGCTACCTGCAGGAGGGCAGGGAGCTCTCGGGGCACAGTGTACCCGTGTGTGTTGGTTTGACGTGGGGTCGTTCCCTTGGTGAGGGCCTTGGGGATGGTGGTGGCAGGGTAACCTGACCCGCTGTGAAACAGCTGTAGCCACGCGGTGCTGATCCCTCGAGTCCCAGTGCAGATCAGATGATGGTCCAGTATGTGTATGGGTGTGTGTGGAAACGTACACATGAGTGTGATGTGGTTTTGACAGAGAGTCAATGTCTAATTTTGGACACACACTGATACACAGAATTATGTCAAACCAAACTTAACTGACTTTTTGGCTGATTTGGTCAAAGTACAAGGACCTGTATATTTAAGTGTGAGTTCTCCTTTAGTGTGTGTTTGTTTGCTCATGTTTAAGCGTCAGGCCAAGACAGCTGGCTGAAGGTTAATGTGTCACTGCTCTCCGGGGAGCAGCTGCTATGTCACAGGCACCACTCCTGTCTATAGATAGCCATGAATACAAACTCTTCCTCTTTTCTTTGCTGCATTAACACAAGAACTCTGGCACCGGCATGCAGCTCAGGCCCCTCACATGCAGTTGCCCCACAGGACAAATGCTGCTGCCTGCGAGCTTGGCCGCCTCCACTCCCTGATTCTCTATCTCAGATTCTCAGTCTGAATCTTAGACGTGTCTGATGATAGTAAAGACCCCCGCTGCGGCCACTGAGCCAGCTGGCTGCGAACCTGTTTGATCGAGTTATACTGTAATTCCTTACACCGCATATCTGGGTCGTCATCTGAAGTATTAATGTCTGAAACAGGTGAGGGACAGATATTGCCTTTTTTCCTGTCACTCTTGGCAGGATTTGCGGGAGCTGTCTGAACACTTGTCTGGTCTTTATTTGGAAGCACACACATGTGCTCCTTCAAACCAACGTTATTACAGCTAGCAGAGCTCTGCATATTTGAGATGTGCTGAGGTGTTCATAATTAAGTTCTCAGTGGTTTAATAAAAGACCACGTTAAATCCATGTGTTTGGTTATTTAATTAGCTGAATTTAGAATCCCCCCTCAGGCCCGCTCTACCTTGGCTCAGTGGGTTTCTAATCAGGGATTGAGAAAGTAGACCAGTGTTCAGCACCAAAAAATAAGTTCCTTCTTAATAAAATTATCAATTTTCCATTTGATTCACAGCTGAGTGAGTTTCTCAACACTCAAATGGGAAGTAAAAAGGAGCACTATGGAAGCAAGTTTTTCCATAACCATTTCTTTTAATTAAAGGTATATGATGCAGAACTGTTACTGTTTGTAAACAAGCGTGCTAGCAAAGTAAAACCAAACCCAGATTCACTTGTTTGGCGCTTTGCCTTGCTATATTTGTGGTTTTTCTGCACAGTGTGTCTCATGGATGCCTGCTGCCTTCAGTCTGCCACCTAGTCCCTGACTTTTTATAAAGCCTGACTTATAAGGGATATAAACGTATATATATTTATAACATATATTAACGTCCCAGGCTCAGAAAATAAGGAGATACAGGCAGAGGGTAGCGTCTCTGCAGAAAAATACACCACCACTTACCTGTAGTGAGTCATAAGTGACGATTGAGAGTGATTACTTTTGCATGAGAGACTGAAGCCATCCCACCTCTGCATATGTCGTAATCTGAGCTCCTCTGTTATTTGTTGTGGTAAGCCGGTCTGGCCACGACCGCATGTTAGTGAATGTATGTATCCCACTGGGTAGCTCATCACAGCTGCTTAACACTCATTCATCAAGCTAAAATCCCAAACGTTTGCGGGTTTTAGCTTCACAGATGTGATGATTTGCTGTGTTTCATATTAAGTGAATGTCTTTGTGTTCGTTGGACCAAACAACAAATTTGAAGACATCACTGTGGGCTGTGGAAAACTGTTAAGGGGATTTTTAAAAATACTTGCTGACCTTTAACATGTCAAATCAGATTAGAGCTACAACATGTAGTTAACAGATGTCTCACCAACTGTTTTGATAATTTATTATATATTTCTGTAGTTTCTCATCCCAAAATATCAAACATTATGTGGTCAGAGCATCTCATGAGTGGAGATTTGCTTCTTTTCTTTGCCATGTATGAGAGAAAACTGAATATCTTTAGTTTTTTATCTGTTGGTTGGCAGTTTGAATACTGCAGTTTTGACTCCAGCTGAATGCCAAAGGAAATAATCACCAGATTAATAGATATGTAAAGAACAGGTAGTTGCAGCCCTATCAAAATGATTTGAAAAGTAGTTTCATGGAGCCTTAACAAAGACAGAAAAAAAAGTCAGTTACAAACAAGATACCGGCTTAACTTTCTGCAGGGTTTCCTTCAAGTGGTGTAACACACAACTGTGCTTAGCATGCAGGCTGTGTGAAATTACTACGAAGGCTGCTGAGAGCTGTTTGTGTTTGCAGTTTGATATGGAAGCTGATATTCTGATAACCCCCGTCCTGCCGTCTGCCCTTAGTTAGATAGTAGCCTTGCCTGTTGTTCTCTTTTAACAGCCATGAAAGGCTATCAGGACCTGCCGGGGCGGCTGGTGTGACAACGAGCCCAGACGAGCAGGGAGGGGGAGGCTAATTGTCGCTCTCTCTGATGCTAATGCTCTGCTCACAAACGGACGCCAGGTGACTTGACTCAGGCTCAGATCAGATGAGCCCACGCCTGGGCGATTATCTCCTGATGAGCCAAACAGAAGTCTGTGATAATCGTGCTGCCTTTTATCTAGAATAAATGAAGGGTATCAACATGACTAAATAAATGTATTTATGGAGAGAAATTAACACCTGAAATCCTTCTTGATTTTCCAGGATCCAGCCTGAAAAAATGTTTTATTTGACCCTTTTTAATCCACAAAGGATTTCAACATATTAGATTGGACAGAAAAGAAACTGTATTATATATTGGAGTGACACAAGTGTGCCGTCTGCCAGATGATATCAGGCCCTATCTGCTGATCTCAGCTGGGTCCACACGGCTTATCTGTCACAGTTCATGCGGGCCTTTCATCCCATTCATAAACTGTGTTATCATGTGAAGTGTGAGTGGTGCAGTAGATGTATCGTTTTCATGTGAATGGTGTGTGTGTAATGTCAAAGTCCTGGTTTATTCATGACGTGTTTATGATGGGAATTTAATCAAAATGAGTTTTGTCTTGTGGTTGTTGTTGTTTTTTTTTTTTGTTTTTTTTTGTTTTTTTTTAACTTTTTTTGTTGAGCTAATTCTGGGTGTGACTGTGTATTTAAAGGAACAGTGTGAAGGATTTAGTGTCATCTAGCAGTGAGGATTGCAGCCAGCTAAAACTTCATAGCAGTAGCCAAATAATCCGCAGAGGTCTCTTCCTCTCAAAAACAAACAGACCAGGTGATTAAAACCAGTAAAAACACTGAATAAAAGTTTTATTGGGGTGCCTGGTGGCTTTGTGGGTAAAGCAGGCATACCATATACGAAGGCCATGTCCTTGCCGCAGCGGCCACGTGCTCAAGTCCAGCCTGTGGCCCTTTGCTGCACGTCACCCCCTTTCTCTCCCCCACCTTCATGCTCAAAACTATCCTATCCAATAAAGGCATAAAGCCAAAAAAATCTTAAATAAAGCAGTTTTATTTTGCAAATCAGTTTCTCTGACACTGTTAAAGCTCGTCGCAGACTATCCGCTTGCCCAGCACCTGCTGAGTGCTCACCTTTTTTCTCTGCTAACCTAAAATGCAGGTGTTCAGGAACTTTTAAAGGGAGCCAAATTGTCCGCAGAGGTCTCTTCCTCTCCAAAACGAGGACTCACTCCTTATGTAGATATAAACAGCTCCTTCTAAGGTAACGAAAACATGACACTTCTTATTTTCAGGTGATTATACACCAAAAAAACATGCTTATTGTATTATATTCCATTTTTGCTAACATATCCTCCTAAATCCTACACACTGGACGTTTAGGGCAACCTCAGAAAAGTCCACATTTGATATCGGAGCCTACAGTTATCTAGCATATGAATAGCAGTAGTAAAAGTGACCCTATTTCTGCACACATGGCCTCCACAACGGAGAGTACCTGCTCTTCCTGGAGTCTACAAAACCACATTATGGCTCAGTAAACTATTAAACTGCAGCTACAAACCTGCAATATGGAACTTGTTCATCTACTGTCTAACCGCAGGCAGTATTGGGCCACAGAGGAAGCTTAGAGAGGAGCACTCCTGTCACTCAAGCCGCTGTAACCATAGCAGCAGTGTTAATCAGCTAGTGTTGAATCTTATTGCCTGTGAGATCTGTGGCTGTGCGTCACCGGTCTGGCCTGGTCTCCTTCGGCCACGGGCTCTGGCTGAGGTGTCTGCTGTATTTCCCACATACACACACATCAGCACTGACTTGTCTGTCAGTGCCGCTCAGCCCCTGCGGACGCAGGTGACACGTGTGACAAGTGTGAAAGCAGGGTGAGGAGAGAGTGTGTGTGTCAGCGAGGATGGAAAAGAGCAAAGGAAAGATGAAAATTTGATAAGACCTTTTTCGTGTGCCTGGCTTTTGATTAAGTTCAGCCAGTGTTGAAGTGAAGCCTCACCTGCTGCAGTGTGTGTGTGTGTGTGTGTGTGTGTGTGTGTGGGTGGGGAGGGGGGGGGGCATGCCTGCGTGGTTGTCATGCTCAGCTCCGCACCACGCAGCACACCACTACCTCCTGCGTCTCCTGAAAAAGCCTACTTTTTACTGTGCACAATGCAGCCTTTATGTAAGGCCCCCATAATGGAGCCAGCTCCTTCACTCATGTCCTCATTGTCTTGGCCAGGATGAGAAAAGGCTGCTCTTTAGAAAAGCAAGGCTGAGCTCACCCGTGAATCATGCCAACAGTCACGCTTGTTCTCTGTAGTCTCCTGTGTGCGAGGCAGCCAGGGGAGGAGAGACAGGCGTTTTCTAGGACCCCCGCTCTCCTGAAGGCGGTGACGTTAGCTGGTTTACTGAACCCTTCAGGGGTTACAGAGAGGCTGCGACCTTGCTTTTCCTGTTTCTGTGGGTGGCCCAGTCAGAAGGCACCCTGTGGCATTGATGGTGGCGGTTGTGTGATTGGTTCGTCTGGCAAAAGTGGGACATTTACACAGACCTCTGCAGTGATGGTGGCTTGTGGAGCTCCAGTCTGGCATTACAGGGCTGCTGTGGGGGGTGGTGGTTCCTCACAGCAGGACCTCTTACCCTTTAAGTAGCCCTCTGTTCATCATTAGCACAGTTTCTGCTGGCTAGCGGCTGCAGCAGTAAAAGGACAGAATCCATAGGAAGCATATGTTTATTGTCACCACTGCAGCATCCATAAAGCTCCACGCCCCCCCGCCTCCCTCCTGTTTCCCCTGCATCCCTGCCCCGCTGCCTCCTGCAGACTGTACTGCCAGGAAGACAGAGGTGGAAAATGAAATTTAGCATACAGCTGGAGATGTCAGCCTGTCTGCGAGGTGAGAGTCGTGTTGTGGTGGGTATTGATGGCAGTTTTAAGTGATGAAAATGCAGACGTAGTCAGGTGGGGAGCTGCAGGACTGGAGGGGGGGTTGGGGTTGCTATAGGGTGTGAGATGGAGGGAGACGGAAAATCAGCATGCATGCAGTCTCCTGCCGTGCTCTGCATTTTCAACATGGAAAAAGCAGTGGGGTTGCCGTGGCAACAAATCCAGAATCAGCGCAGCGCTCGGACCCCTCCACTCCAACCCCCCCTGTCCTCCTCCTCTTCCTCCTCCTCCTCCCTGGCCACCTCCCAGCAGATCTGGAGCTCAGACCTCAGACCAGCCTACTTAGGGGAGCAGGGATAAGGCTCGGAACAGGGATCATGTCCAAAGCTCCACACTCGATCCCAGAGCAGGAGCGTGGGCCAGCGAATACGGGTGCACAGTGGACGGACCCCCCTCCTCTTCTCCTCCTCCTCCTCTCCCTTCTGATGCCATTAACTTTCCACTGAGCACTCAGAAAGTGATTTGTATCCACAGACTCGGCTGGATATTAGGTCATATCCCGGTTATTTATGAGATGTTAATGCGCCCCCTCATATCCACATCGTATACGTTCATAAATCAGGAGGGGATTCTGGATATTGCCATGGAAACTGAAGAGAGATTTACTGCAAAAAACAACAGTGACTGGCCTGTCAGTTTATCCCAGTTTTGGTGCCAGATAATCCTGATTTGATTGTAAACACATCATAGTGGTTTTTTGTACAGAATAATATCAGGGCTACCACTTATTAGAGTTTACAATTTACTGAGGATTTTTGAACGATTTATTTAATCACCAGTTTATTTGATAATCCATTAATCAGTTCGAATAATTCCAGCTTCTTAAATGAGAATATTTTCTCATTTCTTTACTCTAAGAAAAAATCGTTTAGCTGTGGGGAAAAAAAGGACATTTTAGGAAGTGAAGTCAACAGTGGAAACACTTGTTAGTTGCAGCCCTTCAATTAATAACTGTGTTAATGTGCTCATTATCGATTAATGAAAATATCCATTTCAGTTTCCCAGACCCTAAGGTGACTTTTGTAAAATCTTGTTTTGTCCTACAAACCGTTAAAAAAATCCCCAAAATATGTATTTTACAGGGCGCACGGTGGCTTGGTTGGTGGAGTTAGGGTTAGGGTCACAAAGGCTTTGTCCTTGCTGCAGCGGCCATGGGTTCAACACTGACCTGTGGCCCTTTGCTTCATGGCCTCCCCCCTCTCTGTCCCCCTTTCACGCTGTATCTGTCTGATCAAGTAAAGGAAAAAAGCCCCCAAATATCTTCAAGAAAATGCACTGTAAAATGATATATAACAGAAATCAGCATGTCCTCATGTGTAATGCTCGAATAAGCAAATATTTGGCACTTTTGCTTTATTAAATGACCGATATAATGAATCAGTTATTAACTTCTTGGAGATTAACTTTGTGTTGACTCATTGATGACTTGCACATAACTGCGTCGAGCATGTCGCTCGCTGTGGGCAGAAAAAGTCAGAAAACAGTCATTGCAAACTCCTAACTTTGAACTCTGATGTCTCCTTCAGGGCAGCCTTCAACAGCGGTGAATAGTTTTCCGTCTGTAATGAGCGTACTCTCTCCGTATAGCGCGCATGTTGCAGGCTGCGTGTAAAGCTGCAGAAGGCGAGTGGGTAACGCAGCGAGCTGTTCAGGAGACGACAGGCTGCTTGCCCATGCTGGAGCTGATGTGTCACCAAGCGGACTGATGTGAAGCTGTTATGACAGTCGAGTTGACGTCCTGCCTCATCTCAGTCCCGAGGATAAATTAGATTGATTGTTGACTGAGAGCACAGAAGGGCAGTATGTATAATAAATGTAGGCAAGGCATGATTATGATGTGAAAATATATATTCTGACTGGTCTGGATTGAAAAACAAGGCTGCAGTGGAGAGGAGTGCTCCTTCTCGTGTACTTATGACTCCGTAGGTTTGACCTATTTGCCAAAATGGAACATTGATGTTGTGACAAAGAGTGCTGGCCAGAGTCAAACCACTAACATCACGTCTGCATGATGATCGTAAACCATTCATCCAACAGGAGAGCCCTGATGCATTTTACTGTCCTGTTACAGTTCGTGGGTATTCAGACTTTCATTTACCTCACTGCTATCTGGAGCTGTGAGTATATGAAGTTCCCCCGTCGAAGTGCTCATGATCTAGGCTACAGTTTAATATTTCGTCTTTGCACTGTCCCAGTTTGCTTTGGCCTTCAGCCCAGTTCAGACAGACGGTTGCTGCTGTCCGCTGTGCGGCAGGGAATGGGGGCAGGCTCACTGCCTCTTAAAACTCTGTGCACAAACTTTATAAACCAGCCGCTGGATTGCTAAACTCTCACTATCTGGGGTGAGAAACAGGCCATGCAGCTGCTGAATCATCTGTATTTTCACTAGCCAGTTATAAATCAAGGTGCCATGTTGGGAAACCAGTTTCATTCACTGATTGGCTGCTGCTGTTGTCATGTTTTTTTGGACTTTAAATCTTTCACCGCTCTAATGTTTTTTCAAGTCAAATCTGATTTGGGGCTGATGCTTCTCCCAGTCTCCACTGCAGTAATCACCAACAGTCTGTTAATCATTTAAGTCTTTTATTGAGCACAGATGCCAAACATTCTTTGTTTGCAGATCCTCAGATGTAAAGATTTGCAGCTTTTCTCTGTTTCACATTGTTGTAAATTGAATCTCTTTGGGCTGTGAGATGCTAGTTGGAGAAAACAAGCAATTTGGTGACATGACCCCGGGCTCTGGGAACTTAAAGTTATTGTCCCCAGTTTAACAGAAGAAATAACCAACAGATGAATTCATATTGAAAAAGAGTTGTTAGATTTAGCCCTTGTTTGTAAAATGTTGTCATGCTCCTGATCCTGTTGTTCTCTGTGTACAATGAAACTGACAAACTTAAGGTCAAATCAGGACATCCTAAAAGATTGCATCTCATATTCTCAAGTCTGTCTCAAAACAATCGTCACATGCCTATTTTATTTATTCATTTATTTATTTGATCTTTGTTTATCCAGGAAGTCCCTTTGAGATCGAAAATCTCTCTTACATGAGAGACCTGGCCGAGGTAGCAGCCAATCAAAACACATTTACAATGAAATAAATACAACTTATAAGACAAAAAATCCACAATAAAACAACAACTACTCAAACACAGCGGCCTCTCAAGAAAACCAAGCACATGTCTCTGTCACCACATTCTTTATGATGTCCTTAAATTCATCAGTGGATGGGAGGATGAATGGATGATAGTGACTACAGAGTCCTGCGTGTGTCTGATTTGCAAGACCTGCTCCTGAACTGTAACCACGTTTATGATCAATTCGTTCCACAACCTGACCCGTCCCACTGACACAAGATCAGTGTCCGACCCAAAACTGCAAATCCTGCAATTATAACAACATGCTGCTGGAATAGTTTATTCAGGCAGCATGTTCATGATGTAGGGACAGTTCATACATGTGAAACTAAGATGAATATATTATTATTCTCATTTTATTTCAATATATTTATCACCCAGCACTTGTGATATCATCTACATGTTCCTGTTTTCACTCAAAACCAAACCCAGAAATGAAATTAGGAGGAAAGAACACCCACAAATCTCCTATTTTATGGGTCACCCACCAGGTACTTGAGAGTACCTTACCCAATGCAAGACTCTGATTTACTATTAAACAGTTTTTGGTTGCTTTCATGTATTTTTCTATCAATACTGGCAAAGAAGAGAACCCTAACTCCTGCAGTACCAATGGAAATGGTTGGAAACAGCTGTCGTTTTATGCAAAAATGCATTCGTAAATTTTTCCAAAGATAAAATGAGGCTTCCACGGACTCAATTACACAAATTCAAAGGGTGCTTGACAAGAACTTGCCTTTTTAGTTAAAGCTTTTGCTATGGTTAAACAGGAAAAAGCTGTCCGGGGAAGCACAAAGAGGGAATTTTGTTCTAAAAAAGACAGTAACTTTGGAGATCCCCTCTTAATTTGTCACACATTTCCCTTTGTTGAACTTTGAATGCTTTTTTTCACACTGTGGATTTTATCTCCCAATCACTCGCTGTGAAATTACACAAATCTCTTTGCAGCCAGTGTGGACAGGACAAAAAATGTAAGCCACTTAAAGTGTTTAGATGTACGTATAGCAATGTGAGTATTGTTTTAACAAAGAGTCTATCCTAACTGATTCAAGGGCAGCCTTAGTTTGAGCCGTAACCTACTCTGTGACCATGT
Source organism: Epinephelus fuscoguttatus (assembly GCF_011397635.1). Lineage (NCBI taxonomy): Eukaryota > Metazoa > Chordata > Actinopteri > Perciformes > Serranidae > Epinephelus > Epinephelus fuscoguttatus. Next base: position 30,861,224 of record NC_064755.1, on the reverse strand, counting down.
TCTCATTATTTGTCTCTGGCTGTGTGAGTCAGCTGTTGCCTCTCTGAACAGAATTCAGGTTATGAGTGATATCTGGAAAACAAAAGGCTGTCGGTAGGTAATGGTTGACAGGCAGCGAGCCCCGAGGGGCTGCACTGCTCATGTGTTTTCATGTCTGACTTTACTCATCATCGTCACAGACAGACACTTGTCCAGATCTGCAGTAGTAGTGGAGTCATGATCTCCACATTGATGTCACAGGGAGAGGCTGCTTGTAATCTGCTCCTGTCAAACATTCCCAAATACCCTGATGTCTTGATTTGAACTCTTTTCCATCTCCTCACTCACACTCTCTCACACACACTCTATCAGACACACACAGACTGTCTCCAGCTCTCACAATCAGTTACTCTCATGTACACAGTAAATGCGGCTGGAATGTGTGATGTAGACTCGATGCGGCCCGGGCTAGTCCTGCTCCATTCAGGAGCAAATCCCCCCGGTTTAGGATTTGCTTTTACAGTCCGCTGTGCCAGGGACCGTACTCTAAACTCACCCGTAAGAATCTCTCACCAACTTGTCATGTTTTCCCAGAGGGAGGAATGTAAAGTAATATGCCCGAATGAGCTGAGTCATAATTAACGTCAGAGTGCTGATTTGTCCGTGTCATTGTTCGCCCAGTCGGATACCTGGTGATCTAACAGTGTCTTTGATTTCACTTTGACTCTTGGTGTGGGATTGTGAAACATGGCTGCGGGCGGATGAGGCATACTCTTTTGAATTAAAGGCATTGTACATTACAGATTTTATCAGCTAAATGTCACGCTCTGCATCAACACTGCAGCTTTCAGATAGTGGAAGTGTTCCTCTGAAACTAAAACAAGCCATATCTCTCCTTATCATTGTCTTACATGGGTTAAAACCACTTCTCACCTATCTGTTTTATTTGTCATCCTCAGGCCTCCCCTTCCCGAGAGCTCTATGGAGAAGATGAAGCGGTTCAAGCGACGTCTGTCTCAGACGTTACGAGGCAGCCACACCATTGACGAGTCGCTGTCTGAGCTGGCAGAGCAGATGACCATAGAGGAGAACGGCCTGAAGGACAGCGGTGAGTTTCAGAAGCAGTTTACAGAAGTTGATGGTTTAAACCTCCTGGTGGTTGGTCGCACACATAACCAAAATGGCACACACGTTCCTTCCATGGTCTGGACCTGTCCTTGGCGGCACAGTGCTGTAGTGGTTAGCACGGTCACCTCACAGCAAGAGGGTTTCTGTGCGTTTTTTCTCCAGGTACTCCAGCTTCCTCCCACAGTCCAAAGACATGCAGGTTAACTGGTGACTTTAAATTGTCCGTAGGTGTGAATGTGAGTGTAGTCTGGTGACCTGTCCAGGGTGTACCCCACCTCTCACCCAATGTCAGCTGACATAGGCTCCAGCCCCCCCCCGCGACCCTCAAGAGGATAAGTGGTTACAGAAAATGAATGAATGTTACTACTTCTGCTGCTGGCATAATGGCGAGACAACTCTGTGCCCTTTTGCTGTGATCATACCTTTTATACAGAACGGTGAGGTGGAATATTAGCACGACATTCCCGTCTTGAAGAGGCAGTGTAAAACAGACTATGGTATCCAGAAGTATTTTTCACTTCCTGTTTGAATGTTTTATAATGTATAGTATGGCCAACCTGAGTGCTTTGAAGTCTCAAAGTGTCAGTCACTGCCACGTTAATCAGCATCCAAATCAAGTTGAAATGCTCCAATATCTTTTCTATAATGGTGGAATGAATTGAAAGGAGATGGCATTCAAATGTCTTTGTAATATAAATTTTCTTGTTTTATTGAAACATGACATAACAATTATCTATATGAGATTTGGCTCCTGTTACATAGAGTTGGAAAACAATGATATTAAAGAATAAAAGTGCTCAGACAGGCTGCATTAGTTATGGATTTTAAAACTTGTACTGTAGCTGAATGACTTTTTATCCCCGTCACTAAGTGAAAAAGGGACGCAGCAGTTGAACCATTTACCACTAGTACTAACCAGGATCTCCGTCATGACTCGGGTTTATCCACCAGACTGACGTGTTAACTTCACAGCAAGTTTACGTAATGAAGTGCGTGTCTGAAATGGGATTTAGCTGCTTAATTTTAATGGACTATATTTATACGGCACTTTTATCCAAAGCCAAATCCAAATTTTATCTAACACTTATCAGAGTCTGAAAGAGCGCTGAGTTCAACTGCTGAATATGTCATCAGGTTTCTACAGAGTGTAATCTTTGGATATTGGATATTTCTTACTGACATGGACCCTCTGAGTTGTGGTTTACTTTTGTTGTGAAGCTTTTACGTACGTCCAAGCCTTGAAAATCCACTATGTGTCCGTCCCTTAACAATGGCTGTTCAGAAAGTTGAAGTGACTTAAATAACTTCTCAGTCTATATTGTCTGACATAACTCTTTATCTATGTTCCCGTAGACACACTTTGTTCAACAGGCGCAGATACTTAAGTTGGTTACATCACACTCGTTTGGATGCTGCTGAAGGTTGCAGCCTTCAAGGCGTCAAAATAAAAGCAGAGTGGCGCAGCAGCTTATCTCTGCTGATATTCACAAAATCTGCAGGGAGCGAGGACGGGGGGGGGGGGCGGGGGGGGGCATGACTCGGTGTGCTACCACATCGTTGCCATGGCGCTCAGGATCTGGAAACATTCTAGAGTTTCCATGACATTGCCACGGCAACTTGGATGACTTGGTGAAACCAGCCAGGCATCTTGATGCACTTTTCCTTCTTTTTTTTAATATATCTTTCAGCTCCTCTTCCTCTCTTTTGACCACCCAGTGGCCCCCCCCACCACCACCTCCCACCTCCCAGGCTTCTTTCAAGCCTGTCCTCAGCTTTCCCTCTCTTGTCTTTTGTCCAAATGAGAAGTTGTTCCCCTTCTTCAATCAATCAGATCGTCCAAGTCCGCCCTCCCCTCGCCCACCTCCCTCTGAGAACTAACTGTGCTTTGTAAAGAGCTTTTTGTATAGTGATTAACACCAGGTTTGGCCAGAGTGTTCTGTGCTTGGTGAGTGGGGACACGGAATCATGTTGTGTTTGTGTGTATATATGTGTGCGCCAATGATTATTTTGTGTGTGTGTGTGTGTGTGTGTGTTAGAGAGTGTGTGAGAGGGGATTTTAGCAGCCTGTGTAACAGTAAGTAGGGTAGAGAGGAGACAGAATGGAGTAGCCAGATGAGATGTGATCTGAACTCTGTGATTGGGGAAAGCGTTCTGGTCCTGATCTGATTATGTAACACTTATAACTCAGGCCAGCGGCTGCAGCAGCTGCACAGAGATAAGGGAGAGGTGGCAGAAGGGTCTGGATATTACATGTGGAGGCTGTATGTTTTTTACATGTTCATAGGAAATCTAGGAAATGCCTCATTGGTGTTGATGTGTGCGGAAAAAAACTACAGCAACAACAACACAATAACAAATGAATGATATTAATTATAATACAAATGTTCCAAAGTTTTGAAAGCCATGCTTACAAAACTGTTACATAGTGAAATCTGTTTTTTTAGCTTAACAAGATCTGCACGCCCACAGCACTGACTCAGCTCCGGAAAGCAGCATGAACTCTGAGCTCAATTTTGTCAATAACATTTAAGTCTAAAAAATGAACTGAGAGTTGGTTGACCCTGGAAACAAGAAACCAGAAAAATCAGAAAGCCGTAGAGGGTGGTTAAGATGGTGACGTGGATTGCTTCCCCTCGAATCTTGTTAAGTATTTAGGCACTGCAAATATAAAATGAGGCATGACTCTGCAGCTACATGTCTTATTTCCTGTCCCGGATTTATTCAAGTTTAAGATACATTTGACACAACAGTCGCCCTCTTTTTCCAGCTTTGAAATCGGAGCCAATGGTTGATGACAGCCCAGTCAGGGGTGCATTTATCTAATCGGGTGTGGGAATGCTTGCTGTGATGTCTCCTGTGAAGGAGAGCACATTCAGTCATCTGTTATACAGACCAAAACAAATACCCATTGAGGCCAGCGAGACTACAGTGACTGAAACGGAATATTAGTGTTGGCTGTGTCCTTCTAACTCTCAATGAAAAACATAATGATCTTATTACCTTTATGATGACCCTTTGAACCTCACAATGCTTTAAAGGAAAATTTTTGCAGATGAAGAAGATAAAATGCAAAAGTATTTCATAATATTAATGCAATGAATCCAAAAAATGGGGATCCCCATTTTTTTGATTCATTTAAGGACTCTTTTTGGACAACACACCCAGAGGTATGAGCGCAGTGGCCTTTCCCAAAATTGTTATAATATTAATGCAAGAAATCTTTAAAATAACATAAAAAAAATCCAGTATCGCCATCAGTCAGGTCTGCTTGGTCATTTGCATCTTTGCTCACACTGACTAATTAAACCATAGATATTAAAGGGATAGATACCATGGTTACCCTTGTTCTCACTGCTTCACCCTGACATATGAAAAGCCTCTACACACCTACTCCATCTACTCCACCTCTGCTTACATGTTTTGGTTGAGGGTTGATATTAATATTAAGGATGTACTAGGCAGGATTTTCTTAAAAAAATGTATAAACTCATATAGAAGTAACCCCTCTCAATCATCACTTATGAACCACTAGAGGTGTGTAGTGGTGTATTTTTCTGCAGAGACTCAGCCCTCCGCCTGTATTTTCTTATTCTCTGTTTTCAGGGTATGTTTATTGGTGTGCAGCCCTACAGCACTCAGGTGCTCCTTTTGATCATGCACATAAAGTCATAAACACCAGGGGTGGGAATCACCAGAGGCCCCATAATACGGTATTAAAACGATACTTAAGTCGCGCTATAATATTATTGAGATGTTGCAATATGCTGAGTATTGCGATGACATATATTGCGATTTATTACCTTTTTTTTAACTGTATAATATATCCCTAAAGGAAAACTTTATCAATATGTGTTTTATCTAAAAGGATAAAAAGTTTTCAGTCTGTCCATCTTACTTCAGTCATTTCTATTTGAGCAAGTTGTGTCTAGTGGCTTGAAAAAGCCCTTGATTGTATTATTCTAGTAGGCTACCAAAAATTGAATTTGTACTTGTAATATTAAGAAATGATACTTGGTGCCTGTGTATCAAGTCGAAATTACCAGGAAAAAATATCGGTATATTATGCTGTACCAATTTTCCCCCACCCCTCATAAACACCCTTAAATTTTTCTGATTTCAGAGACTCATGCACATGCTTAATAACCATTTTTCTTTTCTGATACTCTCAAACTGTGTCCTTAGTGTCCTCCTGCAGTATCCTGCAGGGTTCATATGGGTGCTGGACATACTTGAAAACACTTTGACGTGGTGTCTTGGTGCTTGGATTTTGAACGAAGTGCTTGAAACTTCTTGCATTGCATCACTTTCATAATAACTTTCTGACTAAATATTTCCCATCTTAGATAAAGAAATAAAATAAGTTGGGTTGTACTAAATTGCACCAGTGAACCTAATAAAGTGGCTACTGAGTGTGCTGTGTATACATATGCAGTTTGTCTTAGCACTAAGGTGCTGGAAAAGCTTAAAAATGCATCTTGAAAAGTGCTTGAATGTGACTTAAGGTAAAGAGTAGGAGCCCTGAGTATCCGTCTGTCTGTCTGAGCCCTGTCTGACTCCTAAACAGTTTCTCTGGGGCTCCATTTACTCCTCGCTTTCACAGTTGGTGTTTTAGTTGGTGCTGGTCTGTACATAATAAATCTTTCACCTCTGTCAGCTCCATTCTTGCTCTTGGACAAATGCTCCTCTGTCAGGCAGTTTCAGACCCGTTTCTCCAACCAAAACACACAGCTGAGACCACAAGACGTTGTGTTTACATACGAGACTGTCTCACTTCTCTGCTTTTGATACTGGTTATTTACAGTATAAGGGTCAGACTGGATAAGAGAAAGGACCACATTGTAATTACCGCAGCTCTGTTTATGATTGGGTAACTCTTGTTTCAGTGAGAGGCTGCAGGAATGAGATGTTATGGAAGAAATCAGAGTACATAAAGGTTAGACCGAAACAAATCTGATTGGTTTTAGTCAAGTTTTTCGAATAAGCAGAACAAGTTCTTTTTAGAGGCTCCATTTATATTTTTTTTTAAGATTTCAGGTGTGCTAAAAGTATGACAGTAGCACAGATTAACACATTATAATACCCTAAACTGTTAATTTGCAGTACACAGTCTACTGTATAATCTATGGTGTAACAGTGCATCAGTTTCCTTGATGAGTTGTTTACTTTTATTATCTCCATTTCTCCATGTTCTTTTAAAATGTTGGCACAGTTCTTTGTTTTCAGACATGCTGTTTTCGCTACTGCTTCTCACTCTGACCCCTTCTTCTCAGTTTTAAACCTGTGAAAAACAAAATTTGATTTGTTCAAACGCACTTTATGTGGAAAAGTATATGTTCAGTATGTTGTCCAACTTATCTTTACTATGTCACTGCAGTTAACTAATAACATGCCAATCTAAGCATCAGTAGATTACCAGTTAAAACCTCTTATGTAACGGTCATTATTTTATGCAATCTGGTGTTATGTTATGGAACCAGTAATGTATTGGTAGTACACAGATTGTGTAAATAATGGACGTAGATGCCGTGACGCATCCCATTTTTTATGGACTGTCATTTTGAGGCCTTGAGTTCGGCATAGCTGCCGTCGCCATCTTGGTTTTGTTGAGCCAGAAGTGACCATATGTGGATGAGAGGATGGTGCTGTGGAGAAACGAGGGGAGGATCTGATGCAAGGACACTATAGGCAGACAGCCTGTCACTTAAAGCAGCTCGCCTTTAATTATTCATAACTTTAAGCACTAATAAAATGTAAATGGGTGAGTTAGAAAAAAATTCACCCCGGTACAGTTGTCATGAACGGGGAAGTTAGCTACAGAGACCAAAACTCTTTTTGTACCAGGCTGTAAACATGTTTACTTCTGCTGTAAAGTTGGGCAAGACCGAATCACAGCCTTGACGATATACAGTATAACATCACTCCCTCTCGTGTGATATTGCTTAATTATATCACTACTTTTTGTGCAGTGTGAACAAGGGAATTAATAACTGCCTGTATCAGTAAAACATAAAATGAAAGTGCTTGCAGTATTCTTTCAGTAAACAAATTAAGAAAATAAATTGTAAACAACTACAAATCCATGCAGTGTTTTTGAGGATCGTCACAGCATAACAAAATATAATATTGCAATACTCAATATTTTCTTAAACCCCTTGGTAAACACTCTCACCAGTGGAAGCTAAGCCCAGATTTACCCTTATTTTGGAACAAGCTTTGTCCGCTTGGCCTCGCTTTATTTGCATTTTTTTTCATCTCTGTGTCTGCGAATTTTCTTAAGTCCCGACTTCACCTGCACACTGTGTCCAGGAACGTCCCTAACATGGCACAATAAGAGGAAACTAAAAAATACTGGCCGAGGACAGAGTTTCTGGTGACAATTACTCCACCACACACCTCTAGTGTTTCAAAGGTGGTGATTAAAAGGGAATTCTTTTGATTCTAAAAAAGAAAAAGCTGATGAGTGTACCTTAAATGAACTTTCAGCCGACTAGATGTTGAATTTGTTCACTGAGATTTTGATGTTTGAAAGTGGTTAGAAAAAGGGACATGTATTACACTCTTGTTTAAAAAACTGTTTAAAATATGTTTATAGGATTCAGTTTCTGTTACTGTTGAATTGATTCAGTCACAGGCACCTTCACACACTTCCTCTGTCACATTTTGTCAGATTTTTGTCATCATTTGTCAAACTAAATGTGTTTGTCTTCTTCTGCAGAGCCCATAGTGAGGAATGGTCGTCCTCCATCAGCCCACAGTGTCCACTCCTTCCTCCACCAGTACACAGGCTCCTTTAAAAAGCCTCCGCTGCGACGGCCTCAGAGCGTCATTGGAGGAGGCCTGGGCTCTCTCATGGTCATGCCTCGCAACGGCAGCCGCCTCGGTGAGACACACACACACACACACACACACACACAAACAGGCTGTGTGATCACATGTGGTATTTGTCTTTCCTGTCACTCTGAAAGGAGATTTAGTAGAGGAGATGTCTTTTGTATGAATAGGTAGAATCTGTGTGGAAGTCTTATGCAAGATTTTATTTAATGTGGATGTGAAGCTGCTGGATAAAAACTACATGTAAAATCATTGTATTTCCTATTTATACTGAGTCAGTTGAGCCTACACACACACACACACACACACACACACACACACACACAGATATATTATGTGCTCAAACAAACCACTGCTCGAGGCCTGTATTAGTGCAGGAACAAACATATCAGCACAATATCTCCAGTCACACAATAAGCCATTTGTTAAAAAACTGAGACTAAAAGTAATGACTTTGGACACGAGTAAAACAGCAGCCTGAATTCACAACCCAGATACAAAATTTAAATTCACAACACTCCCTAATATAAGCACAAAGCCTGCAGGGAACATGCCGTCATGTGTGAAACCTGGGTTTGTTTAGGCGTGAGAAAATTACAGTGTAATATATGGATTTCTCCTGTACAGTAAAGCCCTGTGGCGTTGAAATAAATTAAATCTATCAGTCAAACTTATTAAACCTAATAACACTTCTCGTCTTCTGCTCGACACAGCCAGGAGCGTGATAAGAACAGAGGGACTTGTAAAAGTGTCCAACTGTTTTTCTTTCCTGTTGAAGTCATCAGACGGCGCAGGGCGCTGCCTTGTTTCCACAGACCTGCACCATCTGTCAGACTCAACCTCTCATCCTATTTTTCTTTCTGTCCCTGCTCCAGATATCGTCCATGAGAACCTGAAGATGGGGTCAGACGGGGAGAGCGACCAGGCGTCGGGGACTTCCTCCGACGAGGTGCAGTCGCCTACGGGTGTGTGCCTGAGGAACAGAGGGAACAGACGCATCTCTGCAGAGGTGGGGATTGTTTCTGAAATTTTTCAGAATTTGATTTTCCTTGCACTGCCTTTTTAAATGGTAGATATGTTGCTGGGGATATGAATCACTGGCTGCTATTAACAGCTTTTGATGTTTAAATGTGTTACTGCCATAAATCGTGACATTTAACCTGGCTCGGCGGTTCAGCCTCCTCTTTATAGCTAATGATATGTTTTGAATAACTCTCTGATAGGGAAATGAACCTGAGCGTTTGATCATGGACTTGTTTCCCTGCAAGAATTGGTATTTAATGATGTGTGCATTACAGCACCATGCTGTAACTAAGCGTAGGCGTGTTCTCGTTGTGTGTCATGAACACACTGAAGTCCTCAGCTGCCCACAAAATCTCAGCAGGGGACACACACACACACACATACATATGCACACAATGACTTCACACAGTGTACTGCTGAACATACTTTTGAAATCTGTTTCTAAAAGGTTTCACAGCCGTTAACACCACCACCCACCCTTACTTTCTCTCTTTACACACACACTGAGTCAGTAAAGAACAGACAAATTGTGACATTCCTCTGGCGGTTACATAATGTCATCACATTATGGAAAGACTTCTCGTCGTGATTGTTATTTTCTTTGGTGTTGTCTAAGAGGGATTTCGTTTTACCGCAAGCATCCTTTGAATCCAGGGCGTGTGATGATTTTGTGTTTATTAAATACAGCACAGTGTTGTTATTATCACAAATTAATAAAGTTTAAGTGAACGAGAACAAAAACAAGCCGCTGTAGAGATGAAGTCAACATGGAGTTTTATTCAGCGGAGCATATGGAGGGACAGACGTGTTCACAAATGTAGAACCAGATCAAGAGTGAGAGCTTAAATCCAGCTGGCTCGTAGGGACACATGAAAGGCAGCAGAAGAGAGAGGAGAAATCAAACTGCTTCATCTTAAGGTAACAGATAAAGTGCGCTCAGTGGGGTTTTCTTGAATTCCACAGGTTTCTCACATTGACTTACATCAGATTGTTTTGTAGGTTCCAGTAGTAATCAAAGAGAATCAGATGGACAAAAGGGCATCAGAGTTTATGCTACTTTCATTTGTGTAGTGTTCAACACAAATATATTTTGACATGTTTAGATTGTTTTTGAGGTCTTTAAACCATCCAACACATCACTCATTGTCCAGAACCGGCCCGCTAAAGAGTCCAATTCAGCCCACTGGATGACTTTGCACATCTAATATTGATCGACAGGCTAAGAGATGCCACGTTTTAGGAGAAGCTTCATGTAAAGTACTGCTTCAGAGGCCAGAATACACTTCTCTGAGAAAACAGTGAATACTTATTGCAGTCATATTTAAAGATATTAAATATTGTGCATAATATCATCAGACAGCAGCTTCAGTACAAAAGAGTCTGTATCAGACTTTCATTTTAAACTAATACTGGTGGAATGCTATTCCTAAGGCACTGCCAAAATGTTTGTAAATGGTTTGTACAGCAGGGGATAACTTAAAAGACATATTTCACTGCTGGAAAGATGTCCTTTTAATAAAACTAGAATGTCGATGCAGTATAAAGATGCAGATATTTTTGAAAGAGGTGCTACAGAACCAGGGAGAACAGAGGAAAAGGATGCTTTTTCTAAAAAGGAGAAAACCTACAACTACCAGAATGCACTGCACCACATCAGACCAATAAACTCTCCCACTGTTGGGTGAAGTCAGGCCAGCTGTCGGGTGGGGTCAAAGGGTACAGATGACCCCGGCCCAAGGCTCAGGGGAGCCCATGCAAAGGTTTATGCACCACTGGCAGTGCTGGAGTGGGCGTGAATGAGGGGCCCAATTTGGAAAATGTTGTTCCCCTGTCCATAATTTCTAATGGCTGGCTGAGGTGAAGTAATGCGAACATGTCACTTTGAAACAAAGGTGGTTGCCTGGCAACAAACGCTCTCATATTACAGTTAAACAGTAAGCTAAAACATGTCTGAAAACATTTGAGGCGAGAAATAGGCAACTCAGTAAACAAGTCTTGGTTTATATTTGATCAGTGCTGCCTAGTTTTACCTTTTGATCTCAGTTTTTCGGCCTCTGTTTTCACTGTGCAGAAAACAGCATCACACCCACTTCCTGCTCACAAACTCTCACTATTACAGCTGAACACAGCACTAAAATATGTTTCTGTAAACACTGTAGGCGAGAAATAGGCATTACAGTAACAAAATCTTGATCTTCATTTGATTAGCACTGCCTAATTTTACCATTTGATCAGATTTCAGTCTGAGTTTAAGAAAGAGAAAGAGGCAGGTCTGTCTCTTGATCTGCTTCTATACTCTTTGTGTTCATAAGTGGCAGCATGGGTGGTAGGCAATATGAAAATGCTTCAAGTACAGCTTGTAGTTCGAGCAACAGCCCGAGAGCCTGTGAAAGTTTCGCCAGGGGGCAAGGGGGGTTATCTAGGCACTGGTTAGATGGAGGAAAGTTTCCCTCAGGTCATTTACACAGACTACCCACATTGTTTCGATACACAGCTGGTTGAAAATTGAAGAAGTGTCCATTTCAACCTGCTTCCTCAATAGTTTTGTGTGTTGATGCCAGCATTACTACACAGCAGTGCACATGTATGGGGTAATGCACATGTAATGACTGTAACCAGTGGACTGAATGTGGGGAAAACCTGTTTTTCATGAGACATCTCAGGCCGTTCATGATCTGTTTTGTAATTGGATGATGTTTTCAGAATGTACTTCAACTTATTTACACTAAAAGTGTTATCTATAGGTTATTATGTACTGGTTTTACTGGTCCGGCCCACTTAAAATCAAACTGGGCTGTATGTGGTCCATGAACTAAAATGAGTTTGTCACCCCAAGTTTAAACATTTCCGACACTGTGTGTTTATCTCTCTCTGTCTTTTAAAGGCAAGACTTGGTTCGTTCAATCCATCTTAATGGCTGCTAATGGGATTTGAGGATGTTTAACGACTGTCCGGGTTCATAGTCAAAGTGAATAAGAAAATTACCTCTCACCCTCCACTTTTCTATTTAAATTTTCATTGAGTTTAATATTTTTAAACTTACAGAACCAATGATTGTTTAAAGACAACATCTCTGATTTTGACGGTGTTGTTTCCAGTTTCAGTTGTCCTTTCCATTTTCATTATCGCTGTTTTAAGCCTGTGATGATCTCCATTCTTTCCCTGTCTACATTTTCACATATTCAAGTGAAGATGGAGGTCTCAAACATCCAGGGACTGCTCTCAAAATACTGTTTAAGTGAAGTGATGTCATGTCTATTTGCTCATCCTATAATCCCATCAGCAGCTGTTAAGACGGGTTGAACAGACCTGATTTTTTACTTTGTATGAACACACACACTTTGAAGGGGAATGTTGTTTAAAATCCTTGAGGTATTTAATTTTAATCAAGTTTTCCTGTCAGAACTCAAGATATGATTTGTCTGCTCAAGGTCTTTTTATTGGTATTTGCAGTAATAAAAAATGCAATGAATCACAGATACTTGAAAAACACAGTATAAAACCCCCACCTGCACCCCACCTCCATGTTTCTACACCAACAGAGTCCCATCTACATTTTACTGGTTAGTAATCAAACAGAATCAATTGCATGAAGAATTACAAGTACACAAAAACACTTTAATACATACATACATATAACATATAACAGGGGTGGTAGGGTTGCCAGAGGACCCACGATACGATATTATCACAGCATTGGGATATGTTGGTTATTTCAATACAGCAAATTGCGATATATGCATTGTCTGTTACAACGACATGGTTTGTGTGTCGGCAAAACTGAAATATCAGTGGAGTCCTTTTTTTTTTTAATTTTTTTTTATTTTTTATGAATGACTGAACTTGAATGACTGAATGAACTGTATTTATATAGCACCTTTCATACACAAAACGCACATTCAAGGAGAAAAGAGAAGAATAAATAAATGTATCAATCAATAATTAATCACGTAATAAATACATATATACAAACATTTTATGAACATTAAAACAGAAAGCTGCTCGTTATAGGCTGTGTTAAAAAGATATGTTTTGAGTCGTTGTTTAAAACTGTCCACTGGGCCAGCATGTCTAATATTTAAAGGCAGGGTGCTCCATATTTTGGGGGCGTAGCAGCTAAAAGAAGCATCTCCAAAGGTTCTTGTAGCGACATTAGGATCAGATAAAAGAACAGGTTAAAAATTGTCACCATGTAGCATTAAAATTCCTGAGCACACCCTCTTGTAGGATAACAGATTTTCTGCAAGTCTTTAATGCACAGCTTCAAGGTCGGAGCAGTTTTTCCTTCCATTCAAGCTGTACAAGTCGTCTCGCTCAAAGAAATACAAAAGCGATCATATGTTGTTGCCTGGCGACTGAGATGTATATCTTGTGGTGCTTTCTTCAAATACTGCAGAGGTAGCAGGTTTTATTGGTTCTCCCAAAACATCTGAGAATGTTCAGAAGTCACATTTAATGTAAGAAATCTGACAGAGCAGCAGACACTTGAGTTTCTACTGTACTGAATGTGTATTTTTCTGTGGTTGATGTTGACATCGTGCCAGTGAACCACATGTTGCACAGTCTGCTGCTCGGTGATCATGCAAGGAAACATCTTGTGATTGAAGAACACACACTTCCCTCCCTCTGACAGTGTTTATTGGTCGGTTTGATTGCAGGACCTCTGGGGATTTACGAGCAGATAGCAGTAGCTACACAGACGAACCAAACATGCAAGACTGCACGAAAAGAAAAAAAAAAAAAACCTTAAACACGTAGTTAAGCAGCTTACTCCATGTGGGGCTACCCACACACAGAGACATGACACATCACCTCTCGCTGTGTATCGACACAGCGTGCAAGCAGTGCACCACACACTTCCTGTCCCTGTTTCACAATCAGAAGAGGTTTATTTGGACAGAAGCACATTGTACACAAGCACACACTCATACTCAGATTCTTCCTCACAGCCCAGCAAACACTATGTGTATTGTTTGTGCTGGTATGAGCCGCGGGATTGACCGAGGAGCTCGTTGCTGATGAAGTGACCCAACAGTGAAATCACTGTGTGGCCTTGTGCCTTTGTGCTGATGTGACACCCAGAGGAGGGACAGTAGAAGAAGAGGTGAAGGAATAGTGAGGAAACCCCGCTGTCTGTGGTCAGGTGGAGGATTGTATGTCTCTCACTGGGGAGGAAGCAGTGCTGTTTTGGGATTACATCACAAGGATTACTGTAATACGGTCCAGATGGGCCCCTGTTGTAACAGATTAGGATGGGTTGATTGGACAACTGGAGGGGTGGAGGAGGGTGCAAAGGTCGGGTGATGGATGGCATCGCCTGCTCTGGGGACAAACCAGCAATCCTGATCCAGTACACAGAAACTACGGAACAGGACATTATGTCTTTCAAAAATAAAGATACAGACAGACTTCATGACATTTTTACCACGCAGCTAGGGCCGAGATCAACAGAAATATAAGAGACAGCTATTTTTATAATTCATTAATCATTAAGCTACTCTAAGCTGCATTTCTTTGTCTTACGTGACAATAAACTGAATCATCTTTGGGTTTTGGACAGTTGGTCAGAAAAAATAAGCAATTTGTAGCCGTTAGCTTTGGTTCTGGAAATTTATGATGGAAACATTTCCCTATTTTCTGAAAAAGCGATGAATCAGATCATCAGGAAAATAGTCAGACAATGAATATATTTGTTAGTTGCAGTCACATGTTGGTTATTAAAATAGTTGAGGAATTTTCTGTCTTTTAACTAATTGTTTCAGCTCCACGGCAGTATAAGCTGAGATGTAAATTAGGCTTGTGTGGTATCAAGGTATTATGACATAGTGTGGTATTTAGAAATCCCAAAGGTTTCTTTTCCTTTTCTTTTTTTAAAAGATTGTTTTTGTTCCTACCTTTATTCAACAGGACAGTTTGAGGTATGAAAGAGAGGGTATGACATGCAGCAAAGGGCCGCAGGTTGATGACCTATGGCCGCTGGTTTCTATTAAACTGATACAGAGATGCTGTATTGAGGTGATGCATTGCTGTTGGAACTGAGCTGAGAAAGATGATGGTTGCGAGTGGTGGGGATAACGTTACAGGAAAATGCCTCTGCATTACATTTAGGGTAGGTCCTGATATTAATGATGCTGACTTATGGACCTTTTTCACAGCAGACTTTTTGACTTGTCACAGCAGGAAAACCACAGGTTAAACTGATAACATTAACGAAGGCTCAGTTCTATTATGAATGCCAGCAGGCTGTTCCAGTGAGCCAGCAAGCACAATACCAGCACCTCCCATGAATGTAATGCAGCTCTCATTAATGTCATTGAATATACCTGTGTTTTTCCTACTATTGACATGTCAAAAGGTCTGCTGTGAAAAAGGTTTATTGGAATAATTTACTGGCACACTTAATGGAACTGAGCCATTGCTTTTCTTACTGTGACCTATATATGTCCTATATATATTTAGGTAACTAGTTCTAACAGTCCAAAACACAAAAATATTCACAAAGAAACACATCAAATCAAACGTTAGAGAAGCTGGAACCAGCAAAATTTTGCTAAAGATAGTTTCCAATGACCTTTAGATTACAGATCACAGATGCCCTCCCCTCCCTCACCCTCCTACAGATGCTGTTCACTGACACTGTAGGCATGGAGAGCGAGGAACGTGTTAGTTTGGAAGATTTGGGCTTTGATGGTGCTGTTTTATTGTAAATAAAAAAAAGACAGTATATTTGTGGTGGCAGAAGTTTTGATCGTGGCCATCCACAGATAAATGAATGTTTGGGAAATCCTGCTAATTTACTGAAGCTCTGATAAAAACATCACCTCCTGTAAAACTGAGCACATGTCTGGATCTGTCAGCTGTGGGCAACAACACAGGCAGAAAGCTGAGTCACTGCAGTGGGTTGAATGAAAGGCTGAAGGGTCAGTTCACCCGTTCACAATCAGTCACCCTCAGTTACAGATTGATCAGTGAGCTTGTTTTTGGAATGTGGAAAGTTCAAAGTTGCGTATTGTTTGTTGGTGTTGGGGGTGGGGGGTGTTACTAAGTGTCCAGTGTTACCTCAGAGGGAGTGAAAGATTTAAAGCATCTACAGAGAGAGAGAGAGAGAGAGAGGCCGGATTAACAGTAATCTAACAAATAGAGGAAATGCATGATGGGTAGATTCCAGGCGTTGCATTGTGAGTGTGTGTTTGATTTTATATAACAAGTCATTAGGATCATGCTTTAGTACTTTGTTGCTCTGGGAAAGACTTTACCTCGAACTCTTAAAGGGCTCGGAAGGCTGCCTTTATTATGTACACAAGCCTGCTGCTCTAACCTGTGTACACTCAATGCTGCTGCACGTGTATTTATACACACACATATTCACACACACACTGCCCTCTCTGTTGACCGGTGAGGCCTAAAGCTGGCCGGTTCCTACAGATTCTACTTGTTTACTCTGGGTTTCCGCCATTTTGTTGTCAATCACTGGTGTTTATTCAGAGCTTTGGCTGTTTGCCGAGGGTTCACTCCTGTTATTTCACGGTTTTACACCATGTTGACACTGTTTTTCAATTAGCTTCTCTGTTGTTTTTATCCATTTGTGTGTGTGCAGGACCTGAACAAACGCCTGTCTCTGCCGGCTGATATCCGGATACCTGACGGTTACCTGGAGAAGCTGCAGCTGAGCAGCCCGCCCTTCGACCAGCCACTGAGCCGACGCTCCCGCAGAGCATCACTGGTGAGACAGAGAGACAGTAAAGTGTGGTGGCAAAACAAAGAAGGAAATTGCAGACACTAGTCAAATGGATAATGAGTACAAAATAAACATAATTTAGGTTTCAAGCTCTGATAAACCCACAGTGCACTACCTGCTCATCACCAAACAGTAGAGCCGGAGCCTATCACAGCTGACATTGGGTGAGAGGCGGGGTACACCCTGTACAGGTCACCAGACCATCACAGGACTGACACACAACCATCAATGCTCACATTTACACCTACGGCCAATTTAGGGTCACCAATTAACCTGCATGTCTTTGGGCTGTGGGAGGAAGCTGGAGTACTCAGAGAAAACCCACACTAACACGGGGAGAACATGCAAACTCCACACAGAAGGGCTCCCCCACCCTGGGTTTGAACAGGAACCCTCTTGCTGTGAGGCGACAATGCACCACCATGCTGTCAATTTGCCGCAATTCTGTGCTAAACGTTTTTTATTTGCCTCTTTGAGCGTGTCAAGTGTGTCACAGCCGTTGCTGCTGTTGACTATGTAAAATGGGTCAAGTCAGCGGAGCCAAACTGCAGTACAATAGCTAACTTCCTGTTGTTGTACACTTGACACATTGTCCCTTTCACCTCAGTCCGTAACTTTGCAAGGAGCTGCAATGATTTATCAATTAGTTGTTGACTATTTTTTATTTATTTATTTATTTTTTTTAGATTTTTTTTGGCTAGAATCAAGCCCACGGCCACTGTGGCAAGGACAATGTGTTGGTGCATGGGACGCTTACTCTGACCACTGAGCTACTGGGTACCCCAGTTGTCACTTGTTACATTAATCACCATCTAATCTGATAATTGATTAATCAGTTTGAGTAATTTATAAAGGAATAAAGTCAAAATTTTCTGATTTAAGCTTCTTAATATTGTCTGGTTCTGTACTCCTCTATGACAGTAAACTGAATATCTTTGGGTTGTGGACACAAGACATTTGAGGATGTCATCTTGGGCTTTGGGAAACACTGATCAACATTTTCCATCATTTTCTGAGATTTTATACAATTAATTGATTAATTAAGAAAATACTCAACAGTGAAAATGATCGTTAGCTGCAGCCCTATTTGTCTTAAATCTCCTTAAATCAATTAAGAAACCCTTACGTCTACCTTTGGCTAACAAAGGACATTAATACCTGACAAGTCAAGGTACGTCATCACAGTCCTGCCCAGTGATTTTCAGAATTGTCTACAATGATCTAATACACACAAAGACTGACATTTGACAAAAATATATTTAACATTTCATCGTATTTTGTTGTGTCACCCAGCCATCATCCTGTCTAACATTTTTGCAGCTTAAATCTAGATGCACAGGGTCGCTAATAGCCTCAACTCTCAGATAAAGGTAGTGGAATACAAAGTTAAGTATTTCCCTGTGAAATGTATTAAAAAAACTCAAGTGCTGATACTTCCAAACTGTGCTTATGTAAATGCACAGTACTCGCTGCCCACATCAGAGAGTGAGCAGTTGTGATTTGAGAATCAACAGTGGAGGAGAATCAGGCAGAAACAGAGAGAAATAGACACAGAGAGGTTGTCAGGGAGAGGCTGCAGAACATAAAGATAGTCGTGTTTTATTTAAAGGCAGCGAGAAGCAGAAGTGAGAGAGCGAGAGCTCACACCTTGCCCTGTTTTATCTCCTGCTCTCAGCCTGTTGTGGTGTCTTTACATTTCACCCCAACATTCTCTCTGTGAGCAGCCTCAATAATTGGCACATGGTTTCACAAAAGAGGACAAGTATGAACGCTGAGCCTTGCCCAGTCCACTGTATTTGCATACATGCTCCCCTGCAGAGCTGTTTATAAAGTACGCAGTGGCTTTGCTCAATATGTGCTCCACCCAGACCTCTCTGCTGCTGGACTTCATGCTGAGGGTCAGTTTGTGCTTATAGTCTTTATGCTCCTGGTTGCTGGAGAAGCTTACCTACGGACTCAAGATGACTCCCACTTATTTTTAAAATCCGCCTTGCGTAATGTGCATCTCAGCTATTAAATAGGTTTTGTGTGACCTTTTTGTTATGGAGCAGTTGCGAGTGTGACTGTTTTCTTTTAGGGCTGCAACTAGTGATTATTTTCATTAGCAACTGATTCACTGATTATTATTTTCCTTTCCTATTTCCTCTGTAAAATGTCAGAGAGTAGTGAAAAATGCCTGTTAAAATATCCCTGGCCCAGGGTGATGTATTTTGGTAGGTAGGTTCTTAAAGTCCAAAACACAAAAATATTCAGATTACTGTCACACATGACAAAGAAAACCATCAAATCAAACATTAGAGAAGCTGGAACCAGTGAATTTTCCCGTTTATGTTAAAGATAGCTGCCAATAAGTTTTCTGTCGATTGACTAATTGATTTCAGGGTGGGTCCATCTGTGTTCTCTTCTGTGGTTTTCAAATGGAAACTCCCTTTAGCTGTTAACTAAAAGCAGGGATATAGATCACAGCACTGATGCCCTCCTGTCCCTCACCCCCTACAGATGCCATTTCCTAACAGTGTAAGCATGGAGAGTGAGGAAAGTGTTAGTTTGGAAGATCTGAACATGGATGGTACTGTTTTGTTGTTAATTAAGCTTTATTTAACCAGGCAAAGACATTTATAGATCAGCAGTCAATATATTACCTACAGTCAGATGGCGTGCTCTCAGTTTGGAGAAGCAGACAGGAGTACTGGGGCACAGAAATAAAGTAAATGATAAATGGGCTGACTGTGCTTGTATAATGCTTTCCTAGTCTTCTGACCACTCAAAGTGCTTTTACACCACGTCACATTCACCCATTCACACACATTCATACATTGGTGGCCGAGGCTACCACACAAGGTGCCACCTGCTAGTTAGTAACCATTCACACACTCACACACCAATGGAACAGCCATTGGGAGCAATTTGCTGTTCAGTATCTTGCCCAAGGATACTTCGACATGTGGACTGGAGGAGCCAGGGATCGAACTGCTGATCTTTCTTCTGAGCCACAGCCGCCCCAGCTAAAGTAAAACCGCAATGCAGCCTAGAGCTATGGACGACCTGTCAGTTTGGTTCCCAAAAACACACAATAACACAAACTAACTAACCTATCAAGGCAGCAATAGACCAGCAGCTCCTGTGTTCTGCGAGGTAAGGATTGTGTCAAAGGACATATATATACATCTAAATCACTGTAAGTGTACGCCATATTAAGATTATTTCACTGCTTCACCTTGCTAGCAGATAGCCCTTTCTGACAGCAAACTGAGGGAGTTGTTTTGCCTTCTTCAAAGCCGCCAGACTCCGCTGACAGAAACAGTAATTTTACCTCACAGCACACAGGAGTTGCTGATCTACCACCGTCCCAATCATTTTGTTTGTTTGTGTAATTCAGAACCTAATTAACGGGGTATCCAAAGTCCTATGTAGGTTTATATGTAGCATTGACATTGTGCAGAGACCTACGTCAGGTCACATGGGAAAAAGTTTTTAGAAGAGCATGGGAAAATATTTTTTTTGACACTACAACGTTCATACTTTGACTCAACTTTTATTATTTTGGATGTGAATGCATAAAGAACACAACTGGAAAGTTACAGAATGATTAAATTATTTTTTTTTTTTAAATAAAAGCAGCCACCCTTTAATTAACTAATTGTTGAAGCTCTAAAGCACATTAGAGTTTTCCATTGTGAACTAGGCATACTTTATAAATAAGACTTGCCTTTGCGTCCTTATAAACAAACACATTGTAAAAGCCAAAAGCTAACGGTCCTTTGTCACAACAGATTAGCTATGATGGTGGTCGGGTGTGTGTGTGACCTCCTTACATCCCCCCTCTGTTGCTGCAAGGCCGTCATAAGGATTTGCTGTAGTGTCTGTAAGCTTGTCAGTGCTAATAAAGACGCTGCCCTCATTAATGCTGTTTGTCCTTTTCTCTCCTCCAGTCAGAAATTGGCTTTGGGAAGCTGGAAACCTACATCAAACTGGACAAACTGGGGGAGGTACGTGAGAGTGTTTGTTCACTTCCTCACAGGTGCTATTGTTCTCACAGATATAACGTGTAGAGACACAGGTACAGCGTTTACTTTTAACCCCCTGACAGCCTGACTCACCTCTCTCCTTGTCTTCCTGTCCTCTAGGGCACGTACGCTACAGTCTTCAAGGGGAGGAGTAAGCTGACAGACAACCTTGTGGCACTGAAGGAGATCAGACTGGAGCACGAGGAGGGGGCGCCATGCACAGCTATCAGAGAAGGTATTGAAGGTGCACTGTTGCACCAAAACAGTCATACTTTACCAACAGCTGCCTCCAGTTTTAATAACTTAACAGGAATATATCACTCTTTTCCTGAGAATCCTGGGATGTCTCGCCAAAAACAGAAATTTGACCTAAAAACTGAACTCTAGATAATTAATTTTTAACCTTTATTGTGATATTTGTTATATTATGAGACAGTAAAACAGCATTTCCATGAAAAAAGTATGCTGTTTTCAAGCTGCAGTGCTCCTTTCTCCTTCTTTCTACCCCCCTACTTCTGTTGCCCCTTGCTCAGACCACACCAATCTTCAAACTCAGCCTTTATCTTGATCTCAACTACACACCTGTAAAGTTTCGTGGCTGCGTCTTGCACAGTTGGGGCGTTATTGTGTTGACAAAATCAGCCCACTGACAGACAAACAGAAGCACTTGACAAAATATTCACAGCAGCTTCTGTAGTAGTTCCTGCTTCAATAGGTGTCACCAGGATCACATTTTGCAATGATGACACACACAGACTCAGAAGGTGAAAACAATCTTGTCTGCTAGAAAATGTTTATACGGAAAGAACTTCACCAAAGTGCCTGACACTACAGGTTGCCAGGAGAAATGCATTGTGGTTAGTTAAGTGAGAATTCAGACCACCAACAGGAAAAGTGTTTTTATAGTGATGTAACATCTGTGTACTTGCGTTTTATTTTTCTTAGAATACTGTATTTTATCTTTTTGTTTTGTGACTTTATTGATTAATTAAATCTGTGAGGCTTTCTCTGTAAGTCTGAAATTTGTGTGTGATGCAAGTCTTCTTCTTCTTCACTTGACTGAGTCAGTGTAAACCCAGAGATATCAGAGTCAGATAAAACAAAAAAACAAATAAAACAAAGGAAACTTTATGGTTCAGATAAAAAAAAAAGTGTAATCAAATCCTCACTGTCTGAGCAATCTCCTCTTTCTTTTCCTGCAGTGTCGTTACTGAAGGACCTGAAACACGCCAACATTGTGACACTGCATGACATCATCCACACAGACAAGTCGCTCACACTGGTCTTCGAGTACCTGGTGAGACCAGCAGAACTCGACCTTCACTTCCTGCATGACTCACGTGTTATTCTGTGCACGGATGCTAAAATGAATACATTTTGCTTCACTATTATTCATGACCCTCTGCAGAGTTGAGGATGATAATACAGGGGCACAACTGTTGCTGTGCCTGTAGCCGTTCTACTCTAACACCCTCCCTTCCTCCCCTCTCTTCCTCTTGTCTAGGACAAAGACCTCAAGCAGTACATGGACGACTGCGGGAACATCCTGAGCATGCAGAATGTCAAGGTGAGCCTCTGCAGGCGGCCCTGCTGGCCTGGCCAACTTCATCAACTGCCATGACTTTGTGGGTGCTAGTGTCAGTGCAAGAAACACTGTTCGTGTGCCCCCTGGTGGTGGAGAGTAGACAGTAAAGGGGAAAATGAATTTTCTGTATCATAGTTTCCTCAAAGATTTATTGTGTTTGTGAGCATTTTGTTTAAATTTGGTTTAATGTTCCCTTTGAAAAGGACCAGAAATACTTAAACTGCATATTAAAACTCAAATTGGGCTGTTTGGAAGGAGCACGTAAATGCTATGTTTCTCCAAGCATCAGTCAGAATTAATTGATTTTGTCTGTAAAATGCATGTAACGTAGCAACACACTTTATTCCGCACCACTATTTGAAACTGATTTAACTGATTTGATGATAGTTGCTGATCTAAATTATGTCTTTCTCCAGATCTTCCTGTTCCAAATCCTGCGAGGCTTGGCTTACTGTCACAGAAGGAAAGTTCTCCACAGAGACCTGAAGCCCCAGAATCTGCTCATCAACGACAGAGGAGAACTCAAACTGGCTGACTTTGGTAAAAAGAACTAAAAACAGCACTTACATCAGTTATTAATCTACGTAAGATTAAAGGCCCCATTTAAACGATCTGTGCTTAATGGTTCGAAGTGCATTCAGGGCATGTCCAACTCCACTTTACTGGTTAAGTTGTGCATAATTTGGATACACATTAAGTTGCAAGGGACAGAGTATTGTATTTAGTCCCTCAACCACGCAACATGAATTCAACCAATTTGGGCGCAACATGAATTCAACCAATTAGAGTGTCGTCTCCCATTCCCTTTAAAAGCCGGTTGCGCCTGCACCTGGCACACTTTTACTTACATGGTGGTTTTTAGCAAATTAGAGAAGCAAGCAGTTTAAGTAGTGCAGCAAGAGCCATAATGTCACTGCAGCAAAAACTGTGAGATGTTTAGGCAGCAACAGTAAAAACTATAGTCGCAACCGTGACAGAGGAAAGCTCTAGACTTGCTGTGGAAGCCCTGGACCTGGGTAACTCCATCAAGGCCTTCTCCAAGCGTTAGTTCATCAAACACACTGATGCGCAGGGCAGGGTCAACCCCAAAGCCGACAACTAACTTGCAAACACAAAAACAAGAATGTCATTGTTATTAGCAGGCAAGGACACCTGTGATACTATAAAAAAAATCCCCAGTGGTGTCAGAGGAAGAGATGGGAGGTTACTGTATTATTACTGATTATTTCTAAGAAGTCTAGGTGGCAAATTATCCAAAACAACACATCATGCAATTATCTCATCTTATCAGCTACATGTTGCAAGAGATGGTTAATCAGTGACAGCCCTGTGTCCTACCTGAGGAGGCGCAAAATATGCCGAGAACCAGAAATAGCTGTAATAAGCCCATGGTGAATGTATAAAAAAAAATTAGTCCATGTTTTGTCCACTTCCGAGAGACAGTATTGTTCAATCACACGCGAATGATGTATCACCCTCGCGCAGAAGGCTATTACCAATCCCAAATGCTGAGCGGAGGCATCATCACAACTTTAGATGCCCGATGATGCATGACGCAAATCCGGATAGAGGAAGAAAGGTGTAACAGTGTGCAAATTATTCCATGTAACGCAGGGTCTGCTCCACCAGCACCGTCCGCGGCTCAGGTGGGTAATGGAGGATGCACAAAGCGATGTTACACTGCTCCTCGTGTGTAAATGCACACAGCGACTCTTTCACTATCTGAATAAGGTGCCCTTTAAATAGCAGGAAAATACAGTGACATTCTGACTTTTTTGTTGACCAGGTTTTTGTTGTCGCAGTCACTTTCTGCTGCCTCAAAATAGTAATGCTCCAATAAAGCGCCTGACCACACCTTATGGGACCTCTGTGCCCATGGGTGCACAGATGGGTATAAGTACACTCACACAATGTGGGCTCTGGCTGTGAAAATTATAACTCTGTCGGTCTAAAACTAACAATGACAGTTGCGCTGTGCACCGCTTTGTGCCGGGTGTAAGATAGAGACCAAAGATTCTTTAATGTCATGAATTATCTGTCATTTAGATGAACTGTGACTCTTGTTTCTACATTTCTGAAGCTGCATTTATCTTTATCTTACAAATACTGTGTTGAGTCACATAAAAATTGGATGAATATTAAACATTTTGTAATTAAACCCTTCATATTTTCTACTAAATGTGCCCATTACATCTGTTTTAATTTCTCCTATTTCTGCTCCACAGGCCTGGCGAGGGCAAAATCAGTGCCCACTAAAACATACTCTAACGAGGTGGTAACACTTTGGTATCGGCCTCCCGACGTGCTGCTGGGCTCCTCTGAGTACTCCACACAGATAGACATGTGGTGAGTGGGCCTCACTCAACAGGGGTGATTACAACTGTTAGAAAACACTTAATAGACTCCTAGCTCCGCTCTGTTTACATCCATGTGACGGAGCACAGTGAAGGTGTGGAGGCAAACATAATCCTATAGCAGGAAGAATGTCTCATTCCTGTCTGTTTATTTGAAGTCTCTTGCCGCTTCAGTGATTTGAGGAATAAGCGCAGATGTTTGGAGCCTCTTTGATGCTTTAATGTCGAGCAACTTACGGAGCGCGGCAGCAGACAGGTGTCCTAAAGGGTGCAGCAGAGAGACTTTGATGTGGCACACGGCTGTTAATGAACAAGCTGTTATGGAATTTAAGTATGAATGGTTTCCCTTAAACTTCAAAGTGCACTGCTGCTTTATTAAATGGATTCTTTGATTTTTCATTCATTGGACAGATTGGAACCAGACAGTTAAAGAGGAACTCAGGTATTTTTAACCTGGACCTTATTTTCACATGTTTTTCTGCTTAAGTGAGTCGTGGTAACAATTTTTGAAATTGCTCCAGTATTAAGAGAGAATGCTGCAGCCTGCAGCAGCAAGACAGCCTATAATGTAATGTCTCATTCTGAAATCTTGTGAGAGGTGACAGAAAACAATGAAAACATGAGTGAGATTTGGAGGGAGAAGTTCCTGCAATAGCTTGTTGTGTTTGAGTACAGAAAGTGTATCTTAATCTTATCTAAAAGATTTTCAATGTGATGGCAGAATATTTAGCCAGTCTGTGAAGTGTGTGAAAGTCTGTGGAAAAGTCTGCAAGATTTCATTGAGCAAGACTTGGTCACAAAACAGACTGAAACAAGTGAATGGTATGGAATAACATTTTATTTTTCAGTAGGGTCCTTCCTGTAATGTTTTCAGACATCTCTAATCTGAGACTGTCAGTGGCTAAAATAGGCACTTTTAATGGACGTACATTGATGGGCACACCTGCCCCAAGTGGTTGCATCATGGCCTTTGTCGCTACAGTGCTCTCTCTCTCAATACTGGACCAGTTTCAGTAATCGTTGTTCCCAAGAGTCACTTTAAGGAGCTTTTAAATCAGGGACCTGGGCCTAGATCTGAGTACACTTGACCCCAAAGTCTAGTTTGAACACTGTGTACAGTACCTGAGCATGGTATGCCGACCCCTGCTCAATTCCACTTGAAAAGGTGGTCTCGAGTATGGTTCATGTGCATTCCTGTACGGTACGCATCAGGTGTGAACACCAGCTATAGTGGACTGATATTTAATGTGACTACTCGGAGTTTTTAACCAGTTATAAAAAACAGTCTTAATGTAATACTGATGCTTCTATATCAGACAACAGTGCGGCCCACTGCGACTGAGTCAGTCACGGCTTTCACCTGCAGTTGGGGCTCTGGTGGGAGGTGTAGAGTTCCGTGCCCAAAAACAGCGGCTCCTCCTGTGGCCAGGGGCAGAGCTTTGCCTTGCTGTTCTGATGGTCCCCACTGGTGACAGTCCCTGGGGCAGCAGTGTCCATCAGCGGCTGCATTCCACAATGTAGCACGACACCAGTGTCACGTAGATGATAAAACAAGTGTACCCAGGTAGTGATTACATTGCAGCCTGTTTCACCACTGCCGGCTGCAGCATTCTCTCTTAATACTGGACCAGTTTCAGAAATTGTCGTCCCCAAGAGTCACTCGGTCACTTGGTTCGCTTCAGTCAAACTCAAGTTTGTTTGCCCCCTAAGTGCGGCTTGTTTGGGCAGGTGTGAACACACCAATCACACTCAGATGCACACCAAAACAACCAGACCAAGACCTTCTTGAAGAGGTGGTCTCTGTCCTGTTACAAACGGACTCTGGTGCAGTTTGTGATGAGAACGTGTTCCGACCTGGATCTGAACCAACTGCAGTCATATGACACATTGTTTGGGTTAAACATGAGCATGTTACAGTCCTGGAGGATTATTAATGTGCACCTCCTCCTGTACTGCCTTAATATGCACATTCAGCACATCCAGTGCATCAAAACATTGTTTTCTAGTTGGAGCCGCGCCTTGTTTTCAAACTGTATGGCTTGACTAAAATGAACAATGACAGCAATATAGTCCACGATGAGCAGCGCCAAAATCAACCTGCGTAGTTGTCCCTCCATTGTGACATTAGAAAGTGTCACATTTATCTTGCAAGTGTACTCTTCTTCAACGTTTGGTTTACTTCCTTGATTTGACTCATATGGAAATTCTGACCAATCAAGAGCAATCAACTTTGCAACAAAATTAGTCCCTGATTCAGACCAAAGCTAGACAACTCTAAGTCTGAAAGCACCCGTAGACACAAACAAATGGGAAAATACGGTCCAGAGCTCCCCTTTAATGAAAAAATGAGGGAGTTTGTTCCACACAGTTAGTGGTATTACAAATACAGAAAACCTGTTGATATGAGTTGGTGTCCAACATCTCGTCATGACCTAATCCCTCCTGTCTGTGTCTTCCTGTCAGGGGTGTGGGCTGTATATTCTACGAGATGGCTGCCGGCAGGCCCCTATTCCCAGGCTCCACAGTGGAGGACGAGCTGCACCTCATCTTCAGGCTGTTAGGTCAGTGCTGCCCCCTGCTGACAGGGGAGCACTCACACTTTTAATATGAGCCTTTAATCGCATTAACCCTGGCATGCAGCCCCTGTGGCAGCGTGAAAAGCCCCTCCAGCTGCCACAGTAGAGCCTGACTAACAGGGTCGATTGAATGTCCCTCCACAGGCACTCCCACAGAAGACAGCTGGCCTGGAATATCTTCCATCGACGAGTTCAAGTCCTACAAGTTCCCCAAGTACAAGGTCCAGCCTCTCATTAACCACGCACCCAGGTGAGACTAAAACTTATATCCTGACCAGCTTTTCTGTCACTGTCAGATTTAGCTTAGCAGACAACACATGAGGTTATTTCAGTTATTTCCATGGCAGTTACAGTTTCCTAACACTCCCTCGTCACCTCTGTTGTTAGCTCTCTATTCATTGAGGATGGAAATGATGAAATGTTTCTAATCAGACCCAGGTATCAGAGAAGTTCCTGTACATAGAGGTTTTTAGATTTTAGAGAGGTAGACATTAGTGTTATTGGTTTGTTTAGTTAGGAGTGTGTGCTCTTTGTCACTTCCTGTAAGGAAATCCTGTGGAATAGTTGACTGTGTTTCCTTCCTTACACTCGCCAGCATCTGTGAGTCACCCCACCTCTACTGACCTCTCTCTCTCCGTCTCCCTCTCTGTCCCCCCCCCCAGGTTGGACACTGATGGCATCGACCTGCTGATGTCATTCCTAAAAGTGAGTCTCATGATGTCTGCCAGGCATTGCTGGGATGTTAAAAGCAGTGTGACACATTTAGCAGCTATGTTAGGACTGTATTTTTGGAGAGGAGTGCATCAAGGCGCAATCACAACATTGCTGACCCCATTGTTTTTGTCGTTCTTTAATTATGACTTTTTTTTTTTTTTTTTTTTTACTGCCCCAATTTTCAGTATGAGTCGAAAAAGAGGATCTCTGCTGATGAAGCAATGAGACAGCCATACTTCAGGAGCCTGGGGCCACGTGTGCACACACTGCCAGAGAGTGAGTAATGAAATGGCAACGCAGTAATACAGACTTGGCAGGCTCCCCTAGGTACAAGTTGAAGGATATTGCAGCGTACAGTGAGGATCAGTTACAGCCGCATAACAAAGACACTATTCTCCTGGCAAGATGTGATTTCTGTTGCACTGACTGACTCTGTATGTCTGGCAGGCATATCCATATTCACACTGAAGGAGGTCCAGTTGCAGAGAGATCCCGGCTACCGGAACTCATCGTACCCTGAGTCAGGTGAGGAATGATGCTAGTGCTGTGACTGCTTGTGTTCTCACTTTGAAACAGAGGTTTTCATACTGTGAGATGCACCTCTCCAGGGGACCACTGGAGAGTTGAAGGGAGACGTGAGGCAAAGATATGGCATGTGGTGAAAGGGACAGCTGCATGCTAGTATTTTAACAACAACAGGAAGTTGGTTATTGTAGTTTAGCCTGTTCACAATTAATGGTTGCAGCTGTGACACAGCTCATTGAGGCATTTGAGGGACTCAGACCGTATTGTCACAAATGTGCGTTTTGTTTTTCTTCTTAGAATTTACTCAGTCAACTTACAGACATGATGCACACTTTACTCGTGTCAGTGTGAGTTATGCTGGCCGAAGAATTCATTATCTCTGATGTCCACCACAAATTACCATCCGTAAATTGATTACAAATGATATAAAAAGATGCTCCTGTATCTCCAGGACCTGCCTGGGAATCATCACATTTTTAATTTTTTTTAATTTTTGATGACTAAGTTCCAGTTTGGGGAGCCAGTATAAAATTGAGGGCTGCAAAGAAAAAGTGTACAAATATTTTCATGACATACTATACTATGACTTTTTTTTTTTTTTCATTTTCATGACATACTATACTCTGACTTTTTTTTTCATTTTTATGACATACTATACATGATGTTTTTTTATGACTTTTTTTTTTTAAATTTATGACATACTATACTATGATTTTTTTTGCATTTTTGTGACATACTATACTTTGACTTTATTTCTGACTTTTTTCGACATACTATACTATGACCTTTTTTCTGACTTTTGATGACATCCTATACTATGACGTTTTATTGACTTTTTTTGACATACTATGCCGTGACGTTTTATTGACTTTTTCGACATACAATACTATGACGTTTTACTGACTTTTTCGACATACAATACTATGACGTTTTACTGACTTTTTTTTGACATACTATACCGTGATGTTTTTCTGACTTTTTTGACATACTTATACTATGACTTTTTCTAACTTTTTTGACATACTATACTATCTCGTTTTTCTGACTTTTTTGACATACTTATACTATGACTTTTTCTGACTTTTCGACATACTATACTATGACGTTTTTCTGACTTTTTTGACATACTATACTATAACGTTTTATTGACTTTTTTTGACATACTATACTATGATTTTTTTCTGACTTTTTTGACATACTATGATGTTTTGTTGACTTTTTTGACATACTTATACTATGACTTTTTCTAACTTTTTTGACATACTATACTATGACTTTTTCGGACTTTTTTCGACATACTATACTATGACGTTTCTCTGACTTTTTTGACATACTATACTATAACTTTTTATTCACCTTTTTTTGACATACTATACTATGATTTTTTTCTGACTTTTTTGACATACTATGATGTTTTGTTGACTTTTTTGACATACTTATACTATGACTTTTTCTAACTTTTTTGACATACTATACTATGACTTTTTCAGACTTTTTTCGACATACTATACTATAACTTTTTATTGACCTTTTTTTTTGACATACTATACTATGATTTTTTTTCTGACTTTTTTGACATACTATGATGTTTTGTTGACTTTTTTGACATACTATGATGTTTTATTGACTTTTTTGACATACTTATACTATGACTTTTTCTAACTTTTTTGACATACTATACTATGACGTTTTTCTGACTTTTTTCGACATACTATACTATGATTTTTTTTCTGACTTTTTTGCCATACTTATACTATGACGTTTTATTGGCTTTTTTCGACATACTATACTATGACATTTTTCTGACTTTTTTGCCATACTTATACTATGACCTTTTTTTTTACTTTTTTCGACATACTATATTATGACGTTTTATTGACTTTTTTCGACATACTATAATTTTTTTTCTGACTTTTTTGACATACTTATACTACAACGTTTTATTGACTTTTTCGTCATACTATATTATGACATTTTTCTGACTTTTTTGACATACTGTACTATAATGTTTTTCTGACTTTTTTCGACAAATTATACTGACTTTTTTTGCATTTTTATGACATACGATACTGTGACTTTTATGACGTTTTATTGACTTTTTTCGACATACTATACTATGACATTTTATTGACTTTTTTCAATATACTATACTATGACATTTTTCTGACTTTTTTGACATACTGTACTGACGTGGTTTTTTTTTTTTTTACTTTTTTTCGACATACTATGATTTTTTTCTGACTTTTTTGACATACTTGTACTATGACGTTTTATTGACTTTTTTTGACATACTATACTATGACATTTTATTGACTTTTTTCAATATACTATACTATGACATTTTTCTGACTTTTTTGACATACTGTACTGACGTGGGTTTTTTTTTTTTTTTTACTTTTTTCCGACATACTATGATTTTTTTTTATGAATTTTTTCTGACTTTTTTCTTCTGTCATAGAATTGCAAAAAAATGTCATAGTATAGTATGTCATAAAAATGCAAAAAAAGGTCATAGTATAGTATGCCATAAAGACGTCACAGAATAGTATGCAATAAAAACGTCATAGAACAGTATGTCAAAAAAGTCAGAAAAAATGTCATAGTATAGTATGTCGAAAAAATAAAAAAAACGTAGTATAGTATGACGAAAAATGTCATAGTATAGTATGACGTAAAAAATCACAAAAAAGGTCATAGTATAGTATGTCGAAAAAATTCAGAAAAGAGGTCATAGTGTAGTATGTCGACAAAAGTCATAAAAAAGTCATAGTATAGTATGTTGAAAACGTCATAATATAGTATGTCGAAAAAAGTCCGAAAAAAAGTCATAGTATAGTATGTCGAAAAAGGTCATAGTATAGTATGATGAAAAAGGTCATAGTGTAGTATATCGAAAAAAGTCAGAAAAACGTCTTAGTATAGTATATCGAAAAAAGTCATAGTATAGTGTATTGAAAAAAGTCAGAAAAACGTCATAGTATAGTATGTCCAAAAAAGTCTGGAAAAAAAGTCATAGTATAGTATGTCGAAAAAATTCAGAAAAGAGGTCATAGTGTAGTATGTCGACAAAAGTCATAAAAAAGTCATAGTATAGTATGTTGAAAACGTCATAATATAGTATGTCGAAAAAAGTCCGAAAAAAAGTCATAGTATAGTATGTCGAAAAAGGTCATAGTATAGTATGATGAAAAAGGTCATAGTGTAGTATATCGAAAAAAGTCCGAAAAACGTCTTAGTATAGTATGTCCAAAAAAGTCTGGGAAAAAAGTCATAGTATAGTATGTCGAAAAAAGTCAGAAAAAAGGTCATAGTATAGTTTGTCGAAAAAAGGTTATAGTGTACTATGTCGACAAGTCATAAAAACCGTCACAGTATAGTATGTCGAAAAAAGTCATAGTATAGTATGTCAAAAAACGTCATAGTATATCGAAAAAAGTCAAAAAACGTCATAGTATAGTATGACGGAAAATGTCGTATAGTATATTGAAAAAAGTCAAAAAACGTCATAGTATAGTATGACGAAAAATGTCGTATAGTATATTGAAAAAAGTCAAAAAACGTCATAGTATGACAAAAAATGTCATAGTATAGTATGTCGAAAAAAGTCAGAAAAAACATCATAGTATAGTATGTCGAAAAAGTCATAGTATGTCATAAAAAGCAGTCACTATGACATACTTTCATATTTTAATTGAAAATTAAATTAAAATTAAATTAAATTTTTATGACTGATAGTGTCTGCTGTAAATAATAAAATAATAATAATCATAATAATAATAATACGTGCTTTTTTCCATTGTCTCCTCTCAGGAAACGGAAAGAGCAGAAGACAAAGCATGCTGTTTTAGATTCTCTGGACTGTATTTTTTTTATTTGGGGAGGATCTCCCAGCTGTACAGTCTCGCAAAATGGATCAGAAACCCGAGATGGATGTTGGCGTGGAGCATCATCATCATCATCACTCACCCCAAACGACTTGGGAAACTCGTCCACAGTGCGACCGACCCTGTTTCCAGGTCTGGCCTGAACCTGGCCCAAAAGAGACATTTATATACTGTACATCTATATTTATTGAGAAGAGAATTTGCTGCTAAATCTAACTACTGTCTAGAATTCTAACTGGCTCAGTCACTTTAAAGAGAACATGCAATGTGTATAGATATTTTTTTTTTTTTTTTTTTGAAGTGGTGGTATTTTAAGTGATTTTTTTTGTCATTATTTCCATTTTCATACATAAAAAACTCCATGTCAGAGCTCCTCAGTGTGTGTGGGTGAGTAAAGCACACAGACAAGCAGACGGATGTTTCTGTAGCAACTCCTAAGGGTTTGATCCTCCGTCTCTGTTGCCGCAGTGCTGTTCTCAGCTGCACACATCGTATGTGATCGTTTACTCTGAAGGTTTCTGAGGCCAGCTTTGATATAACTGATCATTTTATCCTAACTGGAGGCTAATATGAGAGCAGTGCTGCCAAGCTCTGTGCAAAAAAAGATCACATTCTTGTCAGATGCTGGCATATCATTCCAGGATGCTGCGGTCTCTGTCGTGACCAACGAACAAATGCAGGAGGGAAAAAGGCAACGTAGAAATAATAACAAGGGCATTACAGGTCTAGTTACGTCTCCAAAATTCTTGAGAAAACCTAAATGTAACCACAGTGAACAACCTCCTTGTCCTGTCACACCTCAATCTGACACTATATCTCCTCCAGCTGGCTCCAAAGAGGAGGTGCAAAGTGACTCCCCAGTGTTATAATCTGCTGCCATTGTGCATTACAGATGTGTTCTCCTCTCTGCCATTCCCATCTCCATCAACTGTAAAAAAATTATCCTTTTTTTCTGGATTGCCTCCATCATTGTGTTGCATGCCTGCTCTGTTGTATGAGGAAGCACACAGCCACTGAACTCCTGATTCAGGGAGCACTAGCTATAGTCCTGCCCCTCGTGAATACGATACTGAGTCACAGTCTATTTAACAGTGTTACAAGAGATGTTTTGTATGATATTCTTTAACTTTATTTGTTGATAATTGTTATTGGTGTGGGATTTCGTTGCAGATGCCCTCCCATTTGAGCTTTTTTTCCCAGAGTAAAGAAAATTAAATCTAAAGTTTAAAAATAAATCATGTGAACTGGTTTTCTTTCCCTGGTGTATAGGCACATTTTGTTTCAGGTACTATAGAAAGTTTAAGACACTGTGTTCAAGCATTCAATGCTTTGTTTATTGAAAATGACAAAACATTCTTCACAATACAAAATTATACAGAATACAAACTGTATACCAAGTCCAGTATAAAAAAAAAAGGAACATTACAAGTGTTACAAAGGTTTTTCATTGATTTGAAATCTCGTCTTCATTAAAAGATTTTGGAAAACAAAAAGTAAAATAGGACAACAAGGCACAGCCGGTACTATCTGAGAAGCATAGTGCATACAATACATACAATACCACATGTGAAACAACCTGTTCCACGTTGTGATGAACACTTACGGAAAAAAAAAGTTTTTTGGTTTTTTTTTTGTTTGTTTTTTTACAAGATTAAAACAACCAAGCTCTGCGCATGATGAGCGGCTGGCTAGCCTTCTGCAGCTAGCTACACGTCACTACTGTCCACTCTGGACAGGGTCATGTGGAAATGTGCTGTTCTATATCACAAAGAGCCAGACGTCTCACAGACGTCGCGGCATATGGCTTTTACCAAGTGCTTTCAACCACTGGAATCTGAAGCAACTCGAGTGCAAAAAAGTGAGGTCACATACTGTCTCATAGGACTTTTCTGAAGTAAAATTTATCAAGATGGACAAAAGATGACTGCTGATGATGATAATGACGGTGAGAACAAGAGATGGATGAAGATGCGAGGGTTTTTTCACAGACCCTGGATCAGGATTTGTGGGTGGTGGGGGACAGGAGCAGGGAGGAGGGTGTTCCTTCCAGGTTTGGCAGGGGGACAGGCATGTGTCCGTTGATTAGGCTGGGGAACTGTGGAGGAAGAAAAAGGGGCCGAGAGTTAGCGAGGAGGGGACGGAGGCTCTATGAAAGCCGCTTTCCGGTGAGGAACTGCAGCATTGTCACTGCTCTGGTTTCCTGTTTTTTTATTCATTGTGCCTCTTCCTTTTCGTCTCTGTCCCCTGAACCTCCACAACAGAAGGAGAAGTCAACATTATTTGTGCACAAAGAATCCGGTATGGAGTGTGTGGCTGTGGTGGGGGTGTGGTGTGTGTATGTGTGTGCTTCACAAATGAGGAGCAGCTCTCAAACCAGTCCACCCTGTTCAGACTGGCTCCCCTGGGCTCAAACAGGAAGTATTCACAGGATTTCCTCTCCCTCTCATAAGCGCTGAAACAGGACACCTCTGCTGGACCTGCTTACCAAGTCTCAACTAGTTTCACAACCCCTGGTATCTGTAATTTTGCAGAACTAAAACATCTTGTTTTTGGGTTTTAAATATACTTTATGTGAAATAAATATCTGCATGTAGAATGCAAAATCTATTAGACTAAGAGATGCACTTCCTTACACTGGTACTTAATTTTGAAGACACAACAGAGGAGCACTATAAGTATAAACTCATATAAAGCTAATGCCTCTCAATCATCACGTATTACCCACTGCAGAGACTCTCCACTGTGCCTGTATTTTCTTACTTTGTTCTTATTTCCTGTGTTTGGCACATTAATGGGCGTGTACTCCACAAACCTCACGTGAGGTTGGGGCTTAATAAAAAGGAAGCAAAGGTGGGCATTCAAGAGACACAGCACCAAAAGAAACAAATAAAGCGAGGCAAAACACTGAATGAGAGTGAATCTGGGGTTGGCTCTTACTTTCGCTTTCAAATGTGTTTACAAACGGTAACCAACAATCCTGCATTGTATACCTTTAAAGGTTCTGTATGTAACTTTCACAGAATGGTTGTATAAGTGACACCTCTCTTTGAGGTCGTTAAGTGAACTGCAGTCAGCATCCTGTTGCTCGTGGTCCAGTGCATGCATCGGCCAAAACAGTAAAAAAAAAAAAAAAAAAAAAAAACGACACTAGCCACGATTGACTGGCATCAGGGTATGAAATTAACAAAATATTTTGGGGGCAATTTTGGCCCCCACGGTCTAAAAAATGGGGGTATTTTCAAAATGTTTGGGGGCCATCAAAAAAATTGTAATTATGTTCGAACAATAAGCACATGAAAAGCAAAACCAACTAAGATAGTGTCTTCACTCTTCAGTGGAAACCACTATAAATCAAATAAATAATGGGTTACATAAAGTTATGGTTGCAAAATATCACTCAGATTTCCTATAATTCAACCAGTTTAAATGTGATGATTTAACCATTAATCTACTGATAGCAGTACTAAATTACTATAAATTCCTTAGATGCCATCCTGGAAGTAAGTTAATTTAAAATTTAACATTCATTCTACCTTAATTTTTTATTAATTTGTCATTGTGTAGACACAGATCACCCAAGAAATGGTTAATTTATACTTATGGTACAGCAAAGCTTCCTCCCCTTCTCTGTCAGATTACTCTCACGTAATCAGTGCAATCTCATTGACGATGTCTGGAAAATGAGTTGTAGACGTGACGGTAAATTAATTTAATGAAAATAAAATTATACTTTAATGTCAGATTGTAATACTGTTAAAAATATGAATACATATAGTTGTTTCAAAAACTTGGGGGCAATTTTGGCCCCCGGAACATGGCTTTTGGGGGCATTCTTGGATAAATTGCAGGCCAAATGGCCCGTGGCCCTTGCTAATTTCTGACACTGACTGGCATCGTGTCGACAGAAGGCTGGAAAATTACAATCAAATTTAAAATAATGTTACTATCCCCAGTGTTTCTATATTTCATTTAGACCATTGTCTCCATGAAACTAAGTAGCTTACAGTTTGCAAATTATTTCCACAGTTGATGGTACAAAGCAGCCAACTGCAGATCCATGTAGCGTAGCAACGAGCTGGCTAACCTTAGGATTAACCTTACGATTAGCTCATTGGCCGCCCCTGCATTGCTTTGACTAGTAGAAAGTGCTTTGTATGTTACATCATTTATTGTTTGCTAAATTAATACTGTTCGTCTTAATCCACTACGTTAGTATCAAGAATCAAACTATACAAAAAAAGATATTTTTGGCAGATATATAGACGAGGACATGTTGTGTTAGGGGAGTGCATATTTATTTTGTAACACTGGGTGGTACTTGGACTGTAAATAAAATGGGTACATTACGTATTTATTTAATTGGGTGGTAAATAGACAGGGGATAGTTGTGTATTAGTTGTAAATAAATTTGGGAATTTGTTGAAATAATATATGAGCTAAAAGAAGAAACGCAAGAAAGACGTAGGGACATGTAAGTTTTACTTCTACCTACTCCTTTTCAGACACTGTTATCTTTGTCATGTTTGTTTTTTATTATGTTTTTTAATTTTTGGTTCAAAATAAAGTCATTCATTTGTTCATTCACTTTAGCTGGGGAAGTAATTTGGCAAGGTAATCAAATGATAGGTCGCTAGCAAGCAAGCTAAGTTAGCCAGCTACCTTTAGCCAAGATACTCTGTATTGTTTTGGCTTTGGTTGCTTCAAAACATAAGCTGATAAATTTGCAAACGCCAAGCTAGCTAATTTTGCAGCCAGATCAGCCCTGGAGTCTGGATGAATTAAATGATGTTAACTGCTCAAGACAGTATTTTGCCAGCAATCTGTCCACATTAGCAAGCTAACTAATATTAGCTAGCTAAAACCACAGCATCACAAAATATTTCACTTGTCAGTGTTTCCTTTTCAGTACTGAAGGGCCCTAAATTTTTAATATGGGACACTGGCTTTACTATTTGTTAGACTAGAATTAGCATGCTAGCACAGCCTGCTGACGCTCTGCCTCACTCCCCACCAATAAGATTTATCAGGAAGCTGATGGCAGCTCCGACCTTAGTAGCTTTAGCAACTGTAATTTAGCCAATGTTGACCCCAGCCCCCAGGGCTCACAGCGTCTCTGCTGCAAAATGTGTAACGAAAACACGGCATGTGTGGACTTTGGTTTGTGGTCGGTGCTTGTTGCTTGTTGGTGTTAGCGGACACCATTTCTTAGCTAATGTTAGCTAGTTTAGCACACATAGCGCTGTAGTAGAGCTGAACAGAGGCGACACACAGGAACAGGAATAACATGACTTCCTTTTGAAAAAATTAGGTTCATGTTCTTTACGTGGAAGTCAGTTCCCAAGTTGCTATAGACAACCAAGAAAGGCGAGGACAATGTCAGTTTAAGTTACATTACAACCTGTTTACACACTGTCAATAATATGTCAAGTTACATACAGAGCCTTTAATATACAAGATGGGCATAAGAAACAAGTTTGCACTAAAAAACTGGAGCCAATCATGTTATTACTCGTTGCAAATATTAGGAAATTCCTTCGTCTTAATCTCCTGGCATGATGTCAATAATGTCACCTGATTTAACAACTGCTGAGAAGAGAGGGGATTTTGCAGCAGCACTAATTTCGCTGCAGCCTCTCAACTTCCTCCTCGGCCTTCAAACAGTACCAGTAAACAATAATCCTTTGAGCACACCTTCTGTTCTCTTCTGCTATTTTTGTACCCTGTGTGTGTCTACACCTGTGTTTGCTTCTTACCTGGAAGAGGGAGCTGTGGCCCTGCAGCCGGGCGGGGCTGAGTGGAGCAACGGGGCTCAAACTGCTCCAGAAGTGGATGCCTGACAAAAGTGGACTGTGAGCCAGCAGCAAACCAGAGGGAGTCTACAGGGGGGGGGGGGGCAAAGAAGGAGGGAGGCTCCATGTAAATGAGAGGAACTAGTGAAGACAACATATTTTAAAATACAAACACAGAGACCCACTGGATGGAGAGCGTCGCTCTGAGGGCTTCAGTAATGCGAAACATGTTGAAACAGTAAATGGACGTGTATTGGCGTTTGGAAAAACAAACTGACGGAGCAGGAAGGAAGTCTGTGGTTTCTCCCCAGAATACAGGGGTGACGTGAGGAGGAGGTGGGGGTTGTTGTTGATTGGGGGGGGGGAGAAGTGGGGAAAGGGGAGGAGGGGGGTTCCTTAAGCACTTGTTGGAACGCCAACTAGAGAGAAAACATATGAAATCAATTTCTGCCTCTCTCCCCTGGTCTTGTCTCCCCCTCCCCCCGACTTTCCCCCTGTGTCACCTCAGAGAAGTGAGCCAGTGTTGCGGAGGGACCCAGCCCTGCTCCCATTATTAATGGAATTATTGGAGCATATGGCATCACTTAGGGCCTCTTCCCCCCTCTCATAGGTTGGACTCGCAGAAGATTCCTGTAAATTGCTTGTTTTTCTCTGATCTCACTTTTTGCGCCCTCGTAAACAGACAGTGTGAGCGTGGTATTAATGGCTCGCTCAAAGTGTGCATAAACCTCTGATGTGGTAGAGACACTTTGCTTTGTAACAACTCCAGTGTAAACACATTATTAACTTAAAGAGATTATTAAATACTAGTTGATGCTCGTAGCAGAGCCTTTGGGGTTATCGCAAAACGAACCAAAAAGTCACGGCTGGATTAATTTGGCTTTAAATCTGTGGCAGAGCACACTAAAAGTTTTACTGTAAAACCAGAATCATCCTTACAGCAGTCATGTCATTTACACTGAACAACCACACAAGTAAAAAACAGCTACTGAATGTACCGCATTTTACACAAGCAAATTTACATTTTACAAGCACTTTAATTTCCCAAATTTCAAATTCAAGTACAGACGTACTTCTATAAGGCCTGTAATTTGCAGCGCATAAACATTACTGGCTGTAATTTCTGCTTTTACCCCACAGAGCTGTTTATTTTCAAGGGTTTAATCCCAAACCAAACGCAGACAATGACTCACTGAATTAGTCTAAATTTGCATCTTTGCAAAACTATGTAAAATGTCTTTCTGCCCGTGCACGATTTACCTTTAAATCACACCAGTTTACCTTTGTCATACCTTTTCTTTGTCTGTTTCTTATGGAAATTTGGCTCAAGTGACTGCTTAAATAAATATAGCAGTAGTCTTTCCAGCAGCACACGCCAGGCTGTGTCAGATGTCTCTTGCCCTCGCTTTAGGGACACTGACATCATACTCTGGACAGATCCCATCATGTCCCTGTGGCTACCAGGCCACCACACACAGAGGGGCAGAGACAGATAGCATCATGCAGTCTTTTTCTGTCTGTCTGAGATTTGATTATTTTTGGGCTCACTGTATTTCAGCTGCAGTTGGCACAGAGCGACAGAGTCTACCTTTAACTAATGGAAGCAAAAATACGAGAGCTAGTAGACGTGTGGAATGGTATCACTGCAAGTGCGTGGACATGTCTGGACTAGACAGAGAGGAGGCAGGTTTTAGAGGAGTCTCATGTGTCTGCAGAGCTCCATGCTCACAGTACCTAACATTACTTACATGTTGAATGGATCACCAGCACCCCAAAGCGCTGACCCTAAACCAACAGACAAGAAGTGACATCATCTGTATCATGTTAATAAATCATCTCACCTGTGCAGTGAAGAAGGCAGGAGTGAGGGAGCCAGACGGCAGCGCCGGGCTGTTGAGGGCGATGGAGCCAATGTCGCTCCCTGCGAGCATCAGGGACGGGGGTGAGATCTCCAGAGCTTTGGGTTTTTTGCTTTTTGGAGGGAGTCCATCTCCTTGGTTACTACTACTACTAGTGGAGCTACTTCTACCACTGCTGCTGCTTCTCTTCTCAGGAGGCTGCAGGGCGCGCTCCCTGTGCCCAGAGGAGAGGTTGAGGGGCTGAGCGCTCTGGTCTGAGTCCTCCTCTTCCTCTTTGGCTGCGGGGCTCCAGCTCTGGGATGGCTGGGTCTGGGGAGAGGACGGGGAGCGGAGTTTGGGTGGCCTGGAGGAGACGTAGGACTCGGGTTTGGCGGAGGGAGGGGAGCTCCTTTCGTTGGCGTTGGTGCCAAAGCGGATGACGGAGCGCGGCTCCTCCTGGCGCTCCCGCAGGGCACGAAGCAGCTCAGGCTGGTTCTGCAGGGAGCTGATGCTGAAGGAGGAGTAGAGACCCGAGCGGAGGTAGTCATTGCGACACTGTTGCGCCCCCAGGGCTGCCAGCGTCCTCCTCTGGGCCTCCTCCTCCCCTTCCTCTTCCTCCTCCTCCTCTACCTCCAGCTCAGAGGCCTCTCCTTCCTGGAGGGGGAACCTTCCAGAGGCCAGGCCCATCTCCACCGCCTGGGGGTCCATCTTCAGGATCTCAGGGAAGGACACAAACTTGTAGACGAACTTCTGGCCGATCACCTTCTTGATGATGTTCTGTAAAACAAACGAACACTGTTAATGATGAGGAGAGTTTGTTTTAAAATATACGTACAGCAAACACATACGAATCAAGACAATACAAAAAGAACATATGTCGACTATCACAGAGGGCATTGACAACATTTCAGTCCAGTGAAGGCAAAACACCAAACTGAAACAGAATGCTACATCACAGCCGGATTTACTGTGTGTTTGCTGATAAAGAGGAAGTGGAAGTGTCTATCAGGGGAGATTGTGGTTTTAAGAGAAGTGCGACACAGAATGTGTCATAGTGCTACAGTCCTCTCTCACATCTTCAGGTCTTAACAACTACAAAAAGCTGCAGTGAAATGACCACTTTGACCATAACACAGAAGCAGCTCCTGCACATTAACCAGAGACACTTCAATTCACCTTGTCATAGTAGTAGCGCAGCGCTCTGCTCAGCTTGTCGTAGTTCATGTTGGTTTTGTTCTTGCGCAGCCCCCACAGCTTGGCCACTTCCTCTGACTTCAGGAGCTTAAACTCTCCGTCTGTGGACGTCCAACATATCAGGTGCTTGTGACTTTGGTCCAGCAGCAGCTGCAGCAGGAACTGCCACAAAGTGATGGCACTGTCCATACCTGCGGTGAGACACGGTCAGCGTGAGTGAAAACATTTGACTCGGCCGGAGCAGAGCACGTAACATCAAAGCCCTCACTGGTTATTTTTAAAATCATCATATGATGTCGCTTGAGTTTGTCCTCCTGTGGCTTTTTTTTTCTATACGAGATAAAAATGGAACATCGTCACCCAGAGATGTCAGCTGACAGAAAAAGCACCAAAACTACCTGCACATGCTCTACCTGCCAGATGCTACGATGACAGAATAAGCACAAAACTCAAACCTCTGGGGGAAACACGCCTGGTAGCTCTTTGCACTCTGTGCTCATTACTTTATATATTCTAGACCTGTGTAAAATAACTGCTGATGAAACAAACTGTGTGTGTTTACGGAGAGTGTTTAGAACACGAACAACTGATGATTCACCTTAATTAAAAGCTTCTTTTCCTGATTTCTGTCTCACTGCTGTTCTTTACCGCGCACAGCCTAAATTAGGTTAAAGGCTGAGGAAGGAACGGCCTGAAACATGTGGTGTAAGGACGAGTAGACCGGTGATGAATAGAACAGTGTGTTTTAAAGAGTGTAGTGTAATGTAGCAGCAGCAGCAGAAGAGAAAAAAAATATAAGGAGGAACAACAGCTCAAGCCAGAAATATGCTGCGGTTCAACCTGGCCCTCTCTCCACAGGAAGTATGACGGGCCCAGGGTGGGTTATTCCTTTAATAGAGGAATGTGCAGCCTCGAAGCTCCTGTCTGCCTGCTCGCAGCTCCATATATTAGTAGTGGGGTGGCGGTGGGGGACTGTTTCTGTCAACAGAGACAGCAACACCAGAGATGTGCTGAAAGGATTAATCAATTAATGGATAATAAACTGGCACAATTACGATAATTTGTCAATCATTAAGTCATTTATTGAGCTAAAATAGCAAAACTTTGTAGTTTTTCAGCATCTTAAATGTGAGAATTTGCTGCTTTG
The DNA here is from genome assembly GCF_011397635.1 of Epinephelus fuscoguttatus. Lineage (NCBI taxonomy): Eukaryota > Metazoa > Chordata > Actinopteri > Perciformes > Serranidae > Epinephelus > Epinephelus fuscoguttatus. The sequence continues at coordinate 30,818,912 of NC_064755.1, read as the reverse complement.
ATATCATTTTTAATTCAAAGTTTGAGTTTGAGACTTTTGATCATAAGAAACAAGCAATATGAAGACATCGCTTTGGGTTCTGAGAAACTGTGATAGCCATGTTTTACTAGTTTTTGGCTGATAGAAAGGCACCTTGGCCGATATATCTGTGCAGCAATATTAAAAGTAAAATTAGAGGGCTAACCTCGTCTTTACTTTTTAAAGATATTTAAGAGACGAATCCATGAAATTGCTAGTTGGAAGCCTAAACACCAGAGAGACACATATAAATAGGGGTCAAACTTATAATTTTTGACACAGACTGCAATGACTATGTCGCACAAAAGTATTAAAACTGATACCAAAAGTTGGCGTTAAATTCCTGATCAGGTTTGTAGTTAATTTGTTGTCTTTAGTTTTACCAGTTTAGAATCAGTTGTTTTTATCCAGAGATATTCTTTGGCTGTTTTTGTGAGAAGTTTGGCTTCTTTTGTTAAATAAAAACATATTAATGTTCCTCAAAGTGAGGTGAAAGGTTATTTTGGCTTTGCTCAGGAACTGTTCTGGCAAGGGTATTGAAAAATTTGGCACCACACACAGCCCTACATTCTGACAAACCTCATCTTGTATTCTTTGCCGTCTTATCTAGCTATGGATGTGCAGAGCGATTAGTCACTGATGCTCTGAAACAATGATAACAGACCGGCCTTTCAACCACATCATATCTCTGTCCGGTGAGGAGAGAGGGAGGGCTGAACTCATTTCCGACTCGCGCTATCCCCTGAGTTTTCTATCTGCCATGTGAAACTACAAACCTGTCAAAGTCAGGACTTCCTTCTATTCTACTTCCAAGGACAAATGTTGAGGAGAGGGGATCCCACAGCAGGGGAGCATTTCCCCAGTCCTACCACACTTCCCTCAAGAATCCCAAAGGGAGGGGGGTCAAGAGATCAGATCATTGTCCCCTTTCCACAGCTCCACCCTTTAAACCAATCTGAACCTAGACTTTGGTTTGGCTTTTAGAGCTTGCCAATGCAGTGCCGCCTTGCTGACAGGTCTACAATTAGGCCGGCGTGACTTATAAACATTCACCTTTGCAAGATGCTGCAAATAGCACAGAGAGACTTTAAAGTATGGGGCCGCTACTGAAGGTCAGACATACCTCCTACAGACACCACTACACCATATTTGACTATTAGAGTGATATGCTGCCACACAGAGAGATAAAATCCCCTACATGGAGGCAACATCAGTCACTGAGAGAGCCGCAGACATGGTATAACCCTTTCTAGGAACATTACAGGGACATTGTGGTGGTCCTGCTCGGGAATCAGGAGCCCTGCTGCGGATGCTCGGACTGAGAAGTCTCGCAGTGCGCACAAAGCCATCCAGTGTTGGCTGAACGGAAACTGCTAATGAGATTAGATGGTGTATGCAGACATTACTTAGCCATGACTAAATCTGCTCTCTTCCTGTTCGCAGACAGTGGAAAATTCAACAGGGGCCCGTAAAAATCAGCATCTCTAAACATCGGCCACGGGCTGGTTTTGCATTGCTCGTCTTTTGTTTGCCTCTCCTTCTGGGGAGGCTACAGATGTATCCGGGACTTGAAAGTTGCAGTGCTGTTACGCACAGAGGTCTGGATCACTATTCTGCCCCACTGACTCATTTTCAAGATGTGGCTCGGACCGGAAGACGGCACAACTGTGTCCGCATCTAAACCTGAACTATTCTGGTTTAAAACTTAAAATACACTCGCTCCTTACAGATTAACACAAGGTGAAAACTTTACATAAAACATAACTCCTATTCAGAGTTAACACAGTCGCTATTACGCCTAATAACCAATGACTTCTCTCTCTACAAGCCAACAAAGCGCAGTTCATAGAAAGATGTCCGTTTACTTTTACGTTACCTGCGATCTGTGTCTCGGTGTTTTCCCTCCGTGAAACTTTACGGTGAAGCTTGTGTGATTCCTTGTTTTTCCATGCTTGCTTCTGGTCTACACAGTTGTGCTGGACTGAAATAGGATCCTGGGCTTTTTCTTTTTCTGAGCAGGAAGTTGGAGCAGGCAGACACAGAGCCGGCTGACTTCCTCTCCCCGACGATTCCCCAGGCAGTTTGCCGTCTGTGTAAACACACTTTTCCTCCCCTCCTCTTCTCCTCTGCCTGCCCGCTGACGGCCAGCAGTAGGCCTACTCTGTGGTGTCGGCACACATGGTGATACAGAAACTCCTACAGCACAGAGACTGACATCATCAGTCCGCAGGCTGCCGTGATGCTTTCAGGTGCGCCTCGGTAGTTACAACACTTCCATCTGTGATCATAAGTCACGTGGTTTTTAGGGCTCGTCATAATCTTGCTCATTGTCGGCAGTGGTGAAAAAAGTATTTACAGCTTTCGCTAAAGTACCAATACTACAATTTAAAAATATTCTGTAACAACTTAAAGTTCTGCATTAAAAAAAATCTAAAAAAAAAAAAAAAAAAAAAAAAAACTCAAGTAAAAATACTCAAAAGTACAAAAGTATTATCATTAAAATATGCTTAAGTAAAAGTAGCAGTACTACATTGTAAAAATACTTCGCTACATATACAATTCAGCTATTATCTACTACCAAGGGAGGCTCAGGTGAAGTTTTACAGTCCTCACCTCACAACGCGGAGATCCCAGGAGAAAGGGGGTACAACTTTTTATGTCGGGGCTTCAGGACACTTGGGTCACTACGGACGAGCAGTATGGAGATATTTTGTGGTTTCAATTATGTGTTTTTTTTGGATGTTTGAATCTGGGGCGCTGTAAACATGCATTAGGTGGAGTTGTGTTGCTACCCCCTCTCCCCTGGGATCTCTGCAAGTGTTGTGAGGACTCTGAAACTTCACCTGAGCCTCCCTTGGTATATGGGTGAGTAGATAATGGTTGAATTTTCATTTGTGGGTGCACTATCCCTTTAAAGGTAGGACAGAAGCACTGTGATTGGACCATAAGATGTTAAACTATTTAGGGCAGAGCTTTGAGATGGTTACATTTATATTTGAAGTTCATTTATGAGGCATTTGCCTTTATTTGATGTTAGGGATAAATAGTAAGAGCACAGAGGGGTGACGTGCAAGAAAGGTCCTCAGCTTGAAGCGGTGATGTTGCAAATACATGGTGTGCACTTTTGACCACTTGTCCCCAAAGGTCACTTAAGACATGGTCACATAATAGCAGAAAGATTTTTAAAAATTTGATAGTACTGCCTCAGATCCCTAATTTAATTTGTGACTATCTGCTTTTGCCATGTAAGAGTTATTGTTTGTTTGGACTGAACAGATAAACTCTTTTGCTCCTCAGTCCGTCAGTTTGTTAAATCAGAGTATGGGCTCTTTGAGCCTGTGCAGGTCAAAAGGTGGAAGAGGAGGGGTGTGATGACATTGGCTGTTTTGTAAGTTTTCTTTGTTTAGTTTTTTAGTGTTAACTCTGTGATGCAAGAAGCGTTTCACAAAAATCTGACAAAGCAAAATGAATCTAATCTGAGAGAGTGATTTGGGACTTGTGATTTTTTCGTATTATTTATTTGCACAGTATTAAAACAATTGGTATAAAAACATCAACAACAACCACAACAAAAAAAAAAACAGATTGTGCAACTGAGATGAAAAACTCCTTAAAGGGTTATAAGTTATCTCACCTAAATATTCAATAAAACAAAAAGACAGAGATTTAAAATTGCCTATAAAATAATCAATAAGATACAATATAGTACCAATAATAGAATATAAAGTAGAAAAGAAACATACAGTAGGCCATCTAATAAAGTCCCTAATCAATGCTGTGTGTATGTGTGTATGTGTGTGTGTGTGTGTGTGTGTGTGTTTTGTATATTTATCAGAAACAAACAAAATCGAGAACAGGAACAAATACTAATCAAATGTACCACTGAAGGTGTGACACTAATCTGCATTCAAAAGATCATCAAAGCACCATAGTCAAATGCAAAGTTTATCCTGCATCTAAACAATTTTATAGTTCATTTTGAATATAAAGAAACCAGAAATTGTTTTAAATTATTTTTAAATATTGAGATGAAGAGATGTTTACCAAGTGTTGACGATAATTCCACAGCTCTGCACCACGACACTTCAGCAAAAACTGACCCCTTGTGGTGAGATTCTTAGGCAGATGTATATAATTGGCTTGCCGGGTACTATATTGATGAACGTCAGAATTCAGTGTGAAATAATTCTCAAAACACTCAGGCAAAAGATCTCTCCTAAATCTGGTTTTAGAAACAAAAGTACAAATTTGAATTGTGTTTATGTCATAAATTGTTAAGACCTTAAGTTTGTGAAATAGTGGCAAAGACGGAACAAATGCATTTGAAAAAGTGGCACTTCTGACAAATCTTTTTTGTAACATGTAGATCCTCTTAAGACTAGTGTAATAGTTTGAACCCCATACAATGTTACAGTAACTAATATATGGAAAAATAAGACTATAATACAAGATCAGCAAACAAGACTTGTTTAAGAAATAACAAATTTTCTTAATTATACCAAGGGATTTCATAGCCTTTGTATAAATGTAATTAATATGCATTTTCTTATGGAGTTGGTCATCAACTAGAACTCCTAAAAACTTCACAACATGCTTAACCTGATTTCCATCTATATTTAAGGATGCAATTTGTATGTTATATTTTCTCTTACTGCTGAAGATCATGAAATTTGTTTGTTTTTTTTTACATTCAAAGACAATTTGTTTATTTTAAACCAATTTGAAAATTCTTTGAGACCCCTATCTGCCTCACTCATAAGACAATCAAAATTTCTGTTTGACATCACTAAATTAGTATCATCTTCAAAAAGAACAGGTAAAATGTCTTTAGATACAGTAGCCAAATCGTTAACACAAATAAGAAATAATAATGGTCCAAGAATTGAGCCTTGAGGGACCCCACACTGGATGGTAGCTAGTGGTTAAGGTCACGCAGGCTAATACTTGTTATTATTTCTGCTTATATATGAAGTGGGATCTGCTCAGGTTTTATTAAGACATGTAAGTCTTCAATCACACTGGTGTTTGAATGTTTGAATTGACTTACACTGACAAAACACACTGCAGAAGCCTTTTGACTTTTAGATACTTTTTGTGAGCTCCATTCTGCAGAACAAAATAATGGGAAATATTGGACCCATAAAGAAATTACTGAAAACATCTTATAAAGCATTGTAACTAAATGCCATTTTTTGAGTGCCTTTGTGTAAGGACACATTTATTAAAGTATTACCTGAATTATTTAAGTTATTTTTTGGATATACATTGTTTTATTTTAATTTTTATTTTAAATCTGATTAAATGTAACTGTGGGTGGACGGTGGGATGTTGATGCACTTAATATTTACAGTAAAAAATAATAAATTGTTGCACCTCTACAATTTAACAATGTGTTGAATCAACAAACTGAGCTGTGTTCATATCCATCCACTTGAATTTACATGCACTCAAAACGTCTGACAGCAAGTGAAGGCATCAGTGGTGACATACGTTCTCTATCATTTATTTTCAGATTAATTTGTGATTACATTTTTAGTAAGTCACTTTGAGAATAAGACTCAACTGATTTTGTTGTGAGCAGTAATTAGTTTAGCTGTTGCACTTTTTGTCAGCTAGTACCCATAAAAGTTTGGTTCCCTGAACGCATCCACTTATGACGCATCTGGGTCAATGTGTCCAAACACTTGTATCACTAACCTGCGGCGGTCAGTGGCCCCCCAGAGGTGTCACACCGACGAGGCGTGGCTCCCAACGGTGCGTCTGATTGGCGGCTGAACTTAAGACGACCGAAGGTGGTACCCTGGGGAGAGGTGAGCAGCTCTCACTGCACCAGAGTCCCGCTCAAGTCAAGTTAAGTCAATGCCTTGTTTCACGGTGCACATCCGAGATGAGTGGCTGGCAGTGCCCTGCCGGGATACCAGCAACACCATCCAATGGCTTGGACTCGAAGCTCTTAAACGTTACATGAAGAACAAACCAGATAACGGCGGCATCAAGGCGTTAAAGGACACTCGGTTTGTGGTGCGCAGGTGTCAGGGTTTGGGTTTACTGGATGCGGATGACACTGTCGAGGATGTCCTGGAGGATAATGACTTTGTGGAGCTCGGTAAAGACCATATGTTTTTAAAATTTAAGAAATGCTCTGTTTATTTATTTTATTGCAATCATCTTATTGTGCATCACATTTGGGGGCAGTATAACCAGTAGCTGTGCGTAATTGCGCATGGTTAGTTATGTACCGACGATCTGAGACATTAAATGTGATTAATAAGACGTGAACAATGTGTTTTATTATCCTGCACTTACAGCCATTGAAGGCGACACCATGTCTCCTGACTTCATCCCGTATGAGCCTGGAGTTTCTCACCTGTATCCTTTCACTTGATGAGTATTTGTCATATTCATTATAGAGGGTACTTGGGTGCTGTAGTTGGCACTTAATACTATTTATCAAATCAGTTTTTAAATCAAATCGTGGGCGACAATTACTTTTGTCTAACTTGAAAAAATAATGATTTTAATGCTGCAACATTTCAGTGACTCACTCGTCATCAAGCACACTGAGCTGTGTTCTGCTCGTCCCTCTCCAACACACCTGTTTGGAAATAGATGTGCAAAGTATTCCTTTGTTCAATAACTGCTTTTGAAAGAACAATATTAATCTAAGTCATATATTTAATCACGTTTTTAAAATATATATAATTTCTGTTACAAAATAATCCAGTAAAGGGCACCACTGTATGTTGTTTAATGTTATCCTTAATTAAACTGTGTGAAATAGCACAGCAGCATACAAAGAACCTGGTGAAGTGAGTCTTTACCCATTCTGTTAAAATTTAAAACCTATTCAATGATTACTTCTGTGTAACACAGCTCTCTCCCTGTGCAGTACATTTCCCTGGATGGCAACAGCCTGACGACGACAGATCTGGTCAACTTAGGAAGGGGACTCTACAAGATAAAGGTAATGATCGACAAATTGCGTTTGTTGTCACGGCTGCTCTGTGCAAACTTTGACTGAAGATGATCTCTTGTCTTTACCAACATTTTCAGCTGACTCAGGAGGCAGAGAACAAAGTTGTGCAATCCAGAGAGCTTTTGGACACCATTGTCAAAGAAAACAAAGGTTAGGATACATTTAAGCACAAAGACCTTAAATGCACTGATATTAACCAGCTACTGCAAACGTATTACAGAAATAAATCATGCCATGTATTAAGTTCTCTGCATCTCTCTCTGTCTGTTCCCACAGTCGTCTATGGAATCACTACAGGTTTTGGCAAATTTGCCCGAACAGTGATTCCTGTCAGCAAGCTCAAGTAAAGACGATATTTCACTGTATACCACTACATCTGCTGTTGGAGAATGAGCTGTTTCTATGTGCTGATATGTTCTTGTTTCACAGGGAGCTGCAGGAGAACTTGGTGCGGTCACACTCAGCAGGTAATAAAGCTCTCCGTAAAGCTCTATTACGCGTCTAGAATTTCAGATTTCAAGATAATGAGCACTCCTGACAAAGTGTTTTAGGTTTAATTCGTATCAGCGCCATCAATGTTATGCTGTGGTGTGTAGGTGTGGGAAACCCGCTCAGCCCAGAAAGGACCCGCATGCTGCTCGCTCTGAGGATCAATGTTCTGGCCAAAGGGCACAGCGGGATTTCTCTGGAAACTCTTCATGCCATGATCCAGGCCTTCAATGGTGAGCCACCAGCCTCACTTTACCTTATCTGACCTTGGATATCGGCTGCTGTTGACTGCTGATAACTTCCTTTAGGGATCAGTGTTGGGAAAGCGGACAGTCACCTGACTAATTTTCATGTCTAACGCACTCTGCCCCTGCAGCTTCCTGCCTCTCCTTTGTCCCAGAGAAGGGAACAGTGGGTGCTAGCGGAGACCTGGCACCCCTTTCTCACCTGGCCCTGGGGCTGATGGGCGAGGGGAAAATGTGGTCTCCTAAGAGCGGGTGGGCAGATGCCAAATATGTAAGATCTTATAGCTTTCTTCATAGTGATTTTTTCCATGGTTATACAACAATAACTTGCTCACTGCTGCAGGAGATTTATTTTTTGCTTCTAAGAGTCACAGGTCACAAGGTCCAATAGGAAAACATGTTTGTTTTTCGATGAACCTTGACCTTCTACATGTTTTGTCCCCTTTCATCTCTGGCCAGGTCCTCGAGGCCCACGGACTGAAGCCAATATCACTAAAGCCCAAAGAGGTAATGTTTAAAAACCAGCCATGACCCCTCATATTTGATTTGCTTGCACTAAAGAACGTGACCCAGGCTTCACTGGGGATGCATTGTGCTTTGTCTTGAGGTAAAGAATTTAGGCTCTGTCTACATGTATAGATATTTTTAGGAACAGATATTTTCTCTCTCTATTAAGAAAAAAAAAATCTCTCCACACGACCTTTGTTATACAAAATATCTCTGTACACACTAGTGCTGAAACGATTCCTCCAGTAACTTGAATATTTTGATTACTAAAAAGCCTTGAGGCTTCGTTAAAACCAGTGCAACTACACAGCTCACTGTACTGTAACAGTCCTCTGTTACTTTCGCTTTTGATAGCCTACGCAGCTGTAACGTGGATGTGAAGCGCGGATTGAAAAACGATGGAGGAAGAGGGACAAGAACAGAGCCAAAGACAAAAAGAGGAGACACGCCAGAGAAAACAACTGAAAGTGTCAAGACTGTGAGATCATTACAAGTTAAAACAAACAGAAAAAAGTTCAGTGTGTATTGTAAAGCGGAGTTAGCATACCATAATAGCACAAGTGCAATGCTACAACATCTAAGTAGAAAACATCCAGTGTATGAACTGAGTTTGCCAGGCGGACCTGGCACAAGGTAACGTTAACGTCACGTTTAATTGCATTTAACCTCAGTCAGTGATTGCTAGCTGAGATTCATAACGCATGTAAAGAACTTACGTGTATTATGGCTTTATAATGGCTGATTAATAACAGAAATCAATGCGGTGGCTAATGTTACCTGGTGATGTATCATGTGTTTTAGCTAGGTTTTGCTAGAGAAAATTGCAACATGTGGAAAATAAAATGCTGTATGCAACTGGTTTAAGTCTTTACAGACAGCAGATGCATCATTTGATCTCACATAACTGTTAAAGTGCACACTGCAAACAAATGTTTTAGCAATTAAAGCATTTTGCAATTGTTGCTTATTTCTCTCATCTCTCTCACTCTTATTATTTTCTCTTTTATAAATTACTATTGCCCTTAAGTAAAGCTAAAGTAATTTAATGACAACACACAGTATTTCTTATCCGATTACTCGATTAATCACCAGAATAATCAATAGAATACTTGATTACTAGTACACACTATGAAGCAAAAACAACTCTAAATGCTCGCTGGCGTTAGCCATCTTCTCCAGTTAACTGTTGTTGTGAAGATAGTTAACTGCACAAGTTAATGTTTCCCATGTTAAAATGACGACTGGATATCTCATTACCGTTCCCTTTGATATAAAGACAGAGAAACTTGCTCAACGATACGAGTGATGCTCTGGTCATGTGAAACTTTTCCTTCCACTCCTCATCAACAGCAATCCCACTCTAGAAGGTGTACCACCATCTGCTGGATTGACCGGGCCTGCTCCAAAACTGTCATTTCTGACAGACCACATAACACTGGGTGCAGCAGACGGCTCCGTTCATCCATGAAGTGTTGCAGCAGTACTAAGTTAAAGTGTAAAGTAGTCAGTGGACCGAGCAGTGCAGACAAAACATAAACAATATAAGTAGTCTACTGTTATCATTTCTGTTGCAAACTCATTACACAAAGCAGCTGACGTGCACACAGAGGTGATGATGTTTCCCAAACAGATAAACAGTAACTAGAGTTTTGAAAAATCTGCAACTCAGTCAAATTTTTTTTTAAAAAAAAATCAGTTTTAATGACCTAAAATTCAATTTGCATGAAGACGAAAGGCCAAAACGTTGAGGGAATTATACCGTTTTCAAAAATATCTGTATAAGTTTAGGCCTTCAAAGAACAATAACAGTGTTTTTATTTACTATTATAACCCACAGTATTGTGCACACTGCATTGTATCCTCCCTGGGGCTTCTGAGAGTGGAAAATATGTCCCTCTCACTCTCTTTCCCTCACAGGGTCTTGCGCTGATAAATGGGACCCAGATGATCACCTCTCTTGGGGCGGAGGCCGTGGAGCGAGCCCAGGCGATTGCTCGGCAGGCAGACATCATTGCTGCTCTGACCCTGGAGGTGCTGAAGGGGACCACCAAGGCCTTTGATAGTGGTGAGCAGCAGCAAAATCACAAAACTACATGGAAATATTTACCTCAGACTTCAAGGTTCTGCATCTGTTTCATCCATCCTCATTTTCTGGTCTCCTCCTGCAGACATCCACACGCTGCGGCCCCACCCAGGACAGATAGAGGTGGCCCTACGCTTCCGCTCGCTGCTAGACTCGGATCACCATTCGTCCCAGATTGCAGGTCAGAAGACAGGCCTATATTGTGAAACAGACAAGTAACACACCATTATGTAATAATCAAACAAAGTTATCATACAGCTAACATCTGGGTAGCACCGTTCACAGTAAGAAGTGTGTCCTGCGTTCAAACATATGGGTTATAGAGCTTTACAGTACCGCCATATTTGTGGGTATTTCCTCCCAACCAAAACACATACAGGAATATTTTTACCACTTGATCAAGGTACTGGTTTCAGAACTGGAGCGCTGTGGCTGCCCGCAGCTCATAAATAGTTAGAGTGGTTCAGATGCAGTGGGTGTATCTCCCCAGATGGATTAATAAAGTATAGCCTTTGGTAACATTACGCCTGCATTTCTCCCTTAAACATGTTGCACTTAATGTGTGTCATCTGGTGTTGGTATGTTTTTCCAGAGAGCCACCGGTTCTGTGACAGAGTCCAGGATGCCTACACCATGCGATGCTGTCCTCAGGTAACCTCAAGTCAAGTTTATTTATACAGACCAAAATCACAAGTTTCACCCTCAGGACTTTAAAGTCTGTACACCCTCCATTCTTACACTTTTAATTTGGAAAAAGAAGTGTGGTGGATTTTCTTGGGCTAGATCTGATATGAGTGATTGTCCTGAGGCACAGCAGTCAGATTTTTGGAATTTGAGTAAGACTGTGATGGCAAGGCGATGCAGTGGTTAGCATTATTGCCTCACAGCAAGAGGGTTCCTGAGTCAAACCCGGGGTAGGGTTCAAACCCCGCAGTGGGAGAGCCCTTCTGTGTGGAGTTTTCAAGTTCTCCCATGTCATCTTGGGTTTTCTAGGTTAACTGGTGACTCTAAATTGTCCGTAGGTGTGAGTGTGAATGGCTGTCTGTCTCTATGCGACAGCCCTGTAATAGTCTGGTGACCTGTCCAGGGTGTACCCTGCCTCTTGCCCAAAGTTAGCTGGGATAGGCTCCAGCCCCCTCGTGACCCCTAACAGGATAAGTGGTTACAGAAAATGAATGACAATGGGTAGGACTGTGCTGAAAGTTTTTTTCAGTTATTTCTGAGTATACCTTTTTTGTTTCCGTACACAGGTTCATGGAGTTACCAATGACACGATAAAGTTTGTCCAGAACATCATCAACACAGAAATCAACAGTGCCACTGACAATCCTGTATCCTTCCTCTGCATAAAGATGAGAAGACTACACAAATAGTCTGAATAGTTTGATTTCTTTATTCCCTTATTGGATTAGCTTAATTTATGAATTATATTCATCAAAGAAAGTTCATTCAATATAAAAAGGACTAATTTAATCAGATGAGTCACTATTGAACAGACATTTGAAGCTTAATTCGCAAACCTCAATAAAAGCATTAAAAGTAACCTAAGTATGCCTCTGTTGTCTCTGCACTCAAAAACTGCACACTGGTTTAGCTACAGATTCTAGGTTCTGCCACAATTATATCCTGGATTTTACTGGAATCAGGTGATTTATTTTTCTTAACAGATGAACCAGATGGTATTTGCAGAAAGAGGGGAGACCATTTCAGGTGGGAATTTCCACGGTGAATACCCAGCTAAGGTACGTAGGTTTGTGACTCATAAAACATCTTGCTGGTATTTGTTGTAGTTTTTGTTCTCCACTCTATCATCACTCTTCCCTTTCTTTTAGGCTCTGGACTTTTTAGCCATTGCAGTCCACGAGCTGGCCTCTATCAGTGAGAGGAGGATCGAAAGGTTGTGTAACCCGTCTCTGAGTGAGCTGCCTGCCTTCCTCGTCAATGAGGGCGGACTCAACTCAGGCTTCATGATTGCTCATTGCACAGCTGCTGCCTTGGGTTAATATCAGCACCTGAATTAAATGTTGTTGTTATATTTATATTGAATGAAGTAGATTTTTTTGTTGTGGGAATTAAATAGGTTTTAATATTGAATAGTGAATTTCAGGTAGAATATTTTTAACATAGATTAAAACAAGTAAAACATTTGATTATTATATTTATATGTATTTATGTCCCTTTTTACTCAGTGTCTTATCATGAACTTTAACTCTTATCTTCATTTTTGTACCATCTAGTTTCAGAGAATAAAGTTTTGTGTCATCCGTCGTCTGTGGACTCTTTGTCCACCAGTGCTGCCACAGAGGACCATGTGTCCATGGGAGGCTGGGCTGCCAGGAAGGCCCTGAGAGTCGTGGAGCATGTGGAGCAAGGTTATAGTTCACTTGTATAAAGCTCAATGGCCATTAGCATCAGCAGTTTTTAAAAAAGATCTGATAACCCCCTCAGTTTAAATAAGCTATAAAAAGCAAGTGACTGAAGCTGGTGCTTCAGTCACAAAAAGTGCAAAGGTAACAGTGTTGAAAATCATGCCAGTGAACACCGACAGTGGATAAAAGTGCTTCAGCAAACATTTGCATGGTTATAAATCAAAGCTTTCCAAGTGGATATAGTGGTTAACCATAAAACTACAGGCAAAAAACCCCACATGACTAACTCAATAATTCTCTAGCTAAATTTAGAGTACAAAGGGCTTTCAACCAACAATGTTTTATTCTCACCGTTGAAACTTGTACTATCTTTAATTGCATTGAAAAGGTACTGTGAGTTTTGTTGGGTCCAGTGGCTACTCTACATGGACATGTAGCATTCCCCCTGGATTTACGTAAAGTTATTACAATTATTGCAAAACTAATTCAAGAATTGGATGGAGTGAAGCATCTTCAATGGGCTCCACAATCTCTCCTTGAGGAACACATAGCTTAGAAAATTTATGACTGAATCCAAAGGAGTGTTGAAGCCTTTCTAAAGCACCATTTGTGATTTGATAATGCTACATTATTTGCTGTCAAGTCGTATTAAGATTTGGTCCAGTCCCTCACACACTATAATACACTCAAATATGTTCAGTATGCAGTGCTGCACCCTTATTGCAAACTCAGGACTGTCATTTAACAAGCCAAAAGTAGTGATGCCACATGTAATGTTTTAACTTTGTGACTGAAATAATTCTTACTAAAAAGAGGACTAACCTACTGATTAAAAAGATACGATCCTTTTAGCAAATTAAGTCAAAGTGATTGCATTTTTTCAAATCTAATGGAAGTTTTCTGTGATCAGTTCTTGCTATAGAGCTGCTGGCAGCCTGTCAGGGTATTGAGTTCCTCCGCCCACTTCGTACCACCACTCCATTGGAGAAGGTCTATGAACTTGTGCGCAGTGTGGTCAAGTAAGTCAAACAGATGTGGGCAAGGTTCACAATTTTCAGTCCACTGAAATGATGAACGCGATAGTTAATATTTATCCATTGTTCCACTTCTTACTCTCAAACTCTCAACTATTCTGCCTTTAACAGACCTTGGATTAAAGACAGATTCATGTCTCCAGACATTGAAGCTGTTCACCGTCTTTTACTAGACCAGAAGGTAAGTGACAAATCTTATGGAGGAATAAATGTTACTTCTTACTGCGGATGTGTTGTATCTATTTGTACATAAGCTCCACAGGGATGAAGAGGGATGATACAATTTTAAGTAACAAGTTTATATTTTCAACTCAGGTGTGGAATGTGGCCAAACCTTACATCGACAAGTATCAGACAGAGTACATCCCTGAGTCCCGTCCCGTCTCTCCTACTGCCTTCTCTCTGGAGTCTCCAGCATCACCGAGGAAGCGTGTTCGCCTTGAGTGAAAACATGTCCAACCTTTGTTACTTTGCATTAACTATAATTCAAAGAGTCACTTATTGCAACTTTTGTGGATTTAAATGAAACCCCCCAACATTTCTGATTGAAGATCACAGACTGATTTGATGTTGTTTTGACTCATGTAGACTAAATTCATACTTTGATTCAGGACATTTTTATTCCCTGATGAAATCTTGGTAACTTAATAATTGGTATTGCTCTTGTAATTATTAGTGTTGAACCTGCATACAGCTTGCTCTGCATCACGGCGCAGTAGAGTTGTATTTATCTAAACGTTTGTTTTCCTTTTAAAATATGTGCCTAATTTAGTTTTTATTGCCACATGTCTACCTCAGCTGCTGTACCATTTTCATAACAAATAGTTTTTAATGACTGAACACAAGCTATGATTTAATGTTTTTTTCTCTGGCGTAACTATAATAAATCTTTAATGATTTCCATCTGTATTTTTCCATCTTTGACAACAACAAAAAAAAAAAGCAATAAAAGTATTAAAGCTAATGCATTACAAGGCCATTCATGGTGAATTAAAATGCATTTATAATGCTCTATGACTGCACTCATAAACACACAAAATACTTCCACAAAACACTTCCTGATGCACTTTATCAACAGTCAGAAAACATTATAGATGTAACTTATAATACATACAGTGTCAAGTGTCTTATGGATGCTCTTGACTAGATATAAACTAGGGGTTGGCTGATGGGGCTTACAATGCATTATGAATACTTGAACTAACCTATACACACTTAAGCAATTAATTGTATTAAGGACTCATAGAATGTTAAAACAGTCCATGTACTATCATAAGTTATCACTGTACGTGTTAAGTAAAGTGACGTACATATTGACGTGTCAATAATAATCTATGCTTCATTATAATGTTTCACTGTTTCATTGTAAAGTGTAATGCATTTTCATTTTAAAAGAATCTATGCTGCTTCATAAGTGACTCATGTCTATCATACACTAGAATACTTTGAAAAAATATTAAAAGATTGAAGTCTGACACGCTTTCACATCTTCAGACATGTCATGTCATGAGTCAGAGAGTTTTTCTCAAGTTCACAAAAAAAAACTGGGCATCTTGCAGAGTCACTATTACAAGATTGTTAGCCTCAAAAAGAAAAAAAGTGGACAGACAAGATTGCTTGTAACCTAATGTTAGCTACTGGAATGTCTGCAATAGCACACGAGCTACCTGTACACTTAAGCTGAAGATTTCTGTTTTCAGTAATATAAACGTTTACATGAAGTAATTCTTTAAGCTAGCAGGGTTCAGCTGAAACATAGTTAGCTCATAGGCCTCTAACAAACATTCCAGTAGCTTACTTAAACTTGCAAGTTGCCCCTACGGTGGTTAGCTAGCTAGCTATAGCATCTGGCATACTTACTGGGGATTTCAGGGGCTGCAGCAATTTCTGTCTACTTCTTTCACTCTCCACTCTTGTTTGACATGCCCTCCCATTTGTGCAATGATAGAGTGGAGAAGGAAAAAGGGGAAAACTGCTACAGCCCTGAAAATCCCCCTGTATGTATAAATATGCTATAGTTAGCGAGCTAACCGCCGTAGATGTGGTTACTTACTAGGGATTTCAGGGGCTGCAGCAATTCCTGTCCACTTTATTTCTTTTTGAAGCTAATAATCTAGCCAATAGAAATCCTGCAAGACCCCCAGTCTTTAAAAAATCTTACTCTGTGACTAAAAACTCTTTGACTCATGACACACTGTCGTTAGAAGTGAGAGTGCATCACACTTTATAATACACCAACAATGTAACATTATGATGAACCATAGATGCATCAATACATACTTCACTTTACTTAACACATACAATAACTTATGATACTGCATGGACTGTTATAACATACTGAGTCCTTACTACAGTTGATTGAGGTGTGTATCAGCACGTATAGGTATTCGTAATACTTCATAAGCCCCATCAGTCAACCTCTAGTTTATAACTAGTCACTAGTTATATTTCGATTTAATGCTACTTCCACTCAAATCTATTGTATTTTTTACTCCACTAAATTTATCCGACAGCTTTAATAACTATGCAGATTTAGATTCTGTGAACAAAACATGATCTATAAAATGCAATACTCTACTATAGCTTAATCTATGCAACAGTGTATAAAGTAGTTATAATGTGCTCCACCTCCACTACCTCTAACAAACGTGTTGAAGCTCCAAATATATAATAACTCTGAAAAGGTATAATTCACTCCTACAAATATTTTTACTGTAAAACTTAAAGTAACTTTTGTATTTTTTCCTGAGTGAAAGTTTGAATGTTGGTCTTTAACCTTGCTACTTTTACTTAAATAAAAATTATGACTACAACCACTGGGCAACCTCCGTAACACATGATCATCACTTTTTAAATTACAGGAAACCTGTAAAAAAGTATTACAGAGTAGAATATAAAACACCACACAGCTACATGAAAAGAAAAGCAAACAAAACCCTTTAATGGTGAAGTCAAAAGCACAGTAAGTTCAGAAATCCATATTTAATGTAAGTGAGCTATTGTATAACAGTACGTTTATCTGTCAATTGATTTGACCTGAAGTTCGTGATGATGTCTGGCCAAAGTCCAAGAAGAGTTTTGGGGGATTTAGAAAATAAGGTTACGTATGACTATACGTTATGACACTGTTTACCTCATAAGTTGCAAATTTTAAGTAGAGCATCAGGTGTAGTTGCAGTGAGTCAGCAGTAATCTGCAGATACATTTCTAAATTAACTGTTTTGTCTATAAAATGCCATAAATAACTGAAAAAATTCAAAGAAATTCAGTCTACCATCTTGTATGACACAGTAATGAATACAAATCTTCACATTTGAGATTCTGGAACCAACAAACGTTTTGTACTTTTGCTTAAAAAATGACTGATGAATCATTATCAAAATGTTTACTGATTTTCTGTGGACCTGTTTGTAATGTAATGGTCAAATAAAGCAAATGTTCATAAATGAATAAAACTAATAAGAGACAACCAAAAGAAAACTATCAGTCTCTGATCACAAGGCGGGCATCTGTTTTTCTTAAACAAGCACACCTAAATCACAAACATGCTCAGCGTAAACAGAGAGAGGGATGTGTTATTGGGTTCACATTCACACTGCTTTTGTTCTCTGTACGCTGAACCTTAGGGAAGTAGGATTAACACAAGCTTCCCAGTCCAGTTAAACAGCACCTACCTGTCCAGGCTGAGAGGCCACTCTGCCACCTTGAGGTGCTGTGATGAAAAACCTGAAGAAGATAAAAGTGGTATGTAACAGACATCCAAAGACAGCATTGGTCAACAAATTCAAAGGTTACACAAACAACTCCTTACAGATGTTAGCACAAGGGGCAGAAATCTGCTGTGCACAGAGATACCTGAACCTTGCAAAAAAGACTTTGTCACTGTGTGCTTAGACTAACTGAAAAAGTTAAATTGAGTAATTGAAATCTCATCCTTGTCTTAATAAAGTGTCAAACTAAACGGCTGAATTCTGTTCTCTGCAATAACTTGACTTTGCAAATGCTTATCATTGAATGAACGTCAAAAGTGTGTTTATATACGATGCACAATCACATAGCATTGAAGTCCAGTGCTTCCTGAATAAGCAAAGAGAAATCTGTGTTACTGGTAACACCAAAAAACATTACTAGCATTATTTACTACAGTTGTGGTGGTGTAGTAGTAGTCGGTACATGGGTAGGTTACCTCGGACGATGGTATACTCTCCTATGTATTCAAATGGATTTTTGGCTGATAGGTGGGTATGCTGTAAACCAGGGGTGTCAAACTCATTTGAGTTAATAGGCCACATACAGTTTGATTTGATCACAGGTGGGCTGGAGCTGTAAAACCATTGCATAACATTCTAAAAATAACAAAGGCCTCCAAATGTTTCCCTTTTTTTGTTTAAAGAAGTTCATTTTAAAAACGCTAATCCATTTACAAAACAGGTAACAGGTAAAATAAATGCAGTTTCAACAGTATTTGTCGGTTTTTCCATATTCACTCTGTCTACTACTTACTGTTATTACATGTGCATTTTTCTATCATCACCACACCAAACTCAAGTGAAAGAAAAGAACTGTATTCTGGTCGGGGTGAAAAAGGCTCTGCAGCAGCATTTTACATGAAGAAAACCTGTGTACACCCTTTCCAACAACACTGCGGTTAGGTTAGGCCCATGTAGAAGTTTTATGAGTCAACATTTATGCACCCTAATGTAAATATTGTAAGTTACACCAGGTATAACAAGTCTGTGATTGTATGAAAACATCCATTCCTTCATCCAGTAAGTATAAGCAAACCATTAATCCTATAAAGGGTCATAAATGTTTGCAGGAACACTTAACAAACCTAATGACACAAGATACTTTTTAAGTAATGACCTTAAACAAATTCCTAACATTCAGAGTTTATATAGACACCACATTAGCATTACAGTCTCATAAATGTGTGGGTACTCACATAAAAATCACTTTCAAGTCCAGAAATGCCGTTGTTGGCATAGGAAAACGCAGCGAGGAGAAAGTACTAACGCTACAATTTGAAACAACAGTACGTGTGTTGTCGGTTGGATGGCACTAAAGAAAAGTGGTTGACGGTAGGAAAAAGGTGTCTCCTTCGAGCCGGATTCGAACCAGCGACCTAAGGATTTCAGCTGTCAAGCCACTACAGTCCTCCGCTCTACCAACTGAGCTATCGAAGGGACGCTGTGTGCTATTGAGAGGGCACTGAATTTAAAGCCCAAACACCAATATTTCACCATATTGTCAAATAATCTTTAACCTAATAACGTTAGCTTCTTAACAAAGCTTAAAAAAAAAAAAAAAAGCTAACCGCTAACATGACCAAAGTGCGGTCGCACGCTCACCTCAATCAGCGAATGTTAGCTCGCTAGCTAGCTAACGTTTAAGTGATTTAGCTTTTCGTGAAAGTAAAGTTCAAGCTGCGTCGACTGAAACTCTGTTGAAACTCACTGTCTGTTGCTTTAGGTTCAAACAAAACCCTTAAATTGGTCTAAGTCCAGTGAAAAACAGACTAAGCTAAAGTTAGCCGTTGGTGTTTGTAGCTCAAGTGAACGCGAAGGCCACCGCTACGCTAGCATACCTGTTAATTGACGTTAACGTTAGCTAAGTTGCTTTAAGTTTCTGTTTACGGTAAAAAAAAAAAAAAGAACTGCCCGCCCCTTCTTTTCCCACAAAAATAAAGAAAAAAGTGTTTGAAATACACACTAGATGGCACATTTCACCCACCCTTGTTTTTAAAAAGTAATAAATACATAGTTAAAGATGGGGAAACTATACGCAGAAACGTTAAACGTACGTTACCTTTGCTTTCCTGTACACAGATTGAAGGTAGATGTCATGAAACCTGTTGCACTAAGGAGAAGTTGGGGATTCACGGGCTTGTTCAAACTGCACCTCAGGTGTTATCATGGATGGGTCTCTTTTTCCCTTTTGCCAGTTCAGTGTTTCCTGCTGGTCTTGGGATCGAACCATCGACCTTTTCATCACACAAGACAGGTTCTGCTCTCCTGTTGCTGTGATACAAACCAGCAGAGGATCAGCGCATACTGAGGCCCAACCTAAGAACCACACACCATTGATGCCTAATAACATAATTTGGGAGTTATGGTGACAACATAACTGTAATAATCAATCAGTCAAGGGTTGTTTTAAAAGCAATAATTGCATAAGTTGTCTCCACAGTGCACATTTAGGAAGGCGCCAGTTTAACTCCTCTTACCATCACTGCCATACAGTGCACTGAACAACAGGAAACAGTACAGTTGTTAGTTTGTGGAGGACTCATCTTTGCAGAGCAGAGGACACTTTGCCGTGTCTGCGTCTGATAGCTGCTGTGCATGGATATTAATCATGGTCATCTCTGTAGAGTTCAAAGATGCATATTTGTCTATAAATGGCTCATATATATGAACAAGACACATGGGGCATTTCTGGAAAACAAGCTCACTACAGTAGTTAAATACAGCTTTTATGATTAATCTGAGCAATGCAGTTAAAGAAACACTTGACTGAGGATCTCATTATACCAGATAAAGTCATAGCTAGGCGTGGATTACTGCTGGACAGGCCAACCAGGGACAGGCCCAAGGGCTTAAAGTGTCAGGGGCTCCCTGGCATCAGGTGCACAATGTCACTCAAATTAGCACTTAATGACCATGAAGACACTCAAAATGACAACAAGGAGAGAGGCAAAGAGGTACGAAGAACTGCAAAGGTACACAAAATAATAACAAAACAGGCAAAACAACCACAATAAGATAGAAAACAATCACAAGGAGACACAAAACGACCAATACTGGACATAAAATTATGGGGTGCTGTTTGTAAAGTGTCTCACGCTGAAAATAACATCAACATTTTGCCACATTTAGCTTCAAACAATGTTTAAAAAAGTATTGTGATTTTTTTTAACGTCACCTTTTACCACATTTACAGCAATATTTGTTAACTTAGAAATATATTAAATAGTTAAATCTAAATATTAAATGTGGCACCTAAATGTTAAATGTTAAATCTAAATATTAAATCTAAATCTAAATGCTAAATCTAAATCTAAAATCTAAATATTAAATCTAAATCTAAATCTAAATGCTAAATCTAAATCTAAATCTAAAATCTAAATATTAAATCTAAATCTAAATGCTAAATCTAAATCTAAATATTAAATCTAAATCTAAATCTAAATGCTAAATATAAATATAAATATAAATATAAATATTAAATCTAAATCTAAATCTAAATGTTAAATCTAAATGTTTTGGGTGAAACTAAATATTTAGCTAATATGCAAATTCACACTGCCGGTCACCGGAAGTACCAAAATAAAAGCTCGAGATGGTCAGACTGTTTATAGAATCAAATAACGAATTAAAACCAACTTATCGGGGGAAATGGACACTTGAACATACATTAGCGTGATAATAACTACCTAAAATAACAAGAAACGTGTTTGGAGAAATTTTATTTGATGTGTACTTTGAGCTGTTAGTGTCCCTTCGGAGGGAATCACCTTGTTGTTTACAAATACTTCCAGGTAGAAAACCAGCGGAGTTTAGCAACATATATATATGCACATCTCACGTTTTTCACGTCACTGTATTACCGTTTAGACTAATCTGGTGTTTGTAAAGCCTATAAACACTATGACTGAACAAACATTACTATCACGGTCTGAAATTAATAACATGGTTATCGTAGATTAGCGGGGCTAACTGTTAGCTGTTAGCCCCGTTAGCGGTGTCTGTAATGACTCATTAACTCTAAACGGTCCGTGAAGAAAATATTTTTTCCAGCGGATGTCTTAGTTACAACATGATTGAGCTAACTGGAGTAGTTTCATGTCGTATCCGACAACGGGAGACATTTAACAGATGACGTCCTGATAGCTTTGCTGCTGCTGCGGCCACTGATGCTTTCTAGACATCGTGATTTCCCAAAACTGAATAAATACCACACATCGCAACACAAAACTGCTTTGCTAGCTCAATCATGTTGTAACTAAGACATCCGCTGGAAAAAAATATTTTTTTCACGGACCGTTTAAGAGTTAATGAGTAATTACAGACACTGCTAACGGGGCTAAGAACTGACGGTTGTTAGCTTAGTTTAGGTTGTTAATCTCTCCGAAGGGACACTAACAACTCAAAGTACACGTCAAATAAAATTTCTCCAAACACGTTTCTTGTTATTTTAGGTAGTTATTATCACGCTAATGTATGTTCAAGTGTCCATTTTCCCCGATAAGTTGGTTTTAATTAGTTATTTGATTCTATAAACAGTCTGACCATCTCGAGCTTTTATTTTGGTACTTCCGGTGACCGCAGTGTGAATTTGCATATTAGCTAAATATTTAGTTTCACCCAAAACATTTAGATTTAACATTTAGATTTAGATTTAGATTTAATATTTAGATTTAACATTTATATTTATATTTATATTTAGCATTTAGATTTAACATTTAGATTTAGATTTAGATTTAATATTTAGATTTAGATTTAGCATTTAGATTTAGATTTAGATTTAATATTTAGATTTAACATTTAACATTTAGGTGCCACATTTAATATTTAGATTTAACTATTTAATATATTTCTAAGTTAACAAATATTGCTGTAAATGTGGTAAAAGGTGACGTAAAAAAAAATAACAATACTTTTTTAAACATTGTTTGAAGCTAAATGTGGCAAAATGTTGATGTTATTTTCAGCGTGACACACTTTACAAACGGCACCCTATATAAAATTACCTTTAAGACACACAAAATTACCGCATTAAGACAAAAAATTACCTTAAGGACACCCAGACAACTACAAACGGACACAAAACAAACACGAGGAGACACAGAATGATGGCAAAGAGACATAAAATTACCTTGAAGACACTCAAAATTACCTCAGTAAGACAAAAGAAACACAAAACAACTACAAGGAGACACAAAACAAGTCATCATATCTGCTTAATATGTCTCTAAATATTCACTTTATTTGTAATTGGAGACATGAGACAAAAATAATCAAAGGTTTATTATTGCCCCAAGACAATATGTGGAAACACACAAGCACTGAGGAGCTTAAGGATGACTTGTATTTCTCTGTATTAAAAAAAAAAACACCATTTCTGTCCTCTAATTGTTCCTTAATATAGTCATTTTAAAATCTAAATCACCCTTCTTTCAAACTAGATCCAACTTTAACCACTAGGTGGCAATATCATCCCATTTAAAGAAATTAAACATATTCCTTGAATACCGTGCAAAGAGATAAAATTACTTCCTTTAGAAAAGTCAGATTTGGGGTCGGGTCACATAATGTCCTGTTTTGAAATTCACATAATAGGTACTGTGTGCTTTCATCAGTATCTTTTCTGGAATTTCAGTATCAGGATGTGAAGGGGTTTACCAGGTGATTGTGTGTAATAAGGATTTTCCAGGTGTTGTATCACAATCCTCTTATGTTTTTGCCACGCTGACAGATCAGCCGTCATAGCCTGCCCGTAATGTGACTGCTGATAGGTGGGTCATGATTCTCCCGAATTCATAAACTGAAACAAACTGCAGTTCTACACATTGTTCTACACATTCTACTACCTCATCTCATAAGCTGCAGGACTCAAATGATCTGCCACCAACACCTAGAAGTTCCTGATGACACCACAGGACATCTCCAGGGGTCCTGTGGTGACCTTGACCAGTGGCCTCAACTAACCTCAGCCAAGTCTAATCCAAGGAAGGAAGCCCCACTGCTGATCGTGCTTGGTTTTTGGGTATTGACACGCCCCACAGATGCTCAAACAGATTGGGATGTAGGGAATTCGGAGGCCAGCTTGATGCCTTGAGCTCATTGCAACATTCCGCAGGCCATTCCTGAACAGTTTTTGTGGTGAGGCATAGCACACTGTCGCTGGGGGAGGCCACTGCCATTGGGAGTGCCTCTGCGACGAGGGGGATCTGGTATGCAACGGTATTTGGGTGGGTAGTCCACATGAGTGCCAGCAGCTACTTCACCTGTCAGTGGTCTTCATGTTGTGGCCGATGGGTGTATATTTGTTGTTAACAATTGTGTGTTGGTGTACTTTACTTGTAGTATTTTTACAATTTGATAGTGCTATGCACCGCTGGGAGAGGGTCACTGAGATGTGACCCAAAAATCAAAGAATCAGTTGAGCAGCAAAGTGACTATGATAATTGCTTTCAGCAAAGTTTATTAAAGTCTTGTAATGATGAACAGCAGTGTTTGCTGTCGGGCTGCCCTCTGTATATCTCCATTTACCCAAAATAAAGATGTATTAATCTCATCCTGACCTGTCAGACAGGAAGGCAGCTTGTTACCCAACATACAGTACATTACAACAACATGGGGACAGACACGGAGCCTGGAGGAAGGTCACACTTAGTGAGGCAGCAGACATTCCTCTCATAGCACAGGCAGACTTGAATCTTCTCCATCCCTTACAGAGATTATCATCCTGTCTGCCGCTCAACTGAGAACCCACTGGGAGCTACTTAACCTCACTCGCCTGAGGTAAAAAACCTGCAGGGTGGATCTTCAAGACGTGTCACCGTCAATCACAACCGCTAATGGACGGCTTCACAGCACAAACATTATGGTTATCTTCAATCTAGCACCAACTTTCAAATGTTTTACGGCGTCTTCGTCTTCATTAAAGTGTGTTTGGAAGCAGTAAATACTACGACTAAATGACACAGCAGGTGCAATTTTCTCTAAGTAATGGAGCTATTTTCTCTCAGCAGAGTTTTTACTCCCAACAGCCAACAGGCATCCTCATGATTAACAACTGCCAGCGGTCTTCAATCTGCTTTCCAAGGTCACCATGTCCAACACATCCTCATGGACCATCCTGTGTGACCCATGAGGCCTTTGGAGAGACTTACACCCTCAGTGTTTTGCTATGCACCATATACAACTGGCACTGTTACATGGACATTTTCCAATGAGCCCTGCACAGTGAAGACCAATCACTCATAACACTCTGACGCTCTGCCAACCACATCACTCTGTCCCGTTTCCATTCTGCATGCCAATACTATAAAGCATACACTTAGCAGTAATTTTTTATAGTGCATTGTTTTGGAGGTTAGCGTGCAATGGATTTATTTACTTTAGACTTTAGTGCTGACAGGAAATGACAGAACTGTGCGCGCCAATGAATGTCAAGTGAGCTGTCACTGTGGAGCACTGCGGCCAAATTCATATTTTAAAAGTCCCCAAATAGCAAGTACAAATGTATTTTCCCAAACTGACCTGTGTGTTTTCAGGCTGTAAGAAGAGCTTCCACTTTAGGACTACAATAGCTACAACTTAACTGTCCCCAGTAGAGGATGTGAATACATCCTAAGAGAACACAACATTCAGACATAAAACAACAATGAATTGTAAAGCTACATACAGTTACGACTGATGGTAAACATGGAGGGTGCTTTCCACCAATAGTATGAGTGATGATGCAAATGATAGCAAGCAAATACAAAAAAAAAATACATAAGTAAATAAACAAACAAAAACAACAATTTCGGGTGCTGCTAGGCTGCTAGGCTACGAAAGGCAACCGACCCGACCACCCGAAATTATCGGTGGCAAATGTATCAGCATCACCAGTGGCGTAAGGAAAGTTACGACAGGCCACAGTGCTCGCTATTGTGCATGTATTGTCTTGACACAAATAGAGACTTGACATTGGACAACATTAACACACATATTGCCCAGTATTCATCATTGCATAGCTGAAAATAATATCAAAAAAGTAAGCAATGTAGTAGTTTTACTCATAGACTTTATAGATTGGATAGAAAAAGTGTGTTTGTTTTAGATAGCTACTGATTATTTTAAAAAAAAAAAAAAAGACAACCATGACACAGATGGCTTTGCCTTTTTGAGGACATATATAGCAAACTGCTTTAATGTTAATAAAATTCTTTTTTTAAAATCATTTATCTTTAAACACAGGTATATTTCCGAGGTGGCAACCTGAATCTCTTGCAAGGGCCTGCTCTCTCTACAGGCCCCTCCACCCCAGGGGCCCCAGTGCAGTCACACTGCCTGCACTGTCTATATTTACACCCCCGACAATCACAAATACACTGAACAAATTCCCAATGTTACTACTGTCTCTAGTATTACAGTGTACTGCAGTTCTGTCTGTGGTTTGTCCATGTGGTGTTGCCGTACCCCAGCAGAGGTCAACACTCAACATCTGTGTGTGGGTACAATTACTTCAAACTCTTTCCTGTCTCTGTATATCATTACTGTCAAATGTATTAAAAAGTGGAAAACAAGAATGTAATGTGAGTGTTAAAGGTCCCATATTGTAAAAAGTCGTATTTCCTTTCTTAAAAATATAAAGCAGATATAGGTGATATATGAACACTGTCAAAGTATCAAAATGCTCACAGAAAAATGCGCACAGTCCATATTCACAAAATGTGCCTTCAAATGACCCGTCAGGACTTCTGTTAAGTTGTGATGTCACAACTGTTGCAGAGTTATACAAGTCCAGGTTAAAGGTCTACAAAGATAGAGAGTGCCACTACAATGCCATTACAGTTATTTCCCAGCTGCAACGACAGTGCAGGGACGCAGAGAGTGCAGATGTGGACCTGGAAACACTGACCAATCAGAGTAGACTGGGCTCCTTCAAGAGGGGGCTTAAAGAAACAGGTGCTAAAACAGAGCAGTTCAGAGGCTGAGTGGTGGTATATTCAGACAGAGAGGATGCAAAAGTTATTTTATTTTATTTTATCTTATATTTTGGCTGGACCGTAGAGGCAAGGCCAGCCCTATAAACAGGAAACTCTGTCCGTTCTAGTAGAAAACCCACAACACAAGTATGAACCTAAAAATCGGCCATATGTGGGACCTTTAAAGTGCCATTTATGTTGCGTTGCATGTGTAAACATGTTTCTGGCACAACTTCACCTACTTCCAAGAAGCGCGGAAAAGGGCATGAGGTCTATAGGGGTCAATATTCAAGAAAAACAAAAAGAACTTTATTGTAGGACGAGTTTCATCTTATGGCCTTCATCATCTCTTAACTACAAGTGTTGCTGGAGCTTTGACCATATCAGTAATATCTGCCTGTATCTGGCTGCTTGTCTGCTGTTTCAGTGATCACCTGTCAGATACACAGAAGAAGAACTCACACCTGTGGTATGTACAAAGTTAAAACACGTCACTGTTTCCTCTCCCACTGTTTACCATACTGTATGTTGGGGTTTTTATTCACGCCATGTGGCAGATGACATGACACAGGTACACTCAGCCCTCTGTGGGCTTTCCGTTCCCCTCCCATAACACTAAAAAATAAAACTGGGACACATCCGCCTGCCTGGCTTTTATGAAGGTGAAACTCCCCCAGTTTCCTCTGTTTCTGTGTCCACTAAAAACCAGGCTTGTGCTCAGTCATCTGTTGAGTCTTTCCTGTGCAATAAGAGAGCGTGTCAGAAGGTGACTTAAAATATAGAGTATAAACTTCCAGAAGTGTCTGGATGGAGAGGGCTGGGTGAGGAGTGTGTGGAGAGGTAGCGGACGCCTTCGTTGTGCTAAGTAGAATCAAGAGTCTTAATACTGTCACAGCATAACATGAATAGTGTTAATGCCAAATGAGTTACATCATGGGAAGAGCTGCATTCCAGGACTAGTATTTACATAACGCAGACCCTGTTTCATTTTTCTGTCATTCCAGATTAAACCATCTGATAAAACGTGGGTGAGGGGGATGTTATGGCTAGGAACGAGCAGACAGATAGCCACGATAAACGTCATAAAAATGGAGGTGAAGAGCGAGGGAACCAGCGGCAGAAGGTGTTTAATGCCTTTAGCCTGTGGGCAAGGCACCTACTCTCCTCGCCTGGAGCATGTCTGGCTTTTTGTCTGGCTTTTACAGGAGAGTAGACAGATTACTTGCAAGGGTTGAGACGGTTCAGTGAGTTGAAGGTACTAGGTGACATGGCAGCATGAGGGGGGGAGGGAACCATATCCTTTTACAGTCTGGAAATAAAGCTTACCAGCGGCAGTGGAACGGCCCCGCGTCTGTCATCTTATTGGGCCATTAGATGACGAGCCCACACCAGCACCACTGTGGGGGTCCAGCAGCAGACTGTAGCAGCCGTTTAACATGAGAGGAGTATTTCATCCCAGTATATTTCATGTGTTAATGAACTAACCCCTCTGACTGTACTGTAATGCTGACATTATTTATAACTCCACTTATCTGCAGTATTCTCACACAAAAACATGAGCCTGCAGTTGTTTTATCATACAACAACTTAGTCTATGTTTTTTAAGTAAGAGAGGAGCGTTTTCTCTTAAAAGAATAGTTGGACATTTTGGGAAATACCTTTATTCGCTTTTGTGCCAAGACTTAGATGAAAAAGCTGATACCACCCTCATGGTTGTTATGTAAGAATGAAGCTACAGCCAGCAGCCTGTTATTTTAGCTTAGCATAAAGACTAGAGACAGTTATCCTGGCTCTGTCCAAATGTAACTAAACCCACCTACCAGCACCTCTAAAGCTCACTAATTAACGCATTATAAATCTCGTTTGTTTAATTCACCCAAAACCGAAGTGTAGAAACAACAAATTGGGATTTTGCATGGGGAGTGCAGGACTCAGCTGGTTTCCTAACAACCTCACAGTGACGATGTGACTCCTGGAAATCACTGCCCATGGATGTACAAAGAAAACTCAATAGAGCATTGGAGGGGCCTCGTTCATTCCTATGACAGTTGCTTAGTGGCACATGAAGCAAAAAAGTTAAACTTCACAGGTGTAAAATTTCCCCAGTCTTCGGCATCATGGGGCTCATAGAGCAAGCACTCCTGACACTTCTGCCAGAGCACCTTTGTTCTGGTTTAGCCCATTTTTCTAGACTTCAGAAATGTTATCAGACCATGGGATCAAGTTCTGATTTTGAAACGAATTATTTCTCAGGGGCTGTGACTCTCAAAAAAAAAATGTATCCCCTCATTTACAGACATCTCTTTCACATTGTAAGTCTATGGGAAAAAGGCTTTTTGGGCCTCATGGCATCAAGTGACGGACCTGGAAGTTGTAATTCTACACTTCGGCCGCTTTGTCAAATTGGCATCAAAGCCTGGCGCTGTTCCTCGGGGCTTGACTTTTCAAGGACCCGTAATAAGTTTTCTTCTTGCACATAACATATCAGATTCAAACTCTATTTAAACATTATTTCAGCAAGCAGGCATCCATAAAGGTAGAGACAGATGGCTGGGAGAAAATGGAGAAACATACAAGATAGTGAACAAATGTTTCCACACATCGACACATATTAGAGCTACGTTACATCACCAGCTAGAGAAAATAAATTTACACTATCTAACTTTACATTACGTGGAAGATTATTATCCATAGAAGATTACTGTAACAATTTCATAACACACAGCAAAATTCCATGACTTTTCCAAAACTTTCAATTATTTTTACTAATTCCATGACTTTTCCAGGCCCGGAAAATGTGACTTTTCCAGGTTTTCTGTAACTATGGAAAACCTGTATGCAACATGTTGATCAGAGAGGTGTATTCCACAGATTTTCACATTGCATTACTCATATAAATATGGCCCATAGAGTGTTTTTTTTAGGAGATTTTAGCAAGTGGTGAATATTTGCCCTTATCGGTTATGCTAACGATTGTGCTAATTAACTGGGGTAGGCAGCTAACGGCTAACATGATTTGCCATAAAGTACGAGTGATAGCTGGAATTAAGTGATGTGAACATAGTCAACATGGATGCTTGGCTCTCTGAACCAGTGTGAACAAGACGGCAACACACTTCATTATTTTTTATATCGTCTAAGGCAATGCATTACAGCGTCTTCCATTGTCTACTTTTCACTACAACAACCAAAATAAAATACTCAGAGCATTTTGTTGAGAAACAACTCAACAAATAGCTTACACAAGTCACAAATACATATTTTGAAAATTTGCCATGTATTTCTATGGCTTGATTCACTTTCTTTAAAGCCCTCTCCCCGTCACTTCTGTCTCTGTACAGTAGTGATGTTGACTAATGGAGATCCAGGTGCCCACAGACAGCAAAATCGAGTTTGTTCTCCATGTCTAATTCTTGATAATATCAGGAGACTCACAACTAGATCGATTCTGTTAGGTCTTTGTGACACAGCATTGCAAATTTTGCCTCATAGCGTAACTATTTCGCCCTGTTTCCAATCTTGAAGCTAAGCTAACTGGCTGCTGGCTCTAGCTTCACATTTACCATACAGACATGGTCTGATCTAACTTTTGAGTGAGAAAGCAAATATTCTCCCAAAAATGTCACACTGTTCCTTTAATGATTTGTCTCAGTAGAATTCGAGTTGTGTAACAGAGGAAAACAACAAACAGCTGGAGTCAAAGAGAGAAGAGGAATTTGTTTGTCATGAGCGTTGCTTTCATCCTGCCAGGGGAATACACACAGACTGGCTGAGATTAGACATCCTTCCTCTGAAGCATTTTTCCACGGTGGCTCCTGGGAGTTGAGGATCGAGAAACATGCGAGGGACGTACAAAGGGAACAGCTCAAGGTGCATCACCCCTTGCCCCGGCGGATCATCTGGAGACAACCGAAACAACCCTTGCAAATCTAAAAACACACAGACATGAACCCTGTGCCTCTTTAAAGAGAGGAGGCCGTCACTGTGACGAGGGGAGCAGTATTCAAGGAATGTCCTGATCCGGGATGCCTTTAGGGAAAAGACAGGGAATGCTCATGACCCCCCTTCTTCTTCTCCTTTAACGTATACAGACTCACATATATGAGAGGATGAGTCATACGACAGGCCGTATTCACTCATGACCTCATGTATTCACAGGTATGATGCATTTTCTCAATGACTCATCGTCACTCATCAGCCTGTCCCATCTGTGGCTTTCTACTCCACACTATAAAGCTTTCACATGGTATCAAATGTTTATGATAAATTAGTTAGCCACCAGCAGAGCAACCTGTAATATCACATGACCTTTTATTCCTTGAAATGTCTCTTTAGACTCAATGGGGTGATGTCACTGTGAAAGTTTTCCAAAAAAAATGGCATGCAACTGGATAATTATTGGGGTCAAGGGTTGTGCGACCCCCTCAGGTCCGGGGCTGTTGTCAGTCTGATGAGGCAGGTAAAGCGTGGTTAATGAGTGGCAGTTAGAAATAAGTGGTGATGTATGGAAGGAATGCAACACAATGACATACTTGTCGGTCAGTGCTCGAGTGCCTGGGTGGTTCTTGGAGGCAATCTAAATGTCTCACTTTCTGTTTTAGACCAGTGCTTTTCTACTCTACATCTGATAAAAGAACAACCTCTCTCATTATGGGTGTTTATGGAGGAATGCAGACAAAAAGTAAATGCTGCACGAGGGTAAAATATGCATTTATAAGTCTGAGGCTGATGCAGATGGGCCTTTGTGTAAGGTAGATGATTGTTAAAGAAACAGTGTGCAAGATTTAGGGGGATTTTGTGGCATCTAACGGTGAGGATTGCAGATTAAAACCAGCTGAAACTTGTCATTCCTTCAGTGTTCATTGTTCAGTAGGTTTTTACCGGGAGCGAAATTATTAACAATTTCTACAATCAGGCTTTCACCTCACCATCTGCGTCGGCAACTTCCCATCTCCAAAATGTTTGTAAGCATGGGTCAAAGTTTCTCCCATAAAGTCTGTTGTTATAGATCACATTTTCTGAGTGGAAAGTGGTGTAGGCCTCTTTCAGGCCTCGTTTTGTTTGTACGCAATTTTTTTAAATGTGACCCGAGGTGAATAAACCAGTAAAAAAAAAAACACTAAGAAAAGCAGTTTCATACACAAATCAGTTTCTGCGATGCTTTCCGTCAGGTTAGAGACGGGTAGCTTATCCACCACATGCTAATATGTGCTAACCTTTTTTGTAGGAGCTAGAATTTGTATTTAACCTCTGTTTATTATTTGTTTGGCACAGGGGTGGGTGTGGTTTCACATTGTTTCACCTGTTAATTCACTGACATGGTGATTTTTAGACAAAGAGGGTGAGTTTTTGGCTCTGATATTTTCTGTTGACTGTAATCACATCACGTAATATCACAAGACATAATATTTCATTTAATCTCTTTTTGCTTCAGTTATCTCAGTTGTTTGTTTGATAAATCACCATAAAAGGCATCTTTGGAATTCAGCATTTAGAGTCACAGTTATGAGCCTGCTCAGCTTCTTAATGTTTTTTTTCACTGATAGTAGTCACTACATTTTTTTGTCTGATAACTTAAGATCCAGACATTAAGAACCTTTTTACAAGGAGCTGAACTATCTGCAGAGGTCTGTTTCTCTCCGAAAACAAACAGACCTGGTGATTTAATCCGGTTAAAATCACTGAATAAAGCTGTTTAATGTTAAAAAAAGACAGTGTTTTTCTGATGCTGTCGTCGCCGAGGGGCTGACACAAAAATGCAAATGTCCCTATATAGAGCCAGTGTTTGGTTTGTCCATTCTGGGCTACTGTACAAACATGGCAGTGCAACATGGTGATCTCTGTAGATGAGGACCTGCTCCCTGTGAAGATATAAATTAATTCCAAGGTAACAAAAACACGATTGTTATTTTCAGATGATTATACACTAAAGAAAACATACTGCATTTATTCATTTTCCGTAACCGCTTATCCTCTTTGGGGTCATGGGTGGGCTGGAGACTATCCCAGCTGACACTGGGTGAGAGGCGGGGTACACCTTGGACAGGTTGCCAGACTAGGGCTGACACATAGAGGCAGACAACCATTCACACTCACATCTACAGGCAATTTATAGTCACAATTAACCTGTATGTCTTTGGACTGTGGGAGGAAGCCGGAGCACCTGAAGAAAACCCTGGGGTTCAAACCAGGAACCTTCTGATTGTGAGGTAACAATGCTAACCACTGCACCACCATGCCATAAGAAAATACACTTATTAGATTATATTCCATTTCTGCCAATATATCCCCTAAATCCTACACACACAATCATAATCAAAACATCTATTTTAAAATACTGTATATGCCAACAAGTCTCCCACAGATGGGTCTGATGCTCCTGATTTTAGGAGCCAGTGTGGGCGGGGCCTGGGAGAAGACAAGAGGAGGAGGGCGGTGCTAACCTCTTCATATTCCCAAATGTCAATGAACTCTCCACAGCAAGTTGAACCCTGAAGTGCGTGGGCTGGAATAATTTAAGGATAAGGACTGCAGAGCGCTCAGATAAAACGAGTCAAGTCTAACAAGGCTTTTATTTCTACACCATGACAGACAAGAATAGGCTCAGGTCTGTTGACTTTGTTCATTTCTGTACCCGTGTGTGAGTAGTTATTTTATAGCGGAGAGGAGCATGTTGGATTATTAACGTGTGGGTATCCTTGGATCAGACTGTAAGGAATATAAGACAGGTGACTTTATGTAGAGGAACAACAGCTGCTTCAGGATGAGACTGTGGACTTTGCTCTTCATTATCCCGGTGTGCGCATCCTCTCCTCTGTCAGCAGGTGAGTGTGTGTCTGACACTTTCACTCATTAATAAAGATGTGAATGACTTAATCAAGCTTTGCGCGTGCTGTTTTGGGAAACCCACGTGCCTCACAGCATCACACAAATTCAAGAAGGGGTGTTGGGGAAGCGGGAACCGAAACTCAACACTCTTCTTTCACCTCATATCACACTAATAGTAACTTTTTCCTTACAGAGACGTCTAAGTCCAAACCTCCATCTGCGGAGAGCCGCTGCTCCGGCCGAGCCTGCAACCCCCGCATGGGCAACCTTGCCCAGGGCAGAGTGCTGAGCACCCTGTCGATGTGCGGCTCCAACTCCTCGGAGCCCTACTGTATCTACAAAGAGACATCCTCCCCCCGGAGCAGGGAGTCCTGCCTGCCTGCAAAATGCACCAAGTGCAACTCAGCTATCCCCAGCCAGGCGCACCCTCCCTCCGCCATGAGCGACTCCTCTTTCCGCTACCCGGACACTTGGTGGCAGTCTGCGGAGGGGGTGAAGCAGGAGACGCTCCAGCTCGACCTGGAGACTGAGTTCCTCCTCACCCACCTCATCCTGGTGTTCCGCTCCCCCCGCCCCGCTGCCATGGTGCTGGAGCGCTCCCAGGACCACGGGCTCACCTGGAGGGCCCTCAGGTACTTTGCCCGGGACTGTGAGGGGGTGTTCGGCCTGGCAGAGGGGTCGACAGACGGGGAGAGTGGAGCAACCTGCACCTCCAAGTATTCAGGAGCTTTTCCTTGCACCAGAGGAGAGGTGAGTACACAGTGTGGCATGAGAGGGGTGTGGTTGGGGGCCACATAGAAATACACTTACTTCTACAGGTCAGTTAAAAACAGAAGATAAGAAGAAGTCTTTACTTTACTGGAAACAAACCAAGAAATGGGCAAAGTGTTTTTGTTGAGCAAAAGATGAAATTACATACATCATGTTGTGTCAGCTCTCATTTCATTTTACAGAACACAAATTTGAAATCATAAGCTCACAGATGTAGGAGTACATGAACAAAAACATATAAACTAGACACACCGTAGATATATTAAATGCACGTAAAGAAAATGGATTTTTAAAACATATATTTCTTGTGTGTTTCAGTGCTTTTGGAAGCTTAGGGACAGAGGAACCCTAAAATTACATTGTTTTGCGATAACATCTTGAGGAGCAGGAGGTCAGGAAGAAAATGTTGGTATTATATGTTTCTGCAATCCATGAATAAGATGCATTTTCACCTTTATTTTATTTTATTCAACCTTCATTTAACCAGGCAGGCAGCAACATAAAGTTCCAGACAGACAACATGGAACAAAAATACAAGCTAAACATATATAGCTCTTAAACAAGCAATATAAAACATTTCATGAGATTACTACAAAGAAAAGCCTAAAAGTATGTTAATATATGCTGTAGGTGAACCATAAAAACATAAAACAAGGGAATGACCAGCTTAAATACATCCTGACATTGTCATATAGATGATTGCGACTGAGTGCAACTTCAAGTTCCTCTGCAGAAGATTGCACACGTTTCCCAAACTCTACGTATTCTCAGTACGGACAACAAAAACATGTTGAGAATGGAGAGCAGAGCCATTTTCAATTTTTTGCTTAATGTACACACATATGCTGGAAGTAGACCAAGAATAGCTTTGTAAAGTCTACGAAACTGTAAAGAGAGCCACCCGACCTGAGCATCCAGGATAGAATGATGAGGTAGCTGCTCACAGTTGATAATAAAACTCAATGGACCATGATACTCAAAGTCCAGTGCATGCCATCACTAGGTGGGTGCATTAATGTATAATACATTCCTATAGTCAAGCAGTCATAGCAAAATGTAGCTGAGACCAGTCACATGCATCATATAAATGTTTCTAATGTGACGTAGTGTATGAGCTGACTTGAGCTGCAGACCACTGTTCAAGCAACAAACAACAAGGCCATTAGGGATTTACCATTGCTGTGTTTCCAGTGGCTTTATAGGTATGAAAGGTGGTTGTTTTGTTACCCAGACATCGCTGCTTTTCCTGCCGGGATTGTAGTTTTTGTTTCCAAAGCTGACCATACATTAACCACAGCATTGTTAAAACAGAAACTTGTATTGTACCTGCTGCATGACAACATGCAAATCTGCAATTTACAGAAACCTACAGTGCCACATAAGATTTTTTTCTGATGGTTGTGTTGCTGGCTGGCAGCTGGTGGTGCAGGCCCACTGTACGTCCACCCCTGAGTGAGCATTGTACAGCACTGTATATATTCATTCAACTCCAAAAATCATCACTGTGTCTGTTTTAGGGAACACAACACCTTTTCAGATGAACAAGCCGCTGGCAATATGATGTCCTACT
Organism: Epinephelus fuscoguttatus; assembly: GCF_011397635.1. NCBI lineage: Eukaryota > Metazoa > Chordata > Actinopteri > Perciformes > Serranidae > Epinephelus > Epinephelus fuscoguttatus. The sequence continues at coordinate 30,783,322 of NC_064755.1, read as the reverse complement.
TGGGCAGAATGCAGAGAACATCAAAGATTTATCTAAACAGCATCACTGGCAAGTTTTCTGTTAGAGGTTACACTTACACGAGACAAGGTTTAAAGTGTCTGCTCCTCATGTGAATATCCTTTAAATTACTGAAGGAAATTTTACTTTCATAGTTTTTTTTTGATATTTATATCTTGGTATGCCAAATGTAAGCAATATAACTTATATAAAACAATGAAACAGACAGTTGTTGAAGGAACTGTTTTCCATCGTTGTGCATTATATACTCAACTTGGCCCGGGGGCCTAGCCTGAGTGTCAGACTGAAGCTCCCAGAACCTTCAGTCTGACATCGCCTCCACTGAAGGCGATTTACAAGGGGGAGGGAATTTGATTTTTCCCTAACCAATCAGTAGAGATCAACGACTCACCCAGAATCTGACGTCATTAGTATCCATGCCGAAAACAAGCGAGCATTGCCCGTTTAAAATGTCTCTGTCGTCGTGCACGCCCAGCTGCATCACTATTAAATCCAGTTTAGCAGCTTCCTTAATTTGGTCCTCCATTAAAGCGAGTAGTGGCGAAATACCTCGATAGCATCGTTTATATGGTCTGTAGGATCTGTAGCGGTTGCCATTGTTGCTATCCTCACCAGTTACCCACCGACACACAGCTTGATGTCGGCGTGGCGCTGATTGGCTAATCGCTAGACCTGCCCACACCCTCGGCGTTCATTGGTCCTTCCATCGTTTGGACAAGATAAATCGCAAATTCATTGCAGCATGGATTACAGGATATAGGATTTTAGGACATTCAGGGATTAGTCCATACCTCTGTCGGGGAGGATCCTCCCCTGGCACTATTTTTGATAAACAAGCTCTTTTTTATGCTTTTTTAAAATGCTCTTTGGTGAGCCTGGTCTCACTCTAAATTTGTCAAAATCCGGTGCTGACTTGCTGCGTCAGAAACCAACGAAAAAAGGCATCCTTTAACGTCAGTATGATATGCGGCTGGTTGCTGTTATAGTTTCATGGTGCTGGTAGTGTCAGGGGGGAACGTGGTGGGACAACAATAAAAGTTAAAGTGGTGAAAGTCTGATTGGGGTGGGTGGGAGGGGTGGTGAATGGGCCCAACAAACACCAACTTTCACCTAAGAGAGCGGTGTTCGCATCCTGTAAGCTTCTAAAGCCAAACCTTATTCTATTTTCCTAAAGCTAACCACGTGTTTTTGTTGCTGAAGGGAAAAAAAAGGTCAATTTTGGGGTGCTGTACTGACGTAGTGCGTTTATTTTGAAAGAGACTGTATGTAAACGGTAAAAGGCAGAAGTTGACACGGTGTCCCAGAACGTCAACACCCAATGCACCCAGGGTACCTTTCATGTTGTGTCTGGATGTGGAAAGTCTATGATCAAACATCAATTTATTTTCATTATCAATAAGAAAATGGTTGCAGGGCCACTTGGCACCCTAGCGGGGGCCAGATTTGGCCTGCAAACTGTGAGTTGAATATCACAGCTATAGCATAGCTATGATCACGTTGTCACAATATGATTCCACAGAAAAGTTTGTGGACAATAATATAGAATAAAATATACCCAACCCTAATCTTCACTGAATTAAAACTCTATTATACATACAAGTAGATCAAGGGCCAGTCATCTGTAGCCCAGAGAAGACATTTCAGTATTGGATTGTGATTTTATTCCTGAGATCTGAGAGTGACCACATCAAAACATGCTGCCAGACATTCCCCCAGCACTTCACAGCAATAACACTCACCATCTGCTCTGCTCTTGTTGTCCGTTTATTGGCACGGGGAGGATGCACTATAAGCTGATATCACACAACCCACTGAACAAACAGCCGCTTTGTAAACTGACCTCCTCTGACAGGCTGCGGGAGACCTTTTTCTGTTAGGACAGCCTTCTGAGCCTCAAACTGCTTTTACTTGCACGGCTAGAATATCAATGTTCACTTTTACCTCTGATGTTTCCCCCAAAGCATTTTTGGGAGCTGCTGTATCATCACAGGGAGGTTTAGCCAGATAACCAGCTATGGTTAATTCATGAGCTGAGCATTTATTCATTCACACAGATGGTGTAAAAAAAGAGACTCTCACTGGATGGTAAAGATTTGTTTTGCTCCAGAGAGCCTCAGACCACGTTGGGAGGTTCTGGTTAAACGTCTGAATGAATTTATGGCTTTGACTGATCTCATAATTGCAGTGTATTTGCAACAAGTATGTGTCTTGCTACAGTATGTCAGCTCTCTAGTGTAAGCCCCTCACCCTTTATAATTAGTGTCTCTGTTGTTCAACATGCAAAGACATCCCCGAAATGTGGTGTGAAAATCGAGTTTCAGTCATAAAGTAACAGCACAGGCAACATATGCTTGAAGGGACAGTTCACCCCCAAATTAAAAGTACATATTTGTCCTTTGACCTGTAGTGATATATATCAGTCGAGATGATTTTAGCACCTGCTCTTCATCTGTGTACTCTAGCTCAAATAAATCAAATTCAAAGGCCTCGTCCATATTGTTGAAATCAGCAAATTAACCATCCATGACATTCAAAATCTTTTAGATAACACTAAGATACATTTTCTGTAAACTACTACTACTACTACTTTTTTCACGTTTGTCTGACTACAATAAGGCACATCTGGTGAGATTTTACAGCAAGACATCCGCTTGATGAGACAATAACGAACAGATCAGATCAAGCATAAGATAAAGAGACACTTCAGACACATATAATAACAATTTGAACCTGTCTGTGGCAAAAATAACCACTTTAAATTATACAGTGATAGTGTTCATTTGCCCCTCTTGCTCAATATCATACCAACTGACCTTTCACTAGGCCCCGCCCCTTCTTGATGGTGTGACAAGCTGTCAGAGTAAGCATGGAGCCCACACTGTGACTAACTGCACTCCCTGAAGAAACATTATCATATTTGTGGAAAAATGAAACAATGATTCCAGAGAGAAGCAGACAGAGGGGTCTACAGTCTGTGTTTGAAGGATATATCCAGGATGTCAAACTGACTCAGCAGCAACAGGTTAAAAAGACAAAGATAGTTAGAAGCTAAAGCCGAACTATAGGCTACAGATCATAGTGTAAAGTGAACCACCACATCACTGCTGATCGCCACACAAGACAATGAATATAAAGGGAAGCTTTGCTGATATTGAACCAGCTGTGTGGCATCACAGTGTGTGCAGATGAACGGTGTTTGGTTTCACCCCAGTGCCCCCTTTGCCTCAGCCGCCATACAGGCAGGGATCTCCAGTGGAAGTCAAACAACGTTCATCTGCGCACAAAGTTTCCCTGCTTCCCTTCACTGGTTCCTGTACAGCAGGGTCGGTCTTTGTTTCACTGTTATAATCATTAAAAAGCAAAAGCAGCATGTGTATACATTCAGTAGGCTATATCTTCAGTAGCTAGCTAGCTAACCCTACACTTGATTGATTTTGGTTTTGGAACAGGGAAGAAATGTATATCTTTTTCCAACCTCTCCAGGTAACGAGTATCATTAATACACGACGTGCCCCAGGCACAACATTTAGCTCCAAATCCACAAAACCAGCCTGAAAATAAAGGAAATCTGAGACGATTGCATTAGAGTCAATGGAGCACAGCTGTGTTGTTGTCGGACCCTGGTCTGAGCTGGATGATGCTACGTTATGATTGGCTAGTCTGTGTCTGGGGCGGGACTTAGTGAAGGGTATATTCCAGAAATTGTTGTTCATCAGTCACTTAGACACAAATACATGGAAAATAGGGTCCACGCTGAAAAATGTTTAAGTTACCCTTTAGATCTACCCGACACTGAGACACAGAACTACTTTAAGACTTGGATTAAAAAATAAAAGAGTGTATTGAAGATGAAATTTGTCCAGGTTGATATATTTTTGGGTCTTACACACTTTTGCTTCCTGCTTTCTCTTTGATTTTCATAAAGAATGAACGCAATCCTCATTATGAATGTGACAGTTTCCATTCTTGATGTTGTGATGAGGTGTAAGGACCTGTTTTTTGTGCATGTGCATGTGCATGTTTTGATATCCAGACAGAGAGGATATATCAGAAAGATCAACATTCAGTTAAACTTAATGAGGGAGAACAAGAACCATTTGTCCGTGTTTACATTGGCGCTGGTCTCATTTTCTGAGAATAGCATCTATTTGAGGAGCATGAAAGGCGAAACAGATTGATGTCTGTTTTTTATTTAGCCGACTGAGAAAGAAGAGAAACTGGTATAATGTTTGTTTTCGTCACGGTCTGTCGGTGTCTCTAAGATGAGTTTCTCACTTATTAGAGAGGCTTTTACAAGAGGAATAACAAAATTTTTCTCTTTGATGTAGAAAACTTGTACTTCAAGAGGGATCCCTCCTCAGCTGCTGCTCCTCTTGAGGTTTTTTGCTTTTTTTTTTTGTGATTAGAGGGTTTTTGGGAGGGGGATTTTTCCTTATCCGCTGTGAGGATCCACGGTAAAGCCCTCCTGAGGCAAATTGGGATTTGTGATACCTGGCTATATAAATAAAATTGAGTGGAATTGAATTCTCACTTAGAGGAATATAAGAATAACTCAAAGAGCTTCAGTCGTCCTGACTTTAATATGCAGCATTCAGCTGCCAGGCTTTTAACCAGAACCAAGAGACCAGTTTCAGCCTCTTTACATTGGTTCCCAGTATGTTTTAGAACAGATTTTAAGATTTTACTGATTACTTTTAAGACTCTTCATGGTTTCTCCCAGCTGTATCTCTGACCTCTTAGTGCTGTACACGCCAGGATGAACTTTGGGGTCCTAGGGCAGAGGTCTTTTGTCTGTTCCAGAGGCTCAGCTGAAAACTAAAGGAGACAAAGCGTTTGCTGTCTGGAACAATCTGCCTGAGCAAATCAGGTCCCTTCTTAAAACATACATCTGAGAGCCTTTCCTGATTTTACTTGAGTTTTAATTTCATTTCAGTTCTCTTATTTCCTCTGTTTTTCTACACTCATGTGTTTTTATCCGTTCTTTTAAAAGCTGTTGTTTTTATGTCTTGTCATAATCACGCCACCCTGAGGGAGGGAAAACCGTGTTGTGCGGCCTTTGGTTCAGACTTCTTACCATGAGAGTCGGGTACCTCTACAAGGTCTCCATCTTAACTTAACCTCCTTGCACCCAGAGTAAAGCCTCTCGACATAAAGCAAGGCTGAAGGGCCTTAAAAGGCCTCTAGGTTAATTACCATCAAAGCACACTTTTTCTACAACACTCTTGTATTTCTCTCTCCAGGTGATCTATCGAGCCTTGTCGCCCTGGCACTCAGTGGATCCATACGGACCAGCCGCCCAGAACCAGCTCATGATCACCAACCTCAGAGTCCGCCTGTTGCAGCGCCAGCAGTGTCCCTGCCAGGCCAAACATCCTGATGCTGCCTTTCTCCCCACAGACCACTATGCCATCTATGATTTCATTGTCAAAGGCAGCTGCCTTTGCAATGGACACGCTGACCACTGTGTCCCAGCCGGGGGGTTCCAGCCCAGCCAACAGAAGACCAACAACATGGTGAGCCATTCCTGAGCTGGGTTTATGAACATACGTACAGCTCGCAGGTGCACAGTGCACCGAGGAAAAGCTTCTGCTCCTCTGTTGTGAAAACTTACAGAGATGTCGTGTCATGCACAAGTCTGCCGATAGCTTCATTTAGTCTCTCTTTTTATTTGTTTATGTGGTGCCATGGGGAGTAGCAGGTTTGGGGTTTTGTTCCCACCACTCCCTTGTTACTCAGCTGTGTGTTGGTATGTGCCACTGAAGCTGAAGGCTGCAGTGAAGACTGGATATTAGGCCACAGCTTTACCTACCATTACAGGGCTTTAAGGATGTGGAAACCTTAATTATGGTATTCAAGCTAATGCTTTAACAGCCCATAGTCTCTGTCGTGTTATTCTCTTTACTGTAAATGGAGAATAGAAGCACTAGTTTAATTCCAACATGGTCTGAGAGGGTGTAGAGACGTTACACAGGCGGTAATAAGCTACACAGTGTGTAACCACTGTGATTGTTGCAATAGAAGTATTACGTGTGTCAGGTACACGCCTACATCATGTGGGTGCAGGACTGCTGGAAATCAGCCTCAATGAAAACCTGCACACTGACTACAGACCACAAATGAATTTAAATGGATAGTGTTTAGCTCTGTATGATCTTTGTCAAGCAGAAATGTTTTAAAATGGTCAGCACACACATATACAGTGCTGCAGGGATGGTGTTTATTAGTAGGCTGGCTCCCTTGACAAAAAGCCTGTGGTATTTTACATTGGATTTTGGATTATTGCAGAAAATAAGCTCTGTGGCAAACCAAAGTTAATGATACTTAACATGTTTTGTTCAGCAAGATAATCTTCACAAAGGAGCACCGCTTTTAGGATTTTTGAAGCATAAATGCAGTCTCCAGAAGTAAAGAGCTAACATTAGGCTATAAACAAACTGCACCACGGTTGCATCGTCGCCACCACAACAAGGCTGTAAAGCCGTGTTCGGAGTGATGGCGCTTTGTGGTCTCATTAGCCACTTGTTAGCAACCACATTTTTAACACGTTAAAGCTTCAGAAGTTAGTTAGTGGGGTATTTACTGACATATGTTATGTTGTAGAACAAAATCAAAAGTCTCTTAAGCTTGTGTTAACTACAGACCTTATTTCAGGTTTCTAAACTAAAACCCACTGACTTCAAGATGAGGGAAGCCGTAGTGCAAAAATGCTAACTCATTTACGGGTTTTAGGACTCATCCCTGCATTAGTCCACAGGCTGATGACAGACGTAGTTAACCATCCAACCTGCCCAGGGTAATAAACATCTCCCAACAATTAGCAGTTCAAGAAGAACATAATTAAAACTCTGTTAAAAATACATAAATTCCAAAAAGTCAGGGTACGCTACAATATGATACAGCAGTACTCCTAAAGCCAAGGGTGTATGGAAGTGTGCATATGATGGATCTATAGGTGTGGCAGCTATTATTTAATACACATATTAAAAGATGGGTTTGGGGCAGCCTCCGCCAGAAAATTTTGAGCATCAATCACTTAATGTCCTACATTTATGCACCAATTTATGCCTTTTCCGCGTCAGTGTCAAGTTTAGATGTCTTTAGTTTTTTTGTCAAAGTAAAAGCCCTCTGCTCCTTTCCAGTTTTCATTGGGGGGGGACAAATGCACATGCTCTAAAAACTGAGGGGGGCCCTGTGTCCCCCCTTAAATCTACACCTATGCTCTAAGCAATGTTCCTGAAGCACATGAAAAAACATTCAGTCACAAAGATGCGTGCAGCTGCAATGAAATTCCAATTATGTTTCTGTCTGTTTGCCTTGCAGGTCCACGGCAAGTGTGTCTGCAGACACAACACAGCCGGTGACCACTGCGAGCGCTGTGCACCTCTCTACAATGACCGACCCTGGCAGGCTGCCAACGGCATCACAGGGACACCGCATGAGTGCCAGAGTGAGTGATGGGGCAGGAGAGTCAAACGCAGAGTAGGACACACAGCGTGTAGACGTATCTCGAAAATGAATTTCATCTCATAAATCACACGTAACCTTTTGGACGCCTGTGCATGATGAATAACAGAGCAGTTCCTCTCTTTTTGTGTTGGCTACAGAAAGAGTTATCACTGCTATCACCAGGGCTTTAAAAGTTCAGCTGAGCAGAGAGAAATGTCTCAGTGTGTTTGATTGTACATGTCCATCTAAACCCAGAGTGCAAGTGTAACAGTCACGCCAAGAGCTGTCACTTCAGTCGGGGATTGTGGCTGGCGACTGGACGGAGGAGTGGTGGCGTGTGTGACGACTGCCGCCACAACACAGAGGGCCGTCACTGCCAGAACTGTAAGAAGGGCTTCTTCAGGGATCCCAGCCGACCAAAAACTGCCCCTGACTCCTGCAAAGGTAAAGCTTGTAAATCTTCTTCTGCAGAGTGAAGCTTTAAACTCTCTGGACAGATGCCAGCAGAGAATTCCAATTAAGAGGGGAGCCTTTGATATTTTAAAGGCAGTAATAGAGATTTGATTTTTCTTTTGACCCTTCTGATTAAAGCAGATTGATCTCTTTGATAAGGGTATTTCCTTCCAGTGCCTCACTGAGTCACTGCCTTCCCAGTGATGGGATAATAAGATGACTCCAGTCCGCTCCTTAGCAGGAATGACGGAGGCCGCACTGTTTTGGAATGTGACTGTAATTGCAAACAATGGAGGAATTTCCCATGGACCATGCGAGCACATTTTTCCCATTCTTGCCCTTTCCCCCCCGCCAGGCACACTGAAGCATTTTTAAGAACAAACATGCCGTTTTTGGAAACAGATGAAGCGAGTCTGTGACAAAAATCAATCTGTCATCATGAGGGACCATCAGGCGGCAGGCCTGACAGCGTAGAGAGGGAGTGAGTTACTGTTTGTTTTCGCCGCAGCTGCTTAAAGCATGTTGAGTACGTTCTCCCAGCTCGTTGCTTGTTACAGGAGGATGATAAAATACAGTTCATATTGCCATGGGAGTTCACTGTGTACACTCCGAAATGTGTTTGTTTGTGCTTCTACAAGTGTGTTTGTCCTTTGCATACATACAGGCTCATAATGTATACTGAGTGCCGCTTCTGTGCCAAAAAAAAGAGACACAGCGTTTGACCTACAGACAGAGATGTTAACATGCAGTCCTCTTGTTCTGTCACCCCGCTCCTCTGCAGCCTGTTCCTGCCACCCTGTAGGCTCCATCCTCTCAGGAGGTAGCACTCTCTGTAACCCCAGCAGCGGGGAGTGCACTTGTAAGCCCGGTGTTGGAGACCCCCGCTGTGACAGCTGCATGCCGGGATACTGGGGTCTGCATGAGTACGGCTGCCGTCCGTGCGACTGCACAGGGGACTGTGACCCCTACACTGGTGACTGCATCTCTGGGTGAGAGCCAAGACTTAATACTATTTCCATATGTATTTGCACTTGGATTAAGTGATGTGTGGTGTGGAGGTGGAGTGCATTCTGGATGATTAACACTGAGTGGAGCCCTGCCTCTGACTGGTTTTACCTCTGCGGCACAGCTCAGATGTGGAGGTCTTCTATACAGCCACCGGCCACATGGGACACAGCAGCAATAATAGTGAGACGGCACTCTTTAGGGTAGAGGAGCTTTTCTCTGCACTGCACCACTCTGGTGAGTCACAGGTCATATCACACGCGTACGCTGCGCATGCTCATCGACCCACACAGATGAAATGCAGCTGTTTTGATCTTGAAATCTATACATCATGATGAAGGGATTTATATCAATCTTATTAATCATGATTCATTTTTTTCCAGAGAAATGTGAGTGTGTGGAAGTGACCCTTGGCAGCCCTAAACTCTTCTGTGCTGCAGAGTATGACTACGGTAAGTGCTGTTTGACAGAGGGAATTGATTCGGTATTTTGTGAGCCTATCATGACAGTGAAGGAGGGTGATACTATTCAACAACACAGTGGAGTGAACCCATCAGACCTGTCTGTAAAACATTTCTAAACATTGGTTGCTCCACGTGAGATCCTGTCAAGTGATTGTGGTCTTAAAGGTGCCTGCAGAGTTTTCTTGTTAACAGAAAGTTCCTGTTTACATTCATTGTTACTCGCCACAATAGGAACAGGAAAAAGAGGCAGTGTGTTTAAAAGCCTTTTTGTCTAGTTCTCTTTGAACCTTGGGAACCAACGTCTGTAGAGTATTGTGAGACTGCAGGCAATATTGATTTTGGTTTTTACACATGTACGTACATAAATAAGAGGACAGCAGCCCAAGGGTTATATATAAAAATCAACCAATGTGAAAGTCTGCAGACATACAGACAGTAGTATAGTGGAGAGTAGTCATAGCTATACAGGGTATAGCTTCCTCTTTTTATGGCTGTTTCCATTTATCAACCAAAAAGCCACTGGAATACATAGAAGAGTATACCCACTTCCTCTTTGGTAACCTTCCCATCTGCCTAATAGTACACCCTCATTGACAACTACCACTACACCACCACATAAAGTGTAGTAACCCATAAAAAAGAAGAATCATCCTGTGTATTTGAATTTGTTGACAGACCTTATTGCTGTGGGAAAAAGCTGTGTTTGAGTCTGTTTGTCAGGGTTTGACTGATGTGTAGTGCTTTCCAGAGGGCAGCAAGTCTACCCTGGGTGAGTGCAGTCTTTGATGATGGCCAAGGCTCTGCTGGGGTAGCGGTTGTTAGCAACCTCTTCCAGGGAAGGAAGAAGACTGCCAACGATAATAGATTTTAAAAAAAAAATCAAGTAATAGAAGTTTAAGCTTGGGGAAAAGGCTTTCATTGTGTTTCCTGAAAACATTTGCAAAGTGGATTTTGAAAAGACCAAAAGCTGTTTACTTGCTATAACTCTTCCTCTTACATGCCTTTGCTGGTGCACTGCAACCTTTTCTTTGTGCGTTAACACACCAGTAGAGTAGAATAATGTAAAACCATTGACAGAAATCTTGCTGCACATGGGAGAAGTTTGCCTAGAGCAGAAATCCATTCATTTTAACCCAAACCACAACTTCAACCAAGAAATCCCTCTAGCCAAACCTTTCCCCATCAGTGTATCTTGTCACCTGCATCCTTTTGCACTTGCACCAGAACAAACAAAACAAGAACCCACTCATAAAAACATCGCTCCACAGCACCACTAGTGGTCGAAAACTCCACAGGCTACCTTTAAAGAAGCACTTACAAAATTTAGCATTGCACTTACCTTGAGTTGTGAGTAAAAGAATAGTAGGCCAAGACATCTGACTTCTCGTCCACAGCATGGATTAATGCTGGATCCTATAATTGTCATGTTGCAGCTCAGTAGCCTCTTTCTGCCTACTTAAGCCCACATCTTTCAAATTCCATGTCCCCAGCATATAATGCAGGGTGTCTGTTAAAAAATTTGCAGTCTCCAATAGCCAACAAAATCCTGATGACATCACTCCGGTTATTTTCCTAGACTTAAAAAGCTCCTCCAGAGCCACAGATGGCATTATACCATTGGATTCAGAGCCTCCCTTTAACAGTAGAAATGTGTCTGTGGTGCAAAAGAATAAAAGTGGTGATTGGATGTGGTTGTTTGTAGGCTGCTTATTTGTTGAATGACTGTTTGTGTTGCCTTGGCAGTGCTGGTGGTGAAGGTAATGTCGGCTCACGATAAAGGCTCCCACGCAGAAGTGGAGGTCAAGGTCAAGAAGGTCTTGCACCAGAACCCTCGGATGAAGATCCAGAGGGGAAGCGTCACCCTTTACCCAGAGTCCTGGACCAGCCAAGGCTGTACCTGTCCCATCCTCAACCCAGGTCAGCTGCAGCAACCCACACTTATAAACTTTATTGCTCCCCGTGCAAAAGCTTATTAATTAGTCGACTCTTGAGTGAACAATCTGCCAGCTTTGTGCTGAACATGGGATATTCGTTGCTGCTCGCGGAGGCTTTGAGCGGGTGCCAACGTCCTAGCATCACTCATTTAGATTGGACATTTACAACTCGAAGATTAGAGCCGCCTCTCTGTTATGAGACTATTTCACACCTAACACTTTCACAATAATCGTGGCAACATTCATCCAAGCCAGCCACAGCAGCACAGTATTTAACTGGTTGGTTATAGTTGTATAATGACTCTTTTTTACATGAGGTGAGTCTCTTGAGACTCAGAGTGGCTCATGCTTTGCTTTCTGTCCTCCAGGATCTGAGTATGTCGTAGCCGGTCATGAGGACTGGAAGACCGGCCGACTGATGATCAACACCAAGAGCCTGGTTAAACCGTGGAAGTCAAATCTGGGACGCAAAATCCTTCACATCCTCAAAAAAGACTGCGGCCGTTGGTAGGGCATCGCCACGGACTGCTACAGACAGAGGGGTGAAGGGGTGGAGGATGATCTGTGACATACAGGAGTGAGCAGAATGAACAGAGACACTGTCTGATTTGGGCATTGCTTGGACATTCAAATAAAAGCCCATGCCCACTACAGTGATTTGACTGTTTCCTCTGTTTCTAAATTGGAGTCCACTGCCCCAAGAAAAAGCTGCAATGCTGATAGAAGTAAGCACATACCTCGCTAGATGACAGTCACTTAAGAATCAAAGAGAACAAAGCAAGCCATAAAGACTTTCATCCGGACAAAGACAAAGTTGATGTTGCATTTATTCATTGTCTATGTATGATATTTTCCAGGTTATTTATAAAACAATGCATGTTAAAGGGACAGTTCACCTCTAAATCAAAAGAACAGATTTTTCCTCTTACCTGTAATAGTGTTTGTTGATCTGGATTGTTTTTGCATGAGTTGCCGAGTGTCGGAGATATCAGTTCTAGAGATATTTGCCTTCTCTCGAATATAATGAAACTAGATGGCTTTCGGCTTGTGGTGCTCAAAGCACTAAAAAATATATTTGAAAACTCAACAGTAAATACAGAAATCATGACCAAGTTACTCAAGAAAATCCAGAGACCTTGTGAGCAGCTTCAAGTAGGAACTGTTTTCTTTCTACCGAACTATTCCTACCAACTGTATCACTGCAAAGAAGGAAGCGTGCATCTACTCATGGACGAGAGGCTCATGACAGCATGAGATGTAAACGTTAATGGCATCCTTATTGGCTCAGCTCTAACGTTAGCTAGCTCAGACGCTGTGAGCACTAGGGCTGTCCCCTCATAGTCGACCAAATGTTAGTCGACCATAAAGGTGATAAGTTGGCAAGATTTCATTGTTCAGTTAGTAGCAGAAAAAAAGTGAAACTCTATTAGGAGCTGCGCCTTGTCAAAATAAATCAAAACCTATATGACTGGACCATGTGGGAATTTAATTTGAAAGGACAGACACAGGAAGTGGCCACGCTCAACAGTCAGACAGGAGTCAGGTTAATTTCCAGGGCTGGTAGCTGCGGTTATTCCACAGGCTAGTTAATAACATGTCGGGCAGGAAATCCAAAGTGTGGAATCATTTTGAGAAGGTGAAGGACGAACCCAAGGTGATAGGTAAACTCATCTTCATTGGTCAACTACAAACATGACGTATCATCTGAAACATGTCAGTAGCTACATGCCCATTAGCCACTTAGCACAATCATTACTGCTTTGCCCACAGCGTCATTAACAGGCGGCTCGCTCAGTGTGTGACGTGCACTTGTAGATAAAATATAGGCCTATATTAATGAAGGTTCATTAGTACGGTTTTGTATTTCTCTGTAATGTAGCACAGTGTTAACAATGTTACTGATACTATTCTTTCTCACACCTTCAACTCAAACCATTGTGTTGCCCCGCCCAAAATATATAATTTGACAATTAAATTAATATCGTAAACATGTGGGCGACTAGTTGACTAATGGCCCTAAATGACGACTTTTGGTTGACTAGGAAAATTGTTAGTTGGGGCAGCCCTAGTGCCATCTAGTTCCATTATATTCAAGAGAGGGCAGACATCTCTTTGGCTGATACCTTCAACACTCGGTAACTCACAACAATACAATCTAGATTGATAAATAGCACTACAGGTAAGAGGGCTACTATGTATTTTTGATTTTGGGATGAACTGTCACTAAGTTACTGTCAGAGTTGATGAGCCAGTCATGTCCCACTGTATCATTTTCATTGAGAGCTGTTTACTTGGAAATCGTGCAAAGGCACGGCCTGAATCATCCTTGTCTTCTCACAGATATTGGCGATAAATCATGAATGAAGTCAACATCAGAATGTGTGTGAGTGTGGATGTGTGTGTTTGCTTGATGTCCTTGGCAGAGAGTCTGGGACTGTGCAGGTCAGAACAAGTAACTCCTGGATGAGGGGAGAGGATGAAAAAAACATTAAAGGAATCAGGCGGCTTAATCTGAACAGCTCTGCTCTGCACCGGCAAACTCGCCCGCCTGCTGTCTGACAAGAGCAAAACACACTCCACCCTCTCCGGTCTGGAGTACATGCAACCGGCTCAAACGCTCAGGAACAAGTTTGCTCTCACACCTGCTTCAGTTATGAGAGTGGCTCATTGTCAGGTTGCTTCAGCCAGATGTGATTCTGTGAGGATTTTTCTGCTGTCCTCAGTTGCCCTGCTTCCACACGAGGAGAATTCACTTGAGAAGGGCTCTCTGAACATGACCCTGTGGGAGCCAGAGTGTGTGTGAGTGTGAGAACGGGAGCACACACTCTCTAAACACATGCTCCTCTTTTTGGCCTGTGACTCCTCCGGCCCCAAAATAAGTATGTATTAAAAGCCTGGGCATTCATTGACATCACAGCGCATCAGATCCAGAGTCCACAGGCCATTTTTGAACCAGGCTCAGTTAAGAATAGGACGGGTCCGCTGTCTCCAAGGAGAAGGACAAACTCTGTGAGGAGACATGATGCATTCCTCAAACATGACATCACCGCCCGTGTCCTTGTCCCAAAGACTTTACCAAAATAAGAGAAATGGGCTGAGCATTCTTCCTGTAAAGGACAAAGTGGTGATTTAGGGTGCCTGAATGTACTCCATCATCAACATGATATTTGTAAAGCTATTTGTGTGTGTCCTGTATGTTCTTCTTTTTCATATAAACTGTATAAACTACACTCAGTGTGCTCATTCTTAATGCTTCTGGGAAACGTCTGTGTCGTTCCATGGTGACATTATGAAACCTGATGAGTGTCATTGTAACATCTTCACTAACACAGATGACTGACTGATGTCTGACCCATGTTTTAGTACCGCCCTCCTTTGGTTAAAAGAGAGAAATACACTTCATCAGACACTGGTCATGTAATCGAGCATGCTGAGCTCTCAAGCCTCCATAAATGTGCACACAGCAATCAATGCAAGATTTATAACAATTTATTTCTTATAAAACTGCCTCAAGCAAAGAAATATAGAAATATAAATATTTCATTGCAGTTTCCTCACAAGGTCTTAACAACGCAGTGAAGCAAAGCATTTCCAGGCGAGGCGTTCGCCAAAACCATTTTTTGCATGTTTCATTTGCATATATTTTTTGCATATTTCCTAAAAGCAGCACGTTAAAATATGACTAAAATGACAACACTACATTTCATAAAGATATGCCCTTTGTCTACTGGGTTGATTCTTTGGAAAAATAAACACTAGTAAGCTATTGCCATGACACAAGTCTTTTGCTCTTGCTAGAATAATTACCTACTAAAGCATTGGAAATTTTTATCAGAGAAATATTGCATAATTGCGATCAGTCTGCAGAGGTTTGTTGTCTTTGAGCTGTCATGCTCCTCCTGCTCCGCCTCCAGTTCTGGGCGCATGCTCAGTAGTCGTCTCCCCGGCTCACTACCTCCTTGCAGGTGGGCCTGAGTAGGATGGTGTGCTCGTACTGGGCCGTGTAGCTGCCCTTGATGTCGCAGAGAGGTGGGTACGGGTCTATGATGCCAAGGTCACACAGATTCTTCAACGCCATCAGGTACTTGCTCTCGCCCAGGCGGTCCAGCCAGCGGCGGCAGAACGCCAGAGTGCCAAAGTTCTCATTGATTACATTCAGCAGATGTTTAGCCCTTGGAAGTCTGCGGCACAGAAGATTCGATAGTGAGACAAACTGAAGAGTGACTCTATTGATGTAAACAACAAGCGTTATGTTCACAGCCTCATTTGTTATAATTTAGGATTGGAAGAGTAAGAGGCAAATATTAAACTATAAACAATTTTCAGGATCAATATTTTGCATTTCAACAGAGGGAAGAGATGAAAACAGCAGAACCTTATTGGTACGTGTCCAACATGGAAGTTTTTCATGTAATGTGAGCACTCCATGTCATCGTGGACGGCACCTCTCCCTGTGCTGCCAAATGTCTCAATGGCGTAGGCTTCACCTTCCTGAGAGACAACAAATGAAAAGACAAAATCACTTTGTGTAAAATGTAGAGTTTCTATGAAAGTGTGTATCTATGTACAGAGCCGGACTGAACACATTTGTCACCCCGAAGTTAAAATTATCATTTCTATTATTATATTTATTGTATATGAAACTAAAAACAAGGGCTAATGAGAAATCACAACGTATCCTCATACAGCGATTCATGTGATATCCTACGTGCCCCACAATGGTGTGACATAGCGGTATTTAAAGGGATACCTCACCGATTTTCAACCAGCTTTTTATCAAAACAATGTGGGCAGTCTGTGTAAATGAACTGTGGTTAACCAGTTTAACCAGTGCCTAGATATATCGCTTCGCCCCCCCTGCTCTCAGGCTGTCGCTCGAACTACAGGCTGCATTTTTGCACTTTTGTATTGCTTACCACCCACACCGCCACCACGGACACAAAGAGTATAGAAGCAGATCAAGGGACAGACCTGCCCTTCTCTCTCTCAAACGCAGACCAAAATATGATCAAACAGTAAAATTTGGCAGTGCTGATGAAATACATATCGAAATTATGTTACTGTATTGCCTGTTTCTCATCTACAGTGTTTTTAGAAACATATTTTAGTGTCGTGTTCAGCTGTAATAGCAAAAGTTTGAGAAGACAGAGAAAACAGAGGCTGAAAAAAATGAGATCAAACACGAAAACTAAGTAGTGCTGATCAAATATAAACCAAGATTGTGTTTCTGAGTTGCCTATTTGTCACCTAAAAGATTTTCAGACATTTTAGCTTATTTTTAAATTGTAATACAAAATTGTTTCTTGCCAGCTGGCCGCCATTATCGTCAGCTATCAGAAGAAGCTGGTTATTGGTATTTGGGGGATCAAATTTACTTTGTAGCTTGTGCTTTCTATGATTGTCTTGTCTTTTTCTCACTATCTAATTATAGGCCAACTTTATGCAACAAAAACAGGCATCAAAAGCATGAGAACAAGCAAACAAACAATCCCAACAGAAACTTTTACCGCTGTAAAATCTCTTTCAATGCTGTAAATGAGTTTGTCCTTAACAAACAAAACCTTTTAAGGGATTCTGTGCAACTGTGTAAGCCTCTCAACTGAGGAGGAATTAAGCTTTAAGTGTGATACTTCTTAAGGGGAAAAC
This sequence comes from Epinephelus fuscoguttatus, assembly GCF_011397635.1. Lineage (NCBI taxonomy): Eukaryota > Metazoa > Chordata > Actinopteri > Perciformes > Serranidae > Epinephelus > Epinephelus fuscoguttatus. Next base: position 30,766,356 of record NC_064755.1, on the reverse strand, counting down.
CTAAGGTCTTTTATGCACCCGGTCCC